>NC_034191.2:24607097-25207097 GCF_002021735.2 Oncorhynchus kisutch
CACACAGAGAGAGAGACACAGAGAGAGAGAGAGAGAGAGAGACACACAGAGAGGAAGAGAAGACACACCACAGAGCAGAGAGGGAGGAGACACACACACAGAGAGAGAACCACAGAGAAGAGAGGAGAGAGACCACACAGAAGAGAGAGACACACAGAGAGAGAGTGAAGAAGGAGCAGAGGAGAGAGAGAGAGAGGAGCGAGAGAGAGGAAGGACCATCACACGAGAGAAACCACCAGAGAGAGAGACAACACACAGAGAGAGAAGAGCACGAGAGAGAGAGAGAAGAGGAAGAGAGAGACACACACACAGAGAGACACACAGAGAGAGAGACACACACAGCAGAGAGAGACACACAGAGAGACACACAGAGATAGAAGACACAGAGAGAGAGAGAGAGACACAGAGAAAACAGAGAAGAGAGAGAGAGACACCACACACAGAGAGACGCACAGAGAGAGAGACACACACAGAGAGAGAGAGACACACAGAGAGAGAGAGAGAGAGAGAGAGAGAGAGGACACACACAGAGAGACACACAGAGAGAGAGACACACACAGAGAGAGAGACACACAGAGAAAACAGAGAGAGAGAGACACACAGAGAGAGAGAGAGAGAGAGAGAGACACACAGAGAGAGAGTGTGAGAGAGAGAGAGAGAGACACACAGAGAGACACACAGAGAGAGAGACACACACAGAGAGAGAGACACACAGAGAGACACACAGAGAGAAAGACACAGAGAGAGAGAGAGACACAGAGAAACAGAGAGAGAGAGAGAGAGAGAGAGAGAGAGAGAGAGAGAGACACAGAGAGAGACACAGAGAGAGACAGAGAGAGACAGAGAGACACAGAGAGAGAGAGAGAGAGAGAGAGAGAGAGAGAGAGAGAGAGAGAGAGAGAGACAGAGAGAGACACAGAGAGACAGAGAGACACAGAGAGAGAGAGACAGAGAGACACAGAGAGAGAGAGAGACACAGAGAGAGACAGAGAGAGACAGAGAGACACAGAGAGAGACAGAGAGACACAGAGAGAGACAGAGACAGAGCATAGTACATTTTGGTGCAACTCATTTCACTGTCTATGCTTAAAATTGTGTGCATGGACAATAAAATGTGTAAATCTTTATCGAATATGGAGGATTGCCCATATCTTAGTTTTGCATCGCTCAACATCTCATTGATAGTTCAGTGCATAACGAACAAATCAAGCAATGGGTTATTTAATAATTTAACAGAAACCCCATTGCTTTATTCATTCAGATACAGTATATCCCTAAATGGCAATTTGAGTTTGAATAATATATATATATATATATGTTTTTAACCTCTGTATGATCAATGTCCAGTCCCCGTTTTCCACTATCACTCTCCTTTTATTGCTCCTGCAATAGCCAATGTATTTGATGTGGCTGTTTAACAGTCAATGTATTTCCCCATTATATCATCCAAACCACCGTCTAGCGTTCAAGGTAGTGCATGATAAAAGGTGGATGGGAAAAGTCCTCTCTTTGGAAATGGAAATGGTGAGTGTAATCTCCTCTTGAGACAGGAGAGATGAGGAGTGGAGAGGCATGCTCTCTGGGGTGAACACACTTGAGTTTACATCCCGTTTTAGAGGTTTTCTTTGGAGGTTGCTTTGGTTGAGATCAAGCCACACACAAACTGAATCTTTTGAGAGGGCAATCAACTGACCGTATTCCTATTGAGGTGCACCACCGCAGAGAGCGGGTGGAGGTAGAATAAGCACAGAGTGAAGTCAGGGTTGTGTGCTCTCTTACTGCTTTTTGACAATTTTAGTTACCTAATCCTTAATCCCAATCAGATCTGGGTTCAAATACTAGTTCAAATACCTCAATTACTTTCACATACCTTTCAAAGTAAGTTTTCAGATATTTTTTTTGAAAAGACAAGTAGTTGAATATAATTGAGAAAGTATTGGCATGTGCACTTGGAAAGTATTGGCATGTATTTGAAATTACTCAAATACACTGACTCAAATAAACTCCCATGCATTTAATCCAGGTTTTTGAAAATGCTGTCTACAAATAAGTATTTGAAAGTACATTGAAATAGTAGGCTATATAGAAAATCATTTGAAAATAATTTCAATAATTCCAATGGAAGTAGTTGATTCAGGCCACATTATTTGCAAATACTCAAATAGACAGACAATAAGTATTTAAATAACAAATACTCAAATAGACAGACAATAAGTATTTAAATAACAAATACTCAAATAGACAGACAATAAGTATTTAAATAACAAATACTCAAATAGACAGACAATAAGTATTTAAATAACAAATATTCAAATAAACATATATTTGAACGCAAGTATGATCCCATTGCATCCTTTATGCCTTTATTCTGTTGTTCAAAACTTACTACAGAAGTGAGAGGTTCCAATTGTTAATTAGTGTATTTTCTATTCATGATTTATTAATCTAGTGTACCCTGTTTCAAATGTTAATGTCAAGCCAAATAGCACTAGGCATAAATTATTCTTCATTTGGGTGATTTTCTAAGTAACCCTATTCATAGGAACTGCCTCAGGCAAAAGACTTCAGAAAAGATGAAGAAACCCATTGAGCACGAAACAACAACATACTGTGAGCTGTCATACTCCTATCATGAAACAACAACATACTGTGAGCTATCATACTCCTATCATGAAACAACAACATACTGTGAGCTGTCATACTCCTATCATGAAACAACAACATACTGTGAGCTATCATACTCCTATCATGAAACAACAACATACTGTGAGCTGTCATACTCCTATCATGAAACAACAACATACTGTGAGCTGTCATACTCCTTACATGTAAAAACAACATACTGTGAGCTGTCACACTCCTAACATGAAACAACAACATACTGTGAGCTATCACACTCCTAACATGAAACAACATACTGTGAGCTATCACACTCCTAACATGAAACAACAACATACTGTGAGCTATAGTACTCCTAACATGAGACAACAACATACTGTGAGCTATCACACTCCTATCATGAAACAACAACATACTGTGAGCTGTCACACTCCTAACATGAAACAACAACATACTGTGAGCTATCACACTCCTAACATGAAACAACATACTGTGAGCTATCACACTCCTAACATGAAACAACAACATACTGTGAGCTATCATACTCCTATCATGAAACAACAACATACTGTGAGCTGTCATACTCCTTACATGTAAAAACAACATACTGTGAGCTGTCACACTCCTAACATGAAACAACAACATACTGTGAGCTATCACACTCCTAACATGAAACAACATACTGTGAGCTATCACACTCCTAACATGAAACAACAACATACTGTGAGCTATAGTACTCCTAACATGAGACAACAACATACTGTGAGCTATCACACTCCTATCATGAAACAACAACATACTGTGAGCTGTCACACTCCTAACATGAAACAACAACATACTGTGAGCTATCACACTCCTAACATGAAACAACATACTGTGAGCTATCACACTCCTAACATGAAACAACAACATACTGTGAGCTATAGTACTCCTAACATGAGACAACAACATACTGTGAGCTATCACACTCCTATCATGAAACAACAACATACTGTGAGCTATCACACTCCTATCATGAAACAACAACATACTGTGAGCTATCACACTCCTATCATGAAACAACAACATACTGTAAGCTGTCATACTCCTATCATGAAACAACAACATACTGTGAGCTATCACACTCCTATCATGAAACAACAACATACTGTGAGCTATCACACTCCTATCATGAAACAACAACATACAGTAAGCTGTCATACTCCTAACATGAAACAACAACATACTGTGAGCTATCATACTCCTAACATGAAACAACAACATACTGTGAGCTATCACACTCCTAACATGAAACAACAACATACTGTGAGCTATTGTACTCCTAACATGAAACAACAACATACTGTGAGCTATCACACTCCTAACATGAAACAACAACATACTGTGAGCTATCACACTCCTAACATGAAACAACAACATACTGTGAGCTATAGTACTCCTAACATGAAACAACAACATACTGTGAGCTATCACACTCCTAACATGAAACAACAACATACTGTGAGCTATCACACTCCTAACATGTAACAACAACATACTGTGAGCTATCACACTCCTAACATGAAACAACAACATACTGTGAGCTGTCACACTGTTAACATGTAAAAACAACATACTGTGAGCTATCACACTCCTAACATGTAAAAACAACATACTGTGAGCTGTCACACTGTTAACATGTAAAAACAACATACTGTGAGCTGTCACACTGTTAACATGTAAAAACAACATACTGTGAGCTGTCACACTGTTAACATGTAAAAACAACATACTGTGAGCTGTCATACTCCTAACATGGTATTTGGATCCAGGCCTCAAATTATTGCTGTAATATAATTGTATAATCCAAAGCTAAAACATAAATTCCAGAATCTGCCGCTGTCAGCAATTACATATTTGCACATGTAAGCAACATGCTTGGCATAATGGTACCATGTTTTCACACAGAGGTCATGTTTCCATACAGTAACTGGGATTACCTTTTTTTCCTTACTTTAATCAACTAATTCAAACATGCTGTTGGATCATTCAGCAGTTTCTTCACTTCAAATCCATTAGGTCCTGCTGGAGTAAAACATATCAATATGCCAGGTGAACCGTATGGACATCTTATTCTGACCAGCGCATCAATACATTATAGAGAAAGTACCTACCACAGCATTGCTTGACTTCAGAGGCTCTGTCTTGTAGACTATTAAACAACCATACTAACCCATTAACTAGTCAAAGCAATTCAAACTCATGTCTTTTCCCTCATGTCAGAAACGAATGAATAGCGCTCCTCTAGACTTGTAATGTACAAACAATCTAGGCTAACAATGCTATTGCAGATTTACCTCTTTCTTTCTTTTCCTGTTTTGTCTACTGAGATCAAAGAAACCGATGCACTTGTGACCATATGCATCATGTTCTAAAGTTGAGAAAAAATATCCCTGTTTGCCCTCATTTCGGTTTTTGCTTTTGTAACTTTCAAATCTGGAGAGAGCTCTCTTCCCTTTGTTGCCAGTTCTGTTTCCTCCAGCAGCAGTCTCAGAGCAATAATTATGTCTATGATAGGTGTAGTCTTAAGAAGTTCAACAAAGTTGGCAGCAGGAGACTATGTTATACAGTAACTTTGCAGATTCAATGAAAAGGTACAGTACATAATGTAGGTTACTATACAATCAATCCCATGCTACCAAAATACATGGTCTCCTTTTGCAATACAAATAAGAGTACTGTAGTTGTTTATGACATGCAATGGAAAATAAGTCATCCTGGAGGAGAGGACATCACATTTCAATTCAGTTATGAGAATCCCATTGCATGTGGGATTCTGCATTGCTTGCTGTTTGGGGTTTTAGGTCGGGTTTCTGCTGATCTAAAAAGGCCTTTATAAATACATTTTATTTGATTTGATGTATCGCAATGTGCTAACACTTCTCCCCAAATTAGTCAAAGTGCCTTTGCTGCGCACGCTAATGTTCACAGGAGACAATAATCTGTTTTGTCTCTCAGACGATGGGAACATGCATTCCTCTGTCCTCTTCAACAGGAAGTGAAGTGTTGAGCCCTGCAGAGTCCCAAACTCCAGCCGCGTGGCCGCTTCACGGCAAGCTAGGGCTTTATTTATAGAAGTCAAACAACAGGAAGGAAAAATGGGGCCAATTCTACCTGGCAAGATGTGTAGGAGTGATGACACACACTCAGTAGAGTGTAAACAGATCAAGAGGAAGGTCCAGAAAGGGTGTTATGAGAGAGAGGGAGAAAGGGGTCTCTCAGTGTTAAAGTCTAAAATGTTTCCTTAGCCCTGAGCCAGTGAGAGTGCCCTATATGCCTTCCGATGTCTAAGGCAAGAGGAGAGGGGAGAAGGGATTCAATGAGATTAAACTATGTAGGTCAGCCCTTCTAACTTACAAGTAGAATGTCTGGGGTAGTGGTTCTGTGGACCTCACTAGCATGGAAAATGTGCACCTCTGTGAATTGTTGCAGTTCGCTGTTTCCAGTTTAACTGGAAAGGAGACATAACATCACATTACAAACAAAATTACTGTTAGATTCAGGTGATGTAATACATTGAATGAGTGCAAAGAAGTTTGTCATTTTTAAACACAGTACAATCACACGTGGATACAGTACAATGCCATTTTGGGGGGGCAGGTAGCCTGGTGGTTAGAGTGTTGGGCCAGTAACCGAAAGGTTGCTAGATCGAATCTCTGAGCTGACAAGGTACACATCTGTCATTCTGCCCCAAAACAAGGCAGTTAACCCACTGTTCCTAGGCTGTCATTGAAAATAAGAATTTGTTCTTAACTGACTTGTCTAGTTAAATAAAGGTTCAATCAAATTTAAATCATAGAGGATGACACAAAAAAGTTGTATAACTTATTATTATCATTGTGGTCCTCAAGAAAATACATGAAAACAAAATCTACACAAGATTATAAAATGAAAACAAAATACATCTCAAATATATCTCATCAGTAGGGAGGAATCAAATAGATTACCATGTAATGTTCATTTCAAACAATTCTACTTTATTTACGCCTGTGTAGTTTTAAAGCATTTTGCCCATAAACCATTCTTAAGGTTTACCTTAAGACTCTCTAGTGTGGGTATGGATTTTATATGATTTTAAATGATTCCAAAGGTGACAACTGAGGCTTATCCTGCAACTCGTTCAGTGTCATTTTCATGGTATTTGCAGTTAGTATCATCAGGCATTGGGAGATATTTGTCTCGTCTCCTCAAACCTTGGTCTCAAACCTCTTTCATTTCTCTAACCTCTCTGTCATACTTCTCATACCGGTCCTGAGAAATAATACCAATACAATGCAACTATCATTGAGGTATCCATACACAGGCATGTTTATGAAGAAATATCTGAATATAGTGATTATTGAATCATTTATTTGGCAAATTCATTCTTGAGACCGCAGGGGATGCCTGCAAGCCGTGTGATGAGACCGTGACTTAAGAGGCTTAGGGGGCGAGGAAGACCTCTGCTGCTTCTCATTAGACCAGGGTATTGAGAAACCAATATGGCCCTGTGTTAAATAGTGCACACACACCAGCATGATTATCGCACATGGACCCTATAATAACCTCACTTTCACACACAGAAGTATTTATCGAGAGGAGGAGAGAAAATGAATGGTCCGTCTCAAAAACACCTTTGATTTCAGTCCTCTGAGTATGACGGACATTAGAATTTTGTGCAATTAAATAAATGGTTCAGAGATAATCACCTGGTCCCTTGAGCTACAGTATGGGTGAATAATGCATATGGAGAAGGTGGAGGATGAGGTTGCCCCCTCTAATTAAAAGAACATGCCCTCAGTGAATCAGCTGTTATGGCAACCACATGGTAGTGGAAATATAGCGAATTTAAAGGTCCAGTCAGAAATCTATAAAGGAGTCTCATGGGTATGACATGAAATCATACACAAGGCCTTGACATCCCCACTCACCCCAGAAATATGGCATAACATGATATGTCAATGTCAGACTTGAATCAACCTCTCACTGTCATTTGTTCATCTTTTTCTTCCATTTCTCCTGAAAAAGCTTTGTTAGTAGTCCTGAGATTCCACAATAAGTAAGTTACAAGCATCAGATCTAGATGTCCCGCGACTCTCCCACACTTGTTTATTTTTCTTGTTGCAAAATGATATCAATAAATAATGCTGGCAGTATCAGCGAGTGTGACAGAAATGGAAATGAGATTTGGGTTTCCGCTGCCTGCCACATGTCGCTATGGGTTTAGGTCTTCCAGTGAGTTATTTTTGAAGCAAATTTGGGTCATGACTTGCAAGGTGTTATTTTTAGGTATCAGCCCCTGTAGGCAACGTCTGTGAGCTACAAAACATTTAACCGTGCTTTGCGTGATTTGCATTTTTAAAGGAAAACAGCGGAGGGAATATCATTGTGCTCTGTTGCTCCTATCTTTCCCACCATGTTTCACTGAAATGCTGCTCATTTCAGTGAGGTGGAGCATGCCATACGTCTCCAGTCTTGACTAGTTTCTCTCTGTGATGGGATGAAGCATACAGTGTTAAAAGTTATTCTGTATCTCTGTATCGCTCTGTCCCTGGCCTGCAGACTGAACCAGAATGGTTGACTGGTATCGTCCATAGGATTATACTTCACTCCATCATGCTGTAATTGTTTTCTAAGCTCCCTGGTGCACCTCCTGTTGTTGCCTAATGTCGAAACTCACGCTCATGCTAACTCCATTGCCTAAGCGCACCTGGCCGATCCATGTTATAGCATTTCATTTTGACATATTGTCTAGCTCTGACTACCACATCCATGTTATAGCATTTCATTTTGACATATTGTCTAGCTCTGACTACCACATCCATGTTATAGTGTTTCATTTTGACATATTGTCTAGCTCTGACTACCACATCCATGTTATAGCATTTCATTTTGACATATTGTCTAGCTCTGACTACCACATCCATGTTATAGTGTTTCATTTTGACATATTGTCTAGCTCTGACTACCACATCCATGTTATAGCATTTCATTTTGACATATTGTCACGCTCTGGCTATCACATCCATGTTATGGCATTTCATGGCATTTCAACTCTGGTGACCACATCTGTAGAGAAAATGCTTACAACCAAGGCATGGCGGTCTCCTGTTTGGGTTTTGGTTTTATTACAGATTTTGACAGTGTTCACATGAAAAATCACCCGCTGTTGGAAACCTTTTCTACAAGTCCAATTGCTGAATTTTATTGTATTATGAGACTGTCTTTTGGGATTTAAAAAGCTTGCCATTCTCAGTCCTTGTAGAGGAATTGTCAACATTTAGTCTGTAATAAGTTATAGTGGGTAACAATGAGAAAAGCACAAAAGGAAATGTGGTATTTGTTGGGCTTACATTACAATTTGTTTCCCAAATTTTGTCTAACTGAAAACATTGACATATTTAACAATTCAGCTCAACCTGCCCTGACACTAATATCCAAGCCTGCCATTCGATTCTCAATGTTTAATACACCACATATCTTTCTGTCATAGAATTCTATGCCAGTTTGTCATGGTAACATTGTTAGAGTGAAAAATGTCATCCAATCGCAGTCAAAGCGATGGGTAAATTGTGTATTCCATTCACACTAACATCTATTATTTAGAAACAGTATTGCTTTCCTATTGCCAAGAAAAATATCAAATTAGAAACCATATTGGCAAGGACCGCCGATATTTGTTTTTCATGCAATATTAGATTTCATTTGTGGCATTTTAATATTTTCTTGAGCGTTAACAAATCACACCGTCTTCAAAGCAAAGGTACTGAGTGCACAGCAGCCCGTGTTGGGAGTCCTATTCATGATGAGCATGGATATCTCACCTTTCTTTTGTGCCACACTTTGAATAATTTGTTATCACACACAGACACATGCTAACACACGCACTCTACACACACATACACCTGGATTTTGCACTGTAGATATGTGGTAGTAGAGTAGTGGCTTGAGGGAACACAATGTGTTGTGAAAAGTGTTATGGAATGTAATATCATACAACATTTCAAATTTTATATACAGTAACTGCCTTAATGTTGCTGCACCCCAGGAAGAGTAGGTGCTGCCTTGGCAAATATACATAGCCACTCTCAGTTCAACAAGCATCTCCTTGGAGCACGAATTTCACATTCACACAATGTTCCAATATTTCCCAATTAAATGTTTTTAAAGAAACAACGATTTTTGAATTCACCAATCACAAAAGGCATGTGACAGCGGATATTCGGGCACAGTAGCCAGATATATAGAAATTCTGGGAGGGAGATGCTGGCTCCTCAGTGCCAAGCAGAGTCATCTGCACATATAACGCTTTGTGTCTATCCATAGTATTTTACCTTTATTTAACTAGGCAAGTCGGTTAAGAACAAATTCTTATTTTCAATGATGGCCTAGGAACAGTGGGTTAACTGCCTGTTCAGGGGCAGAATGACAGATTTGTACCTTGTCAGCTTGGGGGTTTGAACTTGCAACCTTCCGGCTATTAGTCCAACACTCTAACCACTAGGCTACCCTGCCAGGGAGGGCAGCTATTAAAGCATGTGGATGGGAGCATCCATCATTTAGTGGAATATTCCTGATGGCCGTGCACGTGATTCTTTCCCGAAGGCGTGAGTGTGCTCCTTATAGCCAAACAAGCTCAAGGTACTGTAAGTCTCCCTCCCAGTAGTGTTTTATGGTGCAGTTGAAAGTGATTCCTATTTGCTCTGGACAAGCAGTACTTCACTATGCCCTCTCCCCACTCCATCCATGTCTGTTGAAGCTCATTAAACATCACTGTTTTCCCCGTCAGCTCGGGAAGTGTACAGACTACAGTACGTCTTGCAGGAGCCGTGTGTTCTGATCCAGAGGCATCACTGCAATTGAGGAGGCACATCCTCAGGGCACGTTGGTCTGCATCCCTGGCCTGTTTGCTGTGGCCATGAGAGGGGTGTGTGTGTGTGTGTGTGTGTGTGTGTGTGTGTGTGTGTGTGTGTGTGTGTGTGTGTGTGTGTGTGTGTGTGTGTGTGTGTGTGTGTGTGTGTGTGTGTGTGTGTGTGTGTGCGTGCGTGCGTGCGTGCGTGCGTGCGTGCGTGCGTGCGTGCGTGCGAGTCCATGTGTGTATTTACTATTATTAGGGGAATCTGCCCAAAGGTACAGGAGAAAGGCAGGGAGGGCAACTATTTTTACCAGCTCATGCTCTGCTTTGATCCTTGCTCCCTTCCTCCTCTTTTCCTTCCCTCCCCTCCTCCTCCTCCTCCTTTTTGAAATGAGACATGCCCGTGCCCTGTGGTGCATGTGCTGGCCAGGCATCACTGCAGCACCTCTCTCTCTACCTCCGGTTCTCTCTGCATCCATGTCCACTCCAGGTTTGATGTGATGCTAAAGCACCAGGTGTCAGGGTCCCTTCCATTTCATCCTCCTCATAAGCCAGCATGGACAGGAAGGCCACAAGACAGAATAAAGTGCATGCAAGTTGGCCGGAATAAAATAAAAGCCTAGGGGAATCACTGTTCTACGCACTACAAGCTATTTTAGGAGAGAACTTTTATCTCCTGTAATTCAGCTCAGGCTGAATGAACGCTGTTGCTTTTAAATAGCATCTTGCACAAGGTATGCAAAAATCCATTCATACAGTCAGTGATATATAGTCCTCATTAACATTGCAGTGCTAATGCAGGGCAGAGACATTTTTCTTCTCCTCTGCAAGAGCCAAAATGCAGTGTGGCTGACTGAGAACTTGAGTTTCACTCCAGAAGGAGCTCCTCTTTCTCTCTCTCTCTCTCTCCCTCTCACTTTTTTTCTTTAATTTGCTTTACTTTGGTTTATCTATCCTTTGCCTCTTTTCTCCCTCTTGCTTTACCTCTTTATTTTCTCCCCTCTTTATCTCTCTACCAACCATGTCCTTTCTTGCAGCCCAGAGAAGAGGCAAAAGCCCTGTTCTAAAAGCCCTGTTCTAAAGCCTTGTACTAAACCCCTGTTCTAAAGCCCTGTTCTAAAGCTTTGTTCTAAAGCCCAATTAATCTCTCTTCTATTCCATCTCAGACATCTCCATGAGACTTAAAGGGAATATCATTATCATCTTAGAAATCTGCAGATAACATCCTCTCATGATTACCTTGATCACGCTGTTTTGGGGGTGTTTCTGAAAGAGACAAAGACTTGGGAATGATATGACTGGCATATATGATTCCATCACACTATAAAACACGGCCATGAGAAAACTTATAATTGTTCTGCAACCAGTGTGTTATTTTTAGTGTTGGATGTGACAGGTATAATTATGCCATGAATATGTTATTTTCTTATCTGTGTTTTGACAGGAGCAGACACGGAAAGTCTTTCCGCTAAACGTGTTCAGTGGTTCAAGTTAACCGTGTTGTCAAGGCTACTGCATGAAGACAGCTTGGTACAGAACACATCATTTTCAATTTTTTTTGTTTTGCTAGCCACAGCCCGGGCCTTAATGTGGACGTGCCTTCCGCTTGCTTTCCATTCCCCTCGATATGGTAAAGCATTGTTTATGGCTCTGAACCCACAATAACCCTGTGAAAAGAGGTAAAGGATTGAGCTGTTGTGTCTTGAATCCTCTTCCTCTTCAATATAAATTCTTTGGTGGCTCTGCCGTACTACATTGCCAAGTGACCAAAATAAGTATTCTCCAATCTCCCATGGCAGTAACTTCTGGCAGTAACCCAAGCCTGGTTGCCTGTAGAGTGTTGGGCAGATATTATCTAGACTGTAACAGAGGATGTCTCCACAGTGGGGAGGATGGAGAGGGAGAGAGAGAGAGACAGAGACAGAGACAGAGACAGAGACAGAGACAGAGACAGAGACAGAGACAGAGACAGAGACAGAGACAGAGACAGAGACAGAGAGCTAGAGACTGCAGAGCTGGCATGAGGCCAAGGAATCTGTCTTGTGGGCCCACAAATCAGTTTGTACCAGGTGAGTCAGAATCCAGAATCTGCCTTGAAATAAAACAGCATGAAGTAGTCACAAGGTTGGAACCCGATCAAAGATAAGAGAAAAATTGAACACACTCAACTAAGGAAACTTAATCAACTGCTTGCAATTAGATAATGTAAAGTTTGTCTAATAAATCAGGGAGTATCAAGCAGGGAGTATCAACAGTTTATCCCATCCTGAGATAGTTCAGTCATAGATAAATGACAAGCATTACCAGGTCAAGATTTCCCATCAATACAAAAGGAATGCACCAATATTTCTCATTGGGTGGCTCTAATGTGGTGTGGCATTCTTTGGGAGAATTCAGTGGGAGAGTACAGGACGTATTTAAAGTACACTACCGTTCAAAAGTTTGGGGTCACTTAGAAATGTCCTTGTTTTTGAAAGAAAAGCACCTTTTTTGTCCATTAAAATGACATCAAATTGATCAGAAATACAGTGTAGACGTTGTAATGTTGTAATTGAATATTGTCGCCAGTAACGGCAGATTTTTTATGGAATATCTACATAGGCGTACAGAGGCCCATTATCAGCAACCATCCCTTCTGTGTTCCAATGGCACGTTGTGTTAGCTAATCCAAGTTTATCATTTTAAAAGGCTTATTGATCATTAGAAAACCCTTTTGCAATTATGTTAGCACAGCTGAAAACTGTTGTTCTGATTAATGAAGCAATAAAACTGGCCTTCTTTAAATTAGTTGAATATCTGGAGCATTAGCATTTGTGGGTTCACTTTGTCCAGTGTCTGTGTTCTTTTGCCCATCTTAATATTTTATTTTTATTGGACAGTCTGAGATATGGCTTTTTCTTTGCAACTCTGCCTAGAAGGCCAATATCCCGGAGTCGCCTCTTGTTGACGTTGAGACTGGTGTTTTGCGGGTACTATTTAATGAAGCTGCCAGTTGAGGAGTTGTGAGGCGTCTGTTTCTCCAACTAGGCACTCTGATGTACTTGTCCTCTTGCTCAGTTGTGCACCCGGGCCTCCCACTCCTCTTTCTATTCTGGTTAGAGCCAGTTTGCGCTGTTCTGTGAAGGGAGTAGTACATAGCGTTGTATGAGATCTTCAGTTTCTTGGCATTTTCTGGCATGGAATATCCTTCATTTCTCAGAACAAGGATATAGTTTCAGAAAAAGGTCTTTGTTTCTGGCCATTTTGAGCCTGTAATCGAACCCAGAAATGCTGATTCTCCAGATACTCAACTAGTCTAAAGGAGGTCAGTTTTCAGCTGTGCTAACATAATTGCAAAAGGGTTTCTAATGATCAATAAGCCATTTCAAATTATAAACTTGGATTAGTTAACACAACGTGTGTAATGGCCGTTGGTGGAAGAAGGTGAGGACCAAAGCGCAGCATGGTACGTATTCATAATTTTTATTTAACTGAAGACTGAATAACCAAAACAACAAAGGAACAATCGAAACAGCTCCGTCAGGTGCGAAATACACTAAAGAGAAAATAACTACCCACACCACACAGGTGGGACAAGGCTACCTAAGTATGGTTCTCAATAAGAGACAACGATAGACAGCTGCCTCTGATTGGGAATCATACCAGGCCAAACACAGAAATATAAAACATAGAACAAAACATAGAATGCCCACCCCAACTCACAGCCTGACCAAACAAAATAGAGACATAAAAAAGGAACTTAGGTCAGGATGTGACAATGTGCCATTGGATGGTTGTTGATAATGGGCCTTTGTACGCCTATGTAGATATTTCAGATATATTTCAGATATATTTCAGATATATCATATTCCATCCAGCTACAATAGTAATTTATAACATTAACAATGTCTTCACTGTATTTCTGATCAATTTGGTGCTGATCAATGTGCTTTTCTTTCAAAAACAAGGACATTTCTAAGTGACCCCAAACTTTTGAACGGTAGTGTATGTCATAAAGTATGCTTGTTACCTGTCTCCCTGTATAATGTTGAGCTGCTGTTTGTTCAGCGAGGCAGTGTGCAGCAACCGTGGCTCAAGGCACAATAATGAGCTGTGTGATATTTAGTGGGTGGCCTTCCTGACTAAAGCTTTGTGACATGTTTTATTCTATGTTGTAATTTCTTTCTTATGAAACTCGAGTTCAATGTCTAACCTAATTACATGTCTGAATATGTCATGTACCATAACTAATTGGGTAGTAAACTGTGCTGTAATGTCTTTAGTGAATGCTACAGCCACCTAGTTTTGTGTACAGTGTGCAGCATGAATGCACCTCTGTGACAAATAGCTATGTTGTCTATTTCACATGTACTGTACAGTATGTTCAAGTAACTTTATCAGTGGACAAGCCAGTTGAAGCAAATAGCTGTATTATGTATGTGCCCAGTGCATTCTATGGTTGTGCATGAAAATGTGATTTGTAATTCCATATTATCACACCTTTACGCCTCAATTGTAACACAGAAGCACAAGACAGGCACCATCCCTATAGATTCAGATTTCTAGCCATTTTATCTATTTTTCTTCAATCCATATCACAGGGTTCCTTTCCTCAATTAGATTAGTGGTAGCTAGTTCCGAAAGAACTGTCCTGCTCTTCCTGAATGAAACGTGATTGATTTATGGAAGGACCAAACTGCCATTATCCTATTTATTACTTGTATGATTGGAATACATCCAGCAGGATATCACCAGGGCATTGCTGCTAATAAACGTCCTGATTTCGTCAGGGAGGAAAATCTATAGAGATTTCTATTTTCACTTTAGTGATAAATGAAACACGTACCCAGCCCAAAGGTCAGAGCTAGCTGAGATGCAGGAGGTTTGCGTCTCTGGCCAGGAACTGTAAATCGAAACGATAATAATCTGAGATACATTTTATAATCCATATGCAGTTAAAGTCGGCTGCTCTCTTCTGGAAATCTGAAACAGGGCACATCGTTATACTCACAATCAACGACACGCATAATCAGAGAATGAATATTACATGTTTATTACACAGCTAAAAAACAATAACTATTGTTGTTTTGTATAAGTGGAGATCAGAATTTAACAAAACTGTGACCACCCTACTGTAATCTATTTGAATTAGGCCCACCCTAAACTGTTAGTATGATGTTGGGCCTGCTGGGCCTTGAGGACACCGTGGTGGGCATGTGGTTGTCTGCTGTACCCCCAGCATGATTTACAGACAACCATGGACAATGTTAAACAGTACTAACACCACACGCCTCACAGCTTCAACTGGGGCCGGAAACTAGAGCCGAACAACCTTTGATATTTCTCTAAAAGCCAATGTGTCTAATTGTCCGATAGCTGCACTCCAAGAGACAATGTCACAGTACAGAGGAATCCATGTCTCCTTTAACCTTTGATGAGAACAGAGTCTATTTTTAGAGCACTGACTGATATTTTACAAGTGTAAACCGGTCCCACCAATGCATGGAGGTATAGCCTTTGTATTAGAGTGCATTAATGAACATGTGAAGGAAGGCATATGATCATCCATATCAAAAGAGAATCCCTGCATGCAGGATTTTCTAGATTATGGTGTTACATTGCCAGTATAAAGGGTATCATTGTTGTGCTACAGTTTCATGTCTTGTCATTCTTCTTTAGTAGGGGCTTGTCAAAGGAATGATCTTGCTTGGCTGGTCACTGCGTCAGTTACGCCTCAGTCCATAGTTGCTTGGAAAATAGCTGGGACTTTAGATTAGTCTGCTGCTAGAGGCACGGAATTTTCTTTGACCAAGAAAATCTCACTCGTTGAATTATTAGTATTTTTTTTTTAGATTATTCGGCCCCAAAGCGTTACCAAAGTAGTTCCATATCTTTTTTTATTTTTTTATGTAAGGAAAATGAATCCTTCGGCTCTGTATGTCCTCTTTTTTATACTGTGTGAGAGGCATTGACTCTGTATTGGAATGTGGTTTTCCTTAAGATTAATAACAGTACATGTCCAGTTTCTCACACTCCTTCACATGATCGATTATATTCCCTTTTAATGATGAGAACACCTCTTCAACCCTTCCAATAAAAAATGCAGTGGTATTCAGCAAGGGACAGATGCTAACATAGTTTTGCCTGCTCTTGCAACTATTGAGTTGACCTTGGGTGATGTCTTGTGTTATCTCCAAACTCTGCCTTAATCAAGTCACAGTCTATGAGCCTTAAGAAGGATTTCCCAAACAGCTTTCCTCATCTCCCTCTATACCCATACATTGAAACAAGAGCATCTGGAGACTATATTGAGGTAATTCTGTGAAAAATTCAATCTCACCCACCATGACCCAAAGGACACTTTTAGCCTATAGACCTGTAGGGGTAGGGGAGTCACATAAAATACATCAAAATTACTTTCCACCTTTCCCAGACATTGACAGACTTAGGCCTTGACCTTACATGTCTAGTACTAATATGAACTATTACCCCTTTCATCAAGCAGAGATTCCATGGTCCTGAATTCAAGAGCTGTTTTGTTCCTCTGATGTTAAAAGATAACATGTTTCATATTTAGCACATTGTCCAAAGGAGCATCCTACAATAAGTTTGAGTATTGTAGGCTTAGTATTGTGGTGAACAAACCAGTTGTATTTATAAGCAGCAGAGCAAGGTCCCCTCATTTAGCAGCATGATTGATGTAGACCTGTGGAGAACTGATGGGTTCCCCCCCACCTGACATATGATGCAAAGCGCCTGTTGATTTACACTGGCTCTCCTCGCAGTGGCGTGCGCCTCACATCGCATCACATCCCTCACTCCCCATTCCCCGGATAGGGAACACTTCATCAAGGGAGGAGTGGTGGGATTGGAGAAGGAGAGGGGAGGTGGCATGACATAAAACACCTTACCTCCTCCATAACCCCCACCCTTCACTGAAGCCTTTGTCAAGGCATCCTTGTTTGCTTAGAAAGCTAGCCACTATTGCATTTGTTATTTGTTTGCTATTTTATTAGGATCCCCATTAGCTGTTGCAAAAGCAGCAGCTGCTCTTCCTGGGGTCCACATCATCATCCATGTCCAGCATTTATGTGAATAGAACTTAAAAGACAAAGGGATCAATGCCAAGGAATGCAGTCAATTTGCATTTAAATCCCAAGCTAATCAGCTAATTCATTTGGTTCAATAATGCATCCCAAGCTCCCAATCGGTGGTTGGGGCGCTTCGATGTCCTAATAGGTACGTAACGATAGTTTTCTCTTTTCCCATTATCCGCTTTCGCAGGGCGAAGGGTATGGGAGGGGTACGCAATCTGGTACAGTTTCTCTTTGGGATAAACTTCCTCCTGTCAAAGAGGCTGGCCCTGTGGAATAGAGATGAAATAAAAACAACAACACCAAAAACAACAGTGGCTCTTTGGGGAGCGGAAAGGAGAGACTGAGCCAGGCGAGAATTCATAAGCAACCCGTTTGCACCTCTTAGTGAAGGAAGTGGGCTATGCTAACATAGTAACTCAGTTTGCAGAATATAACTTGATATCTTTGAATGAATGGTTCACTCTATACAGTATATACAAGACAATCTGTTCCCCAGATATGCAGCATGAGTATATGCAGTATCTCACACACTACCTTTGAGGGGGATTTTGAGCACACAACCATTCACACAAAGGTACAAATAGTATTCCAATTATGCGAAATGTATTTATTTTAGTACTTGAGAATATTGTTGATTTATGGCTATAAGATATAGCATTTTCCTGGGTCTAGTGGTGCTGAAAATACCAAGCAAATGTCGTGGAAATTATGTTGAAAAGAGATTGATCTGTTTACCTTGAATGCACCAGGCATTGTTATACCCAGCGCAGAGGAGGCTGGTGGGAAGAGCTAGAGGAAGATGGGCTCATTGTAATGACTGGAATAGAATAAATGGAACGGAGTCAAATGTGGTTTCCATTATATGTTTGATGTGTTTGATACCGTTCCATTTATTCCATTCCAGCCATTACAATGAGCCCATCTTCCTATAGCTCCTCCCACCAGCCTCCTCTGACACAGTGGTATATTTTACCTCTCAAAGATACAACCATGAGATTCAGCATAAACAGTGATCAAATTCAGCCTTTTTGACAATAATCTTCCGACTGACCCCTCTTGATCCATTCAAGCAGCAAAACAAAACATTGCCTCCACGTTTGGCTCTTGATTCTGATTCAGTCATTTCCCTTGTCTTTAATCAGTGCATGATAAACATTTTCTGATTTCTCTCTCCCTCTCTGATTCTCTACCACGATTAAAGCTTCATGGAGAAATCAAAAAGAAGACTCAGTGTAACATCTGCTTTTGAAGTCATTGGTCTTTTAAATGCAAGGAGTGAGCACTGCTCCCCCCCCAAAAAATATATGAATAGCAAATGACAGACAGAGAGCAAGCAAGATTTCTGTCTCTCACAGACCTGTAACTTCTTCTTTAAGAGGCTCCTCTGTCCTCCACTCGTTACCTGTATTAATGGCACCTGTTGGAACTTGTTATCAGTATAAAAGACACCTGTCCACAACCTCAAACAGTCATACTCCAAACTCCACTATGGCCAAGACCAAAGAGCTGTCAAAGGACACCAGAAACAAAATTGTAGACCTGCACCAGGCTGGGAAGACTGAATCTGCAATAGGTAAGCAGCTTGGTTTGAAGAAATCCACTGTGGGAGCAATTATTAGGAAATGGAAGACATACAAGACCACTGATAATCTCCCTCGATCTGGAGCTCCACGCAAGATCTCACCCCGTGGGGTCAAAATGATCACAAGAACGGTGGGCAAAAATCCCAGAACCACACGGGGGGACCTAGTGAATGACCTGCAGAGAGCTGGTACCAAAGTAACAAAGCCTACCATCAGTAACACACTACCCTGCCAGGGACTCAAATCCTGCAGTGCCATATGTGTCCCTCTGCTTAAGCCAGTACATGTCCAGGCCTGTCTGAAGTTTGCTAGAGAGCATTTGGATGATCCAGAAGAAGATTGGGAGAATGTCATATGGTCAGATGAAACCAAAATATAACTTTTTTGTAAAAACTCAACTCGTCGTGTTTGGAGGACAAAGAATGCTGAGTTGCATCCAAAGAACACCATACCTACTGTGAAGCATGGGGGTGGAAACATCATGCTTTGGGGCTGTTTTTCTGCAAAGGGACCAGGACGACTGATCCGTGTAAAGGAAAGAATGAATGGGGCCATGTATCGTGAGATTTTGAGTGAAAACCTCCTTCCATCAGCAAGGGCATTGAAGATGAAACATGGCTGGGTCTTTCAGCATGACAATGATCCCAAATACACCGCCCGGGCAACGAAGGAGTGGCTTCATAAGAAGCATTTCAACGTCCTGGAGTGGCCTAGCCAGTCTCCCGATCTCAACCCCATAGAAAATCTTTGGAGGGAGTTGAAAGTCCGTGTTGCCCAGCAACATTGCCCAGCAGTCATTGCCAACAAAGGGTATATAACAAAGTATTGAGATTAACTTTTGTTATTGACCAAATACTTATTTTCCACCATAATTTGCAAATAAATTCATAAAAAATCCTATAATGTGATTTCTGGATTTTTTTTCTCATTTTGTCTGTCATAGTTGAAGTGTCCCTATGATGAAAATTACATGCCTCTCTCATCTTTTTAAGTGGGAGAACTTGCACAATTGGTGGCTGACTAAATACTTTTTTGCCCCACTGTACCTGCATGTGGATATGAGCATCACTAAAGGCCTGGCTGTGTTCTATTACACAGGAGGGAATGCGCTTTACTGACATATAAAACAAACATCCAATGTAGATCAATAGGCTGAGTGGTCTATGCTGCCTCGAGATGCTGACCATAAATCTCCCGGGGCCACCCTCTCCCTCATTAAATTATAAAAGATCTGTGAGCCGTGAAAGACTAACTGTGAAGGATCCCAACGGTGCCTAAAAACAGAGCCCAAACAAAATAGATTTTTCAGTCCATATTGTTATTCAAGAATCCTTTTAAGTCTGTCTGCTGTCTCTGAAGTCAGGACTCAAAGACAGGCTCAACTTCCCGCAGAGCTCATGTACATCTGTGGTGTGTTAGCTCATCAAGAAAATGCTTACACCTCCGTGTGATGTCACGACCACGGAAATACGGTGTAAGAGCAACCAGGAACACTCGCCAGGTCCGTTCCTGACGTCCGAGCCATAGCGCATTGCTTATTATATTTGAATTGTAAATCCACTTACAGTACATGAGTTATTTATTTATTTATTTCACCTTTATTTAACCAGGTAGGCCAGTTGAGAACAAGTTCTCATTTACAATTGCGACCTGGCCAAGATAAAGCAAAGCAGTTCGACACATACAAGACAAAGTTACACATGGAGTAAAACCAACGTACAGTCAATAATACAACAGAAAAATAAGTCTATATACAATGTGAGAAAATTAGGTGAGATAAGGGAGGTAAAGGCAAAAAAAGGCCATGGTGGCGAAGTAAATACAATATAGCAAGTTAAACACTGGAATGGTAGATTTGCAGTGAAAGAATGTGCAAAGTAGAAATATAAATAATGGGGTACAAAGGAGCTAAATAAATAAATAAATACAGTAGGGGAAGAGGTAGTTGTAGATGGGCTATGTACAGGTGCAGTAATCTGTGAGCTGCTCTGACAGCTGGTGCTTAAAGCTAGTGAGGGAGATAAGTGTTTCCAGTATCAGAGATGTTTGTAGTTCGTTCCAGTCATTGGCAGCAGAGAACTGGAAGGAGAGGCGGCCAAAGGAGGAATTGGTTTTGGGGGTGACCAGAGAGATATACCTGCTGGAGCACGTGCTAGAGGTGGGTGCTGCTATGGTGACCAGCGAGCTGAGATAAGGGGGGACTGTACCTAGAAGGGTCTTGTAGATGACCTGGAGCCAGTGGGTTTGGTAACGAGTATGATGAGACGGCCAGCCAACGAGAGCGTACAGGTCGCAGTGGTGGGTAGTATATGGGGCTTTGGTTAAGGGCAGTCAGGTCTGGAGAGTTAAGGGCAGTCAGGTCTGGAGAGAACCAGGGGCTATATCTGTTCCTGGTTAAAAATTGCTGGATTGGGGCATTGTTATTTAAGATGGTGAGAAAGGCATTTTCTTTTAAATAACCAGGCATCCTCTACTGACGGGATGAGGTCAATATCCTTCCAGGATACCCGGGCCAGGTCGATTAGAAATGCCTGCTCGCTGAAGCATTTCAGGGAGTGTTTGACAGTGATGAGTGGAGGTCGTTTGAGCCCTGACCCATTACAGATGCAGGCAATGAGGCAGTGATCGCTGAGATCTTGGTTGAAAACAGCAGAGGTGTATTTAGAGGGCAAGTTGTTTAGGATGATATCTATGAGGGTGCCCGTGTTTACGGATTTGGGGTGGTACCTGGTAGGTTCATTGATCATTTGTTTTAGATTGAGGGCATCAAGCTTAGATTGTAGGATGGCTGGGGTGTAACGTGCATGAAACCAAGGCTACGGTTAGAGTTACAGAAGCCATCAAAAGAGAGCGTCTGGGGAATAGGAGTGGAGCTAGGCATTGCAGGGCCTGGATTCACCTCTACATCACCAGAGGAACAGAGGAGGAGTAGGATAAGGGTATGGCTAAAAGCTATGAGAATTGGTCATCTAGGACGTCTGGAACATAGAGTAAAAGGAACAGGTTTCTGGGGGGCGATAAAATAGCTTCAAGATATAATGTACAGACAAAGATATGGTAGGATGTGAATACAGTGGAGGTAAACCTAGGCATTGATTGATGATGAGAGAGATATTGTCTCTAGAAACATAATTGAAACCAGGTGATGTCATCGCATGTGTGGGTAGTGGAACTGAAAGGTTGGATAATGTATAATGAGCAGGACTAGAGGCTCTACAGTGAAATAAGCCAATAAACACTAACCAGAAAAGCAATGGACAAGGCATGTTGACACGAGTGATCAAAAGGGTCCAGTGAGTAGTGAGGTTGGTTGGGGTCACGGTGATTAAGACAGCTAGCCGGGCCATGGGTAGCAAGCTGGCAGAGGATGGAGGTCTGTTTTTAGCCACCTCATTCATGCGTTTCGTCGGTAGATTAGTGGGGTTCCGTGTGGTAGAGGGGACCAATCCAATTGGCAAAATAGATATAGTTATAGTGACGCAAGAAAATTGTCCGATGGACCTATTCAGATAGCAGCCGATAAGACAGCTAACGATTAGCGGGCCGCAGATGGGCGTTCAGGTAACGTCACGACGGAGGGGCCAGTTGGATTATTCACTCCGGAATAATTGATGTTTGCTCCGGGACCGACCTATGCCAATAGTCACTCGGATAGCAGCTAGCTAGCTGCAAAATGCAGGTGTAAATGTCCAGAGCTTGCGATAGAAATAGTATGCTCTGGTCTGAGTCACGTTGAGCTAAAGGATAGCTGATGACCGACAACCGTGGTTAGCTGAATACTGACGTTAGCCAGTGAACTGGCTAGCTTCTGGCTAGCTTCTGGCTAGCTTCTGTTGTGGATTTCAGATTTGAGGTGAATAAAACTTTTTTTTATATAAATTGGTGAGGCGGGTTGCAGGAGAGTGTTTTGAAGTTGAGTTTTTGAAGAAAAAAAATATATATATATAAAAAGATATGCGAAGAAAATATGTAAATATATATATACATGGGACACGACAAGACGAGGACAAAGGATGTCTGACTGCTATGCCATCTTGGATATACAGGAGTGCTAGTGTTAGGAGTGCTCGGACTCTAAAACGGGAGCCATGTTGTGTCTGAAGCTTTTAAAAAAGTATGGACCTTGCACATAGGAGGATTACATTTTCATGCGGTGAAAGAAGAGTCCCAACACATCACCATTATCATTTTTAAAGGGAATCTGTTCCCACAAATGGAATCATTATGCCAACAGTGATGCCTCAATGAACGCCAGGACAGAATGTGGCACATTGTAATGCTAGTTCACCAATCAGTGCTGACAAGGACCTGTTTCCACACTAGTGACTTTTCAGGGCCTGTGGTATAAATATCAGCCATCTGCATTAAGGTGCAATATCATGCACCAAGGCCAAGCCACCAAGTTCACTTCCAAGGCAGGGTCTGCTTCCCATTTATGATGGGTGACCTGCTGCATGATAATTAGTATCTACCTCACAATATTTAATCTAACTGCATTACATTATAGTCTTTTAGCTTTTCAGGAGCTATCATGGTTAAGTGCCTTGCTTAGGGCACATTAACACCTAGTGGCTCAGGAATTCGAACCAGCAATCTTTCAGTTACTTGCCCAACACTCTTAATCACTTGGCTACCTGCCGCCCCTACAGTAGCTGTGGCAAACTTGTCCTTTGGGGACAATTCAGTACAGGTACCTATGTGTTTGCAATCAGTTCAGTGGTGATCGCACGATCAACTGCTCAGAGATTGTGCCATGTTATCACATTTGCTCATTGAGAAAGCTGTGCATTGCACCCCCAATGATATTGCTTTGCTTCTCTCCTGGAATTGTGCTGACAGTGCCAAGCCTGTCTATGGTTATGTCTTGGATTGCAGCATCAAGGGTAATCTTCCATCCATCATAGTTTGACAATCTGTGTTGGAAGAGCGAAGTTTCTCTTATTCTTCGACAATGAATTGAGTTGTCGCAATAAGACAATTATATAAATGACATGTTTGCCATAAGATTGATCGACGTCTATCAATAACATTATGTCAAAATAAGACACATTTAGGAATTTATTTTGACAAGGCAAGTGAGTTAATTAATAACAATTTTTTATTTTCAATGACAGACTAGGAACAGTGGGTTAACTGCCTTGTTCAGGGGTAGAACAACAGATTTGTACCCTGTCAGCTTGGGGATTTGAACTCGCAACCTCATGTTATTAGTCCAACACTCTAACCACTAGGCTACGGTGCCTGCCCAAATACAAAAAAAAAACATATCAGTTTGTATAAAATTTGAAGGAGCTCTCTGACAAAACTGCACTTTCTATGTTCATGGGTAGAGTGAGACAAATAGAAGCACTTCCATATCTCTCCTGGCACATTAGCTTGATGTAGATGGAGGGGAAGGAGGGGGCATTGTTTCAGGGTATCTAGTTATTGGGATGGAAAGGAATGGGGGGTCTTGTGCTCAAATAGCCACTTCAAAGAGAAGCAGCAGTGAGGGGAAGGGCTGGCCTGGTGGCCACTGGAGACCTCAGCCCTGTGTGTTATTTCAGTAGAAATGCCTGTCTCGATGCCTGACAGGAAGTGTTGCTCCTCTCTCTGTTTGTTTATTTACCTCACTGTTGCACAGTCATACATTATACAGCCAGGGTGCCCATGAATGGAAACATAAATCCTGACTGTGTGTGCACTATAACTCCAGGATAATGGACACGTATTCCTACAAGCCAATAGATGTGTCGACAGAAAAATGCTAGAACTATGTGTTGAGTAGTGACATTTGTTACAATTGTTTGAAATTGCAAATATATATTGAATTTATATGCTATATATAGAAAAAATAAGGAATTACAGTAATTTATTTTCCATTTCAATCTTTCCCATGTGTTAAATGTCCACTGTGCTGTCTCCCAAACTATCACATTATTTTTCCAGATCCAGCATGCACTATTGTAAAAATAATGCAAAAACATAAAATAAAAAAATATTTTCATTCAGACATCTGTAGGGGGGAACATTGTTACCCTTTTGATGCACTGCTAAGGAAGTGGGCCTCAAGTAACCTACCCCACAGTCAGACCAGCCCAAGATGCCTTTGTGGTCAGATGAGGCAATGTGAGCGCTTCGGGCTCTAGAGGTCTCCATCCAGCATGCAGCAACATCCACCTATCGGAATTCTTCCCCTCACTGTCTAGTGCAGCGGACAGCGGTATAGGAAGGAGAGGAGAACGTTCAGAGCCACGGAGACAGAGGGAACCTGAGACACGCACGCGTCCCGAACGACACAGAAAGGAAGGGAACTTTGATTTGACGCGTGGCCGATAATGATGAAATTGATGACACGAAAGAGCTGCATTCCTTAGTGAAGGGAATAATTGACATTTCGAGTGTTCCAATATATAATGTCCTTGGATCCCTGCTCATTGTAGATTATATTTAATTGCTCTCTCCTATTTCTGAAATCTTTCTTTATTGTGATTGTACACTTCGTTCACCCGCATGAATTTTAAGGCAGTCTGAGCGCATTGTTTCCAGCTTCGTCGCATGGGATTTCCAGTCGTGTCGGGTGCGGTGATGTCTGCAACATTTCGCTCTTTGTTTCTGGGTAAGTGAGTTCCCATTCGTATGAAAATATGTTGCTATTAATAAGAGATGATCAATAACACGATAAAGGATGTAATTGGGGTTATGATTTATACAGAGCCGTTATGTGGGCTATTGTTCACAAAAATGTTACATAGCTGACAGCGCTCCATCGTGCGTAATTGTATCCAGAATTATATCGAAATTAGAATACAAATAATGTAACATAAGCTGTTCATAATATTTATCTCAAGTTCTTTTTGAATAGCCTAGATCAGTTTGACAAATTAGCCATTTTAAAATGTAAAATAAATAGTGAGATGAGACTTCATTGTGATAAGTAATTCAATGAAAAATGTGTGTTAAGAAGAAAAAAGTTACCTTCGGGAAAAAAGCCCCTACAATGTGAATTGAAAGCAGATGTTTCTGTGTTATGATCACTGTACAAATGCTGCACTTCAGGCATCCATCCACTAGACTGGTTCTGGAGAAAGACTGTAGTCTGAGTGTATTGTATTGTCCATTGAATGTTAATGACAGATTTAACACAACTGCTTCTTAACAAAAAGCACAAAGACAGGGCACGCCACCTATAATCCGAATCACAAACTAATGTGTTGTGTCACCGATTGGCAAAAATAGATATTTCTAATAGATCATGGCAGGTGTTGAGAGTGCCTGGCTGGTGCCCTGAGAGGGACTTGACCGCGAGGTGAGGAAGCTAGATATCGCGTGCCGGCGTGTGCCGGGGTCAGAGTTGGTGAGAGTTGAGCAAAGCAAACATGGAATAGGCCTACTCTTGTCTCCTTTGGTTAAATTCCAACAATTCTGTCCGTTGTTGTGATGGTGCATTCCATTAGTATATTTTTTCTGATGACAGTTTATTGGCTGTAGCCTTTTGTGTGTAGCCTAATGTGTTTATCAAACTTAGACCTTTAATATAGTATATATGTTCTTTGCAATAGCACATTAAATACATTACCTCTGCCAATATATACTGAACATAAATATAAATGCAACATGTAAAGTGTTGGTCCCATGTTTCATGAGCTGAAATAAAAGATCCCAGAAATTGTCCATATGCACACAAATATTATTTCTCTCAAATTGTGTGCACACATTTGTTTGCGTGAAGCTGATAAAACAGAATGATCATTACATAGGTGCACCTTGTGCTGGGGACAATAAAAGCCCACTCTAAAATGTGCAGTTTTGTCACACAAGACAATGCCACACCCCTACTGATTTATTTAAATGGACTGATTTCCTTATATGAACTGTAACAGTAAAATCTTTGCCATTTTTACATGTTGCGTTTGTATTTTTGTTCAGTATATTTGTATGTTAAATTGTGTCCTAAAGTCTTATTTTGTCCAAATTCAACACATCTTCCATAATTATTGCAGTAACATCGCATCAAAATTTCACTGTGAGGTTTCTATAAATTCAGCAAATACCATAGCTAGAGCTTTACGTGTTCTCTATTGTCAAAGTAGCTACACCTGAATGAGGTCTCAGTAGCCTGCTCTGCAATAATAGGCCTATGAGTGAGGCAGACAAGTTATGTGGGTTGTCATTGTGTTCATTTTCCTTAGCCAATAGGCTGGGGATAACTGGGTTAACAGTCTAGACATGCAATCATAGCTCTAGTGAACTGTATTATCAGCTATTAATTTTGTTAGCTGGTGGTGATGATGATGATGGTGATGAAATTGATGTGATGATGGTGGTGTTGATGATGGTGAATATTGGTGATGGTGGTGATGATGATGGTGGTGGTGGTGGTGGTGATGATGGTGATGTTTTGGTGGTGGTGGTGATGATGGTGATGTTTTGGTGGCGGTGGTGGTGGTGGTGATGATGGTGAATATTGGTGATGGTGGTGATGATGATGGTGGTGGTGGTGGTGGTGAATATTGGTGATGGTGGTGATGATGATGGTGGTGGTGGTGGTGGTGATGATGGTGATGTTTTGGTGGCGGTGGTGGTGGTAGTGATGATGGTGATGTTTTGGTGGTGGTGGTGATGATGGTGATGTTTTGGTGGTGGTGGTGATGATGGTGATGTTTTGGTGGTGGTGGTGATGATGATGTCGAGTACGATGGAATTTGTATTATTTTTTTGTTATTAGCAGATTAGTGTATTGCTAATGTGTAGGTTGGAATTGATAGTCAGATGGCATACATGTAGTGGTGACATACCCCTCTGTGCGGTCTTTCATAATGGCAAACCAGGTTGAAGGACATTTCCCTTATAGTTATGAACAGTATTTATTTAAGACCAACCCAGCGGCTGAGCTAAGAGAGAAGAGCTAATTTTATTATGGAATGATCAATACTAATTAATAGAGCTCATTTCCTTTTAATTTGTCTTTGGCCTTGGAAGTCCAGAGACATCCTTAATTAACTTAATATCTGTGGGAGATGTAATATCCAGTGTTCACATTATAGATAAGTACCACAATTAAACACCACAGAATTCCTTAACTGGCTTTATCAAGGCTTACATCACAAAATGAATGGTGCAGTGGAAGGTCAAATGATATGGCAAAGTCTGTAAAAAAGCTGGAAGTAGAACCAGAGTAACCAAACCAAAGTAGTGGAGCTTAATGATGGATTGCCTGCCTGTCATTCCCTCAGCAATATGTGGTTTTGAATGGAACATGTTAAATGACTGTCCAGGAAGTAAAAACAGATTGTAATTCACTTGACAGAAATGTAATGGGAAAAAGCGAGTAGCCCTTCCGTTGGAGTTATACATTTCCAACCCGCAAACACCCTAATTTCAAATGGAGCTTATCCACTTTGACCGCTATGATATTTAGCAGTCTTGCATCTATGCTGCTCTATGACAATGGCAGAGGGAATTTGTGTTGCATCCTCAAGTTGCATAATCATCGTTCATCTGATCTGTAATGTATGGAGATATATGCTAAGAGTGACTAGGTTTAAAACGGGTTTCTGTTCCTATTCTATATTTAGTGTGTCTCCAGGGGTGGACAAAGCATCTCTCAAATGTGGAGATGACAGGAACCTCCAGAGCAAGAGGTTTTGAAGTGACATCTCGATGTGTTTGGCCCTGAATCACAATTCCACACATACTAGCCCCCATATCTCACACTCATACAAACACACAGCCATTTAAAAAAAAATCTGATGACCATAGAAAGCATTAAGAATGTAGGTCTAGGTATTACATATTTTTTATACCTTTATTTAACTAGGCAAGTCAGTTAAGAACAAATTCTTATTTTCAATGACGGCCTAGGAACAGTGGGTTAACTGCCTGTTCAGGGGGAGAACAACAGATTTGTACCTTTTCGGGTAGGGGATTTGAACTTGCAACCTTCCGGTTACTAGTCCAACGCTCTAACCACTAGGCTACCCTGTTGCTCTAGTCCATATTCATAGACTAGGGGCTGTATTCAATCTGTATCACAGAAGTACAGCGTTACAGCGTGATTGAAATTGAAAGCAATGTTCCCGCATTAGCGGAGACTGCATTCACGTAAACACTCCAAATATTTCAAGCTCTAGATTGCAGAGATACACACAGGGTGGAATAACCTTTTAGAAGATGTGAGCACACATGTAATGAGCACCCTAATGAGACTATGTTTGAGCACAAAGGTCTAACTGTCACTACTAGAACTATACACCCATATCACTAACAAACACTGATTTGCTTTTCTAGCAGTTTTTCCTGATGTGTTATGTCTTACTTGATTCCTATGGCCTTTAGATGGCTAATACACTTTTCCTGATTTTCTTCTGAAAGAACCTTGTTTCATTGATTGAAGTGCTTTTAGGGATGTTTTTCTGTGCAGAGCAAGCCTAGGGCCCGATTCAATCAGATCCGCTTTGGCCAACATCAGCATATCAGTTGTTTTGGCAGTGTCAGAGGTGGAACTGCGTTAGAGCTGTCTATAATCCCACAATTCCCATGCAGCCGCGTTAGAAGTTCATGCAGCCGCTTTGCAAGTTCAAACACTCGAATTAGACTAAATCACCATATCCAAATGAACATGAAAACATGCATTAGTCTAACATCAATGGCTTGAATTTTTTTATATGTAATTATTTCTAACATCAATAGAGCCTACACTTTGTAGTGCCGTTGTGAACTTCTAACACAGTAGGGATAATAAGGAAGGGAGTGGTTTGTGACACACGAGCAGCCGTTCCCCAATTTGTCAGCTCATACCTCAGTTACACCTCCAACACCATCAAAACATCAGCTACAGTTCATTAGTAAAGTATTCAGACCCCTTAACCTTTTCCATATTTTGTTAATTTACAGCCTTATTCAAAAATGGATTAAATAAAACAATTTCCTCATCAATCTACACATAATACCCCATAATGACTAAGCGAAAATAGTTTTTTAGACATTTTTGCACATTTATTACGAATAAAAACAGAAATACCTTATTTACATAAGTATTCAGACCCTTTGCTATGAGACTTGAAATTGAGCTCAGGTGCATCCTGTTTCCAATGATCATCCTTGAGATGTTTCTACAACTTGATTGGAGTACATATGTGGTAAATTATATTGATTGGACATATCAGATCCCACAGTTGACAGTGCATGCTAGAGCAAAAACCAAGCCATGAGGTGGAAGGAATTGGCCGTAGAGCTCCAAGACAGGATTGTGTCGAGGGACAGATCTGGGAAAGGGTACCAAAACATTTCTGCAGCATTGAAGGGCCGCGAGAAAACAGTGGCCTCCATCATTCTTAAATGGAAGAAGTTTGGAATCACCAGACTTTTCCTAGAGCTGGCTGCCTGGCAAAACTGAGCAATCGGGGGAGAAGAGCCTTGGTCAGGGAGGTGACCAAGAACCCGATGGTCACTCTCACAGAGCTCCAGAGTTCCTCTGTGGAGATGGGAGAACCTTCCAGAAAGACAACCATCTCTGGAGCACTCCACCGGTCAGGCCTTTATGGTGGAGTGGCTAGACGGAAGCCACTCCCCAGTTAAAGGCATATGACAGCCCACTTGGAGTTTGCCAAAAGGCACCTAAAGGTCTCTCAAACCAAGATTGATTTTTTTTGGCCTGAATACCAAGTGTCACGTCTGGAGGAAACCTGGCACCATCCCTACGGTGAAGCATGGTGGTGGCAGCATCATGCTGTGGGGATGTTTTTCAGTGTCAGGAACTGGGAGACTAGTCAGGATCGAGGGAAAGATGAATGGAACAAAGTACAGAGTACTTGATGAAAACCTGCTCCAGAGCGTTCAGGACCTCAGACTGGGGTGACGGTTCCCCTTCCAACAAGACAATGACTCTAAGCAGACAGCCAAGACAATGAAGGAATGGTTTTGGCACAAGTCTCTGAATGTCATACCCAAGAAGACTCGAGGCTGTAATCGCTGCCAAAGTTGCTTCAACAAAGTACTGACTAAAGGGTCTGAATACTTTTGTAAATGTGATATTTAAGTGTTTTATTTTTAAAACATTTGCTAAAATTTCTAAAAACCAGTTTTTGCTTTGGCATTATGGGTTATTGTGTGTAGATTGATTACGGGGAAAAACAATGTAATCCATTTCAGAATAAGTCTGTAATGTAACAAAATGTGGAAAATGTCAAGGGGTCTAAATACTTTCCGAATGCACTGTATGTGGATCCAGCCAATGCTGGATAATGCTGGTTAGCGCTAGATCTGATTGAATCCAGGCCCTAGTTCTGTGTTCTGAATGAGAGTGATTTTAGGTGAAATAGTGCCTGCTTTCTTGCACTCTCTGTGGAATATTTTCAATGTGTGTATTTTTAACTTCATGGTGACAGGGGGGCACTATTGAGTAGCTTGGATGAATAAGGTTCCCAGAGTAAACTGCCTGCTACTCTGTCCCAGATGATAATATATGCATATTATTAGTAGTATTGGATAGTAAACACTCTGAAGTTTCTAAAACTGTTTGAATGATGTCTGTGAGTATAACAGAACACATATGGCAGGCGAAAACCTGAGAAAAATCCAACCAGGAATTGGGAAATCTGAGGTTTGTAGTTTTTCAACTCTTTGTCATTCCAATATAGAGTGTAAATGGGGTCATATTGCACTTCCTACGGCTTCCACTAGATGTCACCTTTATTTAACCAGGTAGGCTAGTTGAGAACAAGTTCTCATTTACAACTGCGACCTGGCCAAGATAAAGCATAGCAGTGTGAACAGACAACACAGAGTTACACATGGAGTAAACAATTAACAAGTCAATAACACAGTAGAAAAAAAAATAAAAAAATAAAGAGAGTCTCTATACATTGTGTGCAAAAGGCATGAGGAGGTAGGCGAATAATTACAATTTTGCAGATTAACACTGGAGTGATAAATGATCAGATGGTCATGTACAGGTAGAAATACTGGTGTGCAAAAGAGCAGAAAAGTAAATAAATATAAACTGTATGGGGATGAGGTAGGTCAATTGGGTGATCTATTTACCGATAGACTATGTACAGCTGCAGCGATCGGTTAGCTGCTCAGATAGCAGATGTTTGAAGTTGGTGAGGGAGATAAAAGTCTCCAACTTCAGCGATTTTTGCAATTCGTTCCAGTCACAGGCAGCAGAGAACTGGAACGAAAGGCGGCCAAATGATGTGTTGGCTTTAGGGATGATCAGTGAGATACACCTGCTGTAGCACGTGCTACGGGTGGGTGTTGCCATCGTGACCAGTGAACTGAGATAAGGCGGAGCTTTACCTAGCATGGACTTGTAGATGACCTGGAGCCAGTGGGTCTGGCGACGAATATGTAGCGAGGGCCAGCCGACTAGAGCATACAGGTCGCAGTGGTGGGTGGTATAAGGTGCTTTAGTAACAAAATGGATGGCACTGTGATAAACTGCATCCAGTTTGCTGAGTCGAGTATTGTTGGGTAGTCAACATTAGTCAGAAATAGCATTATAAATATTCACTTACCTTTGATGATCTTCATCAGAATGCACTCCCAGGAATCGCAGTTCCACAATAAATCTTTGTTTTATTCGATAATGTCCATCATTTATGTCCATTTATGTCCAAATAACTTCTTTTGTTAGGGCGTTTGGTAAACAAATCCAAAAGCGCGTCCTGGTCCAGCCGAACATCGGACAAAAAGTTCAAAAAGTTATATTATAGGTCGAAGAAACTTGTCAAACTAAGTATAGAATCAATCTTTAGGATGGATGTTTTTATCATAAAAGTTAAATAATGTTCCAACCGGAGAATTCCATTGTCTGTAGAAAAGCAATGGAACGAGAGCTACCTCTCATGTGAAAGCGCATGACTGAGAAAGAGAAACCCCTCAGTCAAACAGCTCCCATCCGACGCACCTTCACATGAGAAGCCTGAAACAATGTTCTAAAGACGGTTGACATCTAGTGGAAGCCCTAGGAAGTGCAAAAATAACCCGTATCCCACTGTGTATTCGATAGGGGTGAGTTCAAAAACTACAAACCTCAGATTTCCCACTTCTTGTTTTGATTTTTTCTCAGGTTTTTGCCTGCCATATGAGTTCTGTTATTCTCACAAACATCATTCAAACAGTTTTAGAAACTTCAGAGTGTTTTCTATCCAATACTTATAGTAATATGCATATATTAGCATCTGGGACTGAGTAGGAGGCAGTTCACTCTGGGCACGCTATTCATCCAAAAGTGAAAATGCTGCCCCCTATGCCAAAGACGTTAACGATAATTGTATCTTTATAATGGTGTAAAATACTTGTATGCTTGAGGAATTTTAATTATTAGATTTTTGTTGTTTTGAATTTGGCGCCCTGCTCTTTCACTGGCTGTTGGCGAGGTGGGATGCTACCATCCCACATATCCATGAGAGGTTTTAACAGCCAAAATCATCTTCGATACAAGTGAAGGTCATTCTGGCGAGATGAAAATGTACATTTCAGTATGACAGATTTCCTCTCTTTTTTCTATATCCTTCCTATTTTACCCCCTTTTGTCTGTCACCATCTTATTTGCATCAATACACTACATTGACATTGGACATCAATTTCCCCATTGATCAATGTCTTTTCAAGAGGTCTGTCTCAAAATACAGTATGTCTTTGCCTGAAATATTATGTAGCATTGACGTGGGCCACAAACATCTGGACAGAACTGGGTGTGTGTTGTTTTCTGATCTATAAATCTCAGCCGCTTTTCAACCTTCACTGACAAAATTGCTTCCAGATTATTTTGGAACACATGAACAGGAACTGCCTATTTCCCTGTACGGCTAACTTTTGACAGATGCTCTGGAGAGGCTCAGATTCACGTTAACTCAAGCCACATGTATAGTACAGTAGGCTACGTTAATTCTGGTACATCAAGCTCTTCTTTCTATGATATCTATCAAGCATTGCAAACCTTCCATTTTAGGTTCATAAAAGGGGTTCAAACAACAGAGTACCCTACGGATTTCTTTCATCTCTGCCACCATGGTCATTTACGAGCAAAAGTGAGGATTTCTGCATTATTTGTTGGGGTAAATAACCATGAAAGTCAATAGAGCGGGGACCATTATTGCTTCTGATCAGGAAAACGTTGCCGCTAGTGAACATAAACAGTTTGATGAGGGTCTCTTTGATTGTTTTATAAGGACGCAGAGATCTGAGGGTGAACAAATGACAAGACAAATACTGATGTTTTTGCCCCAAACTACAAAGGGCATGGTCCTAATTTACTCTTTCTGCAAATGCCAGATTTTCACCCAAAGCGATCAATCCACCATTCATTCTGATTTTAACGACAACCCTCCGATGTCCAGAGATGAACCCATCTTTCCCAGTATAATGCCATTTTGCTATTTCCTTTTGGAATACATCCCTCCATTTTACTATGATGTCTTATGGGGGTCTGGAAACTCCCTATTTGTAACATTTCTACCAATATTGCCCTAAAAATAAATACTTTACCCAAAAGTATAATGATATTTCCCATTGACTGATCATGGTTTTTCCGATCCCCTGGTATGATATTGTTGCACATAAATGATTGGCACTGTTGGACTTCAACCACATATTTCAATGGATAGCTACTGCCAAGTGAATAGAGACTTATCAAAATCAACACATCTTCTGAGTACCATTTAAAATAAATCCATTATCATCATTCATTGTTAGGATGCTATCATTCCAAGCTCACAGCTCTGTTTTGCTTCTCTCAAACATGCTCTACCTAACTGAAAACTGGCAGCCCAAAATAAGTGTGGCACACTTGTCTACTCATAGCAAAACATGCTTTTGATCTGTGTTCTCTCTTTGGGAACCAGGTATTTCTGTTTTCAGAGAGGCTGAGGGATCCGTTATTGGTACAGGAAAATAAATAGTTTCTGTCGCAAAGGTCTTTCATTTTCAAGCAGCTTAGCATGCTGCTTACATCAACGACACGAGAAGAATAACAAGTGCCTTACAATGTATTTTATATGCGATTTTCCTCCATTGAAAAGAATGGGATTGTCATTCTGTACGTTAGTTCCATGGCTAAAATTGGCCAAACCTTATTTTCCTCCGAGGCTGTAGTGTGCGATTCCTTTGTGTCAAACGCTCTAGCCCACTGTCATCTGGACCACCCATTAGCTAGAGCTGAGGTGTTGACATTGCAAGTCTGCGATTATGAATTGTGATTTGACTGTTTTATGCGATTGGTCAAATGTGCATGCCCTCAAATAAAATGCAAGGAATTGTTGATTTTTCCCCCAAAAATTGCAATCACAGAATCACAGAATCCTGGAGGGACTAATTGATTATTATTTCCAAATAGAGGCTTTGATATTCAAAAGGCATGATGTGACTGAAGATCTGAATAATTTGGGAATATTGCTCTCAGAGGAATAGGTTCTCACTATAAAGCACTCTGTGACAGTGACCATCAACTAGATTCAGCCGCGGGCCAAATTTTTCTTGAGCGGATGGTCGGAGGGGGCGGAACATTTTTACAATCAGTGGCATCCCGTAATTCAGCCCCACATATTTATCTAAAAAAAAGCAAAATAAAAATATAGTTTTTATTTTTGTGAGGGGTTGCCTGTTTTCCATGTTATTTTGGCGATAATACATGTCACATATCAGTTTGCAAACAATGTAAAAAATAATAATAATAATAATTGAGTAATAAATAATTGAATGATAAATAAAACTGCATACAAACATGGTATTTTTCTTTGCTTTCTTTAGTAAGGCAGCTCCAAAATGCAGGTCTTTCAGCCTAGCTCATTGCTTTCTATGGTGGTGGGGCAGCCAGTGGAAAATACGGAGCGTAGGGGTTGGTAATATTCTTGTTACGCCCTGACCATAGAGAGCCTTTGTTTTTCTATGGTATAGTAGGTCAGGGCATGACTGGGTGGTTTTCTTGTTATTATTTTCTATGTGTGGTTCTAGTTTAGTTTTTCTATGTTGGTGTTTGGTATGATTCCCAATTAGAGGCTGCTGGCTATCGTTTGGGGATCATATTTAAGTAGCATTTTTTCCACCTGTGTTTTATGGGATATTGTTTTAAGTTAGTGTATGTTACACCTATTTGTTACGGTTCGTTGTTTGTTTCATTCTTTCTTTGTTGTTTTGTGCGTTTCTAATAAATAATATGTGGAAACCATATTGCGCTGCAGCTTGGTCCGCTAATTATTCCAGCGAACGTGACAATTCTCTAGTTGCGCTGTGATTGGCTCAGTGTTCTTTCACTCATGGGGACACTACGTCACTGCCAAATCTAAAGTAGAGCTAAACAAATTCAAGCTCCTTGGGTGTGCCATAGAGTTACATTAGAAGTGCCCATCCAAGAAGGTTCAAGGTCATTGGCCACAGATAAAATGACATCAAATCACCTTATATCTACAGTAGCTTTGATCATACTTTCAAAATCTTAGCTAGCAGTCATCATCATGAATCAAGTCGACAATCTACTGGCAAATCCTTTTTGATCCTTGTCATATGAAGAGAAATAATGAAGAGAAATTATAGATGAAACATATCGGTGCTCATCGGCCATTGGACAAAAACACTACACAACAAGTTGGAGATCACAAATTCAATATTGAGTGGTTTGGAAGGAATCAGTGGCTAACTGCAAGCATTGCAAAGCAATCACTAGACTGCTATTCCGTAGAGTTAGTGTGTGGTCCCAATTCTGGGTTTAAGGGTCTCTTTTTCCAATCTTAGAATGATAAACATTCAACATTGGCCATGCTGTCAACCCAGCATGATTTTTGCCACTTTTAAATCAACTGTTAACTCGGAACTGGGAAATCTGACTTCAATGAGCTCAAGACAACTGAGAACTCGGGGAAAAACAAGCTCCTACTGGAATAATACATTTTGAATGGTCATCCAACTCAGAATTGTAAGTTGGGAACTCGGGCCTATTTCTAGGGCTACGATCTGAAGATCACTGATGTCATCATGATTCAACCTTGTTTTTTTCCAAGTTCCCAGTTGTCTTGAAAGCATCATCAATCCAGAGAATGTCAGACTTTGATGACAAAATTTTCCCATGAAGGACTGCTGCACCATCTTCCTGTTCAAGTGAACACAGCACAACAAGGTGAGTCCAAAAATGTCTTGTACGCTGCTGCATATATTATGTAAAATGCCAGGGAGGTATGTAAACTGTAGCTACTGTAAGAATGTGATATGAAGTGTATGTTGTGTAGTTTCTATTAGTTGCCTCACCATAATCATTTGGTCTATTTTCCCCTGTTAATTTCACCTACTGTTCTGACTTTGTGATACACATGTAGCCTATAATCTGTTTTAGAAAAATGTAATCATCGAATATTGTAAGAGCGTTCATTGTTTGCTTATATGCCCCCTTTATTTACCCTATGGTTCGGACTGGGTGTACAGGGAGAATACTAAGAACAGCCCATGTTCTGGATTCTGTCGCTGTACATTTCAAAAGTGCTGAACAAATAGTTATATTGACTAGGTCCGTCCTAGCTCGCAGGATTGCCTCTTAACTTCTTGTCGTCCCCTTATGCCCTAGTTTGTACATCTCAATTGTCAGTAGAATCCACATTTGTTTAAGCAAGTCAGCCATATCAGCTATGTTTTTTTAAAGGCAGTAAATGAGGCTGAATGAACTATTTTGCTTCCAGACAAGGCTTCGAATATAGCCAGGTGTAGCAGTGGTAAGGTGTTGGGACTGCTGTTGGGACATCTTTATGAAGGCCCTAGCAGTTTGTGGGCACAATTTGTCACCGTTACAGTGCAATTAATCTATTGTTTAGTGTTGTGTTGTGTTGTGTTGTGCAGTGGCTTTGCTGGCATGCATCCCCCAAATGTTTTGTTTGTTTGCCCCACCAAGATTTACATGCTAAAATCGCTACCCGATTACAATAATTTGTAGACCGCTAATTGACCGCAAGCAGCCCAAACAGATATTATATTTCACTAAAACATAATAATTTCAAACCTTGCTTACATGTGTATATGATCACGTCTCTCTACTAAGCATGGAAATCACAGGTCGGTGGAACCTTAATTGGGGAGAACGGGCTCATGGTAATGAGTGGAGCAAAATTAGAGGAACGTTATCAAATACATCAAACACATGATTTTCAGGTGTTTGTTGCCATTCCATTTGCTCCATTCCGGCCAATATTATGAGCCGTTCACCCCTCAGCAGCCTCCACTGGTGGAAATACTTGGGAACAGATTTCCCCAATTAAAATCCATTGGAGCTGATTTCCTGGTATTTTACAGGTTTTTATGTCCAACATTGAAAATGCAAGAAAAAAACCCCAGATGTTTTCTTTCTCTTTTTTTCACTAAGAAAACTTGGGGGGCCAAATAAAACCTTTTGCCTGGGGCCGCCAGTTGGAAAACCCTGCTCTATGATCTATGAAGCCCAAAGACATGATTCTTCACACATTCAAGCAGGAGAATCTCTGAACATGCTTCCCTCGCACCAGGACAGCAACCTTAATTCACGAAGGATTGACTTCTTCTCCCTCGTATGACATTAAGCAGTAAATTAATTATTGAAATTTAATTCAGATTTTTTTTTAATCAACCAATGATGCAAAAGCATGTTTCACAAGGCAATGACATCCCTGTTGTTTTTTCTCCCTCTCTTTCTTGTGGAATGAGAGCCAACTGAGAGAACAGGGGGAATGTTCCACGTCTGACTATTTAGACGCCTGCTGTTCCTTTCAATTTGAAACAGTCTATTAGCTCTGCTAGCAGGCCACTCCATTAGGTGTTCTGAACCCACGTGCTCCATTGTCTCACTCCATTTCCCTCTTGCTGCTCTCCCCCAAGCGTTAGCGCCAGTAATCAGCAGAGGCCTCCTTTTCTTCTTGCATTCATCTTCACCCCCATTGTCATCACCACTCCATCCGGAAAAGATCCAAAGATGGATGGTGTTTGCAGGGGGAATTTGGTGTCCATTGATTAGTGCATTTAAAAGTAGGAAGAAGGAATGGTTAACCTGCAGGTAGCAACAACAGCTTGAGGACCATCTGTCTTCCAAATCAAATCAAATCAAATCAAATTTTATTTGTCACATACACATGGTTAGCAGATGTTAATGCGAGTGTAGCGAAATGCTTGTAGCGAAATGCTTGTGCTTCTAGTTCCGACAATGCAGTAATAACCAACAAGTAATCTAACTAACAATTCCAAAACTACTGTCTTATACACAGTGTATATCCCTGTATATCCCTGTTTGATATGGAAGGGTTTTAAAATCCAAAGCTTGTTCGTGGTTTAATACTTTTCTTTCATGTCTGTCATAAATTGACCATTACACAACATCCTGTACTTCAGATACATGTAGGTTGCAATTATTTTATTAGAACCATGAAAAAGGGTTTATAAGATAAACACGTACTGTAAACTGATGCTGATATTTTTTTAAACTAAGGATAAATGCATTGGTCATCACGACTGCAGATCTTTTATTGCTATTGAGTGCTAGTAACTGTAGAATGCCATATTTAGATCCCACTGTAGTGGCATGCTGTTATCTTGTACTAGAGGCATCATGATGGATGGTTTAATTATCGAGACACAATGCCAGGCATTTATCTGGCTGTTCATTCCACAGCAAAAACATTGTAAACTGGATATCGCTGATCAATCGCTAGGCTTCCTGCAATTAAGTGTTTAATGCTGCTGATTACGCTAGCCTGCAATGTGTCACACTAACGGTGGCTCAACCTTTAAACGCTACGAGGCGAGATGCACTCAATGGAAGAAGTTAATGTTTGCTTAGGAGATTAAGTCACATTTAGGTGCTTAGACCAGGGGTGTCAAACTCATTTTGCCCCTGGGGGCTGCATTCGGTCTTCAACGAGGTCTGGAGGGCCGCACTTAAAATTGGTTATATTACCTCCCTGTACATTTTTTTGAAAAATACTCCTCTATCCATTGTTTTTGAAAAATGCGATGCTCCCTGACTGTCTAGCTTTCATTTTGGTGGTTATTAGCGAGCAGGACACAATCAATAAACTGTATGAATGTAGAACCATTGTCATTACTACCAGTGGTGGAAAAAGTACCCAATTGTCAAACTTGAGTAAAAGTAAAGATACCTTAATAGAAAATGACTCAAGTAAAAGTGACTCACCCAGTAAAATACCACTTGAGTAAAAGTCTAAATATATTTGGTTTTAAATATACTTAAGTATCAAAAGTAAAAGTATAGTAATTTCAAATTCCTTATATTTAGCAAACCAGATGGCACCATTTTCTTGTTTTTCAAATTTATTTACAGATAGCCAGGGGTACACTTCAACACTCAGACATCATTACACATTAAGCATGTGTGTTTAGTGAGTCTGCCAGATCAGAGGCAGTAGGGATGACCAGGGATGTTCTCTGTTTAGTGAGTCTGCCAGATCAGAGGCAGTAGGGATGACCAGGGATGTTCTCTGTTTAGTGAGTCTGCCAGATCAGAGGCAGTAGGGATGACCAGGGATGTTCTCTGTTTAGTGAGTCTGCCAGATCAGAGGCAGTAGGGATGACCAGGGATGTTCTCTGTTTAGTGAGTCTGCCAGATCAGAGGCAGTAGGGATGACCAGGGATGTTCTCTTGATAAGTGTGTGATTTAGACAATGTTCCTGTCCTGCTAAGTACTTTTGGGTGTCAGGGAAAATGTATGGAGTAAAAAGTTTATACTTTTCTTGAGGAATGTAATGAAGTAAAAGTATAAGTTGTTAAAAGTACAGTAGTAAAGTAAAGTACAGATACCCCAAAAAACAACTTAAGTATTTTATTTAAGTACTTTACACAACTGATTACTACACAGTTTCAATTTGGTTTGGTTCATTTTAAAGTATATTTAACATACTTTAAAATGACCCCTCACCCACCCCCCAAAAATATATAGAGAGATGTTGTTTTATGTATGTTTGGCACCCCAGGCTTAGACCATGGTGAGTGTACAGTAGATTGCTGAAAAGTAAGAACATTCTCCTCTTCCTGTGAAACTGTTCCAGAACAGATGGCATCATCACCTTTGTTTTTACGAGTCGTTAGACTTGACTAGATGATGAAATGGAGCCTTTCCACTATACTGCCCATGCAGATGTGTAGCTCTATGGTTTGATGTTATCCACCAAGTCGCAGAGTGCCGTGCAGAAATAGCAATGTAAAATACAACCCAAACACACACAAGCATTAGATTTTCACAGTACAAGGCTTTTAATATTGCCTTTCCAAAGTGGGCACATTGTGTTTTCCCTTGACTGAGGCAGCAGAAGCACCACCCCTGTGTTCTGATAAAAGTGTAGTGTGTGGTCTCTCTCTCTCTCTCTCTCTCTCTCTCTCTCTCTCTCTCTCTCTCTCTCTCTCTCTCTCTCTCTCTCTCTCTCTCACACACACAACTCCTGTGTCTGAGGAGGCTTCCAGTACCCTGGGGAGTGGCAAATTAATGCCATCTACTTCCCTGTTCCCGGATGGTCTAAGCTCCTAGTTACATTTCCTGCAGATGCTACCATTTTCACTCCATTGTTTAGTCATCTTCTGCTTCTCCTGTGTCTCTCCTGGATTCTTTACGTTGGTCACATGTAGTTCACTACGCCACCAGAGAAGACACGACGTAGGACTGTGTTTAAAGTGCCCTCCAGGTTTTGTGGTTTTGTCAAAACTGTCACATTTTAATGTATTCCATAGTGGTGCTGAACAGTCTGCTTGTGAATGAGATGTTCCTTTTCAAATATTTGTTAAGTTTTTGGAGCAAAGGTTCAGTTGGGAGCAAATAGAACATGACGGGCACGGCTTGTCTTCTTGATATTCAATGTGAGGTTTTTAACAGCACACATCACTTTATTGTCTGTGTCATTTCAGAAAGGGAAATCTGGAGTGTTAACATTTGGCATGATTTGCAGTCTGAGGTCCAGAGTTGTTGTGGAGGAGGAATAGCAACGTTTGCAAAATCAAGCTCCTAAAATAATTAAAGTTGGCAATGATGACTGTGTATTCTAGAGTAGTCCAAACTCAAAATGTACAGTGGTGGGAAGTACTGTACCATCAACTGTGTGCTATGTCATAAAAACAAATGGCATGGGGTTAGAGTATAGAATAAGAACATATTATTTAATGGATGGTCTATCCCTTGTTTGTGAGGAGAGAATAAGGGCATGCCTCATCTCCTTGGTTACTGGACCCAATTTTAAAAAAAACATTTGCTCTATGTAGAAGAGAAAATGCTATTTACTCTATGAACCTTTCCTCTTGGATGCACTCTTGACATTGAACAATGTGGAAGAGCCGACTCGTCACTAGCCCCTTTGCTAATGAGGCAATTAAGTCTATCCTGCCGTGTTGGAGCACTGGGCTGAGTGTAGGGCCGAGAAGTCATCTGCAGTCTCAGCAATCAGCAAGTGTCTCTTCCCCCCTGGCTGCAAACAGAAGGCACAAGCAGGCTGTCTGGTGGGATTCACTCCCCCTCCATCCCCTCTCCCATCCTTCCTTCTCCTGTGGCCCTCCCTTGTCAAAGTGACCCTCGCTCATCTCTTCAGATCACCAGCAGGGCCAGGCCGTATTGAAGCGTTGTCCAACTAGTGGCCTCATAGAATCACGTTATCCATGATTGATGCTTGTGCGCTTCCTGTTTGGCGATGGGATGTGAAACAGTACATGGTCTTATAGTGTTGCTTCAGAGTGTTCCCTGTATGACTACTACCTTTGACTGCTGTGTTTCAGTGAACCTGACCTGAGTATAACACGGTGCAGCAGCAGCGTTTTCCTGTTCGGTCACCCCGGGCCATTAGTGGAGTATTTACCATGTTTCCTTTAGTCCATGAGTTATTCATGCTACCAAAAGCTCCTGCTCAGGGAGGGGACGTTAGGCTGCAGCAGTGTGGATGGAGGGATCCTACTGCAGCTGGAGGTAGTGTGGTGCGTGGGTGCTTGTTTCGCCTTTTCCTCCCTCTTCCATGACGCTCATAAGTAAAACAAGGCCCATCTCTCCTTCACCTGGTCACTCGTTACTAGAGAATCCTTTGTGTTAGTGTGTATGTTTATGTGTGTGTGTGTTAGTGTGTGTGTGCGTGTGTGCATCATGTGTTTCTTTAGATTGCATCTTCCTATTGTGTAATGGGGATGTTTATTAAAGCATGGAAATTCATTCACCTCAAGGCTGTTTTGCTTATTACAGGCTAATGTTGATTGTTTAAATTGCACTGATACTACGCATTCCTCCTTTTGCCCATTTAAATTGTAGTGACAACAGTTAGTATGCTTTTTCCTCCAAACCTCTATAGCTTCTCGCTGCTGTGTCATGTACAGAATTAGAGCCTAAGTTAATGTGTTTAAAGGCGGTGATAACGGCAAGGCTTACCGCTGTTCAGAAAGGGATTACGGGACATCATTTTCTGTCTTCAAATAGCTGGTTTAACCGTCAGATTACTTTCTTCTTCTCTGGTAATGAATTGCTGGTGTTTCCTGACAGACGGCATGAAAGAGAACGCCTCACTCTGCGGAGAAGGAAGGCGGCTACTCTTTAGCGCTGGAAAGGTATATTGCAACGCACAGTGCAGAGAGAGACAGGAGATGTCCGAAGTCTCCTCTTTCACGGCCGCTTATCTAGTGATTGATCAGAAACATTTGACAAGCGATCCATGTGTGATTTGTAATGAGAGCGTTTGTGTGGGCATACAGGCATGTACTCATGCATATAATAAAGCAATTGTACATGAGAGAGCGTGCTAAAGTGCTTTTTTAGCACGGCTGTGCTGCGGTCATAGGTACGAGGTGGACCCGAATACCGTAGATCATCAACAGCCATGCTAAAAAAGTTGTTTTTTGCACAACCTCGTGTACAATTGCTTTTTTTTATAAAGCGTTACCAATTAAATAATATTATTTTGATCAATGCATTCATAGGCTACTATTTCAAAGAAAGAAAAGGCCTAGCCCGACACAGCTATGTTTGCTAGCCAAGCCAGCTGGACATTCATTCTATCGTTTAGGTTGCCAGAGACGCAACCCAGTTGTTAAGTCTTTTTGTTCTGTATCTATGTACAGATGCAACCCAGTCGTTAGTTCTAAATGTACCGTTACCATGCTGGCTGGCAACATTCTTATCCCTTGCTTGCTATCTAGCCAACTACAGCTAACACAGTCACGTCAAACCTTGCAGCTAGAATAACAGCAAAATATCTGCATTTCTCCATTTTTGTTTCACCTGACATTTCTTTGTATATATCCATAGAAATGATGCTAGTTCATCCTTTCTACTGGCTGAGAAAATAAGGCCTTCTCGTCCTGACAGGTTCATTCTCAATAGGACAGTTAAAATCTAATTTCAATATTGAAACATTGTTGCAAATGTCAAGAGCCAGACAGCAACGTTTGTACAAACCCCCGTTGTTGCAAACCAAATGTTACGCTAGAAGTAAGGAGAAATAATGTCTTGATGCTTTTTACAGTGGAGATCAAGTTAATGAATTGGCTGGCTGAGCTGATGGGACACTGGATGCACAGGGATTTCACAGATGGAATAGAAAACGAGATGCCTATTTTTGCATCATAGGCTTACCCATGTTATATCATGATGCTTGTTTTGACCAAACCGTTGTAGAGAGTACATGTATGTACATGTATAAAACAACATGTCAGTTGATTCCGTTTTGCAGAGAAAAGTCTATCAAGTAGCAGTCCCTTTGTATAGGATTTCCACATCCTCTCCAGTTTTGAGAACAAAACAACAAAGGGTGACATATCGTTTGTCAAGCTCCATCTGCAGATCACATGAGCGGATCAATAGCCAGAGATCACCCCTGCGAGCGATTGACGCCTGTGAGGCAGCTGGATTGGGGGGTTTCAGTTACAAGTCACCTGGAGGGCAAACTGACAAGACCTTAGAAAAGTGCCTTGTGAGCAATGGCCGACCGTGTCTTCTCTATCATTGGCTGAACGGAGGGACACCAGATCCAGCAGGGGACGTGCTTGACAGCACAGCAGCATGCTGAAGGATAAATACTTCCCTGCCTTGCAGACGTACTCCTTTCCTCCAAATGCACTGCTTACAGGACCTTTATAAAGACATTAGACTGGAGAAATGACTCCTTATTCGATATTCAACCCACATAGCATGGCAGGATGAAACAGTGGTCTCTTACTTCTCTTGTTAGAGGACATGTATTGAGTGTGCACCCTGAGGACGCACATCCTAATGTACAGTAATGCTGTTGGAAGTTGCAGGCAGTGGCACTCTGCTTATGGATGGAGCTGTGCTGTAGTTTGTGTTTCAGGAGGCTAGCTAACGAGTGCTCACCATTGGCCCATGGTAACTGCGCTGGTGAAGATGGATTGTCTTGGGAGCGCTTTTTCTGAAGGCATGTCAATAGCTCCGTTATACCCCAGTGCATTCAAGTGCTTTGGGGAGCCTATTCATCAACTGACTGGTTAGCCCCATTTTTGTATTTTTTGTTGTTGTCTGGTCTCAGTTGCCTCTGAGGGGAAACCATTCAGTATGAGGGTGCATCAGTGCATAACAAAGAGGGTTTATTCTAGCACTGTACTGACTAGGTATCCCCCTTTCTATTCCTTTACTACCAGTATGACCCAGTTACCTCACCAGTATGTCGCTCTCCTCCTATCTCCCCTCGTCTCCTTAGACCATCCTCCCATCAAGCGAATCATCTCCTGCAATTGATTTTACAGAACATTTGTGCAGGGGGGGGGGGGGTAGGCAGTTCACCCTTCCTGTCCTGGGGGGCGGTCATTTGGATGTATCACGCCATGCATTATCATTTGAATGCATTAGCATGCCTGGCCAATGGCGAGGCTACATAGGTTTTGAAAACCACCATTATCTCACCTTTAGATTTTTCAGCTGCACCGTATTGAGATCTGTTAAGGTAATACAGTATATTTACCGTACATTTGTTTTTGTTTTCAGTCCCTGATGTATTAGAATTGGATTTGGAAGAAATAAGCAATAATGCATTTTTATAAATCCCAAATGTCTGTTTTGTGTTATAGTCTCCCTGTGTGTCTTTTGAATGGAACTGAAGCATGAATGATGTTTCACTTAGCTGACCCTATCAGACCATTAATCCTAATGTTTAGAGTGTAGCCACCACATACTCTCAGCCTCGGCTTGACTACAACTAATCATAGCCAGTAACGCTGTGTATAGTACAGCAACAAAACACTACAAGTGCAGAGCCATAGTCCACCAGTTTATATGACACTGTTGTTTTGTTTTACGTCTCACCCCTCCCTCATCTCTGAGTAATGGAAAGGGCTTTGTACGAGTGGAGCATCATGGACACATAGCCTGCAAAAATGTACAGGTAGATTATCATGAACATGTAGCCTGCAAGGATGTATGAATGGAACATCATGGACATGTAACCTGCAAGGATGTATGGGTGGAACATCATGGACATGTAGCCTGCAAGGATGTATGGGTGGAACATCATGGACATGTAACCTGCAAGGATGTATGGGTGGAACATCATGGACATGTAACATGCAAGGATGTATGGGTGGAACATCATGGACATGTAACCTGCAAGGATGTATGGGTGGAACATCATGGACATGTAACCTGCAAGGATGTATGGGTGGAACATCATGGACATGTAACATGCAAGGATGTATGGGTGGAACATCATGGACATGTAACCTGTAAGAATGTATGGGTGGAACATCATGGACATGTAACCTGTAAGGATGTATGGGTGGAGCATCATGGACATGTAGCCTGCAAGGATGTATGGGTGGAGAATCATGGACATGTAGCCTGCAAGGATGTATGGATGGAACATCATGGACGTGTAGCCTGCAAGGATGTATGGGTGGAGCATCATGGACATGTAACCTGCAAGGATGTATGGGTGGAACATCATGGACATGTAGCCTGCAAGGATGTATGGGTGGAGCATCATGGACATGTAGCCTGCAAGGATGTATGGGTGGAGCATCATGGACATGTAGCCTGCAAGGATGTGTAGGTGGAGCATCATGGACATGTAGCCTGCAAGGATGTATGGGTGGAGCATCATGGACATGTAACCTGCAAGTATGTATGGGTGGAACATCATGGACATGTAACCTGCAAGGATGTATGGGTGGAGCATCATGGACATGTAGCCTGCAAGGATGTGTAGGTGGAGCATCATGGACATGTAACCTGCAAGGATGTGTAGGTGGAACATCATGGACATGTAGCCTGCAAGGATGTGTAGGTGGAGCATCATGGACACAGAGCCACTGCAGCAATGTGATGGTTATGGGACAGGCTGTGTAAGGGTGCAGCATCATAGGGCTTTTGAGTGGCGCAGCAGTCTAAGGCATTGCATATCAGTGCTAGAGGCGTCACTACAGACCCTGGTTTGATTCCAGGCTGTTTCACAACCAGCTGTGATTGGGAGACCCATAGGGCTGTGCACAATTGGCCCAGCATTGTCTGGGTTTGACTGGGGTAGGCCGTCATTGTAAATTATATTTTCTTCTTAATTAACCTAGTTAAATAAAGGTTCAAGAAAATGTAAAAAATCATGAACATATAGCCACTGCAGGGTGTGAAGGATGACCACTCAGCCATGTGCATTCTGCTCAACAGAGGCAGCCTATTTTTCTCTGCTCTGAAGTGGGGTTGGGTGCAGGGTGGAAGTGGAAGTGGGGTTGAGTTGGGTTGGCTCCAGGAACATATTGGAGGCTATTGCTTGGTAAAGGAATTCACTGTAGGTAGACACTAGGGGACAGAGTAGGAGAGCTATAAGAAAAGAGAGAGAACCATTGAAAGAAAGATAGAGAGACAGAAGGAGAAAGTCTGGGATAGTAAGCAAGGTGGAGAGGCAGAAACAGCACTTGAGAAGGGAGAGAGAAAAAAAGAGTGGGAGGGAGGGAGAGAAAGAGAGGAAGATGGAGGGAGAGAAAGAGAAGGAGAGAGAGAGACAGGCAGGATCTGTCATTGATCTTGTGGCATTAGCCAGGGCCGTGGTCATAATGAGGCCTGTGCTGTGCTCTCTGCTGTGTATGTGTGTTTGTCTGTGTGTGTGCATGCCTGACCATGGTGGAGGGAGGCAGCACGAATCGTCCATCATGTCCCCTCGTAGCCTACGGTTCCCTCAGAGGGGTGCGGCGCAGTCACGGTGACATTGGGCTCATTTTTGAGTACATTTTTGAGTACACAACAAACTCTGCACCCCACCCACGCTTGGCTCCAGCACCATCAGAACCATCAGTCTCAGTGGGTCTGGTTCTCAGTCTCTTCTTTGTGGCTGTATGTCTACCATGACAGATTGCTAATCAGAGATGGTGTGAGGGACACCGCTTCAGGTGGGCTGTCCACCGTTTAGACACCGCTTCAGGTGGGCTGTCCACCGTTTAGACACCGCTTCAGGTGGGCTGTCCACCGTTTAGACACCGCTTCAGGTGGGCTGTCCACCGTTTAGACACTGCTTCAGGTGGGCTGTCCACCGTTTAGACACAGCTTCAGGTGGGCTGTCCACCGTTTAGACACCGCTTCAGGTGGGCTGTCCACCGTTTAGACACCGCTTCAGGTGGGCTGTCCACCGTTTAGACACAGCTTCAGGTGGGCTGTCCACCGTTTAGACACCGCTTCAGGTGGGCTGTCCACCGTTTAGACACCGCTTCAGGTGGGCTGTCCACCGTTTAGACACCGCTTCAGGTGGCCTGTCCACCGTTTAGACACCGCTGCAGGTGGGCTGCCCCTCAGCTAACCTTGGGCCTGACTGAGGGGGGAGGATGGGGGAGGGGGGCAGAATTAGGATAGTTTATGAACAACCCCCCCAGATTGCTAATGTAACGTGTGAGTCAGCAGGAGTAATCCAATCAATCTGTTTATACTCGCCTCTGAGGGGACAATGTAAGCACTGCGCTGCCTGCCGACTGCAGCCTGCCGACTGCTGCTTCGTGACTCAGTGGCTTGCCAGTTCCTCCCCAACCTCCGTGTGCGTGTATGTGTGTGTGTTTACGTGTGTGCTTGCCTGCATTCATGCATACTTGTGTATGTATTTGCATGTCTGCATTCTTGGTGTACAGTATGTCTGCGTCGAAGTGTCAATATGTACAGTATGTCTTTATTCTCCATGTGTGTGTGTGTGTGTATGCGTATGTGTGTGTGTGTGTGTGTGTGTGTGTGTGTGTGTGTGTGTGTGTGTGTGTGTGTGTGTGTGTGTGTGTGTGTGTGTGTGTGTGTGTGTGTGTGTGTGTGCGTGCTTGTGTGCCGGTGCATGATATGGAGGAGAACATGACTTCCATCATAAGCTGCTGTACTGGGAGAGAGAGATAGATAGGTGTCAAGAACAGGTGACATGCTGGGTAATGAACATACAATTCACTCGTCCCCGGGAGAGAGGGGAAGGAGAGACGAGGAAGATGGAGAGTGGTGTTTGGTCTGTTACAGCGGTCCTACTGGCTCCTCTGGACTTCTTAACCCTCTGTGACTGTTACTCTTCCACGTCACTGGGGCCTGTCATATGCAGGGCCTCCTGTCCTTGTACCACTCCCAGGACAACCTTTAAAGTGGACCCTGCTAGGATAAACAACCCCCCTCCCGAGCTCCGCCCTCGGACCTTATGTAACGCTAGTCACCACATTTTAATGTCATGCCTACAGAAACAGCACATTGTACTCCTATCATCCATCTCCTGCATTTCTGGGTGGGACTTATGAGGGGGTTAGGTGCTGGTCGGTTGAGGGGGGAGGGGGAGGGGGGGGGGGATAAATTCACGGCACGTTTCCCCCTTCCACTGCCCTGTGGCTGTTGTTATTTACAGTCCCTCCTCGTACCTACTCCCATCCTGCCTCACACACACACACTGATGCTCACACATACATACACAGACGCACACACACACACACACACACACACACACACACACACACACACACACACACACACACACACACACACACACACACACACACACACACACACACACACACACACGCACACTGACGCACACACAGACATTGACACACATATGCTCACACGGTTACCAGTCAGCAATCAGCCTACTTTACAGTAACATTTACCCTACCCCATCCAGCTGACATGAAACAATAGATAGCACACCAATCCCAGTACATACTGAAGTGACACATGCGTCACAGAGAGAGGAAATGTCCTTCACTGTCCCATATCAGCATGTTCCTCTCTGTTCTGCTCTTTTATTTTTAAACGGACAGATCTGTTTCCAACAGCGTCCTTCGTTTAGAAGACACTTGTGCATGGCAATTGATTGTTCCTGTGTCACCAGAAATCAATGGTCACCCATCGTCCCTATTGCTGATCTCATTCCTCCATTTGCATTGAGCTGCTAGTCCAGTGACCTTGCTGCTCCCACCTGACCTCAGGTTTCATTCAAGTGAGGATAAAGGTGAACGCATATTATACATTGTATGACCCATGGCAGTATTGTCTTTCATATGGCCCCAGGAATAACTTGAACTGACTTCCTTCCTTCATATGAATCAATAGCATGGGCCCTAAGAAATATTATGTGATTCAGTTCACAAAGGATATGAGTTCTTGAATACACAAACCGTAGCCATAATCTAATCCCCACTGCAAATTAAAACGTTCCCGCTTCTGTAGCTGTTGTGGGTGCTGCAATACTTTTGTTTACAGTGACAGTGGACTTCAATGTAAGCTACACCAGATGCTTTTGCTGTGTACAGTATCTTGCTATTTTTCCTGACATTTTAGAATTTTTATTTCACCATTATTTAAATAGGCTAATTGACATAATTTGAGTCATTTGGAGGAGTACCTGTGGATGTATTTCAAGGCCTACCTTCAAACTCAGTGCCTCTTTGCTTGACATCATGGAAAAATCAAAAGAAATCAGCAAAGACCTCAGAAAGAAAGTGGTAGAACTTCACAAGTATGATTCATCCTTGGGAGCAATTTCCAAACGCCTGAAGGTACCACGTTCATCTGCACAAACAATAATACGCAAGTATAAACACCATTGGACCACGCAGCCGTCATACGGCTCAGGAAGGAGACACGTTCTGTCTCCACGAGATGAACGTACTTTGGTGCGAAAAGTGCAAATCAATCCCAGAACAACAGCAAAAGACTGTTTGAAGATGCTGGAGGAAACAGGTATAAAAGTATCTATATCCAGAGTAAAACGAGTCCTATATCGACATAACCTGAAAAGCCGCTCAGCAAGGAGAAGCCACTGCTCCAAAACCGCCGTAAAAAAGCCAGACTATGGTTTGCAACTGCACATGGGGACAAAGATCATACTTTTTGGAGAAATGTCCTCTGGTCTGAGGAAACAAAAATAGAACTGTTTGGCCATAATGACCATTGTTACGTTTGGAGTAAAAAGTTGGAAGATTGCAAGCCGATAAACACCATCGCAACCATGAAGCACGGGGGTGGCAGCATCATGTTGTGGGCGTGCTTTGCTGCAGGAGGGACTGGTGCACTTCACAAAATATATGGCATCATGAGGGAGGAAAATTACGTGGATAGATTGAAGCAGCATCTCAAGAAATCAGTCAGGAAGTTAAAGCTTGGTCGCAAATAGGTCTTCCAAATGAACAATGACCCCAAGCATACTTCCAAAGTTGTGGCAAAATGACTTAAGGACAATAAAGTCAAGGTATTGGAGTGGCCATCACAAAGCCATGACCTCAATCCTATTGAAAATGTGTGGGCAGAACTGAAAAAGCATGTGCGAGCAAGGAAGCATACAAACCTGACTCAGTTACACCAGCTCTGTCAGGAGGAATGGGCCAAAATTCACCCAACTTATTGTGGGAAGCTTGTAGAAGGCTACCCAAAAGGTTTGACCCAAGTTAAACAATTTAAAGGCAATGCTACAAAATACTAATTGAGTGTATGGAAACTTCTGACCCACTGGGAATGTGATGAAATAAATAAAAGCTGAAATAAATAATTATCTCAACTGACATTTCACATTCTTAAATAAAGTGGTGATCCTAACTGAACTAAGACAGGGATTTTTTACTCTGATTAAATGTCAGGAATTGTGAAAAACATACATTTATTTGGCTAAGGTGTATGTAAACTTCCGACTTCAACTGTAACTGAGAGGGTTTGTACTGTACCATATTGCATCTTATCCTACTGTAGCCCGGCACCGTGAAGGAATTCTGAATAGCACATTTCAATAATTCTGTCACGGGAAAACTCTAATCTTTCTCTGCTGCATGGCTTATGTCCTCAACTTCCCCTAATCCCTATTGTGGTTGAGAAGCGAAGGTCATTGTCAAAACGGAGGAGTGATTAAGTTAATCCACTTGTTTTGTGAATCTGATTTACCTAATTCTCCAAACTAGGAAACAATGTTCCAGTACAAAGACATCAAGATGATAGTGGTGCATAAAGGAGGCCAGGCTAGAAACTGTCTGCTATCTGTCTACATTATCTGCATCCCTTCTAGTGTGTTTCCTAGTTATAGCAACCCAGTGGATTTCAAATGAATATATTCAAAACAATCTGTGTCATGCAGGGAAAAGGAGAGAGAGAGAGACACAGAGACACAGAGACACAGAGACACAGAGACACAGAGACACAGAGACACAGAGACACAGAGACACAGACAGACAGACAGACAGACAGACAGACAGACAGACAGACAGACAGACAGACAGACAGACAGACAGACAGACAGACAGACAGACAGACAGACAGACAGACAGACAGGCAGGCAGACAGACAGACAGACAGACAGACAGACAGACAGACAGACAGACAGACAGACAGACAGACAGACAGACAGACAGACAGACAGACAGACAGACAGACAGACAGACAGACAGACAGACAGACAGACAGACAGACAGACAGACAGACAGACAGACAGACAGACAGACAGACAGACAGACAGACAGAGAAAAGCAAAGAGAAAAAGTGAGACTTGAGTCCACATAAACAATTGTGTGATCTTCTTTATTTATGGCTCAATCTATGGAACTGCAGTAGAGAGACTGACACATAGTTCCCCAGTGAGCAGTAGTCCAGCCCTAAGAGCAGCCAGCTCAGTGAGTCACACAGTGCAACTGCATACAGTTGCCTTCATCAGCAGCCGTATAGAGATGGGGCGGTTTACTACAGCGCAGGGCAACAGCCACATGCTCCTCAGTCAAAACAACCAACCTCTGAGCTCTGCAGGAGTGTTTCCATATATACTTGTATGTTTGTGAATCAACACTAAGCAGGATCCCCACATCTGGGTTTCAGGGGAAAGGGAAGCTAGGTTGTAGATACTGTATCCCTGAAAACCTGATGTTGCCGGATGGTATCATTCCCACTGAGGGTGTCCTAAACAATAGACATCTAGAAACCATGCCAGTCAGTCTTCTCTCTCTTACGATGGCGGACATGGTTGTTGTTCTATGCTTCCTTTGCCACGTGTTGTCCTCTTGAGCATAGCACTGCAGGTCTTTTGGATTCCATCGGTGGCTCAGTATGAATGTATTTGATTTGGACATGGTGTGAGAGGAAGGCTAGAGGCTGGCTGTTTCAGAGAGAGTTCACATATGAAAGCCCTTGCTCTTTTTCTTTATTCTCTGTTGTTCTCAATCTCACATATCTTCGACTGACTGCCGAGCTGCTTTGTTTTTATGCCCTGCCTCTTGAGATTGTGTAAAGCACTCTCATCGCACTGGGGGTATCACGCAGACCTTTGAAGTTCATTCCTTTTCTCAATTTCTTTCTCTCTTCTTCTCCACCACTCAGGGTTTCTTAGTGTCCCTTTCAACCACGGAATGGAACTCACCAAACAAACTCATTCCTCTGAACTCTAACTCTAACTGTAGCTCATTTGGGAATTTGGGTTTTTTAAATAATATGAATTCCTTGCTTATCCTGAAATCCTGGTTGGTGGATTCCGGATTTCCTGCCTATTCCCTTCTGACTCCGGTAATCCTCCAAACGGGATTTCGGGAAAACAAGGGAATTTATTGATTGTTCCAGGAATTTTGCAACCGAATCTAAATAGTTCATGATCCACATCATGAAGATTTGTTATGTTTTATTTTATTTCACCTTTATTTAACCAGGTAGGCCAGTTGAGAACAAGTTCTTATTTACAACTGCGACCTAGCCAAGATAAAGCAAATATGTGTGCGACACAGAGTTACACATGGAAAAAACAAACGTACAGTCAATAACACAATAGAAAAGTCTATATACAGTGTGTGCAAATTAGGTAAGATTAGGGAGGTAAGGCAATAAATAGGCCGTAGTGGCGAAGTAATTACAGTTTTGCAGTTAAACACTGTAGTGATAGATGTGCAGAAGATGAGTGTGCAAGTAGAGATACTGGGGGGCAAAGGAGCAAAATAAAAATTACAGTATGGGGATGAGGTAGTTGGATGGGCTATTTACAGGTGGGATATGTACAGGAGCAATGATCTGTAAGCTGCTCTGACAGCTGATGCTTAAAGTTAGTGAGGCAGATATGAGTCTCCAGCTTCAGTGATTTTTTCAATTCGTTCCAGTCATTGGCAGCATAGAACTTGAAGGAAAGGTGGCCAAAGGAGGAATTGGCTTTGGGGGTAACCAGTGAAATATACCTGCTGGAGCGCGTCCTACGGGTGGGTGCTGCTGTGGTGACCAGTGAGCTGAAATAAGGCGGGGCATTACCTAGAAAATACTTATAGATGACCTGGAGACAGTGGGTTTGGCGACGTATAAGAAGCGAGGGCCAGCCAACGAGAGCATACAGGTCGCAGTGGTGGGTAGTATATGGGGCTTTGGTGATTAAACGGATGGCACTGTGATAGACTGCATCCAATTTGCTGAGTAGAGTGTTGGAGGTTATTTTGTAAATGACATCGCCGAAGTCAAGGATCGGTAGGATAGTCAGTTTTACGAGGGTATGTTTGGCAGTGAAGGATGCTTTGTTGCGAAATAGGATGCCGATTCTAGATTTAATTTACAGTCTAACCAGACAACTAGGTATTTGTAGTTGTTGTAGTTGTCCACATATTCTAAGTCAGAACCGTCCAGAGTAGTGATGCTAGACGGGGGGGAGGGGGGGGGGCAGGTGCGGGCAGGGATCGGTTCAAGAGCATGCATTTAGTTTTACTTGCATTTAAAAGCAGTTGGAGGCAACGGAAGGAGAGTTGTATGGCATTGAAGCTCGTCTGGAGGTTAGATAACACAGTGTCCAAAGAAGGGCCAGAAGTATACAGAATGGTGTTGTCTGCGTAAAGGTGGATCAGAGAATCACCAGCAGCAAGAGCAACATCATTGATGTATACAGAGAAAAGAGTGAGCCCGAGAATTGAACCCTGTGGTACCCCCATAGAGACTGCCTGCCGGATGTCCGGACAACATGCCCTCCGATTTGATACATTGAACTCTGTCTGAGAATTAGTTGGTGAACCAGGCGAGGCAGTCATTTGAGAAACCAAGGCTGTTGATTCTGCCGATAAGAATCTGGTGATTGACAGAGTCGAAAGCCTTGGCCAGGTCGATGAATACGGCTGCACAGTATTGTCTTTAATCGATTGAGGTAATGGTATCGCTTAGGACCTTAAGCGTGGCTGAGGTGCACTCATGACCAGCTCGGAAACCAGATTGCATAGCGGAGAAGCGGTGGGATTCGAAATGGTCGGTGATCTGTTTGTGAACTTGGCTTTTGAAGACCTTTCAAAGGCAGGGTAGGATTGATATAGGTCTGTACCAGTTTGGGTCTAGGGTGTCTCCCCCTTTGAAGAGGGGGATGACCACGACAGCTTTCCAATCTTTGGGTATCTCAGACGATACGAAAGAGAGGTTGAACAGGCTAGTAGTAGGGGTTGCAACAATTGCGGCAGATAATTTTAGAAAGAGATTGTCCAGATAGCTGACTCTTTAGCGGGGAAGTTATTTTCCCTCACTCATCAATACTTTTCCTCTCTCGCTGGGGTTTAACAAATCTCACGGCCGCATCCATCATAATTATGTCCTAAATGAGTTATTGCCTAGCATTTCATTAGGAAAAGGTGGAGGCCAGAAACAACTTCATTACATGCCATTCCCCTGCATTTTCTGGAGGACCATTTGTAATGGTGCATAGATAGGGAACTGCCCAGTGTGGGAGAGAGACAATGCTTATCACTTTAGTTCTCATGGCACCAGCCAGATGTTACCTTTTAGGGACACGTGGTTCAGAGCACCAGTCTCGTAGACTCCGTGCTATCCCTGTGGCATATACTGAAATGCTACAGATGCAGGATCGTAATTTGAGCCAGTTTTCTACAACATCATTTTTTTCCTGCAGCAACAGGAAATGTGAATTATTATGTGGATTATAATTAATTGACATTTTTGTAGAGGTTGATACATTTTTATTTAGGAGAAATCAAATCTGAAATTTCAAAGTAGAAATGACAAACTTTAGAAGTTATATTAAAACTCAAATACACAACAACTTTTAATTTCCTGCTTTACAGGAAAATTCTCAGTAACAAATGAGTGATCAAATGAAGATCCTACATCGAATCTTAACAGCCCATAATGGTTTTAACTGTTAAGCCGTGTTGTCTGTCTGCCCATTTCTTTGGGTTATTAGACTTAGACTGTACGTTAATTCAGTGTTAACAGCCTGGGTGATCTCATTGTCTGTCTAATTCATATTACATTTGATCTTCACCATCTTAGGTACATTAATCAGGAGTGGCTGGGAGTTTGAGTTCCTAAAGTACACAATTAGTGAGATAGTGAGAAATTCCAACCCCTGAGGGATTATTTAAGAGCAGCTTTTTTCTAAATATGTGTTCCAGAGCTGTTAAACTATAGTTTTAGACACACCGTTTGTATATTCCTTTGTCTTTACCTTCAAATAACTCACCAAGCAGACAGACTGTCTCGGTCCCCCTCTAGACTGCATGATCAGTGTCTGCTTGAAGAATAGACCTACCTGTCCATTCCAATTATCTCCTGGGAGCTTGGGCACAATGATCCATTTGAGAAGGAAACACTCCCCTATTACTCTGAAATTGAACATGGCACACCTCAGCCAGTCCTGATGGCCACAGGTAGGGCAGGGCAGGCCTCCTCTCGTTGGAACAGTAAATGGCCCTAAATGAGTCAATCTGGGCACTTGAGCTGTTTCACATGCTTTCCAATCAATCACAGCCCCTATTTGGTTTAGTCTCTATTTACAAAACAGATTGCCACAGAGAGCTGTAAGGTTTGCCAGGGGAAATTTGGAAGGCAGACAAATAGACAAAGTAGCATAGCTCCTGGTTCAGGCATGACTAATAAGAAACGTATTTAGTGAACTCTGCATTGGAACTAAAAGAATTTTAGGGACTGAGAGAATCATTGATAGCAAGTCTACAATATAGGAGACTAATAGAGAAAGACTCGCACACTGTTTTATGCTGTTTCATCCTAACCTGTTCTCTGGAGGAAAGGGAGGGAGAGGGATTGAAGCTGGCTCAGCCCGAAGTGTGTGCTGCATGAGTGCACTGCCATTGTTAGATGAGGACAGGAGGAGATCTGAGGAGGCTCCAGAGTTAGACTCTTCACTCTCATCAGAGAGAACCATCTCCCCCATCTCTCCATCTCTCCCTCTTTCCCTTGCTCTTCATATCTCACCATCTCTCTTTTTAGCTCTCTCTCTTAGTTTATATCTTTCTCTCTAGCTCTTTCTCTAGTTGGAATTATTATTATACTGTACCAAGAAATCAGCCAAGTAAGTCCTGTTAGTATAAAACCAATATCATAAATAATTTCATGGAGATATGCGTTTGCATATGTACCTATATGTTTGTGAAACAACTTAAATGACTTTAGCTTCTCTCTGTCACATTCTGATTAGCTTCTCTCTGTCACATTCTCATTAGCTTCTCTCTGTCACATTCTCATTAGCTTCTCTCTGTCACATTCTGATTAGTTTCTCTCTGTCACATTCTGATTAGCTTCTCTCTGTCACATTCGGATTAGTTTCTCTCTGTCACATTCTGATTAGTTTCTTTCTGTCACATTCTTATTAGCTTCTCTCTGTCACATTCTGATTAGTTTCTCTCTGTCACATTCTGATTAGCTTCTCTCTGTCACATTCTGATTAGCTTCTCTCTGTCTCTTGGCAGCCCCATTAATAGAAGAGAGTGGGAGGGAGAGAGAGTGAGTGAGTGAGGGAGAGAAAAACACTCTAAATGTGCAGATGTTTAGGAATGTTTATCGTGTCACGTATGTAGCGGGTCACAGAGCTGACACATTAAAAACACGTGGTGCCCCTCCACTAGTTATTAAGTCCAGCTCATAATAATCAGGGGGGCAACACCTAATGACTGTGTCTAGTTGTGTGTATGGCTGTGTGTACGTTTCTGTGAATTGTCAATTTATGTGTGACCAGACCAAAATGATCTCTCTCCAATTACTCAGTCTAAACAGTCAGACATTCTTTGTCTCTCTTAATGGCTGACATGATTGTGTTTCTATGCTATGGTTTAGGGTGGCAGGTAGCCTAACGGTTACAGTGCTGGTTATGAAAGGTCACTGGTTTGAAGACCATACACCACCTCCATCTCTCTTGTTCCCTCTCTCTCTATCTCTACATCTCTCTGTCTTTCTAGTGTTCTCTCTCTATCAGTTTATATCTTTCTCTCTAGCTCTTTCTGTAGTAGGAAGTATTATTATGTACCAAGAAATTAGCCTGGTGTAATTCCTGTTATTATGAAACCAATATCATAAATAATATCATGGAGACATAGTCGTGTGAGATGCAAGAAGTGCACTAGATAAAGTGTTGTGTAGTTGGCGAGGACGGTTTACATTTAGTCTTCTTGAGGCCTCATATTCTGACACCTTTGCTCCAGTTCATGTGCATAGATGCTATTTGCTAATGACAACAACGCTGTGTCTCCAGACAATCTACAGTATCTAGTGTGAATACTCTGGCTGGTAATCAACAGCACACACTGCTGGATGTTCCCAGTGCTTTCGATAACAGGTCTGGCTGTGTGTCTATGACTAACTCAAACTCGTAAGTGTTTTTGTCTCTCCTCTGTGACAGCTGAAATTCTATGTTATTTTTTTCAAACCTTTATTTATAGGCAAGTCAGTGAAGAACAAATTCTTATTTACAATGTCAGCCAATACGCCACTTGCAGTCATAAATGGATGGATCTTTATTTGTTATTATTCACATAAACTGAACCTCATATAAGCTAAAACATTGTACCAAGTCATGCTTCAGTATAACATTTGGCTAAATTTTCTACCATAGTATTGTTTTTGTCACAGACTGGTCTGTTCCACAAACAGGATTAGCAGTAAAGCCTTCACAGAACCACCCTGTTCTGGTGTGTTATAGGGTGTGGAGGTAGTTTGTGAGTCTGCATCCACCAATCCTGGTGACTGTCTGGTTATAGTAAACAGGAGGCCCGGGGTCTTGGGATCTGTTTTCATAGTGCGGGTTAGACGCCAGATGTCCACGGACATGCAAGGTCCCTACTCCCAGCTTGGCATGACACAGGCTTTTTTCTCCTTGGCATTACACAGTGTGGACACCCCACCATCCTCAGCCTCAGTCCTACACTCAGCCCCAGTAGTGCAGTCAGCAGCAAGATGTCAAAACGACCAAGCCCTGATTACATTACTGAACTCTTCCACTCCTCCTCTCTTTCTCACCATAGCCCGCTCTTTACAACAGAGCACTCTGAAAAATAAAGCAGTCACCCAAAAAGCAAGCAAAGGCAGTTAGTCTAAATGGTGCTGCCTTCTACCTGTTTGGTACAGTAAACAAGCTTTGTTGAATGTAATGACTGCAGAGATGCTAGCTAGCTAATTATGCCAATTGTTTTGATTACGTATTTTCCTGATCATTTATTATAATGACATGCAGTTGCTCTGTGATTATAATTACCACCCCCAGGTGTGTTTTCCAGTGGTCCTGATTGCCTTGGTCCCATTTCATTTGGAGAGCACACCATGGATGAGTTGAAGCTTCACAGGTCCTCATGTGATTGAGATTCCCTGATCAATGATGGAACAGGGCCAATGTCTACTGTCTCCATCCATCACACCCCATATCCCAAGGTTACTGAGTCTCTCGGCCTCAGATAGCTCATCCTATGTTTATGGGCTTTGCTAAGGAAATAGCATCCTGATAACCCGCCCCGGGGGTCAACCAGGTTGTCTCTCCACCTGACCCTAAGGACCCATGTGATCAAGCCCCCTGCTGCCATGATGTAGGAGGACCTGTTAGCATGATGGGGAGTACCCATGTGTCCCTCAGGCTGATTAAAACATGATGCTCTGTATTTGCTGCCACAGGCCAAGGAAACAACCCACAGGAGGCTCTAAACGCTCCAACCCCATCCCACTACTGCCTTGTGAGGGGTTGGGCTGAGGGCCATGATGGCTGCTGCTGCTCTCCACCTCTGGAGGTGTCATCCCTGGCAGAGTGGCGTTTAGGATTGGCGAGGATGAGTGCTTTTGAATCGTGAGAATTTGATGTGTGGTTTTCATGTCTTTGTGTGCACTAGCTTGTGTCTGTATGTGCGTGCCTGCCTGCCTCCCTGCCTGTGTGTGCGTGCCTGCCTCCCTGCCTCTGTGTGTATACACAGTGTCTCACTGCAGCTGAATGCTTGTCACTGATAGTGGCCCTGCTGTGAAGTGAAGGTCACGGGACTCTGTGTCTTTCATCTGGCCCTCTCTGAGGGACACTGTGCATGTCAGCTGATGAGACAGGGGAGCGCGATCGAGATGGGGAGAGAGGGAGAGAAAGGGAATAGGTAGCCAGGGGTGGGGAGAGATTACTGCAACAAACAAGAAGAGGGAGAGAAGGGTGGGTGAGGAGAGTTTTACACACGTAAATAGGAGGCAAGGAGAGAGAGAGCGTGAGAGACTGGGAGAGACTGGGAAAAAAGAAAGACAAGGAGCTCCACCCTGGTCATATGTAGTGTGGTTGTTAGCACACACAGACATTGTGTACTCTACTATATCCCAGGCAGCTTTAGGCTTCAACATGTACATGAAACAGACATTGTTTAATGAGCTATATCGCCGATTTAGGCTTCAACATGTACATAAGGCCAGTCTCCATGGCAGAAACACAGTTAGGCTACAACAATGTTGATACATGACTCATCAGCCCTGTGACATCATTACACAAGTGTAGCACCTGTTATTCATTTACATACAGTATACATATGGAAATCCAGCCACAATCCACCATGTCCCTTTAATTTCCCTTTGTGTAACAGCTTAATTTACATGGTCATTAATGGACAAAACCCTCAAGCTCTTCATGCATCTATTCCCAATATCAAGTGACATCGTAACATTTTACTTTGTGCCCAAATCAATAGGCTTGACCATAATTTCCATGACTAGTTAAAAATCGTTCTAAGCGCCCTCCATTAAAGTATGTCAGTCGTGCATAACGTTACTGTATGTAGCCGTAGATGTAGCGCTCTTCATTCATTTATAATGAGCCTGTTATGACTCCCTGGAGCCACAGTGGAGAGTGGAGTTTTATTGTGCACTGAACTGGAACCTCCTGTTGGACAGTGTTGCCAGTGAAGTTTCAGAATGTATGCAGAGCATATATACTGAACAAAATATAAATGCAACATGTGTTGGTCCCATGTTTCAGGTGCTGAAATAAAAGATCCCAGAAATGTTCAATACACACAAAAAACGTATTTCTCTCAAATGTTGTCCACAAATTTGGTTATATCCCTGTTAGTGAGCATTTCTCCATTGACAAGATAATCCATCTACCTGACAGGTGTGGCTTATCAAGAAGCCTATTAAACAGCATGACCATTACACAGGTGCACATTGTGCTGGGGACAATAAAAGGCCACTAGAATGTGCAGTTTTGTCACACAACACAATGCTACAGATGTCACAAGTTTTGAGGGAGTGTGAAATTGTCAAGCTAACCCCAGGAATGTCCACCAGAGCTGTTCAAATCAAATCACACCAAATTGTATTGGTCACATACACATATTTAGCAGATGTTATTGCAGGTGTAGCGAATTGCTTGTGTTCCTAGCTCCAGCGCAGTAGTATCTAACAATTCACAACTATTCACACAAATCTAAAAGTAAAAGAATGGAATTAAGAAATATATAATTATTAGGATGAGCAATGTCGGTGTGGCATTGACTAAAATACAGTAGAATAGAATACAGTATATACATATGAAATGAGTAAAGCAGTATGTAAAAATTATTAAAGTGACTAGTGTTCCATTATTAAAGTGACCAGTGATTCCATGTCTATGTATATAGGCCAGCAGCCTCTAAGGTGCAGGGTTGAGTAACCGGGCGGAAGCCAGGTAGTGATGGCTATTTAACAGTCTGATGACTTTGAGATAGAAGCTGTTTTTTAGTCTCTCGGTCCCAGCAAGGGCTGTTGCGATGACCGTATTACCACCACACCGGCGGTTACTAGTCATGAAGGCAGTCAAATTCCACGTGACTGTTTAGTCAAGGTGATTAGGCTTCTCCAAGCTCTGATGCTGCTGCTCGTCATTAGTAGCCTACCAAACGTGTTAACTGCCTGGTACTCTGCATTGTCCCTATAATCACTCTGACATCAATTCAAAAGTAATCAAAAATCGAATGAAACACTTCATTAGAGCTCATGAGCTCATGTTGCACCAAATTTCTATAGTCTATGCAATTGCGCAAGAAAACTCTTGCTTTGGCAATGTTAACACATGTTTCCCATGCCAATAAAGCCCTTGAATTGAATTGAAAACAGTGATGGCCTCTACTAAAAATAGGTGGATCTCATCAGCTTTCTGTAGGCTAGGCCTACTATATTTATTTCTCAACTTTCCTAATATTAAGCTCATTAATTATAATTACAACAGGAGAAAAGCCTACCTGGCTGGCTTGAAAATGAACCACGGGACAAGCTTCCTCCATTCGCTATTTAAGTGCATAGATGACATGTATTTTTTTCCCGCTGCCCCTGTTTCATTACAGGTGCATGAAATTGGTCCATTCTAAATCAAAACAAATTTCACACATATGTTATTTAGTATATGTAAAGACAAGATTAAATCAAGAATAGTCTGATGGGTGACAATATTAGCCTATCACTTGTGAATGATATATTATCACCTGCCCAGCATAAGAAACAATGCCTTTTTTGCAACTTTTTCTAATCATAGTTGCACACCTCATGTAGGTATATACAGTTGAAGTCGGAAGTTTACATACACCTTAGCCAAATACATTTAAACTCAGTTTTTCACAATTTCTGACATTTAATCAGAGTAAAAAATCCCTGTCTTAGGTCAGTTAGGACCACCACTTTATTTTAAGAATGTGAAATGTCAGAATAGTAGTAGAGATAATTTTTTTCAGCTTTTATTTCTTTCATCACATTCCCAGTGGGTCAGAAGTTTACATACACTCAATTAGTATTTGGTAGTATTGCCTTTAAATTGTTTAACTTGGGTCAAATGTTTTGGGAAGCCTTCCACAAGCTTCCCACAATAAGTTGGGTGGATTTTGACCCATTCCTCCTGACAGAGCTGGTGTAACTGAGTCAGGTTTGTAGGGCTGCTTGCTCGCACACACTTTTTCAGTTCTGCCCACACATTTTCTATAGGATTGAGGTAAAGACTTTGTGATGGCCACTCCAATACCTTGACTTTGTTTTCCTTAAGCCATTTTGCCACAACTTTGGAAGTTTGCTTGGGGTCATTGTGCATTTGAAAGACCCATTTGCGAGCTAGCTTTAACTTCCTGAATGATGTCTTGAGATATTGCTTCAATATTTCCACGTAATTTTCCTCTCTCATGATGCCAACTATTTTGTGAAGTGCACCAGTCCCTCCTGCAGCAAAACACCCCCACAACATGATGCTGCCACCCCTGTGCTTCATGGTTGGGATGGTGTTCTTCGGCTTGCAAGCTTCCAACTTTTTCCTCCAAACATAACAATGGTCATTATGGCCAAACTGTTTTATATTTGTTTCATCAGACCAGAGGTAATTTCTCCAAAAAGTACTATGCAGGGAGAAGGGCACTATCTTTGTCCCCATGTGCAGTTGCAAACTGTAGTCTGGCTTTTTATGGCAGTTTTGGAGCCGTGGCTGAGCGGCCTTTCAGGTTATGTTGATATAGGACCCATTTTACTGTGGATATAGATGCTCCAGCATCTTCACAAGGTCCTTTGCTGTTGTTCTGGGATTGATTTGCACTTTTCGCACCAAAGTATGTTAATCTCTAGGAGACAGAACGCGTCCACTTCCTGAATGGTATGACAGCTGCGTGGTCTCATGGTGTTTATACTTGCGTACTATTGTTTGTACAGATGAACGTGGTACCTTCAGGCGTTTGAAAATTGCTCCCAAGGATGAACCAGACTTGTGGAGGTCTACACATTTTTTAGGTCTGGGCTAATTTATTTTTATTTTCCCATGATGTCAAGTAAGGAGGCACTGAGTTTTAACATAGGCCTTGAAATACATCCACAGGTACACCTCCAATTGACTCAAATTGTGTCAAGTAGCCTATCAGAAGCTTCTAAAGCCATGACATCATTTTCTGGAATTTTCCAAGCTGTAAACTTCTGACCCACTGGAATTGTGATACAGTGAATTATAAGTGAAATAATCTGTCTGTAAACAATTGTTGGAAAAATGATGTGTCAAGCACAAAGTTGATGTCATAACCGACTTGCCAAAACTATAGTTTGTTTTAACAAGAATTTTGTGGAGTGGTTGAAAAATGAGTTTTAATGACTCCAACCTAAGTATATGTAAACTTCCAACTTCAACTGTATGTTTTGATAGGGTTCTTTCACAACTAAAGTGGCCAAATAACTTTTAATAACTAAATTAAGCACATTAATCCACTTTACAAGGGCTGTAGAGCCTAACTGGCTCTTCAGTATATTTATATTTATTTCTCGTAACAGAATAGGTCGACTTTTGTAGGATGGGGGACAGTAGAATGACATAGGCTAGTGCCTACTCTTCATGTTTGCTGACGAAAAGTAAATGGAGAGTTCTTCCAATATCCTCAATATGCATCTCGGAATTGGATGAGGACACATGCATTTGTGTCCCCGGTGTGTCTGCCTTCACTTGTAGCCTGTGAGAAAGACCCGATCACGTGATGGAGAGCCATGTTAGTGAGAGGTGATTCGGAATGAATGCAGGGAGAAGGGCACAACGGCCAATGGCCGCAAAAGGGAATTTTTTAGGGTGCAATACGGCCACACAAAGGGGTTGCCGCTGTGAAATTCCAGGGATTATCAAGTGCTTGTCAAATTGTGAATGAGTGACTGATTTAGTGTGTACATTCGTGGCTAAAAGTTTTGAGAATGACACAAATATAAATTTTCACAAAGTCTGCTGCCTCAGTTGGTATGATGGCAATTTGCATATACTCCAGAATGTTATGAAGAGTGATCAGATGAATTGCAATTAATTGCAAAGTCCCTCTTTGCCATGCAAATGAACTGAATCCCCAAAGAACATTTCCACTGCATTTCAGCCCTGCCACAAAAGGATCAGCTGACATCATGTCAGTGATTCTCTCGTTAACACAGGTGTGAGTGTTGACGAGGTCAAGGCTGGAGATCACTCTGTCATGCTGGTTTTGATCGAATAACAGACTGGAAGCTTCAAAAGGAGGGTGGTGTTTGGAATCATTGATCTTCCTCTTTCATCCATGGTTACTTGCAAGGAAACACGTACCGTCATCATTGCTTTGCAGAAAAAGGGTTTCACAGGCAAGGATATTGCTGCCAGTAAGATTGCACCTAAATCAACCATTTATCAGATCATCAAGAACTTCAAGGAGAGCGGTTCAATTGTTGTGAAGAAGGCTTCAGGGCGCCCAAGAAAGTCCAGCAAGTGCCAGGACCGTCTCATAAACTTGATTCAGCTGCGGGATCAGGGCACCACAAGTAAAGAGCTTGCTCATGAATGGCAGCAGGCAGGTGTGAGTGCATCTGCACGCACAGTGAGGTAAAGACTTTTGGAGGATGGCCTGTTGTCAAGAAGGGCAGCAAAGAAGCCACTTCTCTCCAGGAAAAACATCAGGGACAGACTGATATTCTGCAAAAGGTACAGAGTTGGACTGCTGAGGACTGGGATAGAGTCATTTTCTCTGACGAATCCCCTTTCCGATTGTTTGGGGCATCCAGAAAAAAGCTTGTCCGGAAAAGACAAGGTGAGCTTACCATCATTCCTTTATCATGCCAACAGTAAAGCATCCTGAGACCATTCATGTGTGGGGTTGCTTCTCAGCAAAGGGAGTGGGCTCACTCACAATTTTGCCTAAGAACACAGCCATGAATGAAGAATGGTACCAATACATCCTCCGAGAGCAACTTCTCCCAACCATCCAGGAACAGTTTGGTGATGAACTATGCCTTTTCCAGCATGATGGAGCACCTTGCCATAAGGCAAAAGTGATAACTAAGTGGCTTGGGGAACAAAACATTGATATTTTGTGTCCATGGTCAGGAAACCCCCCCCCCAGACCTTAATCCCATTGAGAACTTGTGGTCAATCCTTAAGAGGCGGGTGGACAAATAAAACCCCACAAATTCTGACAAACTCCAAGCATTGATTATGCAAGAATGGGCTGCCATCAGTTAGGATCTGGCACAGAAGTTAACTGACAGCATGATAGGGTGGATTGCAAAGGTCTTGAAAAAGAAGGGTCAACATTGCAAATATTGACTCTTTGCATCATCTTCTTGTAATTGTCAATAATTAATTAATTATACTTCAGTATTCCATAGTAACATCTGACAAAAATATCTAAAGACACGGAGGCAGGAGACTTTGTGAAAATTAACATTTGTGTCATTCTCCAAACTTTTGGCCACAACTGTACAGCCTGCGCAAAAACAAAGCAGAGTTCATGCCTTTCAAGCTACTTTTTTGAAATCATCATTAGAGTTGCAACATGCAGCCTTACAATGTATTAAAAATCAAAACTTATAGCCCAATGTTTGTAGAACAACTAAAGTTACATTAATAATTAAGCATAAAAAATAATAATAATAATATTTCACCTTTATTTAACCAGGTAGGCTAGTTGAGAACAAGTTCTCTTTTACAACTGCGACCTGGCCAAGATAAAGCATAGCAGTGTGAACTGACAACAACACAGAGTTACACATGGAGTAAACAATAAACAAGTCAATAACACAGTAGAAAAAAAAGAGTCTACATTGTAGAGTATACATTGTGTGCAAAAGGCATGAGGAGGTAGGCGAATAATTACAATTTTGCAGATTAACACTGGAGTGATAAATTATCAGATGGTCATGTGCAGGTAGAGATACTGGTGTGCGAAAGAGCAGAAAATTAAATAAATAAAAACAGTATGGGGATGAGGTAGGTAAATAGGGTGGGCTATTTACCGATGAACTATGTACAGCTGCAGCGATCGGTTAGCTGCTCAGATAGCAGATGTTTAAAGTTGGTGAGGGAGATAAAAGTCTCCAACTTCAGTGATTTTTGCAATTAGTTCCTGTCACAGGCAGCAGAGAACTGGAAGGAAAGGCGGCCAAATGAGGTGTTGGCTTTAGGGATGATCAGTGAGATACACCTGCTGGAACGCGTGCTACAGGTGGGTGTTGCCATCGTGACCAGTGAACTGAGATAAGGCAGAGCTTTACCTAGCATGGATTTGTAGATGACCTGGAGCCAGTGGGTCTTGCGACGAATATGTAGCGAGGGCCAGCCAACTAGAGCATAGAGGTCGCAGTGGTGGGTGGTATAAGGTGATTTAGTAACAAAACGGATGGCACTGTGATAAACTGCATCCAGTTTGCTGACTTTATTTGACTCTTTGCAAACTGGAATCCGTATATCCGGAGGCTGCATTCATTGTAGCTGGGGATTTTAACAAGGCTAATCTGAAAACAAGACTCCCTAAATTTGATCAGCATATCGATTGTGCAACCAGGGCGGGAAAAACCTTGGATCATTGCTATTCCAACTTCCGCGACGCATATAAGGCCCTGTCCCGCCCTCCTTTCGGAAAAGCTGACCACGACTCCATTTTGTTGATCCCTGCCTACAGACAGAAACTAAAACAAGAAGCTCCCGCGCTGAGGTCTGTTCAACGCTGGTCCGACCAATCTGATTCCACACTCCAAGACTGCTTCCATCACGTGGACTGGGATATGTTCCGTATTGCGTCAGACGACAACATTGACGAATACGCTGATTCGGTGTGCGAGTTTATTAGAACGTGCGTTGAAGATGTCGTTCCCATAGCAACGATTAAAACACTCCCAAACCAGTAACCGTGGATTGATGGCAGTATTCGCGTGAAACTGAAAGCGCGAACCACTGCTTTTAATCAGGGCAAGGTGACTGGAAACATGACCGAATACAAACAGTGTAACTATTCCCTCCGCAAGGCAATCAAACAAGCTAAGCGTCAGTATAGAGATAAAGTAGAATCACAATTCAACGGCTCAGACACAAGAGGTATGTGGCAGGGTCTACAGTCAATCACGGATTACAAAAGGAAAACCAGCACTGTCACGGACCAGGATGTCTTGCTCCCAGGCAGACTAAATAACTTTTTTGCCCGCTTTGAGGACAATACAGTGCCACTGACACTGCCCGCAACTAAAACATGCGGACTCTCCTTCACTGCAGCCGACGTGAGGAAAACATTTAAACGTGTCAACCCTCGCAAGACTGCAGGCCCAGACGGCATCCCCAGCCGCGCCCTCAGAGCATGCGCAGACCAGCTGGCTGGTGTGTTTACGGACATATTCAATCAATCCCTATCCCAGTCTGTTGTTCCCACATGCTTCAAGAGGGCCACCATTGTTCCTGTTCCCAAGAAAGCTAAGGTAACTGAGCTAAACGACTACCGCCCCGTAGCACTCACTTCCGTCATCATGAAGTGCTTTGAGAGACTAGTCAAGGACCATATCACCTCCAACCTACCTGACACCCTAGACCCACTCCAATTTACTTACCGCCCAAATAGGTCCACAGACGATGCAATCTCAACCACACTGCACACTGCCCTAACCCATCTGGACAAGAGGAATACCTATGTGAGAATGCTGTTCATCGACTACAGTTTTGGAATTGTTAGCTAGAGTACTTGTTGGTTATTACTGCATTGTCGGAACTAGAAGCACAAGCATTTCGCTACACTCACACTACCATCTGCTAACCATGTGTATGTGACAAAAATAAAATTTGATTTGATTGATTTGATTTGATTTAGAAGTCGAGGATCGGTAGGATAGTCAGTTTTACTAGGGTAAGTTTGGCGGCGTGAGTGAAGGAGGCTTTGTTGCGGATTAGAAAGCCGACTCTAGATTAGATTTTTAGATTGGAGATGTTTGATATGAGTCTGGAAGGAGAGTTTACAGTCTAGCCAGACAGTCTAGGTACTTATAGATGTCCACATATTCTAGGTCGGAACCATCCAGGGTGGTGATGCTAGTCGGGCGTGCGGGTGCAGGCTGTGAATGGTTGATAAGCATGCATTTGGTTTTACTGGCGTTTAAGAGCAGTTGGAGGCCACGGAAGGAGTGTGATTTGGCATTGAAGCTTGTTTGGAGGTTAGATAGCACAGTGTCCAAGGAAGGGCCAGAAGTATACAGAATGGTGTCGTCTGCGTAGAGGTGGATCAGGGAATCGCCCGCAGCATGAGCAACATCATTGACATATACAGAGAAAAGAGTCGGCCCGAGAATTGAACCCTGTGGCACCCCCATAATGACTGCCAGAGGACCGGACAACATGCCCTCCGATTTGACACACTGAACTCTGTCTGCAAAGTTGTTGGTGAACCAGGCAAGGCAGTCATTAGAAAAACTGAGGCTACTGAGTATGCCGATAAGAATATGGTGATTGACAGAGTCGAAAGCCTTGGCCAGGTCGATGAAGACGGCTGCACAGTACTGTCTTTTATCGATGGCGGTTATGATATCGTTTAGTACCTTGAGCATGGCTGAGGTGCACTCGTGAACGGCTCCGAAACCAGATTGCACAGCGGAGAAGGTACGGTGGGATTCGAGATGGTCAGTGATCTGTTTGTTGACTTGGCTTTCGAAGACCTTAGATAGGCAGGGCAGGATGGATATAGGTCTTTAACAGTTTGGGTCCAGGGTGTCTCCCCCTTTGAAGAGGGGGAGGACTGCTTTCCAATCCTTGGGGATCTCAGATGATATGAAAGAGAGGTTGAACAGGCTGGTAATAGGGGTTGCGACAATGGCGGCGGATAGTTTCAGAAATAGAGGGTCCAGATTGTCAAGCCCAGCTGATTTGTACGGGTCCAGGTTTTGCAGCTCTTTCAGAACATCTGCTATCTGGATTTGGGTAAAGGAGAAGCTGGGGAGGCTTGGGCGAGTAGCTGCGGGGGGGCGGAGCTGTTGGCCGAGGTTGGAGTAGCCAGGAGGAAGGCATGGCCAGCCCTTAAGAAATACTTGTTGAAATTTTCGATTATCATGTATTTATCGGTGGTGACCGTGTTACCTAGCCTACGTGCAGTGGGCAGCTGGGAGGAGGTGCTCTTGTTCTCCATGGACTTTACAGTGTCCCAGAACTTTTTGGAGTTAGAGCTATAGGATGCAAATTTCTGCTTGAAAAAGCTGGCCTTTGCTGTCCTGACTGACTGCGTGTATTGGTTCCTGACTTCCCTGAACAGTTGCATATCGCGGGGACAATTCGATGCTATTGCAGTCCGCCACAGGATGTTTTTGTGCTGGTCGAGGGCAGTCAGGTCTGGAGTGAACCAAAGGCTATATCTGTTCTTAGTTCTGCATTTTTTGAACGGAGCATGATTATCTAAGTTGATGAGGAAGTTACTTTTAAAGAATGACCAGGCATCCTCAACTGACGGTATGAGGTCAATATCCTTCCAGGATACCCGGGCCAGGTCAATTAGAAATGCCTGCTCGCAGAAGTGTTTTAGGGAGTGTTTGACAGTGATGAGGGGTGGTCGTTTGACTGCGGACCCGTAGCAGATACAGGCAATGAGGCAGTGATCGCTGAGATCCTGGTTGAAGACAGCGGAGATGTATTTGGAGGGCCAGTTGGTCCGGATAACGTCTATGAGGGTGCCCTTGTTTACAGATTTAGGGTTGTACCTGGTGGGTTCCTTGATGATTTGCGTGAGATTGAGGGCATCTAGCTTAGATTGTATGACTGCCGGGGTGTTAAGCATATCCCAGGTTAGGTCACCTAACAGAACAAACTCTGAAGCTAGTTGGGGAGCGATCAATTCACAAATGGTGTCCAGGGCACAGCTGGGAGCTGAGGGGGGTCGGTAAGCAGGCGGTAACAGTGAGAGACTTATTTCTGGAGAGAGTAATTTTTTTAATTAGTATTTCAAACTGTTTGGGTCTGGACCTGGAAAGTATGACATTACTTTGTAGGCTATCTCTGCAGTAGACTGCAACTCCTCCCCCTTTGACAGTTCTATCTTGATGGAAAATGTTATAGTTGGGTATGGAAATCTCAGAATTTTTGGTGGCCTTCCTAAGCCAGGATTCAGACACAGCAAGGACATCAGGGTTGGCAGAGTGTGCTAAAGCAGTGAGTAAAACAAACTTAGGGAGGAGGCTTCTGATGTTGACATGCATGAAACCAAGGCTTTTTCAATCATAAAAGTCAACAAATGAGTTTGCCTGGGAACATGCAGGGCCTGGGTTTACCTCCACATCTCCCGCGGAACAGAGGAGGAGTAGTTTGAGGGTGCGGCTAAAGGCTATCAAAACTGGTTGCCTAGAGCGTTGGGGACAAAGAATAAAAGGAGCAGATTTCTGGGCATGGTAGAATATATTCAGGGCATAATGCGCAGACAGGGGTATGGTGGGGTGCGGGTACAGCGGAGGTAAGCCCAGGCACTGGGTGATGATAAGAGAGGTTGTATCTCTGGACATGCTGGTTGTAATTGTTGAGGTGGGACAAAGGAGGTATCAGAGGTATGAAGAGTGGAACTAGGGGCTCCATTGTAAACTAAAACAATGATAAGTAACCTGAACAACAGTATACAAGGCATATTGACATTTGAGAGAGACATACAGCGAGGCATAAAGTAATCGCAGGTGTTGATTGGGAGAGCTAGCTAAAACAACAGGTGAGACAACAACAGCTAATCAGCTAACACAACAACTGCAGGTAAAATGGCGATGACTAGGCAGAGAGGCCGAAAGATAAATAAATAAATAAACAGAATGGAATACCGTGATTAATGGACAGTCCAGCAGGCATCAGCTATGTAGCCAAGTGATCGCAGTGTCTAGGGGGCAGCAATAGATGGAACAGGGAACCCTCCCTGTTAGTAGCCCTCCGACGGAGGCCGGACCAGTCGTGGTGGAGCGGCGGGGCGCCGTGTCGACAGAGAATCCAAGCCAGATGGCGAAAGAGGTATTGTAGATCGGTAGCAGCGGTGATCCGGTGCCAAGGTCCAGAGTTTACAGCAAGGATCCGGTGGAGTATCGGGCTCTAGCCGTGTATGAGTGGGGTTCGGGTGAACAGCTGAGTAGGCCGGGAGGTGGGTCTCAGGGATAGCTTCGGAACGGGGTACCACGGTGAGCTAGCTAGCTGCAAGCTGTGAGCTAGCTAGCTGCATGCTAGCTGTGAAGATCAGAAGTAGTGGTCCAGGGATTACGGCAGGAATCCGGCGTTGTTGTGGAGAGACAGTCCAATACTAGTAGACTGGAGAGTATTATCCAGGCTAAGAACAGGGCTGGTATCTGTGCAGAAGGTAAAAGCTGCTAGCAGTGGCTAACAATGACTGAATAGCTAATTAGCTGGTTAGCTTCCGGAGGTTCTTGAATGTGTTCTAAAATAAAAAATAATAGCGATTCCGTATCACATTGGGTGAGGCAGGTTACCGGAAGGCATAATCAAATAAAAAATCGAAAAGAGATTGAAAATAAAATTGAAATATATATACAAAAAAATACAAAAGTACACGAGACACGAACAAAACACGTCTTCACTGCTACGCCAACTTGGATGAATGGAAGCCAGGAGATGCTAAATAATTAAGCATATAGGAATAACTACTCAACAAAGATTTGCCACTCCCTCTAATCGTTTGGAGAAAGTATTATTTTATTTTATTTAGCTTTGTTCAATTCTAGGGCACCGCATCTCGGTGCAAGAGGCGTCACTACAGTCCCTGGTCAAATCTAGGCTCTGATAGCGAGTCCCATAGGGCGGAGCACAATTGTCCCAGCGTCTTCTGGGTTTGGCCAGGGTAGGCCATCATTGTAAATAATAATTTGTTCTTAACTGACTTGCCTAGTTAAATAAAGGTTCAATTAAAAAAATTTGTTTTACAAATCTGCTAAATGACCTAGTGTAATCCATAGCCATTTGTCATAGCGAGATCAGGACCTAACATAAGGACAACTCAGAGTATGCTATTCAGGGCTGCAACAATGGAAGCCAGGAGATGCTAAATATGTTTATGTTAATTAACGGTCAATTACCGTGAGACCGACAGTTATTTGGTTGATAATCACGGGCTGGCAAAATGTTGTAATGGCCACAGCCCTAGTCCCAGCTTTGATGCACCTGTACTGGCCGTGGCTTGGGTGGTTGATGTCCTTGGTGATTTTTTTTAGGCTTCCTGTGACATCAGGTGCTGTAGGTGTCCTGGAGATCAGGCAGTGTGCCCGCGGTGATGCGTTGAGCAGACCGCACAACCCTCTGGAGAGCCCTACTGTTGTGAGCGGTGCAGTTGCCAAACCAGGCAGTGATATAGCCCAACAAGATTGTTGTGCATCTGTAAAAATGTTGAGGGTCTCAGTGTAATGAACATGATGGTAGACAGAGAGCTGTTTTCAAGTGCAGGGCTTCAGGTGTATATTGTAAAGGACCACAGGAGGAGGCAGGTAGCTTGGTCTAGGGGCAGGCAGAAGGTCATACACTGGGGGTCCAAAAAGGCAACAGTACAGGCAGGGAAAAGGCTAGTAACGTCATCCAGGAATCAGGTAATAGATTGATAACAGGACATGTGATAGGCTAAAGTACAGGCAGGGAATAAGCAAAAGGCGTCGTTAGTGAGGCAGGCAAAAACTATCATACGCGGGAGGAGTAAGTTACGGGAAAACAGAGCTCCAAATAGAAGTGTGTCACAAAACAAACACTACCTCACAATGATGGGGTGCAAAGAACTGAACTAAATAGTGTGTGATAATGACATACAGGTGTGTGAACAGGTGATCAGAATTCAGCTGATTGGGATCTGGAGTGTGAGCTGTGTTCTAGGGATCTATGTGTTTGAGACTGTGAGCTGGAAAGTTGGCTCGAAAGTGAGCTACGTTCAGGGGATCTACGTGTGTGAATTGGAAGCAGAGTGTGATTTGGAAGCAGACGTTACACTTAGGGGCCAAGCCAGATTTCTTCAGCCTCCTGAGGTTGAAGAGGTGCTATTGCGCTTTTGTGCCTTCTTCACCACATTGTCTGTGTGGGTGGACTATTTCAGATTGTCAGTGATGTGTATGCCAAGGGACTTGAAGCTTTTCATCTTCTCAACCTTTCATCTTCTCAAATCTTCTCAACTGCGGTCCCGTTGATGTGGATAGGGTCTCTCTGCTGTTTCCTGAAGTCCATGATCAGCTCCTTTGTTTTGTTGATGTTGAGGGAGAGGTTATTTTCCTGGCACCACTCCGTCAGGACCCTCACCTCCTCCCTGTAGGCTGTCTCGTCATTGATAGTAATCGGACCTACTACTGTTGTGTCGTCTGCAAACTTGATGATTGAGTTGGAGGCATGCATTGCCACGCAGTCATGGGTGAACAGGGAGTACAGGAGGGGGCTGAGCTCAGACCCTTGTGAGAACCCCTGGGTTGCGGATCAGCAAAATGGAGGTGTGATAGTCATTTAGTTCAGTTGCTTTCTTGGGTACAGAAATGATGGTGGACATCATGAAGCAAGTGGGGACAGCACACTGGGATAGGGAGAGATTGAATATGACCATAAACACTCTAGCCAGCTGGTCTGCGCATGCTCCGAGGACGCGGCTATGGATGCCGTCTTAGCCAGCAGCCTTGCGAGGGGTAACACGCTTAAATGTCTCACTCACGTTGGCCACGGAGAACGAGAGTCCACAGTCCTTGGGAGCCTGCCGCATCGGTGGCACTGTGTTATTCTCAAAACAGGTGAAGAAGGTGTTTAGCATGGCTGGGAGCAAGACATCGGTGTCCGAGACATGGCTGGTTTTCCCTTTGTAGTACGTGATTGTAGGCCCTGCCACATATGTCTCGTGTCTTAGCCGTTGAATTGCGACTCCACTTTGTCTCTGTACTGACGTTTTGCCTGTTTGATTTCCTGACAGAGGGAATAACTTCACTGTTTGTATTCAACTATATTCCCAGTCACCTTGCCATGGTTAAATGGGGTGGTTCGCACTTTCAGTGCACCCCGAATGCTGCAATCTATCCACGTTTTTTTCGTTTGTTTAGGTTTTAATCGTCACAGTGGGAACAACATCCCCTATACACTTCCTGATGAACTCAATCACCGTGTCGGTGTATACGTCAATGTTATTCTCAGAGGCTACCCGGAACATATCCCAGTCCGCGTGATCAAAACAATCTTGAAGCATGGATTCCGATTGGTCGGACCAGTGTTGAATAGACCTTAGCACGGGTACTTCCTGTTCTAGTTTCTGCCTATAGGAAGAGAGAAGCAAAATGGAGTTGTGATCTGATTTGCCGAAGGGAGGGCGGAGGGGCATTGTATCCATCCCGGAAGGGGGATTTTTGAATGAACTTAGGTAACTTGTTCTTCAAATTTGCTTTGTTTAAAATCCTCAGCTACAATAAATGCGGCCTCAGGATATGTCGTTTCCAGTTTTTACAAAGTCCAGTGTAGTTCCTTGAGGGCCATCTTGGTATCGGCTTGAGGGGGAATATACATGGCTGTGACTATAATCGAACATAATTATCTTTGGCGGTAATGCGGTCGGCATTTGATTGTGAGGCATTCTAGGTCGGGTGAATTAAAGGAAAAAAACGAAATTCTGCAAAGTTGCTTTTAGGAGCTGCCATGTCTGTCAGCGCCATCTTGCATCTAAAACTGAACTGGAGAATTGAATGTTAATTTTTCTAACACAAGCCACCACAACATTGTTTTAGGGAATTTGACAGTACTTTCAACCAGCCTCATAACCATAGGCCACATGTAAACTCGCCAGCCCAGGACCTCCACATCCAGCTTCTTCACATGTGGGATCATCTGAGACCATCCACCCGGACAGCTGATGAAACTGAGGAGTATTTTTGTCTGTAATAAAGCCCTTTTATTGGGAAAAGCTCATTCTGATTGGCTGGGTCTGGCTCCCAAGTGGGTGGGCCTGGCTCCCGAGTGGGTGGGCCTATGCCAATTTTAGTTTTAGTGGGAGCATACTGTGCTTTCAATACAAATCCAACTTCAATACAAATCATACTCGAAGTTCAGAAAAAGCAGGAAGAAACCAATGCTGACAGAGTTTTTCTTCCCAGCAGGCCTCACATACACATTACAGTGACAAGAGCAGTATATATTTTTTATCTAGCTCAGATCGTCCCAGAACCACTCAGGTGTTTGGAACTCAGGAAAGAGGGGCTTAGAGTGGGGACGAGTCTGGTGCCAAATGACTGAACCACTGTAACACTGTGGGAGCACCAGAGTACTCTTCATCTCCCTGTCTCCTGCAGCTCAGCCTCCCCCCTCCTTTCCTGTCATTCCGAACAGTATGATGGCTGTGGATGGAAAACACTGAGCCTTAGGACAGGAGGAAACGAAGTCAGCTCTCCCATGAAAGGCAATGGGTCTCCACCAATGCCTACATAAGGCCAGCAGACTGGCAGTGTGTGTGCGTGCTTGTGTGTATATAGCACGGCAGGCAGGCGGACGTGTGGCGTTCACAGCCACAGGGCCTGACGGGGCTCTGCTCTGCCTCACCTAATCTAAACAAAGAGCTTCGGCAGAGCTGCAATGAGTAATGTGTACTCTGTTAGTCATGGCAAAAGAGAAGGTTGTGAAGCAGTGTGTGTGTGTCTGTGTGTGTGTGTGTGTGTGTGTGTGTGTGTGTGTGTGTGTGTGTGTGTGTGTGTGTGTGTGTGTGTGTGTGTGTGTGTGTGTGTGTGTGTGTGTGTGTGTGCATGCGTGTGTCTGTCAGTATCCAAGTGTGTCTGCTTGAGATTAAACACACTCTGAACTTGAACCTGGAGCCTCTTGGCAGGCAGGCTATCCCCAGTTTCACCTGATTGCCATGTATAGTCATAGCGAGGTGATAAATTCACCCTGCAACCAGATATTCAGGCTGCACACGGATCACACACTACCGAGCCCCCACACAACACCAACCCCATCAGCCTGTTTCTTCCTCCTCTACGTCTCTGAGATCCTTGCTTATGTGGCTTTCTCATTCAGAGCACCTCCTCCGAGCTAACAGAGAATGAGCTCTTTTATTACTCAAAACTAGAGATCTGATATCATTTTCTTTCCATTCCAGAAACATTAGTGCTAGCACATTCCCAGTGGGATCTTTTCTTAAATTCCTGTTATATTTCAAAACCAAAATCACAGAGAGCAAATGTTTCCTTGCGTTAATCTTCCAATGGGCACACGATTCCGACTGTAAGCTGTTTGTTTATGAGCAGAGGGATCATTTTCATAGTCCTGGCACCAGTCTAGGACCTTGCCAAATGGGGATGTCACCATGTCAGCGCAGTCAGAAGGGACATAGAGTTAGGTTGGCATGTGACGCTCAGTGCTGGGTTGCTACTGTGGCTGACTGACTGGCTGATGTGTGTGTGTCATATCAGTCTAACAGTGTCCCCAGAGTCTGTTGGGCCACAGGCAGGGCTTAAGGGCAGTCCTGACTGTTTTGACCTCTGTCCCACAATTCCCCTCTACAAAACCAACCAATCAGGTCCCTACATACATTATCACTCAATAGTATAGGGTATCCACTGTTCTTTGTATGTACACTATTGACTTGGGTCAATGAATGGTTCTCGGTTCTGTTCCCACACAGTGTAACCTAATGTTGCTTTGGCTGTAGTGAAATATTGCACCACAGAATCAGCCCAATTGCAAAATCAGGTTTTGATTCCCCCATCATAGAACATGTCTCTGAAACCACCATCACCTCATTTGTCCCCTCCCATCCGTCACTCCCAGTTGCAAACAACACTGCTATTTTACTGGGCCAATTAAAAGGCAGTGACATTCAAGCGTGGGAGACGGAGTGACATTAAGAATAATTTCTGGTAAAACCCGGTGACATTACGCTGCTGATCAGCCGGCAGGCACACAGGCACGCTTGTACCTACTGGCCAGGAGCATTACTACAGCATACAAAACCGCTGCTGGGGACCCGATGTCAATATGAAGGCCTTCAAATGTCATTAGATATTTTTTTCTATGCGTTTGGCTATTAATCTGCTCTTCATAAAGTGAAAGGGGGTCTCTTGTGCTTACCTCAGTGGCAGTTATTATTCAGTATATTATTCAGTTTGATATACCAAACATGCAAGTCTCTCTCTGCCTTTCTCTCTCTCTCTCTCTTTCTCTCATCCACATTCATCTATATATCCTTCCTGCTTTGTAATGAGTGAAAGGGGACCTGGCTTGTCATGAAGGACATCTGAGGGAGGAAGGACATTGGGGCTGGAAGGTCGCACTATGGAGTCTGTAGCATTTCGCTAAGGGCAGCATTACTGCTCCAGTTGCCTCTGTACGTGTGTGTGCGCCCTCCTAAGACTCTGCTCCAGGCCAATAGCCACTGCTCATTAAATCATACAAGTCATTTCTCCCTCTCATCCACACCAGACCCATAATCAGCATGCAGTCCCACCCTGATCCTCTCCACCTATGTCTGCATTAAGAAGTCCTGTGCCTGCCTGACCTCCCCCTCCACCACCTATTAGAGGAGTCTCTCACGCAGAGCCACTTGTGTCGCAGCACATCACTGGAATTCAGGCGGGACTAATAGAAATATTAGAGTGAGAAAAATGGTGAAGGTTTTTTCTATGAGTTGAGCAGATTAGACTGGACTAATCCGCCCGACGATAGGGAATATAAATTGCACCCACAGCCTGTGTGATTGGCCACGGTGGGATAAATAAGCCCGGAGCAGAGCGGGCTGGTCTGAAACATATCCTGCTAACCACAGCGTCGCCCGGCTCGGCTCGGCTCTCCTCTCCTCAAATCCGCTGGCTTGCTGCTCCAGCTGAAGAGACCGACCGGGCTACTGCATGGCATCTGGGCCGGAAACAAAGCTGATTGAATCAGTTCTTGTTTATTGGATCCCTGGGAGAATGTTGTCATTGCCCTGGCATTGGCCCATCCATGCATGGCAAGTGCATTATTCCCCTTCACCGAACAGTCGCCATGCAGGGCGAGACTGTGTGTTTGTGTTGTAGTATGTGTTCTGTGGGTGCACTGTAGGCTTGTCTACATCAAGGCAAAAGAGGTTGTTGGAGAAGGATTGGATACAGGAACGGATTGAAGGATAAGGGTTGGGATGAATGGAAGAAAGAAAAAACGTCTCACTGCAGGCTCCTGAAAACATTCCCTCACCCTCTTCCCCCCAGAACCCTTTCTCCCTATCCCCATCTTCCCCAATGCAGCAGAGAAGCCAGACAGCGATGGTGACTCTGGTTTGAAATGGTCCTCTTCCACACAAAGGGAGTAGCCTGAGAGTGAAGTGTATCACCACTAGTAATGCGGTGCCTCTTAGACTGGGATGGGTGGGTGGCAATCAGACAGACAGCATGACAAAGTCTCTTTATACAGCTTCACTCTGTCTGCCTCCAGACCTCACTGTAGTTCTGAATAGGAAGATGCTGCAGTTCGCTGTTTGATATAATCGTCTTTGAAAAGTATGTTGGACAATGGCAGATGCCAAAGCTTTGTGTTATAGGCTTTAGTACCTACATATTACCTGTGATGTTTACTGTGTTGTGAAGTCCTGACACCCAATGATGTTCTCATCACACCCAGAAAGCAAAGCCCACAGTCTGCTGCTGTGGAATAGGATTTATCTGGCACGGACACAGTCAAGTGGAGAATTCTATAAGATGGATGGCATTCGCAGCATGGTGTTTTTAGGTTTTATGAATATGGAGTACTTGATTCCACATACATGTATGTATGTGATGCTGCATGGTACAGGGCGGCATATAAATGGCAAATGAATCATCTCCTGAACATAAAGGACATCAAATCAAATCAAATTGTATTATCACATGCGCCGAATACAACCTTACAGAGAAATGCTTACTTACGAGCCCCTAACCGACAGTGCAGTTAAAAAAAATATGGTTAAGAATAAGAGATAAAAGTAACAAGTAATTAAAGAGCTGCAGTAAAAAATAACAATATATACAGGGGGGTGCCGGTACAGAGTCAAGGTGTGGGGACACCGGTTAGTTGAGGTGGTATGTACATGTAGGTGGAGTTAATTAAAGTGAATGTGCATAGATGACAACAGAGAGTGAAAGGGGTATGGAGAGGGGAGGGCGGGGGTTCAATGCGAATAGTCTGGGTAGCCATTTGACTAGATGTTCAGGAGTCGTATGGCTTGGAAGCCTCTTGGACCTAAACTTGGCACTCCGGTACCGCTTGCCATATGGTAGCACAGAGAACAGTCTATGACTAGGGTGGCTGGAGTCTTTGACAATTTTTGGGCCTTCCTCTGACACCGCCTGGTATAGAAGTACTGGATGGCAGGAAGCTTGGCCCCAGTGATGTGCTGGGCCATTTGCACTACCCTCGGCAGTGCCTTGCGGTCGGAGGCCAAGCAGTTGCCATACCAGGCAGTGATGCAACCAGTCAGGTGCTCTGATCTGAGGACCCATGCCAAATATTTTCTGTCTCCTGAGGGGGAATAGGTTTTGTCGTGCACGCTTCACAACTGTCACGGTGTGCTTTGACCATGATTGTTTGTTGGTGATGTGGACACCAAGGAACTTGAAGCTCTCAACCTGCTCCACGGCAGCCCCGTCGATGAGAATGGGGGCATGCTCGGTCCTCTTTTTCCTGTAATCCACAATCATATCCTTTGTCTTGATGACGTTGAGGGAGAGGTTGTTGTCCAGGCAGCACATGGCCAGGTCTCTGACCTCCTCCCTATAGGCTCGTTGTTGTCGGTGATCAGGCCTAGCACTGTTGTATCATTGGCAAATTTAATGATAGTGTTGGAGTCGTGCCTGGCCGTGCAGTCATGAGTGAACAGGAAGTACAGGAGGGGCTGAGCACACACCCCTGAGGTGCCCCTGTGGTGAGGATAAGGGTGGCGGATGTGTTGTTACCTACCCTTACCACCAGGGAGCGGCCCGTCAGGAACTCCAGGATCCAGTTGCAGAAGGAGGTGTTTAGTCCCAGGGTCCTTAGCTTGTTGATTAGCTTTGAGGGCACTATGGTGTTGAAAGCTGAGCTGTAGTCTGAATAGCATTCTCATGCAGTCCCAAATCAAGAGTCGTTTGTCCTTTTTAGAACAGATGATATTCTATTCTAACATGGTTACTGCCTTCAAAAACGTGGTAATGGTATTATTTGGGGGTAATGGTTTTCATTTTCCTGCTTGAAATCTGATTTGTCAGCAGGAGAAAGTGAAAAAGTAGGCATTTTCAAATTAATCTGAGGTTCACTTTTTATTTCTTTGTTAGGAGGGTAAAAATGGGAGAGGAGGAGAGAAAGAATTGCTTCACTGAGTGAGCAGAACATTCTGTATAGTGTGGCGCATAAACCTTTGCCGGTTGGAGGTTGTTCTTAACCTCTGAGTTGGATCCAAACGCCAATGAGCCAAATGTCTTTCATTAATCTTGAAACAAAGCCCCTGCATCAGCAGAACCGCAGACTCCACGGCAGTGAGGATCATACCAAAAACTCTGACAAGAAATACAACAAGAAACCCACCCGCCTCAACAGTAGCTATCCCTCCTCTGCTCCTTGCTCCCTTTTTAATTAAGAAGAATAAATTGCCCCAAGGGTTGATGCATAAGAGACAAAGCACTTAGCATGTCTGGCCTTACAGAACATTTTATATTCTGTTGCCTAAAATAAATAAATGTATTCAGCCCTCGAGGGTACACTTTTTTCATGGCTAAAAGGGCCCTGTGTTGATTCTAGTTTGGCTGCCACTCTACATAAGCACTCATCTAGGGCTGTGTTGCTGTGTTTAAACAAATTAATGGAAGGTATGAATTTACATAACATATCAAGAGAGGGAGGAGAGGGGGAAGAAATGGCTTAACGAAGGAGAAGAGGAAGAGAGACTAATTTCAGTCTCCGAAAAGCAAATATCTGTTAAATTACAGTTTTTCTCAATTGCTAAAACACTAAAAACCCATTGGCTGAACAAAGTTCTCAGTTGCCTGGACTCATTTAGCTAATTATGCAGTCTGTTTTCAATACCTTAAACCATTTCACATGGTAAAACACAATTTGCAGATCTCACTTAGACTTTTCAGCAAAACTCTAAACACATTCTCATTCTCAAAACACATTCTGCACTCTAATGCACATGTCATCCATACTGGTAAACACATTCTGCACTCTAATGCACATGTCATCCATACTGGTAAACACATTCTGCACTCTAATGCACATGTCATCCATACTGGTAAACACAAGTGGCAACAATCAAATACAAATAGAGAACATATGTCTTTGATTGAACACAACCACTCAAAACTGATTTAACCTGTTTCAAATGATGCGACACAACCAATATAAGCCAGTTCAGAGAGCAAACAGGTTGTTGAAGGTGGGAAGGAGAAAGTCTGAGAATGGATACTGTAGTACAGTGCATTGTAGGCTGTATACTGTACAATGGACAAATTGTATGGCCCTGAACATTGTGCTTTCCATTTATTAACAGTACTTACTGCTCAATAGATTTGGGCTGGTTGCAGGTTCATATCAACAAAGAACAAGAATTACAGTATCACAAGGACAAGTTTGTGAGATGCAGGGTACAGTACTGTAAAAATAGGCGTACAAGGAGGAGGAAGAACAAAAGACAAAATTGCAAAGATAAAAGCAGAGGAGTAATTTCTGATAAATTTTGAGCTACTATGATAGAACCTGTTTCGTTCATCAAAAGACAATGAAGGAAAAATGTGAATATATTTTTTTATTAAAAATGTACTTCTCCCTGAGAATTGTTTGTTTTGAACAATGTGTTTTCTATTTTTTGGTGTATTGTTTACTGACTGCTTGAGAGTGTATATCATTTTGAACACTTTGTTTATGATTTGAGAGCGGTGTTTGATTTTGAACACAGGTAAAACTGTTTTGAGGCGAATGTTTCATTTTGCAAGAGGAGTCAGAGGTTATGTAAAATAGTGTTTGAAGATGAGGTTTTGTGTTGAAAGTTTTCAGGAAATGGAGCAAGGTTTCAGAAATTGTGGTTTAGCAATTGAGAAAAACTGTAATATCTAGAGTCCTCTGACATATCCTCAGATACCTTCTTGCACATTAATCATCATTTACACCCATTTGAAACTAGAAAGAGAGGAGAAGGAGAAAGAGAGAGAAAGAGAGAGAGAGAGAGAGGGAGAGAGGCTGTTTTGCTTTGTGTTGCTCACTACGTCTCCCGGGTTGATGTCACAGGGGATCAAGTCATGGAGGCTCGGGCCTGGCTCATGATTCACACAGAGAGATGAGGAAGCCAATGCAGACAGGGGAAGAACCTGAGGACAGGAGAGGAAAGGATAGCAGGAACAGCAGCAGCCTCCCTATCTCTCTCTCTCGCTCTCTCGCTCTCTCTCTCTCTTTCTGTCTCTCTCTCTCATTCTCCCTTTCTCCTTCTCCTCTCTTTCTAATTTCAAACGGGTGTAAATTAGGATTAATGTGCCACATGAAGGGAGCTGTTTGAATAGGAGGAGGATAATAATAAGCTTAGCCTGCATGTATATTGTGGCAAGGCTGGCTGAGTTTAACAGGGCACTCTCACAGCAGGTAAACCACAACTAACTAAACTCACACCGCATCACTTGGAGCACATGTTCGACCACAGAACTAGCCTGTCCTGTGCCAGGTTTCCCCATTCTGCCATTGTTATAGTGCTGGGTATTTTGTCATCTACGTGGTTTGCTCTCTACTGGCTGAGCTGTCTTCGGAATGTATTACGTGTCCAGTAGGTCCAGTGTCTTTTTAATGGTTCTCTTAATTAACCAACGGTAAAATGTTAGTCTTGTCAGAGAGGATGCCCAAAAGCATGCAATTTAGCACAGGGTAATGAGATTAATCTCTCGTTGGCCAAGCAAATGCAGATCAAACATTATGGCTGAATTAAAAACAAGGTTTTTCTTTACTTACTCAAGTATAGCGCAGGGCAGCGGCCAGCAAAGCTGCCACAATTCTTTTAGCAGTGACATAGCTGAAATGTGGTGATATGGAGTGTGTTTGGCGTTGGGTTGTGAGTGTGGCCAACCAGCTACATGTCAAAGGGAACAAGGACAGTTCCTGGAGCAGGGGCTGGAAAAAAAAGTATGCCACTTTCCCTCGCTCAGGAGGGCCATTGTGGACAACCAATGAAAGCAGACCCTTAATCATTCACAAACACCATCTGCCCTGAACACACACATACACATTTAGCAGAGTCCTCCGCTGGCCAACAGAAAATCGCCTCCAAGCTGGAAAAACAAGACCTGTGCAGTTGGTTTGTTTTTTCTCTTTCTTCCCCAGTCCCCTTGAGCACAGGCCAACACCCTCCAAGTTGCTCAACTTCTCTGTACTGTGCACATCTGATGTCCTGGACAACTGGAAAATGTACTTTATACCACATTGCTGTAAAACATTCAAGTTTGGGGGAAGGGCGTGAGTTACCATATATTGCATTTCATTGGACAAGGGCTTACATCCAGTACAGTAATTGCAGACAGGGGTATTAAAGTGTCAATTTAGTAACTCAACAATGCAATTTTACAGTCTAAGGTATAATTAGTAACTCTAGCAATTGTAGATCTGTGTCAGTTTTTTTCACCCTTTTCACACTCCTGGATTAGACAGGGACGTTCCTATTTCTCACTCCTGGATTAGACAGGGACGTTCCTCTTTCTCACTCCTGGATTAGACAGGGACGTTCCTATTTCTCACTCCTGGATTAGACAGGGACGTTCCTATTTCTCACTCCTGGATTAGACAGGGACGTTCCTATTTCACACTCCTGGATTAGACAGGGACGTTCCTATTTCTCACTCCTGGATTAGACAGGGACGTTCCTATTTCTCACTCCTGGATTAGACAGGGACGTTCCTATTTCACACTCCTGGATTAGACAGGGACGTTCCTATTTCACACTCCTGGATTAGACAGGGGCGTTCCTATTTCACACTCCTGGATTAGACAGGGACGTTCCTATTTCACACTCCTGGATTAGACAAGGACGTTCCTATTTCTCACTCCCAAAATGTTGCCGTTTGCCCTCATTTTCTTTGGCACCGTTGGTTGTCAGTTTCAACCCCATGGCCTACATTGCACTGCTTTATTTCACACAAAAACACAATGTAATGTGACAGATTCCCACCAAACCCCTTTTTAGACAGAATCTAATTTAATTACATTCATCAGTGCTCCCATTTCACTGAGAAGTCTGAATCAGGGTAGATCAATTATTTTGTCTGAAGCAAATTCGGAGTGCATTCTTGATGTGTCTGGAATTAACTCCTGGGACTACAGCAACAAATCAGAGAGACTGTAGGTCTGCCCTTTGCCCTGTTTTTCTAGCTTGGGCTGTCGCAGTGAGCCCACGCCCTGTCTCTGAGCACTGAGTTCTCAGCCTTGGCCCAAAAAGCTCCGCATCTCGTTTAATCATGCTTTGGGGAGTGAAATATGGGCCTGGCGAGCCTGCTGCACCAAAGTCCCATTCATCTGGTTTCAATCTCCTCTCCACCCTCGGATGTGGCCGCGTGGAAATTCCTTATCTAGCTGACGGGCCGGGAGGGACAACCCTGCCCTGAGAGAGACTGACTGAGCTGATCAGCCCAAAGGCCAGCCTTATTTATTGGGGGAGTGTGTGAGAGCTGTGAAGCTTATGCCACATGTGGATGCATGGGGACCTCTGCTCTGCTAGTGCTGCTGGCCCCCAGAGAGGGGAGAATGTTTTAGGCCTTTCCTGGTGCTCTCTTTAAAAAGGGCTTTTTAGGCATGTCGTGTCCTTGTGCTGTAAGATTGGTGGCTATGAAGGTTCAATGTGCCCATTCCAAACCTAACACATCACATGCATTATTTTGATGGATATCTAGTGTATGGCACATTACAAATGGACAAAGTACAGTAATTATGATTTAAAGATACCTCTAAATTGTTTACTATTGATAGGCTGCTATATTAGGCCTACTGAACTGCTGCATAGTTTCCTTAGGCCAGCAAGTAGTAACTGTCTGTGTGTACCTAGCAGGCACTCAGTGTCTGTCTGATCCATTGGACCTGAGTAGCCAGCAGGACAGATGGTAACCTGGGCCATTAGCGATCCTCTGAGCGTAAACGGGACCTTTCCTGTAAGCACTGGCTCCAATTTGCCGTGCACAGCCACAGCCACAGCAGCACTTTGTCTTTGTCTGATACCTCACAAATCAACGCCTTTCACAAGCCGTGAAAGCTGTCATGGCACCTCTTCACCCCAGAGGAGATCAAATCAAGCTTTTTTTATACAGCACATTTCGGAGATGAAATGCAACACAATGTGCTTCTCTGGAAAAAACGAATAAAAACAATGAGAAAAAATATGGAAATATTTACAGTTAAAGTCAGAAGTTTACATACACCTTAGCCAAATACATTTAAACTCAGTTTTTCACAATTCCTGACATTTAATCCTAGTAAAAATTCCCTGTCTTAGGTCAGTTAGGATCACCACTTTATTTTAAGAATGTGAAATGTCAGAACAAAAGTAGAGAGAATGATTTATATCAGCTTGTATTTCTTTCATCACATTCCCAGTGGGTCAGAATTTTACATACACTCAATTAGTATTTGGTAGCATTTCCTTTAAATTGTTTAACTTGGATCAAACATTTTGGGTAGCCTTCCACAAGCTTCCCACAATAAGTTGGGTGAATTTTGGCCCATTCCTCCTGACAGAGCTGGTAACTGAGTCAGGTTTGTAGTCTTCCTTGCTCGCACACACTTTTTCAGTTCTGCCCACAAATGTTCTATAGGATTGAGGTCAGGGCTTTGTGATGGCCACTCCAATACCTTGACTTTGTTGTCCTTAAGCCATTTTGCCACAACTTCTGAAGTATGCTTCCGATTTGCACCCGATTTGCGACCAAGCTTTAACCTCCTGACTGATGTCTTGAGATGCTGTTTCAATATATCCATTTCATTTCCCTCCCTCATGATGCCATCTATTTTGTGAAGTGCACCACCCCCACAACATGATGCCGCTACCCCCGTGCTTCACGGTTGGGATGGTGTTCTTCAGCTGGCAAGGCGTTTGGAAATTGCTCCCAAGGATGAACATTTTTTTTGGCTTATTTATTTTGATTATCCCAAGATGTCAAGCAAAGAGGCACTGAGTTTGAAGGTAAGCCTTGAAATACATCCACAGGTACACCTCCAATTGACTCAAATAGTGTCAATTAGCCTATCAGAAGCTTCTAAAGCCATGATGTCATTTTCTGGAATTTTCCAAGCTGTTTAAAGGCACAGTCAACTTAGTGCATGTAAACTTCTGACCCATTGGAATTGTGATACAGTGAATTATATGTTAAATAATCTGTCTGTAAACAATTGTTGGAAAAATGACTTGTGTCATGCACAAAGTAGATGTGCTAACTGACTTGCCAAAACTATAGTTTGTTAACAAGACATTTGTGGAGTGGTTGAAAAACGAGTTTTAATGGCTCCATACAAAGTGTATGTAAACTTCCAACTTCAACTGTAACACATTAGTAACACATTAGATCTGTAACACATTAGATCTGGTAAAAGTTAATACAAATAAAATAAAAATGTTCATGTATTATTTCCTCATCTTTGAAATGCAAGAGAAAGGCCACACTGCATTATTCCATTTTAGGCAAAATTTAGATTATGTCCACTAGATTCCAGCAGTGTATGTGCAAAGGTTTAGACTAATCCAATGAACTATTGCATTTCTGTTCAAAATGCATCAAGTCTGCCCAAAGGTGCCTAATTGGTTTATTAATACATTTTCAAGTTCATAACTGTGCACTCTCATCAAACAATAGCATGGTATTCTTTCACTGTAATAGCTACTGTAAATTGGACAGTGCAGTTAGATTAATAAGAATTTAAGCTTTCTGCCCATATCAGATATGTCTATGTCCTGGGACATGTTCTTGTTACTTACAACCTCATGCTAATCCCATTAGCTCACATTAGCTCAACCGTCCCGCGGGGGGGACACCGATCCTGTAGAGCTTTTAAGAATGGAAGGTTGGAGATTGGCCGAAAATTGCTAAGAGCTAAAGAATCTAGATTACTTTTCTTTAGAAGGGGTTTCACCATAGTAGTTTTTAGTGCAGTGGGAATGTCCCTATGAACAGGGAATGATTAACAATAGCTTGCACTCCTTCAGATATACAATTAAAAACTATTTTGAAAGAAGGTGGTGGCGATAGGATGCTGCTCCAGTTTCAACTGTTCTGCCTGTGGCTATGTTACCCTGACCTGTTCACCGGACGTGCTATCTGTCCCAGACCTGCTGTTTTCAACTCTCTAGAGACAGCAGGAGCGGTAGAGATACTCTTAATGACTGGCCATGAAAAGCCAACTGACATTTACTCCTGAGGTGCTGACTTGCTGCACCCTCGACAACTACTGTGATTATTATTATTTGACCATGCTGGTCATTTATAAACATTTGAACCACTTGGCCATGTTCTGTTATAATATCCACCCAGCACAGCCAGAAGTGGACTGGCCACCCCTCATAGCCTGGTTCCTCTCTAGGTTTCTTCCTAGGTTTTGGGCTTTCCAGGGAGTTTTTCCTAGCCACCGTGCTTCTACACCTGCATTGCTTGCTGTTTGGGATTTTAGGCTGGGTTTCTGTACAGCACTTTGAGGTATCAGCTCATGTAAGAAAGGCTATATAAATACATTTGATTTGACTTGATAGGATCAGAGGCAGGTAGAAGGCTTAAGTTGTGATATCACTTTCCTGAGCATGTCTATGTCAACCAGGGGAAATTAATCCATAGTGCCTTTGTGTGGTAGGCTAGGGCACATATTATCAAACTTCTCATCAGGTCTTGCTTCACTGATACCCAGCCTAATGTTTGCTTTTTTTATCTCTGAAAAATGCTGCATCCTCCTCACATTTCGATATGGAAGAAAAGTCACATAGGTTTGCGAGGTTCGGATTTATCAGACCATCAATGGTCGAGAAGAGCACTCTCAAATTATTCTGATTATTAGTGATCAAGTTCGAAAAATGGAGATGGCGTCCATTGGCGTGCTCTTCCCAGTCATCAGACAGGATGGACAGGGTGACTCCACTCCTAGGCAGCAACAACAGCATCAGGCATCCACTCCTGGTTTCAGGTGTACTGTGTTTGTTATTTTCTGCTTTGTCAGTCAAGTCAAATTAGGTAGCCTAGTGGTTAGCATGTTGGACTAGTAACTGAAAGGTTGCAAAATCAAATCCACGAGCTGACATACATACCATAAGTTTGGAGACAGTGCTAATATGTTGCTGGTGAGCTAGCAGCCTCAGATCAGGGGAGGGAGTTAGTGTCCCCTCTGTTTTCAATTAGCTTGTGAAATGTACAACGTAGGAGCCGCTCTGTTCTGTTGTTGTTCCGATCATATTCATCCATGGACACAGCCCAGCGCTTCAGTGCCTTTGCTCAGAAATGCTCTGTCTAACCCTGGGTGAACTCAAGGGCCTCGACACTGACAGACAGTGGCAGTGGACAAGCTAATGAAATGAAATGTGTGTGGAGAGGAAAGGAATCAGGGAAGGATCCAGAGCCCCAGCAGCACGCTCAAGCTGAACCCACAAAATGTAGCGTTAGCATGTCCAAACCCAGGCTGTTTTATGCTGTCTAAATCCATGGTTTAGATTTATCATGTCCAAACCCAGGCTATTTTATGCTGTCTAAAGCCATGCTTTAGTGTTAGCATGTTCAAACCCAGGCTGTTTTATGGTGTAAAGCCATTCTTTAGCTTTAGCATGTCCAAATCCAGGCCGTTTTATGCTGTCTAAAGCCATGCTTTAGCGTTAGCATGTCCAAACCCAGGCCGTTTTGTTTTCAAACAGCCCTGTTTTCACGTACCACCACCATCCTTTGTCTCCTCTCATGTGTTTTATTGTCTTCCCACATCTTGTAAAAGGAGTTAAAGAGATTCCTTTAAAACATCATCATCAAAGTATTGAACTGCATTTAATAAAAGTTAATGGCACAATACTTGAGGCAGACAGCATCTGATGTTTTTATTGGTCGTACAGTACGCTGCTACAGAGCATTCATCACCACAGAGACTGGGCGAACATCAGGCATTCCACTTCCTGTGGTCATCCACCTAGTCAGCTTTATTTTCCACCTAATGGACATAAAAAATAGCAGATTGCAGCTAAATGGACTTGGCAGCACCATAGCGTATTAAGTATTGATCTTCGGAGGCCAATGCACAAATTCAGGCAGCACCAACAATGTGAGTGGAGTTCACCAGCAGCCAGCCTCAAATGGAGATTAGACCGCATAAATAACAGGGAAATAAACGTTGTCTATTTTGTGTCCTGAATAATGGAGAGAATTGCACACCTGTTGTGCCAGGTGAAATAGTACACAAAAAGGTTGTTGATACATGTATGGATACCATGGCAATTGTGTTTGGTCTCAGGTCTTCTCCATATGTCTGTCCCAAGCATAATTTTGCTTATATCATGCCAATACCCAACAGGACAGCTCCTGTTATCAGTAGCAGGTGAGGCAGTATTAAACAGTGCTTTAATTCATAAGGCCAGCTTCCTTGTTGACTGCACCATCTGTTTTGATGTCAGGGTCAAGCCAAGCCTGAACCCCATGGAGGCAAATCTATGACTGTTTGACTTTTTCTAGTTATTGTTTCTTGTTTCTTCACCAGCTAACTGTTACAGTAATAATCCTCTGTGATTAATATTTCCTTTCTGTTTGCACAATCCTGGAAAAAAACCTTTTTGTTTGCCAAGAAAAATAACTTAATGGCACTCAAAGCGAAAAATAGGCCCAGCTCAGAAAACAATAGTTTTGCTGAATTCTTGGAGAAACTGTGATTGTGCTTGAATTAAATACAGGTTTTCCTAATAGTTTCTGTGAAAATACATGTAATTTCTTAACAGGATGTATAATTGTTTTCTTTAAATATCCCGAATTTCTGACTCAGTCAAATATTGCCATTGTTTTCCATCCTTACTTACTGTATACACACAAGTGAAAATTATTTTCAGCGAAGTTGTCTAATGTTTCTGTGGAAATGGCAAAAAAGCAGTCTATTCTAGCCTGTCTGAGAATGTCTTACCGTGTCAAGGGATTTCAGTCCCCTGTCCATGAAATGTGGCCGCTCTAAATTGTGGGGCATTGGGGGCTAGCAAAGGTTTTGCAAGGGTGTGTGTGTTCGTGTGTCTCTCTCTTAGTGTGCGTCTCTGTGTGTCGCTCTCTCCCTCTCTCTGTGTGTGTGTTCTGGGGGGAATGTGCCCTTTACAAGGCCCACACCCCAACCACATGTGAAGCAAACACACACACAGAGAGAGAGAGAGAGAGAGAGAGAGAGAGAGAGAGAGAGAGAGAGATAGAGAGATTCTGCCAAGGACCAGCACATTAGTCATTTTAGCTGTTTTCTGTGAGGAGTAAGTCTAAACTTCTCTCTCTCTCACGCTCTCTCACTCTTTTCTGTGAAACACATTGTGTTGCATTCCATGTCTGAAATGTGCTGTATAAATAAAGCTTGATTTGATTTAATTTGAAGAGAAAGCTAAGTACGTACTGTATATAGACACTCTAGTCATTTGTAGCAAAGCGAATGCACACACATGCTGGTATGTTTTGTAGTGGCCAGATGTGGGGAGGATGTGTTGCCACAGCAGAGAAGAGGGTCTTTGTCCAATCCCCACAATTCAGCTTAAGCGTGTTATCTTGCGCAAGCCAGGCCATTTGACATTTGGGGGGGGCTTGTTTACTTAGAACACATCATGGAAATAGGAGGTCCTTTGCATGGTGTTATTTCAAGCTGAAAATAACACCTTAAACGGTTTAACACCATACAAGCCTCCAGCGATTATCCTGCGAGGGAGCCTGGAATCTCTTAAAATGCATTGGTATAATTAAAATGTAAATGAAGAATGTATTTTTTATTTTTCCTTTATTTAACTAGGAGAGTCAGTTAAGAACACATTCTTATTTTCAATGACGGCCTAGGAACAGTGGGTTAACTGACTTGTTCAGGGGCAGAACAACAGATTTTTACCTTATCAGCTCTGGGATTTGATCTAGCAAACTTTTGGTTGAATGTCCATTCCAAATTATGAATATGGGTTTTAATTCAAACTCGACCAATGACTATCAGTGGTGTCTTTGTGTTTGAGCAGTTTTAAGTCCTGTGCCACTTGTTACGGATACAGGTATCCTGTGTGTGTTTGTTTTCTCTCCTTCTGCCCTAGTCACAGGTGGCACTCATCTGTCGCCAATCAGTCACCACTGAAGACACACCTGCTCCTTTTCCCTTACCGAATCACATTCCCTTTCCCTTGGTTTAAAAACCCAGTCAGTTGTTTCCTAAACTCTCTCTCTTTCTGGATTGATACATCTCTCTTTTGTTGTTGCGCCTAGATCTCATTTTGTCCGTTATCTTGTGAGTATGTATGACTGTTAGTTTTTTGGGTGGGAAAAGGGTATATGAAGCCAAGTCGCCCATGGGCATACATTACCCGTAGAAGAACTCTGTGTAAGTACCCTAGTTAGAACTGGGTGGACCACCCACTGTATTTTATTGGTTAGGTAGCTAACTGTTCTTGAAGCAGGTAAGACTAGATTAGGTTAAAAAATATATATTTATTAGTTCTTTCCTTTGGTCCAGCTCAGTCCCCCCCCTCCCCATTACCGTGTATTTGAAATAAACCTTATGTGTTTGACGGTAGATTTAGGTTGTCTGTGAATTTCTTTTAGTTCTCACTGTTCCTTTTCACGGTTATGATTTGCATGAGATATGTTACGGGTCTTGTTTCCATCCCCCCTGGACTGCAGGGCCAAAGGAGTTCGTAACTCCACTCTGTCATATGTGGAGCTACGGTTTTACTGAGCCACAAAGGTAAAGGGAGGAAGTGGGGCGGCGGTGGCTGCTTATTGGAACGCCTCGAGTACCACATGTGGTACACTCTGGAGCCCTGGTCGTTTAAGCTAACGGCTAAGCAGCTGATGGAACATCCATAAGAGCTTGGATAACACCCATGTATACAGTATGATGACGACAGCTGCAGGGTTTGGAAGATGTAAGCAGGATTCCGTGACTTGGCGTTCCTTTGGGAAAAGTTGTAATTAGCTTTTTGAGGCATTTATCTGCTGCTAGTTTATTGAAAACTTTTGGGTGAATTAAAAGCGCTCGGCATGAAACCAATTTAGCATCTATTTTAGGATTCTATCAGTGGGATGGTGTCCGTTTTTTGCTTGATGTGACATAGATGACAAGCACTTGAAATAAATGTTAATGAAGCCAACAATAGCGCTTGAGGTGAAAACGTACCACAGGGTCGTATATTATTCAGACCTTAGTGGAATTTCATCTCCCATTCCTTATTTCCCATAGGCTCTCTCCCTTTCCCTGTTTCTCTCCTCCAGGTCATATGGATTATCCTTGAAGCGATTCCATTCCTTTGTACCCGCCTGCTCTAGCCAGGCTCTTAGGAATCCATCATCGCAGATGAGTGTGTACATGACTGGGCCCTCATTTTAAACATTTTCCTCTCAAGCCCCGGCTCTCTCCATGCTTGAAATGGCCCTGATCTTTAATAGTGCTGTTAGTGGCATGGAGAAAAGTTCCATATTAGCAGAAGGGGTGTTGGTTGCTGGGCGCAATGCAGAGAAGGATTATGGGTACTTTATCCCTTCAAAAAGCAGCCTCCAGTCAGCGAAAACACAGCTCTCTTGGATTCCACAGGAGAAAAATATTCATGACTTGGACCACGAATTAGGGAGTGCCTGCAACGCGTACAATTTAATGTTAAGGTGTGATCTCTGGTAGAGTTAAAAAATATTGAATCCCTTCAGAAGAACTAATTAAAAAGAGCCTGTATATGAGGCTGTATAAAGGAGTCTCTGTGAGAGGTCTGACGAGGATTGTTTTTGTAGCCTGTTAGTTTGTACTAGTGTCTCAGAGCATGGCTCTTGTCTGGGGAGCCATCAGAGATGTGAGAGCATTTCAGTGTTTCAAGTCCACCTCAGAGCAGTTTAAATGAGAGCATATGCTTTACCCCCCTCTGTGCCCATCTCTGTAATAACTGTTTCCTTGTGAAGAAAGCACCAATATATTTACCATTTGTATAGCAACAGGTTGTGTACAAACCCACAAGTATTCATTTCACTGATCTTTCTGAACACCAAGCTGTACTTCTGGCTGTGACCAATGTTCCCTCTAAGCTAGCCCCGAGATTGCTGCACGTAAATATTAGCTCACAGAGAGAATCAAGAGATTGCACTTCACTCAACTTTCTAGAGCACCAAGCGGTTGATCGGGATCGACTAGTCAATCTCTAAGGCATTCCTAGTCGATCGCTAAACATTTCTGTAAAAAAATGATAAAGCCTTTTTTTGTGTCTCAGACGGTACTGTAGGTGCACCCGATTCAGGATTCTGCTGCCCTGTGTGCCAGATAGGCGAACTGTTTGAACCATTTAATGTGTGAGGGTACAAATCGAGATGACTGTCTGCAGTAATGTAGCAGGCATAAAAGAAAGCTTGATACTGTGAGATTTCAGAATGTTTAAAACCATGACTAGAGAGACTGTCAACAAATACAACAAAGAGCTGCTGTTTTTATGAGTGAGTTTAAGTTCTTACTCAGAGCTGTCAACACTTTGTATTCAACACTTTTATAAGCCATAAAATGCTCATTCTTCCTATTTCCTTTCAGCTTCACAGAAAGCACTGCAGCAGTAACTAATGAGTAGGAAAGTGATTCTATAGGCTTGCATTCTTATTATTAGTGGGTCTTTTTTCATATCAATCAAATCTATTTTTAATGCCCTTTTTACATCAGCCGATGTCAAAGTGCTGTACAGAAACCCAGCCTAAAACCCCAAACAGCAAGCAATGCCGATGTAGAAGCACGGTGGCTAGGAAAAATGTCAAGATGTTCAAACGTACATAGATGACCAGCAGGATCACATAATAATAATCACAGTGGTTGTAGAGGGTGCAACAGGTCAGCACCTCAGTAGTAAATGTCAGTTGGCTTTTCATAGCCGATCATTCAGAGTTAGAGACGGCAGGTGCAGTAGAGAGAGAGTCCAAAACAGCAGGTCTGGGACAAGGTAGCACGTCCGGTGATCAGGTTAGGGTTCCATAGCCACAAGCAGCATGACCAGGTGTACTGGGGACATCAAGGAGTCCATCAGGCCAGGTAGTCCTGAAGCATGGTCCTAGGGCTCAGGTCCTCTAAGAGAAAAAGAGAGCGCGTAAGAGGGAGCATACTAAAATTCACACAGGACACCAGATAAGACAGGAGAAATACTGCAGATATAAAAGACTGATCCTAGCCCCCCGACACAAACTATTGCAGCATAAATACTGGAGGCTGAGACGGGAGGGGTCGGGAGACACACTGGCCCCGTCCAACGATACCCCCGGGCAGGGCCAAACTTTGCCAAAGCACAGCCCCCACACCACTAGAGTGATATCGTCAACCACCAACCTACTACCCTGAGACAAGGCCGGGTATATCCCACGATGATCTTCCCCATGGCACGAACCCGAGGGGGGCACCATCCCGGACAGGAAGATCACGTCAATGACTCAACCCACTCAAGTGAAGCACCCCTCCTAGGGACGGCATGGAAGAGCACCAGTAAGCCAGTGACTCGGCCCCCGTAATAGGGTTAGAGGCAGAGAATCCCAGTGGAGAGAGGGGAACCGGCCAGGCAGAGACAGCAAGGGCGGTTCGTTGCTCCAGTGCCTTTCCGTTCACATTTACACCCCTGGGCCAGACTACACTCACTCATAGGACCTACTGAAGAGCTGAGTCTTCAATAAAAACTTTAAGGTCGAGACCAAGTCTGCATCTCTCACATGGATAGGCAGACCATTCCATAAAAATTGAGCTCTATAGGAGAAAGCCCTGCCTTCAGCTGTTTGCTTGGAAATTCTAGGGACAGTAAAGAGGCCTGTGTCTTGTGACTGTAGCATACGTGTAGGTATGTACGGCAGGACCAAATCGACCAAATGCTTTGTAGGTTAGCAGGTAAACCTACAGTAATATCGAGGAATATTTCACTTTCTCTGTTCACAGGAGTAACAACATGTGCATGAGGCAGAAATATGCTGTTTGGCTCGAGTTTCATCATCAGCTGGAAAACTGTGTCCCTTGTTGGTCAGTGTCAGTGGAGGAAAGGGAGAGCGGAGGAATGTTGAGAGGCGGACCGTCAGTCTGCTGCTCTCTCCTTCTGCTGAGACTGACCATCAGATGCAGGCACCATCAGCCCAGTAAAATAAAAAGCAAATTGTTTAAATGTACGCTCACTCAGCTGTGCTTTACAAGTAATATAACAACGGATCTATTACCTGTATGATCATATAGGCTACCTCAAATTTTGAAATATGATTTTTTTTAAATGTCCTGAACAACATTGCATTGGCAAAGCCAATGTGCAGTGATAATGGATTGGGCCTATAGCTTACTGAGTGGTAGATCTTGGGTTGCATTTTGACTCGTAGTGATCTTGACTCGGTTGGTGACCACTGTTCTAGAGTTTTCCCTGTTAACACTATTGACGTTTCTCTTTACTGTGGTAATTGTGATTGAATCAATGCAATATTATCCCATTTTAATGCAACATACCAAAACTAACTATGAAAGAGATTTTTGTTTTAGGCAGAACACATCGGAGTAGGATTCTATTGTATTGACATGCACTACTCAGCCAGTACTCTACACAGACCCGTGCGGCATAAACAATCAGCGCTGCAGTAGGCCTATATGCAAATAGACCATAGACCATCTGTGTCATTTACTTTGAACTGGACTGTGCTTACAGCATGAGTAGATGCGCTTGTTTTGAGATCAAAGCGAGAGCTTCATGTAGCCACGTCTGCACATCTTGTTCATATCCTTTGCTAGTAAGTGAGTTATTAGCCCAGTTATATATCATTTATAGTCAGCAATAGGGGATTGATTGCTTCCAACAGGAGCACAAAATGTATACATTTCTAGACATCTTTAAAAAGTGAGTCAGGTTTTTTGTCTTAAAGTGTTGTATTTTAAGACAGGCTTAAATAAGCTAAGTAGCCAATAGGCAGAGGGTAGCATAATTTGTCTGATTCTCTGTAATAATGGCATGGAAATAATAATGCATTTTATTTTGTGAAGTAATTTATTGCATCAAACAACACCACATTTCCAGTCACCTCCTTCACTGAATGACAAGTGGATAAACAGGTTATAATGTCAAGCCCTGCATGTTTCAAAAGTCTCATGTAATGTAGGCCTACATTGAACACCACACATTGGATGCTACTGTAGGCTGAATGATAGAACAGCTACTGTATTTCCATGTTGAAATGTTATGGCTACATTATGATCAAACAGCCACAGTAGCCTACAAGGCCACTGTTAAAACTGTAACTTAAAGCGGTTACAGCCTCAGTGTTAACAGTAAACGCGTGCTGGAAGATGCACAGAATTGTCATAACGTTCAAGTTTGTGCTCAGCAGACCTGAAATATGCTCAGTGCCAAACATTTTTTGAGGAAACTTTGGTTGTGACCTCTGACTATTTCAGCGTTTTCCATCATTTGAATGTGTCCCCAGCTCAACTGTGTGTCATCAGTTGCTTCTGATGCATTTCACACATATTAGTCATACCATGGAGCTAAGCCAAATTCATTGCACCTGGTTATCCGGGAGGCATTTCTCTATGTCCCAGCCCATTGTTCTCTGAGTAATTCTCCCTGTCCGCTCCCTCTGTTTTCTCCTCCTGCCAAGACTGCAAGATACAACTTTAGTATAGAGTGACTGTGCTGAGAGATGAATGCTGCAGTCCTCTCTCTCTGTCTGGATCTTGTGTGGATCAGCTGGTAACTCCTATGCAATTTGAAACTCTGTATGCCCTACAACTGTTATATTCTACTTCACATGTTTGCACAGTTGCCTTGATTTACCGTCAGCATGAGATAGGTCTTGTTTTCCCATTATGCAGATGGAAGTATGGAAGTGCATTTCTGAGACAGCAGATGTTCACACAAAGCATGCAGCACACACACATAAGCACCCACATACTGTTCACACTCACACACACATGCACTCTTATTACAAAGGACAAATACACATAGAACTCTAAAGGAGTTAGTTCTGCGTCCTCCACTTTCCCACTGCTTTTCCCTAGAGCTACGGTGAGATTCAAGCTCATTGTGGCCAGAATCTGTTGACCATGGCGAACAGAGTGGACTTATTAAACACAAGACATTGGGCCTTCTCTTCTCTTTTCCCTCTCTTCTTTTTCCTCCCCTGATCTCTACAGTTGTGAGAGCCAGAGGTCAGGAGCTTTAGCGGTGCTGAGGCCCCAGCCAAGCCAAAGTGCTGAATGGGACGTGGAGCTTGACTTTGGGCAATGTGAAAGATCTGGGGCCTGCGTCCCACTCGCTGCTCTATAATAAGACTGTACCATTCTGCGGGAGGTGGATTTACTGGAGCACAACTCCCCCTAGGGCATTTTCATAGAAATTGGTTCCTCTACTATAGTCGCCCCAGCTCTCCCTCACGCTCTCTGTCCCTCTGTCTCTCTGTCTCTCTCTAAGCCTATGCTGCTGCCAGGACCCCTTTTGTTCATTATAATACATTTCTTTAGCTCTTTTCTGTGCTTGGGTAAAAACTGAGCCCTGTCAAAAAATGTCAATTTTCAGCCATGTTGATCCCAGTCCAGAGAGTAGAGGAAATGAGAGAAGAGGAGGGGGAGAGAGGGGGGTGTCTCGTCAGAGCCAGAAGTTATTAACATAGTTACCTTATCGCGAAACACCCCTTTGACTCACAGCTCTCAGCTAAAATGGCCTCCTTAACATACAATTTCCCAGGGCCCTATGGAATGTCAAGAAGACGTGAACACATAGAGGCCTCGTGATTAGACCTGGGATCAAATACATGTGTATTTGAGTATCTGGTATTTAAAATACCTTTTGTGTATTTCAGTATTTTCAAATACACAGCCCAAAACAAGTATTTGTATTTGAATGGTTATTTGTAAAAAAAATAAAAAATAATAGTCTGCCAAATTGTATTTCAAATACACTGACAAAATACACTCATGCATTTAATCCAGGAATTTGAAAACAGTATTTGAAATAAGTATTTTACAATACTGTAACATACTTTCCAATTGTATTTCCAACTACATAAAAATATTCAACCACCCCACTGGGCACAGACATCCATTCAACATCTATTGCACTTTGGTTTAACTTAATTTCATTGAATGACGTGGAAACAACATTGATTCAACCAGTGTGTGCCAAGTGGGATTTGTCTTTTCAAGTAAAATATTTCTGAAAGGTTACTTTGAATGTACTGTATTTGAGATATTTGATATCTGCTCGTGATGTTTTGACAATTTTGCTGTGCCTGACAGTAGATAATGTCTCAGACTATTTACTGTGTCTCCGGTATTCATAGTAATTCAACTATTTTTTTTTACTTCTGTTGTCAGCATGCTGCCCACCAGTTCTAGTTTGTATGGAAATGACAAAGTCAAGAATTATTATACTGAGTTAGGGGTTCAGCTAAACTCTTTTTCTCTTTCAAAGGTAGCAACAGCCAAAGTAGCCAGTATGCTAGCAGAGCATAAATGCTCCAAAGCCCCAGGCATGGATAATATTCCTGCAAGGTTTCTTAGAAATTCTGCCGAGGAAATTGCTCCTTGTATTACACATCGTTAATCTCTCTCTTGAACAATGCATCTTTCCCATGGAAACAAGCTAAAGTTATACCTCTCTATGAGAAGGAGGGATAAAGTCTGACCATAGGAATTATAGGCCTGTATCTATCCTCAGTATAACATCAAAGATCCTTAGTCCACATACTCACATAGGCAAGAGCTGCTTTCAGGAACTCAGCTGGCTGCCTGTTGATGCTAGGGTATCCCAGATTAAAGTCTGATTTACACTAGTATTTATGGTTCTGCGTCCAGATATCTGACTGATTACTTTCTGCATGTTAGGGATGCACACAACCACAGCACCAGATCAGGTGTTGCTAATGTGTGCTTATACAGGTTCAGGATTAATGCTGGGAAAGGTACTTACTTGTATACTGTAGCCTCAGAGCAGAATGAGTTGCCTTAACAATAAAGTACCAAACTGTTTGTCTTCTGTGCCCATATGAATGTACCCTGCGATGTAAGGTTTTATGTTTTATTACCTCAGTGCCATACTGGGTTCGATCTTACCTAGCCATCTTGTCTCAAGAGGACCACAATGGAAATAAGTCCCAGACTTTATTGTGTGTTATCCTCCATGATTTTACTAATGTGAATGTATGGCTTTTTCAAGATTTATGTGCTATTTTTATTTTTATTTATTTTTTATTTATTTTTTAAACGGCTGAAATAACAAACTACAAGTAAGCTGAAATATCCCACTATATTAGACATTTTTTTTAACCTTTATTTAACTAGGCAAGTCAGTTAAGAAGAAATTCTTATTTTCAATGATGGCCTAGGAACAGTGGGTTAACTGCTGTTCAGGGGCAGAACGACAGATTGTACCTTGTCAGCTTGGGGGTTTGAACTTGCAACCTTCCGGTTACTAGTCCAATGCTCTAACCACTAGGCTACCCTGCCGCCCCAGACTTTAATGTCAAGGGCATAAACTAAAGACTACCTGAGGTTCCTATACAAAGTCACCCTGGTATGCCGCATACTGGGTATCTCACAGATGATGGTTTCCATCGGTCCAAACCGCCACAGCTGTGAACACTGTGAATGAAGCCAATCCCAAAAATCTGAGAACAATTCGACTTCAAGGTAGACTTATTTTGGACCCCAGAGCACAAAATCCCCTCTCCAAGACCATAAACTGAGGATGTAAAAGCTGATTGTAGTGTTACTATAAAGGCATAGTATTGTTTGTCATGTTGTTGGCTGAAATGAGATCATTTCATATATGGTAAATCCATTGACCGATGATAAAGTGAAGCCTAATTCCAAACCCATGCAGTCTGTATTGGCTCAGTGTGCTTGTTGGAAGGTCGTTGAGAGATGGCTAAAGGAGTGGGCGATATACAGCACAGTTAATTGCACATACAACACACAACCTTGATAATTGGTCATACTCATATCGCTCCCATGCAAAACTCTCTCTCTCTCCCCGACTCCCCAGCCTGTGAGTCCCCTGGCGAAGGGAGGAAGTAGGGAGGTGAGGTGAGCTTACTAGCTGTTATCAGGCCCAGCACACCGAGCAGGGGGTTCAGTTCCGTGGTGACAAGTGTGAGGGCACTGACTAGACAGCACGGCTTGAACAGGCCTTGGCCAGCAGCATGCACTGGGCTCCCAACGGACCATCACCGGGCCCTAACACTCAACGGTCACTCACTCTCTCTCTCACTCTCTCTCACACACACACACACACACACACACACACACACACACACACACACACACACACACACACACACACACACACACACACACACACACACACACACACACACACACACACACACTCCAGCCAACCTCCTCCTTCCTCCTCCTCCTCAAAGTGATTAGGAGCTATGCTGAGAGGATGCCCACAGTCCTCTGTGCTGGCTGGATCATTCTCTCCTAGGCTCCCCTCCATGACTTCCATCCAAGTAAAATCTGCGGGGTGCCCACAAGATGAATGGCTCTGCAAATGCTGCATTAAAAAGTCATGAATGGGGATACCTTCAGTGGAGTTGGGAGCTTCTTGGCTTGAAATAGGTGGCCATTTTTCTGATGAGTAATGATTTCAGCAGAGCAGGGGAGAGCGAGAGCAGTAGGAGGACCTCAGTAATGTGCCCTGTCACCGGGGCTGTATTGAGCAGACTGAGGGCCCTGCTGTACTGTAATATGGCCTCCTTTCCTGTGGTGCTGGGTGCCAGTCAGAGAGGGCGTCTGGAGTTGGGTCAACGTGGTGACTCAGATGGATGTGAGTGATTGGTGTGGAGCCCAGGGTTATTGCATCAGGGAAATGTGAAAGTCAAATAAAGTTTTAGAGCTGCACACAAAGTTCACAGAGTAATGGTCATCATTATGAGTCATTCAACCGCTTATGAATAACGGGTTTGCAGGTATGATACCTCCCTCCATGTACCAAATCAAATATATTTGCCATAGTTGTCGACTACAACTTTACCATGAAATGCTTGCTTATCAGCCTATCCCAACGAGGCAGAGTAAAAAAAAAAAACACAACATTAAAATAGAAACACGGGGAGTAAAATGCATGAGAATGGAGTACCAGTATCAGATCAATGTGGAGCTACACACAGGGAGTACCAGTATCAGATCAATGTGGAGCTACACACAGGAAGTACCAGTATCAGATCAATGTGGAGCTACACACAGGGAGTACCAGTATCAGATCAATGTGGAGCTACACACAGGGAGTACCAGTATCAGATCAATGTGGAGCTACATACAGGGAGTACCAGTATCAGATCAATGTGGAGCTACACACAGGAAGTACCAGTATCAGATCAATGTGGAGCTACACACAGGGAGTACCAGTATCAGATCAATGTGGAGCTACACACAGGGAGTACCAGTATCAGATCAATGTGGAGCTACACACAGGAAGTACCAGTATCAGATCAATGTGGAGCTACACACAGGGAGTACCAGTATCAGATCAATGTGGAGCTACACACAGGGAGTACCAGTATCAGATCAATGTGGAGCTACATACAGGGAGTACCAGTATCAGATCAATGTGGAGCTACACACAGGAAGTACCAGTATCAGATCAATGTGGAGCTACACACAGGGAGTACCAGTATCAGATCAATGTGGAGCTACACACAGGGAGTACCAGTATCATATCAATGTGGAGCTACACACAGGGAGTACCAGTATCAGATCAATGTGGAGCTACACACAGGGAGTACCCGTATCAGATCAATGTGGAGCTCCACACAGGGAGTACCCGTATCAGATCAATGTGTAGAGGTATCAGGTATTTCAGGTAGATATGTACATGAAGGCAGGGTAAAAGTGACAGAACTTTTAAGATGTCGCCCTCTTTACCACATCCCTACACCAAGTCATCTATTTTATGAGGCAGACGAGCGATCATTCTCATTGACTCTGACCGCTCTTACGTGTGCTGTTCCTGAGAGGCTGGCCACTGTATAAGAAGAAATGTGCCTCCGGCTGATGCATTGACAACATGTGATCGAGGGTGATAGGGCACAAAGGCATTCTTTCAATGAGTCGCTGTCTGTTTAATCTCTCAAGCCCCGATATACCCAGGGCCAGCCCACAGGAAATACAGTGTTTGTATACCACATTGTATATTTAGTGATTTATTGAACCACTCAGCACCTAATCAGCGACACACCACTGAGTAATAAAAACGAGTATATTTACATGACCAGGACATACTGCAGCCGAACAAGCGTTTGATAACTTTATTTAGAGCACTTTGAAGCCAGGCTCTTAGCTGGCTCTCTGCAGTGGCTAAATGAAATGCTGAAGCACCAAAAATATCTAGCGCATTTTAACGAGTAAGCCAGAGGCGTCATGGGGGCTGTGGAGCATATGCATTGTTTTCCCTGTGCTGGGTCTACCAGTGGAAGGGAGTTGTATGTCTCCTTGATCACCCAACGGCCCCCACGAGCTCCATCCCTCTTTAAATCCCCCTGACACCTCTGTCTAATTCCCCTCAACCCAGCGGGGCTGTCCAGCATCCTCCAATAAATTAACCCTGCGACCCCCACTGCATAGCATGCCCTGACAGTCTGGCCACTGGCCAGTGTCCAAGCCACAAGCCCCACATACACAGCTGACGGAGCCTAGTGCAACTCAGACCCTGTCGTACAGCAAACAACCTGACAGCTAGGTGAGCTTGGGAGAAATTGACTCTAGTTATAGTCTTTGTCTCATTGTGGTTTAGATAGTTTTGTTTGTTTGATTCTATCTCTATTATGTGTTATGTCCTAGTAATTCTGATGGGGTTTCCTATCTCACTAGGTTTTTTACTCCAGATATTTTCTGCCTGTGGCTGCTGTCTGGTGGTGTATCTGGTTCTAGTTGTCTGACAGTGTCTTTGTTCTCTCTCTCTCTCTCTCTCTCTCTCTCTCTCTCTCTCTCTCTCTCTCTCTCTCTCGCGCTCTCTCTCTCTCTCTCTCTCTCTCTCGCTCTCTCTCCAGTGCTGCTGAGCCTGCTGACGGCCGGCGCCCAGACAGAAATGAAGAGAGTCGTCGGAGACAACACCACCCTGCCGTGCCACCATCAGTTCTGGCAATCCAATGTGCAGTTGCTTGACATCGAGTGGCTACTGCAGAAGCCCAACTCCAAGCAGAGAGTGGTGAGGAAGCTGCTCTCTCTCTCTTGCCTCTTTCATTGTCATTTTCTCTCCTTCTTTCCTTCTTTCTCTCTCTTCTCTCTCCTTTTCTATACCCCCCCTTTCACCCTCAATCTCTTTGTTGCAACCAATCTGATTTATTTTAATAGCTTTTTCAAAGGCACACTAATACAACACAATGTTCCTCCAATTTGTTTTCTTCCCATCTCAGCCCTTTTCTACTTCCTACAGTCTACTCTTACTCTTGCACAGTTTGTTACGTTACAGCCTTATTCTAAAATGGATTAAAACGTTTTTTCCCCTCATCAATCTACACACAATAACTCATAATGACAAAGCGAAAAAAAGGTTTTAAGAAATGTAAAAAATGTAAAAAATACATTTCACATTTACATAAGTGTTCAGACCCTTTACTCAGTACTTTGTTGAAGCACCTTTGGCAGCGATTACAGCCTCAAGTCTTCTTGGGTATGACACTGCAAGCTTGGCACACCTGTATTTGGGAAGTTTCTCCCATTATTCTCTGCAGATCCTCTCAAGCTCTGTCAGGAAGGATGGGGAGCGTTGCTGCACAAGTATTTTCAGGTCTCTCCGGAGATGTTCGATCGGGTTCAAGTACAGGCTTTGTTTAGGCCGCTCAAGGACATTCAGAGACTTGTCCCAAAGTCACTCCTGAGTTGTCTTAGCTCTGTTCTTAGGGTCATTGTACTGTTGGAAGGTGAACCTTCACCCCAGTATGAGGTCCTTAGTGCTCTAGAGCATGTTTTCATCAAGGATCTCTCTGTACTTTGCTCCGTTCATCTTTCACTCCATCCTGACTAGTCTCCCAGTCCCTGCTGCTGAAAAAAATCCCCATGCTGCCACCACCATGCTTCACCGTAGGGATGGTATAGGCCAGCGAATAAGCGGTGCCTGGTTTTCTCCAGATGTGACACTTGGCATTCAGGCCAAAGAGTTCAATCTTGGTTTCATCAGACGAGAGAATCTTGTTTCGCATGGTCTGAGTGTCCTTTAGGTGCCTTTTGGCAAACTCCAAGCGGGCTGTCATGTGCCTTTTACAGAGGAGTGGCTTCCATCTGGCCACTCTACCATAAAGGCCTGATTGGTGGAGTGTTGCAGAGATGGTTGTCATTCTGGAAGGTTCTGCCATCTCCACAGAGGAACTCTGGAGCTCTGTTAGAGTGACCATCAGGTTCTTGGTCACATCCCTGACCAAGGTCCTTCTCTCCCGATTGCTCAGTTTGGCCAGGCAGACAGCTCTATGAAGAGCCTTGGTGGTTCCAAACGTCTTCCATTTCAGAATGATGGAGGCCACTGTGTTCTTGGGGACCTTCATTGCTACGTAAATTTTTTGGTACCCTTCCCCAGATCTGTGCCTAGAAACAAACCTGTCTCCGAGCTCTACGGACAATTCCTTCGACCTCATGGCTTGATTTTTGCTCTGACATGCACTATCAACTGTGGGACCTTATATAGACAGGTGTGTGCCTTTCCAAATCATGTCCAATCAATTTAATTGACCTCAGGTGGACTCCAGTCAAGTTGTAGAAATATCTCAAGGACGATCAATGGAAACAGCATGCACCTGAGCTCAATTTCGAGGCTCATAGCAAAGGGTCTGAATACTGAAGTAAATACGTTTTTTACATTTTATTTTTTATAAATGTGTATGTATATTGTTTGTAGATTGATGAGGATTTTTTTTAATTTAAAACATTTTAGAATAAGGCTGTAATGTAACAAAATGTTGAAAAAGTGAAGGGGTCTGAATACATTCCGAATATACTGTAGGCTTTTTCAGATTCCTTGAAGTGAAACGATATCGACTGAGATACAGTAGTAAACAAATTACTGTGGCTGAAAGTCCTCCTGAGACACAGTTACTAAATAAAGCCTGTACATTAGACCAGAGAAGCCTGTACATCACAACAGCTGTGAAAATAGTATACCTAGACATTCCAGTCCCTGAGATATGAATTAGACAACATCAATACTGCCAGCTCTTAGTATAATATAAAATCAAATCAAATCAAATTTACTTATATAGCCCTTCGTACATCAGCTGATATCTCAAAGTGCTGTACAGAAACCCAGCCTAAAACCCCAAACAGCAAGCAATGCAGGTGTAGAAGCACGGTGGCTAGGAAAAACTCCCTAGAAAGGCCAAAACCTAGGAAGAAACCTAGAGAGGAACCAGGCTATGTGGGGTGGCCAGTCCTCTTCTGGCTGTGCCGGGTGGAGATTATAACAGAACATGGCCAAGATGTTCAAATGTTCATAAATGACCAGCATGGTCGAATAATAATAAGGCAGAACAGTTGAAACTGGAGCAGCAGCACGGTCAGGTGGACTGGGGACAGCAAGGAGTCATCATGTCAGGTAGTCCTGGGGCATGGTCCTAGGGCTCAGGTCCTCCGAGAGAGAGAAAGAAAGAGAGAAGGAGAGAATTAGAGAACGCACACTTAGATTCGCACAGGACACCGAATAGGACAGGAGAAGTACTCCAGATATAACAAACTGACCCTAGCCCCCGACACATAAACTACTGCAGCATAAATACTGGAGGCTGAGACAGGAGGGGTCAGGAGACACTGTGGCCCCATCCGAGGACACCCCCGGACAGGGCCAAACAGGAAGGATATAACCCCACCCACTTTGCCAACGCACAGCACCCACACCACTAGAGGGATATCTTCAACCACCAACTTACCATCCTGAGACAAGGCCGAGTATAGCCCACCATAATAAAAATGGATCCATCCTATCACCCACCTTTTATCATCTACCCAAGTCTAAAAACAGTCCTAATGTAATTACTTGTCTTCTAGCTCTCAGAAGATGTTAAAGTTTCAGTTTCTGTTTTGATTTAGTACATTTCATTAAGAAAAAACTAACATCTGATAACAGTAATACCGTGAAATCTCAACAGGCCTTATCAGATGAAAGAGATTTCTAATTTATTTGAAAGTCATTCATTTACACACTGATCTGTTGATTAGCAATGAGAGATTTGGTTCCACAAGGGAAGGGAGGAGGGAGAGAAGGGAGAAGGGAGGAGGGAGAGAAGGGAGGAGGGAGAGAAGGGAGGAGGGGAGAAGGGAGGAGGGAGAGAAGGGAAGAAAGGGGAAAACAAATGTCTTTGATACCTCTGAAGAGGCTGGCACATTGCATTGAATATTTAACGAGGAGATAACATTGAAGGCACCATTCATTAAAATGAAACGTCTGAACATTTTATTAGAAACGAGACTGTGCCTGTAGCGGAATTAATAAATCATTATTTTATTTCAGCTGGAAGGTCGTGTTGAAATGGAAAAGAGCAGCTTGTCAACATTTAGCCTCTGTGGCCGAGTGTACAGGCTACATGTGTCAGGAGCACAGAGGGGAGAGAAATCCCGAGCAAGGGCAGGGTTCACTGGCGCTGACCTGGGGATGCGTATGCTAATGGTGCTACACACCCATTGGCCCATCCTTAGGCCGTCCACAGACAAGGGGAACATTGAGAACTCTGATGTTGGATGCTGTATTGAATTCAATTGCACATTAGACAGACCACTCATTCCACGTCTCATAAACATATGTTCAGAGCCACAAGCACAAACACATACACACCTGCAAATACTGTACACTCCGCATCCAAATTGGATGAACACAGCAGGAGTGTGCCCATAGGCAAATGCACAGTAACGTGTGTGTGTGTGTGTGTGTGTGTGTGTGTGTGTGTGTGTGTGTGTGTGTGTGTGTGTGTGTGTGTGTGTGTGTGTGTGTGTGTGTGTGTGTGTGTGTGTAAATGGGCAGACGTCACCTGCGAGCGCAGCAGGTAAACCCAGCTCCGATGGCACTGATGTGCTGTGGCACCAGCGTTTAGCAGTCCCCATCTGCAGGCTCTCACTTGCCCTGAGTAATAGGCTGCTGTGACAGCTGTGTTTGATGCCGTTGTGTGTGTGTGTTTTTACAAGGTAGAGAGAGTGAAAGACAAATAGAGGGTACATGTCTGTACTGTATGTGTATGTGTCTTTATGAGCAAGCAGTGTCCATGCATGTCTAAATCCACATACAGAGCTGATGCCTTTACATATCTCTCTGCATACAGCTCTCTGTGTGTCTCATTGTCTCTCTCCCCAACCCAGATCATCACGTTTTTCGGGGGCCAGGTTTACACCAACGAGGTGACCAGCGGGACCAGTCGTCTGTCTTTCGCTGGGGACTACCTGAAAGGAGACGCCTCCCTGCTCCTCAGTGACTTACAGCTGACCGACTCTGGGGAGTACTACTGCAAGGTCAAGATGGGGGGAAAGTACCACTGGAGCCAAGTCAACCTCATAGTGCTGGGTGAGTCTGCTCTCCAGCTCTGTCTCTCACACACGCTAATCAATAGAGAATTAGCAGGCACATTTCCTCTCTCATGCTGACTGATCTAATGATTCAATTTGATTCAGATGGAGTGATTCGATTTAGATTTTTTTGTTTGGCCTTGTTTCTTGAGATGTATGGTTGCTGAGGCACATAGAAGTAACATAATCTAATATATGTCAAAAAATGGCTGGCATTGGGAATTGACCTCTTGTCAGCTTGAAACAGATGATGCAGAATTTAGTTGTTAAACATTAGGAATTATTTTGCTACCATGATATGAAAATACGTTTTCTGTCATCAAATATACTGCAGACAAGCTCTTTATGATGATTTAATATTTGTTATCTGTTTATAATTATTAAACACCATACAGAGTTCTGAGCCGTCATTCAGCTTTCAGAACTATTATGACAAAGCCAGTTGGGCTGCTTTAGAGGGGCAAAAACCCCATTGTTGTTTTATTAGTTCTGTTTAGTTTTTTCATTGTCCCAATACACAGAGGTTTGGTGGATCTGTGGTAAATGGCTTAGTTTTCACTGGCTCTGTGGTAAATGGCTTAGTTTTCACTGGCTCTGTGGTAAATGGCTTAGTTTTCACTGGCTCTGTGGTAAATGGCTTAGTTTTCACTGGCTCTGTGGTAAATGGCTTAGTTTTCACTGGCTCTGTGGTAAATGGCTTAGTTTTCACTGGCTCTGTGGTAAATGTGTCTCTGCATATCGTTGAATAAACAAACAGCTTTGAAGGACAGACAGGCAAGTGGAGAGCAGCAATACCACAACGTAGTCCAACGGGAGAAGTGAGATCATTCTCCCATGCAATTTATTAAAACATCATGGGAGATTAGTTAAACCGGTGGTTATTGGTACTTTAATGGAACAGTCTCTTAATCCTTTTTTCCTTTTCTCCCTCTCCTCCATAATGACATTTCATTGAGTTAGCATCTAGATTTTTTACTAATTGCCCTCAGCTTTGCAGTGACACTTTTGATTTTGAGAGATGAACATTTGCATTTTTCTCTTGCAGTCCCGACGTTAAGATAATGGGTTGGCAGAGGAGCTGGTGGCTGGCTGGGTCTGGGCCCCTGTGTCAGTGTGTGTCCTCGCTCTGCCTGCTCCGGCTGCAGATAGATTGGTCTAACTGGCCCTGACAGAGCTGTGAGATGTACTGCAGAATCCCCGGCCCTCTCCTCAGCCCCTTCATTATATCTCTTACTGAGCGTGGGAGCAGCATGTTCACCATGCCAGTTAGACTGGGAGGGAAGGGATGGAGGGGAGGGATGGAAGGAGGAAGGGGTGGAGGGATGGGTTAAGGGATGGATGGAGAGTTATAAGGAGGACTGGAGCAGCTGCTGTGAAGCAGCCATAGAGCTAGAGAAGGGCTGGCCATATAGTGATCCCCAGGCCACAGGAACTCAGGAGCACAGCACTCTCTCCTGACCTGTCTCTGTCTGCAGGCTTTCAAAACCAACTCACAGTCACTTATTGATCTAGGTTTGGGGCCTGTAACACAACTTGTAATCACAGCATTGGCTTCCATGAAAAACAAACAGGCTACTGTTACACTCAAGTATTATTTCCTGTTTACACATGCTGCTACAGTATTATAATGTTATTTGTAGTGTTTTATAACTACTGTTCTGTTGTTTCTACAGTGAAGCCCTCTAAGCCACGATGCTGGATGGACGGCAGGCTGCTGGAGGGCAGTGATGTTAAACTGAGCTGCAAATCCAGTGACGGCTCAGACCCTATCAAATACAATTGGGAGAGGGTGCTGGATAAGGGAAAGAGTGTTGGGAACCTCCCCCTACTGGCACTGAGAGGTAAGTAGATTGCATCCATGTGCATGTGAAACACAGGTCCCCTAAAGAGGACATTACATAGTATGTGATATTTTGATGATAGTATTTCCCAGAATACATTTTTATCCCCAAACACTTAAATTCCAGTCTGCCTCCGAAACACCAAAATGTAATGGAGATTCATTATAGCACAAAAAATTCCTGATAGCGGCAATTCAGCCAGTGTTCCCCAACTGGCAGCCTAATTTGTTCCCGTGGCTGATTTTATTTGGACATAAAAGACTGTAAAATCACCAGCAAATCAGCTCTGAATGATTTTAATTTTGAAAATCTGTTCAAAAGTACTCCCACGCATAATAGAGAGATATATGTGATTGTATACAACTGTAAGCAAGGTTTGAAATTATTATGTTTTATGCATTTATGCATTCTACAAATTATTACAAATTATGACCCGGTGACCATCCACTCAAGAAGAAAATCAGCCCGTGGCTGAATCTATTTGATAATCCCTATCCTAGACGCATCTACCCCTTTGAGGCACAAAACACACTTTCATTGCGTTTCAGTTTTACCACCTATTCTCCCCACTCAACTCGCATTAGTGATGACACGTGCCCATGCCGAAAGCCTAGAAATTAATGACCTCCATGATACAACATCTGTTCAGTCTAATTCGTTTTCATTGGGCGATACAACGCACCGTCGTGGCCCATTATTTATGGGTGGTGGTGAAAGGTAATATCACATGGCTGTCATGACAGGGATGTCTAAGGGACTCTTAGCCACGTAAATCTCCATCATTGTCTCAGACAAACTCTTTAAACTCCCCCTAAATTCCCCCAGGGTCTACGAGCCCGGTGGTCTTCAATCACCAGAGTCACTCTGAGCATGAGTACACCCAATCTCTCTGAGGCCAAGATCAACATTTGCAAGTTCCTCTCCTCTTGCTCCATCCCACAGAGTGTGATACCTCAGAGCTGACACGCTATTGCAGACAGGAATGGTTAGCCCAAAACAGACCTGAGTCTGTTCTAACTAGGCTCAACACTCATCAATACAATTTAATACAGCCTCAATACAAATACAGCCTCACATTGCATTTGTCTTGCTGCTGATCTGTACTAGATTATCATAGAATGGAGTGGATCAGAGCTGAGTAGACTTTGATATGAAGTACAGTACTTCACTGCAAGGATTTATTACATGCTGTTAATCAAATTGCTCTTCAAGATCATGCTAACTGTAGAAGTGCTTGAAACCATTGTAGTGGACATACATGTACAAACTGCACCATAGACCCCGGTCCTATCAGCTTTCCCAAGTTGAGCAGGTTGTTAAATCACAGTCTATCTATCTCTCCTACAGATCTGAAGAATCCAGAGATCGTCACCCTGCGGAACCTGACGAAGGACAGTACAGGTGTCTATAAGTGCACTGCCAGCAATGATGTTGGCGAGGAGAACTGCATCATTGAGGTCACCATGCAGTGTGAGTAGAGAGAGCTGCTCTCCGGCTCCGCACCACACCATGCTATGATGGTGATGGATGACTGTAGTTTCCAACAGCACCTGGACATTGTTTTTTCCTCGCTCCACTCCCCTGCGCCTCAGTAACACAACACTGGGGACTGTACCGTTAAAACAGTGGCCATTGGTCATCGACTTCGCTCAAACAGTAATGTTTCAATGTCACGGTAATAGATTTCCAGAAAGGCACAGGAATTTTAAGGTCACAACAGGGTGAAATGTTGGGGACATGATTTACAAGTTAACACAGCAACAGAAATGGTTTGATAGCATTTTGTTAGATTCATAGCTTTGTAGGGAACACATAATACACACAACACCAGCAAAATCTATCATCCACAAATTCAAAGGATTTACCTATCGGGACTAAATCATTATTTTTAAAGGGATTGTTTACGTGAGAAGCATCAATATTTGCGTGTGGATACTGTATGTACAGGTGCATGTATGGTAGTTTTCCGCTGCCCTTCCGAGGTCAAAAATGTGTGATGATCCACAGATGTTCGAGGGATGGGTGTGCTGGCAGGTGCCTTGGTGGGCGTCTCCTTTGGTGTTCTCCTCATCATCCTAATCATCTGGCTCGTCTTCCGCAAGAAGGAGAAGAAGAAGTATGAGGAGGAGGAGACTCCCAATGAGATCAGGTCAGTCATTTTCTTCTTCTTCCTGCATCTCTTTATCTTCTGTCCCTCTTTCACTCTTTTTCTGTCTAACTTTTTAAATACTGAAGCGTGTATGTGCACTTGCGTGTGTGTCTGTAATAAATCTCTCATTGTCAAGCGTAGTATTTATTGGTTTCTGAGAGCGATCCTTTTCACACCTCTCTGCTCCCGTGCCCAGAGCTTCTCTCCTCTCCAGAGCAGCCATAAGCAGGCAGCAGGGCCTAAGTGCGGATTGAGGCCGTGTTTGACTCCCAGAGCGAGATTTACAGTAAACTGGGGCCTCCAGGCTGCTAATGGCGCAGCTTGTTACAGCAGAAGAGACAACAATTCACTGCTTGGAGGCTGTGTAGCTGCTTATTTGCTGGTGTTTAGATAAATAATGCAGACTACGGGGAGGTGTTTCCTTTTTACATGTCATGTTTAACCACTGAGCGGGTGGGATGGGATGGGGCAGATTTCTGAAGTGGGGTCGGTGACCGTGGTGCCAGTGTAATGTAGTGGATTAAGACCTAGACGAGTTGGACAATTTTTATTTAGACACTTGTGTCAGACCCAGATGATAATGCAGCAAGTGCAGTGGAGCGTCACCAAACCCTTTTCTCTGATTGTGTAAGATCTTTTTCTCCACTGGCTCTCCTCAGAAAGGCCGTAGAGTTTGTCTAAGTTTATGTTTGTCTCTGTGTGCATGCTTGGGGTCATGACTGGCCAAATCTAAGTAGCTCTTGTTTGTTTTTGTTTTTGTGTATCTGTGCAGGGAGGATGCAGAGGCTCCCAAGGCCAAGCTGGTGAAGCCCAACTCTCTGTCCTCGTCCCGCTCTGGCAGCTCCCGCTCCGGGGCCTCCTCAACACAGTCCATGGTGCACAACACCGCCCCCCACGGGCACCGCCCTCGGCCCCCAGTGATAGCTGCCCTTAAGGAGAATGGACAGCCCCCTGACTTCCCCCAGTCCCCCCCAGCATACACAACGGTGGTACCCCCCAACAAGACCCCTGAGCCCCCTGGCACCCCGAAATTCAACATCAACTCCAGGAAACAGATCTCTGGGCCCACTCCCCCCACTCTCATGGTCCCTGCCCAGACCAAGGCCTTTCAAACTGTGTAGGATGGAGAAGAAAGTCTATCCTGGCTATGTTGATGTGTAAAACCCACCCCTTCCAAGACACAAACTCTTCCGTTAAACAACGAAATGCAAGTAGTAAAAGGATGTAATTAAAATAATCAATAATATAAACCCCAAAACTTTTAATGAATGCATACTTTAAAAGGGAAAATAAGAAATGCTTGCCCCCTACTGAATAAAAAACAACAAAAACAAAAAAACTGAGACAGAACACATTTTTGTTTGTCTCGTGGCTAAATAACTTATTTTTACACTTTTCTTTCTACTTTGAAGTCATGGGAAGCAATGAGCGAGCACAGCGCTGTGTGCTGTGAGGTGTAAGAAAAACCCAGAGTGTAGCTTTTATTTATCAAATCAAAAGGACAGGAAGAGTGCAGAGAAAAAGGAAGAAAGAAGGAATGGGTTGAGAAAAGAGATCCAAAGTGGAGACACGCAGCTGACGACATGACGGAGGGATGAGGGCATGAAATACTGAGAGAGAACCACGCCTCTTTATTTTGGCCTAGTGGTGTCTCTGACTCATCCAACCACACCACTCCCAACAGGCAGACACACCCCCACTACAACCACACACCCCTGGCTTTCTGACAGAGAGCATGCTGTGTGCCCTGTGAGGAGAGAAACCGCTAGATCAACCCTCCAGAACACAGGCGGCCGATGGCACCTTATTTGGAGAGGACGGGCTCATAGTAATGGCTGGAATGAAATACATGGAATTGTATCGAACACGTCAAACACATGGTTTCATTGTGTGATGCTATTAAATGCACTCCATTCCAGCCATTATTATGAGCCATCCTCCCCTCAGCAGCCTCCTGTGCTCCAGACTCTGATGCTTTACGAACTCCATGACGACATCTGAGACACATCATGTTCTATGGTCCTGACCCCATTCAGAGAACAGCTCATTTGCTTTTCTCAATAGGAGAAACTTTAGCCACATTCATAGGATGTAGCACTGACATGGTAGTCAGAGTTCTGATGAAACTTTTATTTTTCTCACCACATCCTCTCTCAGCTCTGTGGATTGGCAATTCCAGTCCTCGGGGTCTAGAGTGCTGTCACATTGTTCCCCAATCCCTATCAAACACAGCTGATTAAACTAATTGAATTCTAAACTGAACATCATGATTAGTTGATAATTGGAGTCAGGTGTGTTAGCTGGGGCTGGGGCAAAAGTGTGACACCAATCAGGCCCCTGAGGACTGGCGTTACCATCCCATATTGTAAGGAAACTCCTCCCCAAATTAGCATATGGATGAATTGGGTGTTAATGTACAGTAAATAGAGACACATGACTGAATATACTGAATAAAAAAAATAACTTTAAGACAAAGGAGGTTTAATATCTATTATATTTCAGGTTGTGAAGGGTGACAGACAGCTGTGTCTCAGCCTGAGGAAGTGCCACCAATCCCCAGGATGGGTCATCATTACTTTATTTACTCATTTATTTACCTCCACTGTTTTGCAATGTTACGGAAACCAAAACCTGTCAAAAAGTCAGTGAATGTGTGTTGAACAAAGATGGTCACTACGATTATGTTCTATGCTTTGTAAGGTACTGAATAGAAGGAAGTAAAACATAGTTAGAGAGACACAAATGACATTGAAGTTAATCCCCGAAATACTGTGGATGATTGAATAGAGGAAGGAGTATGATTCTAGGGACTATTGTACAGTGTGCATGGTTCCACCCCTGGTAGGTACTCTCCTTGGATCCACAACAACAGAGTGCCACTCGATTACTGTCTGATTGTTTTGATAGTTTCTCTGTACATTCTCTGTACATTGGCCAAGCTTTGGCATCAGCCATCCCCTTTGTTGTACATCTGTCTGCCCCTGTGCAGTTTGAATGAAGTAGGCTATTTAGTGTGCCTTTGCAATCCCTATCCCTGTTGATGGTTTATTTTTCTGTCCTTATCATGAATGCACATGTGGTTTGAGTTATGTGTTGATCCAGCTTTGGGAATCTACTGCCAAAACACAGTGAGACAGGGGCATTAACCAAACCTATGGGATTATATGTATCTGATCAGAGTCCATCTGCGCTCTTTTAAGGTCCTTACTACTGAAAAGGGTCTGTTGCAGGTGCGTAGGAGTCAAAGTAACAATACTGGACGAGATAGAGACCTGCACCTTGTCGAAAAAATAATAGATCCAAAATTTAGGCTTGAATGCAAAATCAAGATGTTTATTGAAACATCATGGTGTCCAAAGAATATAGCATAGTGCATAAATAAAATGTGAAAACAAAACACAAAAGTTTCTTCCTCAGGCCATCAGTGGACATTTTCAGCACACACCTGGTTTCTATTTCAATGATACTTGCATGTCACATGGGCAAGAAAATACATCAGAAAATCTATAAAGTAGTACGTAGTACAATAGAATGCATGATCTAGATTATATACAATTGCGGACAGAGAGAAATCATAAATTATTACTTATAGATGTACAATGTGAACATTTCCTCAAAATAAATAACACAGGATTGTAAGAGTAGGAAGCTAGAGACACCACTAGCTAGGGGTATCGTACACAAATAGTTGCAGAAAACACTTCAATAACAATTATTCATTCATGCCTAAAATAGAATATGACGTTAGAAGACCTGCATGTGGATACTGTTTGATAGTGTATTGTTTTCCAGTGGCAGAGCTGTTGAATACACTCACTTTGTAATAGGTATCCTTACATGCTGTACAACTACGACAGAGGTAGAAGCCAGTCACCTGGTGTCAGCCCTAACAGTGAAGTCCCTGACATTCCTGGCCCTGTGGTGTGAAAAGAGAGGAGGGTCAGAGAAAATCTTTTGGCAAGCAGGATCATCAATAAGCACATTCCAATGCTACTTAATAGCTCCCTTGATGTCATCACTCCCTTGATGTCATCACTCACAGAACAATATGTAACAGTACAGACATGAATGGTTTTTATTTTATTATAAAAAAAAAAAATATTATCCCTTCTGGTAGAGGTCTCATCAATGGTACGTACTCTACTGAGAGCACTAGAGGCATGTAGGCTTTGAATACAAAGTAGTGGACAAAGACCCTGACTGAAGGCGCACAAGGGTATCCTGGAAGAATATCTCGCTAGGACTAATCTCTGCTATAAACTAGATCATATGTAACCCAATCACAATGCAGAGGGTGTACATCTCCATAATGAGACAACATTCCATGCCAAGGGAATGATGTACATTATAAATCTTCTTCAGGATCGGTGGGTCCCCTGCGGGACGGTTGAGTTAACGAAGGCTAATGTGATTAGCATGAGGTTGTAAGTAACAAGTAAACATATCTGATATTGTCTGAAAGCTTAAATTCTTGTTAATCTAACAGCACTGTTTACAGTAGCTATTACAGTGAAATAATACCATGCTATTGTTTGAGGAGAGTGCACAGTTTTGAACATTAAAAGTTATTAATGAACAAATTAGGCACATTTGGGCAGTCTTGATACAACATAATGAAAATTAATGCAATGGTTCATTGGACCAGTCTAAAACGTGCCATCTAGTGGCCAAAATCTAAATTCCACCTGGGCTGGAATAATACATTATGGCCTTTCTCTTCCATTTAAAAAATGATGGTACAAAAAAATACAAAACTTTTTTTCTTTGTATTATCTTTTACCAGATCTATTGTGTTATATTCTCCTACATTCCTTTCACATTTCCACAAACTTCAAAGTGTTTCCTTTCAAATGGTACCAATAATCTGCATATCCTTGCTTCAGGGCCTGAGTTACAGGCAGTTGAATTTGGGTATGTCATTTTAGGCGAAAATTGAAAACAATGGTACAAGCCTTCAGGGCCACACCAACACCCACACATTCTCATGTTAGCCGCTCATTCAAGGGAGAAGAATAGTGGGACCAGCTAGGCATAACTTATCTGAATGGAAAAGACTGCAGTGTAGACACGCAGTGTTTATATTAGTTTCTGTGACTTGCAGTATACAGTTGAAGTTGGAAGTTTACGTACATTTAAACAAATACATTTAAACTCAGTTTTTCAGAATTCCTGACATTTAATCAGAGTAAAAATTCCCTGTCTTAGGTCAGTTAAGATCACCACTTTATTTTAAGAATGTAAAATGTCAGAATAATTGTAGAGAGAAATATTTATTTCAGCTTTATTTCTTTCATCACATTCCCAGTAGGTTAGAAGTTAACATACACTCAATTAGTATTTGTTAGCGTTGCCTTTAAATTGTTTACCTTGGGTCAAATGTTTTGGGTAGCCTTCCACAAGCTTCCCACTATAAGTTGGGTGAATTTTGGCCCATTCCTCCTGACAGAGCTGGTGTAAATGAGTCCGGTTTGTAGGCCTCCTTGCTCACTCACACTTTTTCAGTTCTGCCCACACATTTTCTACAGGATTGAGGTCAGGGCTTTGTTATGGCCACTCCAATACCTTGACATTGTTGTCCTTAAGCCATTTTGCCACAACTTTGGAAGTATGCTTGGGGTCATTGTCCATTTGGCAGATCCATTTGCAACCAAGCTTTAACTTCTTGACTGATGTCTTGAGATGCTGCTTCAATATATCCCCATAATTTACCGACCTCATGATGCCATCTATTTTGTGAAGTGCACCAGTCCCTCCTGCAGCAAAACACCCCTACAACATGATGCTGCCACCCCCGTGCTTCACTGTTGGGATGGTGTTCATTGGCTTGCAAGCCTCCCCCTTTTTCCTCCAAACATAACAATGGTCATTATGGCAAAACTGTTCAATTTTTGTTTCATCAGACCAGAGAAAACCAGACAAAAAGTATGATCTTTGTCCCCATTAGTCTGGCTTTTTTTATGGTGGTTTTGGAGTTGAGCGGCCTTTCAGGTTATGCCGATATAGGACTCGTTTTACTGTGGCTATAGATACTTTGTACATGTTTCCTCCAGCATCTTCACAAGGTCCTTTGCTGTTGTTCTGGGATTGATTTGCATTTTTCGTACCAAAGACATTCATCTCTAGGACACAGAACGCATCTCCTTCCTGAGCAGTATGGAGGCTGCCTGGTCCCATGGTGTTTTTACTTGCATACAATTGTTTGTACAGATGAATGTGGTACCTTCAAGCATTTGGAAATTGCTCCCAAGGCTGAACCAGACTTGTTTTTTTCTGAGGTCTTGGCTGATTTCTTTTGATTTTCCCATGATGTCAAGCAAAGAGGCACTGAGTTTTAATGGAGGCCTTGAAATACATCCACAGGTACACCTCCAATTGACTCAAATTATGTCAATTAGCCTATCAGAAGCTCTAAAGCCATGATATAATTTTCTGTAATTTTCCAAGCTGTTTAAAGGCACAGCCAACTTATTGTATGAAAAGTTCTGACCCACTGGAATTGTCATACAGTGAATTCTAAATTAAATAATCTGTCTGTAAAGAATTTTTGGAAAAATTACCTGTGTCAGGCACAAAGTAGCTGTCCTAACCGACTTGCTAAAACTATAGTTTGTAAACAATAGATTTGTGGAGTGGTTGAAAAACGAGTTTTAATGACTCCAAGCTAAGTGTATATAAACTTCCGACTTCAACTGTATGTCTGTTATTGAAATCAATTCAGTTTCACATGCAGCAATCTTGTTTTCTCTAGTGGTAACAATGCCCGTCCATAATTCATACTCATCTAGGCCTCTGGAAGTCGCTCGCATTCTATCTGCCTGGCAAAGTTGTCTTTTAATATAGCCATGCACCGGTCTTTTTGTGTATTGACAGCTTCCCATCACACACACAACCAGAAACACAGACACACACACACAAACACACAGAAACACATAGAAACACAGACACACACACACACACATACAAACACATAGAAACACACACACACACACACACACACACACACAAACACACAGAAACAGACACACAAATGCACATAAATACAGACACACACACATACAGTACATAGTGAACCAAAAGCTGAAACAGTCAGCCTTGTTATTTCTGTTCCTTCAGAATACATTTGATGGATGGTTGGCGGGCATTACGACTGACTGATGGCACTCCCCAGCAAAGGGAGCATAAAAAGAACCGTTGCATAGCCCAGGAGACAATACACACACACACACATGAACAGTGCTATGTGTCTTAGCATTCTCAAAACAAATGCTCTCACAGTTTTCAAGGGAACGTGAGAGAGTAGTGGGAGAGGAGGGGACATAAAACAAGATTGATATCGAGCCAGAGCTCTAGGCTCCTCCATTTAAATTCCCTCCACTGCCTATAGGAGCAGCTCGGTGGAGGATAAGATGCTTTGTCTTTAATTCCTCCGACTTTTTGATTTGCTTTCAAGCAACTGGAGGTCTCAGGTGGAAAATTCCCCAGATTATGAGCCCTCGCGTCGCTTTTCCACATCTGTGCCAGCTTTGTGGACTGTCAAACCTGCTCTGTTTTCTCCAAATGAATCCTGATCCTTTTGTCTGAGCAGTCGGGAATGTAAACTAGGCTTTTTCTCCACCCCCAGATTTGCAACACCGACAAAATGGGTCTTAAAGTAGCCCTACTATAATGTTATCATCATTCAAATGTAAGTGAAATGATTCATGATTCTGATTATCCTACATTATATTATATGACTATGAATTTCATGTAGCCAATACGTTTGTGTTCTTAATAAAGCAGTTTTGGGGATAAGCAGTTCAGCATGACAGATTGAAGCTCAGACTGTATTTGGACAGCCTCTGGCACGGGAACATGATCTGTTGTGACATTCTGAAAAGGGAGGGGTGGAAGTCCATCTCAGAAAGGAGGAACGCAAAGGGAGCTGCATGTCAAAAGCTATGGAGCAGATGAGGGGGAATGCTTTGCTTTGATATAAATGTATACCAGTATTTGGCTAAAAAACATGATTGTAAATATATATTACAGAGAGTTTTATGACGCTTTTAATTTGTTTTCTATTTTGGTTCTTCCAAATCCATGTACTTTGCACCTTTGTGTGCTGTGCTCATCACGGGTGAGGGTTGGGGGTTGGGGGGTTTGGCTCTGTCTGTAACAACCTTGACTGGATGTCAGACAGACAGCTCAGCATAGCATCATTAAGGGAAATTTAAACCACTCTTTACTTTTCAATAATCTGTCATCTTCTTTGTAGTTGCTTCTCTTTATTTGTTGAAAACAATACATGTAAATATTTCAAGTAAAAAAAATGTATATTTTTACTACTTCTGAGTTAATACTATTTCATTTGCAAATAAAATATACAATGACAAGTTATACGGCATATAATTTCTTTGCTTCAATCAAGGCAAATTACAAGCAGTGAAACTGACCTTCACTAGCAGCTGCCTCTCATTGGTATGACATTGTAATGGTATTATACTGGTGACTCATGGTGACTTAGTTGAGAGAGCTACAGTAGGGAGCACCTTTCTCTGTGTTGCCAATAGGCCTCATGATTCCCAGTTTCGCAGTGACAGAATGGCCAGCGACAGCAGTAGCAGAGGCTTCAGCCTAACTGCTAATCTCCAGGCCCCTGGATGTGACACTTATGCCTATTGCAGTAAGGTTCAAAGATATCTATTGACCTGTCAGCCTTATATTGACTGGGTGACGACCCTCCCACTCTGTCTGCCATATTCTTTCTCTTTGCTCTTGTTTTCCTTATTAGGATGTCGGCAGGCCGAGCTGGGAGGGTCGTCAGAGACATGGGACACACCTGGGCCCGTGTGTGTCCCAGGATAAATACACCTCTTTTATATCCTTTCCAGCGGGCTACAGTGCGTAATTATCCACCGCAAATCCTCACGAAGACTAGGGTTGAGTTATTGTCTGTTTTGGGGAAGCTCCATATGTCTCATCACTCTTCTGTGGTGCCCAGTGTGATTGTCATTTCTCTAGTGGTCTGGTGTGCTCAGCAGAGGGGAAGAGCAAACGTATAATTCTTTTGTATTTACTGGTGACTATGGTGTCTTTGTGTAGACAAGCTTATTCACTTTCTATCAATGGAACTGTTAGAAATATGTACTAAAGAACAGCTGTTGAAGATCGCTGAACTCTACAAGATTGAAATTAGTGACAAACACCAAATTCTGTTAGGTTGATATTGAAAGCCAATCTGATGGAGAGTGGTATTCTTGGAGCAGCCTCTCCCGAGGACTCGCCATTTCCCTGTTTCATTACAATGGCCTTCCAATCTGTTAGCCCTAGTAGTCTGTCTTTTGAACAACATAAAGAACTGCTTCTGTTACAACTAGAGCATGACCATGTAAAGTATGAAGAGAAATTGGCATTTAAACAGGATTTGGAGGGTGCAAAAATCAAGTTGCAACGAGTGGCTACAGTTGGTTAGGGAAGGAAAGCTCTCAAGGGAGTTTGCTCTGGGAAGGTGACCCAGATTTACCTAGGGGTCGCTCCTCTCTCGGTCGTGCCCCGGACTCATTTGATATTGTTGGAAACTTACGTATGTTGCCAAAATGTATGTGAAGGACCCTGAGGCTTTCTTTTTGTTGGAGCTTGTTGCTGACAAGCTCGCTTGTGCGCCCTGTTCCTGAATGTCTACGTGACTGACCATTGTGTATTTTGTTTGGTTTTGTCCTGTTCAGTCGCTCCGGTCTGTTCCCTTCTAGTCTCGTTTTCTTCTTTCCTCTTAAAGGTTGCTTCCTGTGCGCAAACGTTGCTGAGGCCTGAGGGCAAGTGGAAGTGTGAACACGTACCCCATTATGAATTTGGGATGCTGGGTGAATTTGGGACACTGGGGGAATTTGTTTGTGTGACTGGTACTGTGTTCCGGGGTCCTTGTTGGTCCCCGGTTTTATGGGGGGGGATGTGACGACCCTCCCACTCTGTCTGCCGTATTCTTTCTATTTGCTCTTGTTTTCCTTATTAGGATGTTGGCGGGCGGAGCTGGGAAGGTCGTCTGCGACATGGGACACACCTGGGCCGGGGTGTGTCCCAGGATAAATACACCTCTTCCCCATTCATTGAGGAGACTCTTAGATTTTGTTTGCCTTGGCACCTTTCAACACTCCCCCATTATCACCTTTATGTAGGCAAACACTCACACTACTGATTACCGACTACACACAATTGTTAATTGTATTTAGTTTACTTAAATTAATAAATATATTTTGTTATTCCTGATCTCCACGTTGTCTCCCTTTTTGTTGCGGGCTTTGTGCCAGTTCGTGACAACTGACATTCATCTTTTTCCCTCCTAATATCTTCCTCTGTTGACAATTTATTGAACTGCCAAGATGAAGTATACATGTCAAACAGATCCAGAGAGAAATGGTGACTTATAATTTTTTCACGGGAACACAGGTATCATACAAAATGTCTTAACAAATCACGACAAACAAGGGTTATGGAACATATTCCTGAAGTAAAAGAGCTATGAAATGACTACTGTAGATATGAAAGCAATACAATGGGGATTGTTTAGGCTACATATCACATCAGACTATCTGACATCTGCTTGTTGCTGATCCTATTTGTTTAAACATTGCCATAATTCCAGAGCACCTCATACATATCCAACAAGATTGAGACATTTTAAAGCCCACATCACATATCTCTACTCTCTGTGCCCTTTTATTCCACATGATTAACAATGTGTAATGACACACCCACTCGGATACACACACATGTAAACACACACACAATCAAATTATCTGGTATGAAAATCAATAATACAAGCACTGGTCATTGTCTAATTTTAGAGAAATGTAATTGAAAATTAAAAAGGTAAAGCTAGTCCTAGTGTGGAATACAATAAGGATTAACACAGGAATAGGAAACACAATGTTACTCTAATGGGTTATAACGTAACTATGATAAAGACTAGTCCTTGTGTCTTTATCTTGGTGTGGAATATCTTAATCTGATATTTTTGCCATAAGAAAATGTAATCAAACCTTATTTGGCTTTTGGTCTCTCCTTTATCTTGAAAGTTAATGTATGTAGATTGACATAGTTCTGTACGTTATCGGAGCACCGAAAATATGTTTTTGTTCATCAGTTATAGAATTGTGCCCCCTGGTGTTGGTTGAAGATCTCAGTGAAAACTACCCCACCTGTGATGATGCTGCTGGACCCTAATATGATAACAGCCATCCACATATTAAACTGAGAAATCAGGCATAAAAATAATTAACTTTATCAGTTTATAATAAATCCTCACATGACTATCTAGACTACAGTATGTTGGTGGTAATCGGGAATGAAACAGTGAAGCCATGAATAGCTTTGGTTGAGGCTCCTTCTGGCAGTTGTGTACTCTAGTCACATGACTTGGACCCAAGTCTGACTCAAGTCACAAATTTGATGACTTGAGACGAGATATAGAATAACTTGAGGCTTGACTTGAAGCCTCAAGACTCGGGACACGACTTTAGAGACTGATGTAGAGACTGATGACTTGAACTTATCTGGACAGGTTTTGTAATGTTTTGTCACTCATTTTGTGGCACAGTGTACATGGATGACTCTAACAGCAGCCAGAGACAGTAGCCGCAGCATTGCTCTTGTAAAAAAAAAATGGTACAGATTGGCTAGTAAAACGCACACTTGGCACTCTGATTGGACTAGAAAACTGTCAATCAATACAGGTCGGGTGATGATCTAGCGAACAGATTGCTGATTTGCTGTAGAGCTACAGGACTGTGTGGATCTGTATAGACTAGACCTATCTAATTTATCCTGTAGTCTAAATCAACTGTGGGTGGTGTTTGTGTTGTAAATGTACGTCTCTTTGCGTTGGTGGTGTTTTTTGTCAGTCACAAACACCTAGGTAATAATGTTGCAGCTCGAAAGTAAATTATAGGAAGAAAGGATTGCCATAATAAATAAATATGCAGCTCCCAAACAAATTTGGTGATCGAGAACACTGGTGACAGCCCACATTCCGAAATTGCATTTTTGTCCCACCCCAGTTTTATCATTGGAATGTGATACAAAACATGACCGCGGCGTGGTTTGGGACCATGCGGACGCCTCTGAGCGGTGGGGAAGGATGTTTGGAGTGTTTATCCAATAGGACAAAAAAAGATGTTCTTCTAAAACCAAAGTTGCCCCTGATCAAGAATATGAACTGTTTACTTTGCAAGCTCATCAGCAATCGGGTAACAATTACTAGCATAGGCCACTGGTACTTGCTTCAAAATGATAATTTACTTATGAAGCTTGCATTTGTTTAAAACGAATTATTAATGTGGAGAAGACACGGCTCTTCACTTGCGCTCTGCTTTTGTTCTCTTGTTGAACTGTTTGCTCTTGCTTTCACACGTTTAAATGCATAGGTCCTATGTGGTAAATCTATATTCCATCTAATACTACAATAGCTGCTAGCGTTTCATCCCCATGCCGTTTATTGCCACACGTAGACATTTCTGTGTCATGTTTGATAGGCCTACGATAATTTTAATTTAGCCAACCATTTCTTGCCCTCTGAGAGGGCGTGATGTTTACTGTGAACGTTCACAAGACTCATGAGGTAGAAGTTATGCATAGTTAATTGAAAGTATGGTTTCCTTTGTTCATATTTCCTGTGTAAAGTTTGAGTTCCGTGTGTCTGTGTCCTACGTCTTTGTCATTATGGTTGTGCGTAAAAGGAGCGCGCTTGCCTCAGTGCGCATTGAAATAGACTACGTGGCCTGCACTCTCTTTACCCTTTGGAGTCAGAACGTAGAGTAAGATAAAATGATTGTTCCGTGTATGCATGGTGTTTAAATATCATTAATAATCATTAAGTTTGATTAGCACGAATGTAACAATGTATGTGTAAATTGCATTTTACATTGTAGAACCAGGTTGTAATTGCCAATTGGGTAATTTGTATGGTCCTGGGGGCCAAGTGCTTATACAGTGCCTTGCGAAAGTATTCGGCCCCCTTGAACTTTGCGACCTTTTGCCACATTTCAGGCTTCAAACATAAAGATATAAAACTGTATTTTTTTGTGAAGAATCAACAACAAGTGGGACACAATCATGAAGTGGAACAACATTTATTGGATATTTCAAACTTTTTTAACAAATCTAAAACTGAAAAATTGGGCGTGCAAAATTATTCAGCCCCTTTACTTTCAGTGCAGCAAACTCTCTCCAGAAGTTCAGTGAGGATCTCTGAATGATCCAATGTTGACCTAAATGACTAATGATGATAAATACAATCCACCTGTGTGTAATCAAGTCTCCGTATAAATGCACCTGCACTGTGATAGTCTCAGAGGTCCGTTAAAAGTGCAGAGAGCATCATGAAGAACAAGGAACACACCAGGCAGGTCTGAGATACTGTTGTGAAGAAGTTTAAAGCTGGATTTGGATACAAAAAGATTTCCCAAGCTTTAAACATCCCAAGGAGCACTGTGCAAGCGATAATATTGAAATGGAAGGAGTATCAGACCACTGCAAATCTACCAAGACCTGGCCGTCCCTCTAAACTTTCAGCTCATACAAGGAGAAGACTGATCAGAGATGCAGCCAAGAGGCCCATGATCACTCTGGATGAACTGCAGAGATCTACAGCTGAGGTGGGAGACTCTGTCCATAGGACAACAATCAGTCGTATATTGCACAAATCTGGCCTTTATGGAAGAGTGGCAAGAAGAAAGCCATTTCTTAAAGATATCCATAAAAAGTGTTGTTTAAAGTTTGCCACAAGCCACCTGGGAGACACACCAAACATGTGGAAGAAGGTGCTCTGGTCAGATGAAACCAAAATGGAACTTTTTGGCAACAAGGCAAAATGTTATGTTTGGTGTAAAAGCAACACAGCTCATCACCCTGACCACACCATCCCCACTGTCAAACATGGTGGTGGCAGCATCATGGTTTGGGCCTGCTTTTCTTCAGCAGGGACAGGGAAGATGGTTAAAATTGATGGGAAGATGGATGGAGCCAAATACAGGACCATTCTGGAAGAAAACCTGATGGAGTCTGCAAAAGACCTGAGACTGGGACGGAGATTTGTCTTCCAACAAGACAATGATCCAAAACATAAAGCAAAATCTACAATGGAATGGTTAAAAAATAAACATATCCAGGTGTTAGAATGGCCAAGTCAAAGTCCAGACCTGAATCCAATCGAGAATCTGTGGAAAGAACTGAAAACTGCTGTTCACAAATGCTCTCCATCCAACCTCACTGAGCTAGAGCTGTTTTGCAAGGAGGAATGGGAAAATATTTCAGTCTCTCGATGTGCAAAACTGATAGAGACATACCCCAAGCGACTTACAGCTGTAATCGCAGCAAAAGGTGGCGCTACAAAGTATTAACTTAAGGGGGCAGAATAATTTTGCACGCCCAATTTTTCAGTTTTTGATATGTTAAAAAAGTTTGAAATATCCAATAAATGTCGTTCCACTTCATGATTGTGTCCCACTTGTTGTTGATTCTTCACAAAAAAATACAGTTTTATATCTTTATGTTTGAAGCCTGAAATGTGGCAAAAGGTCGCAAAGTTCAAGGGGGCCGAATACTTTCGCAAGGCACTGTATTATGTAGGCTTACCTGTTTGAGCTCCTGTTAGACCGATTTGGTTTCTCAAGGGTAGACTGTACAGTCTTGCCATCTACCTGTCCATACAGATAGGACAGGTTAAGCCTCATACAAAGGCTATTTATTTTGGGCTATCGCTTCTGTATGTTTGGTCAATCTACTTGTATATTTTGTATGATATTGTGCTTTCACCATTGGATCACCAGTAAATAAATGTACACTTTGAGCATGTCAACCTGCCTTGCCTTCTGCTGATGTCATGCCCTTATGACTGATACAAGGTCCCTATTTTACAATTACGTAATCAAAATGTGTTTTAGACAAAATAATGAAAAGGGCTGTCTGGTAAAATAATGAAAAGGGCTGTCTGGTAAAATAATGAAAAGGGCTGTCTGGTAGCCTCAATAAATAGACAAATATTTGTAGTTAAGTCATTGCATGTATATATTTTTTTATGTGACTTGGGACTCGACTTGAGACTTGGACGTTGTGACTTAAGACTTGCTTGTGACTCCAATAATAGTGACTTGGCACCACCTCTGCCCTCTGGTGGTCCATAATAAGGCCTCAAGAGGAATCATGGTTATTACAAACCACGTTTCCATCCAACAATTTGATGCAGATGACTTACCTGCCATCCCACAATTTCTCCGTTTGACATGGTGGGATCTTTGTTGGAAACGCCTTTATGCAAATATTGATATAATAACCATCATATCGATCATTTCGAAGTAAACTTGGAGTCGCGTGATGATAATGTGTGGTCCTCCCACTACCACTTGGGAAAGCATGCAGTTTATCAGGCTACAGATTAAATAAATTATTATTAACTTCACAGGTTGGGAAATGTGCAAGGTGATGAGCTTGATGCACCTTTCCAATAAATATCAAGTGTCTTTGACAAATACAAATAATAGACCTATCGCTCTTATCCATATTCATCTCATAATATAGGTAGCCTACCTGCACGGTACCTACTAAGTGTTTGCTAGAGCGCATCAGCCAAGAGAAGAGTGTGCAGATTTGCTATAGAACGCAACAGTTTTTCTTTCAAAACCATCAGTAGAGTTGAAAATGCGATGAAACACATTAAACTTATATTTTTCATTCGGTAGCCTACATGGGAATTTACATTGGTGTAAATTATTTAGACTTTTTTTTGGGGGGGGGGTATCTGTTTACTATTTTTACTACTCTACTTTACTATTTTTTTTGGGGCTACTTTTACTTCTCTACATTCCAAAAGAAAATAAAGTACTTTTTACTCCATACATCTTCCTTGACACCCAAAAGTACTAATTGTCCAACACACATATCAAGAGAACATCCCTGGTCATCCCTATTGCATCTGATCTGGCAGACTCACTAAACAGAGAACATCCCTGGTCATCCCTACTGCATCTGATCTGGCGGACTCACTAAACAGAGAACATCCCTGGTCATCCCTACTGCATCTGATCTGGCGGACTCACTAAACAGAGAACATCCCTGGTCATCCCTATTGCATCTGATCTGGCAGACTCACTAAACAGAGAACATCCCTGGTCATCCCTACTGCATCTGATCTGGCGGACTCACTAAACAGAGAACATCCCTGGTCATCCCTATTGCATCTGATCTGGCAGACTCACTAAACAGAGAACATCCCTGGTCATCCCTATTGCATCTGATCTGGCAGACTCACTAAACAGAGAACATCCCTGGTCATCCCTATTGCATCTGATCTGGCAGACTCACTAAACAGAGAACATCCCTGGTCATCCCTACTGCATCTGATCTGGCGGACTCACTAAACAGAGAACATCCCTGGTCATCCCTACTGCATCTGATCTGGCGGACTCACTAAACAGAGAACATCCCTGGTCATCCCTATTGCATCTGATCTGGCAGACTCACTAAACAGAGAACATCCCTGGTCATCCCTACTGCATCTGATCTGGCGGACTCACTAAACAGAGAACATCCCTGGTCATCCCTATTGCATCTGATCTGGCAGACTCACTAAACAGAGAACATCCCTGGTCATCCCTATTGCATCTGATCTGGCAGACTCACTAAACAGAGAACATCCCTGGTCATCCCTATTGCATCTGATCTGGCAGACTCACTAAACAGAGAACATCCCTGGTCATCCCTATTGCATCTGATCTGGCAGACTCACTAAACAGAGAACATCCCTGGTCATCCCTATTGCATCTGATCTGGCAGACTCACTAAACAGAGAACATCCCTGGTCATCCCTATTGCATCTGATCTGGCGGACTCACTAAACAGAGAACATCCCTGGTCATCCCTATTGCATCTGATCTGGCAGACTCACTAAACAGAGAACATCCCTGGTCATCCCTATTGCATCTGATCTGGCAGACTCACTAAACAGAGAACATCCCTGGTCATCCCTATTGCATCTGATCTGGCAGACTCACTAAACAGAGAACATCCCTGGTCATCCCTATTGCATCTGATCTGGCAGACTTACTAAACAGAGAACATCCCTGGTCATCCCTACTGCCTCGGATCTGGCAGACTCACTAAACAGAGAACATCCCTGGTCATCCCTATTGCATCTGATCTGGCAGACTCACTAAACAGAGAACATCCCTGGTCATCCCTATTGCATCTGATCTGGCAGACTCACTAAACAGAGAACATCCCTGGTCATCCCTACTGCCTCTGATCTGGCAGACTCACTAAACAGAGAACATCCCTGGTCATCCCTATTGCATCTGATCTGGCAGACTCACTAAACAGAGAACATCCCTGGTCATCCCTATTGCATCTGATCTGGCAGACTCACTAAACAGAGAACATCCCTGGTCATCCCTATTGCATCTGATCTGGCAGACTCACTAAACAGAGAACATCCCTGGTCATCCCTATTGCATCTGATCTGGCAGACTCACTAAACAGAGAACATCCCTGGTCATCCCTATTGCCTCTGATCTGGCAGACTCACTAAACAGAGAACATCCCTGGTCATCCCTATTGCATCTGATCTGGCAGACTCACTAAACAGAGAACATCCCTGGTCATCCCTATTGCATCTGATCTGGCAGACTCACTAAACAGAGAACATCCCTGGTCATCCCTATTGCATCTGATCTGGCAGACTCACTAAACAGAGAACATCCCTGGTCATCCCTATTGCATCTGATCTGGCAGACTCACTAAACAGAGAACATCCCTGGTCATCCCTATTGCATCTGATCTGGCAGACTTACTAAACAGAGAACATCCCTGGTCATCCCTACTGCCTCGGATCTGGCAGACTCACTAAACAGAGAACATCCCTGGTCATCCCTATTGCATCTGATCTGGCAGACTCACTAAACAGAGAACATCCCTGGTCATCCCTATTGCATCTGATCTGGCAGACTCACTAAACAGAGAACATCCCTGGTCATCCCTACTGCCTCTGATCTGGCAGACTCACTAAACAGAGAACATCCCTGGTCATCCCTATTGCATCTGATCTGGCAGACTCACTAAACAGAGAACATCCCTGGTCATCCCTATTGCATCTGATCTGGCAGACTCACTAAACAGAGAACATCCCTGGTCATCCCTATTGCATCTGATCTGGCAGACTCACTAAACAGAGAACATCCCTGGTCATCCCTATTGCATCTGATCTGGCAGACTCACTAAACAGAGAACATCCCTGGTCATCCCTATTGCCTCTGATCTGGCAGACTCACTAAACAGAGAACATCCCTGGTCATCCCTATTGCATCTGATCTGGCAGACTCACTAAACAGAGAACATCCCTGGTCATCCCTATTGCATCTGATCTGGCAGACTCACTAAACAGAGAACATCCCTGGTCATCCCTATTGCATCTGATCTGGCAGACTCACTAAACAGAGAACATCCCTGGTCATCCCTATTGCATCTGATCTGGCAGACTCACTAAACAGAGAACATCCCTGGTCATCCCTATTGCCTCTGATCTGGCAGACTCACTAAACAGAGAACATCCCTGGTCATCCCTATTGCATCTGATCTGGCAGACTCACTAAACAGAGAACATCCCTGGTCATCCCTATTGCATCTGATCTGGCAGACTCACTAAACAGAGAACATCCCTGGTCATCCCTACTGCCTCTGATCTGGCAGACTCACTAAACAGAGAACATCCCTGGTCATCCCTATTGCATCTGATCTGGCAGACTCACTAAACAGAGAACATCCCTGGTCATCCCTACTGCCTCTGATCTGGCAGACTCACTAAACAGAGAACATCCCTGGTCATCCCTATTGCATCTGATCTGGCAGACTCACTAAACAGAGAACATCCCTGGTCATCCCTATTGCATCTGATCTGGCAGACTCACTAAACAGAGAACATCCCTGGTCATCCCTATTGCATCTGATCTGGCAGACTCACTAAACAGAGAACATCCCTGGTCATCCCTATTGCAACTGATCTGGCAGACTCACTAAACAGAGAACATCCCTGGTCATCCCTACTGCCTCTGATCTGGCAGACTCACTAAACAGAGAACATCCCTGGTCATCCCTATTGCATCTGATCTGGCAGACTCACTAAACAGAGAACATCCCTGGTCATCCCTATTGCATCTGATCTGGCAGACTCACTAAACAGAGAACATCCCTGGTCATCCCTATTGCATCTGATCTGGCAGACTCACTAAACAGAGAACATCCCTGGTCATCCCTACTGCCTCTGATCTGGCAGACTCACTAAACAGAGAACATCCCTGGTCATCCCTATTGCATCTGATCCTGCAGACTCACTAAACAGAGAACATCCCTGGTCATCCCTATTGCATCTGATCTGGCAGACTCACTAAACAGAGAACATCCCTGGTCATCCCTATTGCATCTGATCTGGCAGACTCACTAAACAGAGAACATCCCTGGTCATCCCTATTGCATCTGATCTGGCAGACTCACTAAACAGAGAACATCCCTGGTCATCCCTACTGCCTCTGATCTGGCAGACTCACTAAACAGAGAACATCCCTGGTCATCCCTATTGCATCTGATCTGGCAGACTCACTAAACAGAGAACATCCCTGGTCATCCCTACTGCCTCTGATCTGGCAGACTCACTAAACAGAGAACATCCCTGGTCATCCCTATTGCATCTGATCTGGCAGACTCACTAAACAGAGAACATCCCTGGTCATCCCTATTGCATCTGATCTGGCAGACTCACTAAACAGAGAACATCCCTGGTCATCCCTATTGCATCTGGTCTGGCAGACTCACTAAACAGAGAACATCCCTGGTCATCCCTATTGCATCTGATCTGGCAGACTCACTAAACAGAGAACATCCCTGGTCATCCCTATTGCATCTGATCTGGCAGACTCACTAAACAGAGAACATCCCTGGTCATCCCTATTGCATCTGATCTGGCAGACTCACTAAACAGAGAACATCCCTGGTCATCCCTACTGCCTCTGATCTGGCAGACTCACTAAACAGAGAACATCCCTGGTCATCCCTATTGCATCTGATCTGGCAGACTCACTAAACAGAGAACATCCCTGGTCATCCCTACTGCCTCTGATCTGGCAGACTCACTAAACAGAGAACATCCCTGGTCATCCCTATTGCATCTGATCTGGCAGACTCACTAAACAGAGAACATCCCTGGTCATCCCTACTGCCTCTGATCTGGCAGACTCACTAAACAGAGAACATCCCTGGTCATCCCTATTGCATCTGATCTGGCAGACTCACTAAACAGAGAACATCCCTGGTCATCCCTACTGCCTCTGATCTGGCAGACTCACTAAACAGAGAACATCCCTGGTCATCCCTATTGCATCTGATCTGGCAGACTCACTAAACAGAGAACATCCCTGGTCATCCCTATTGCATCTGATCTGGCAGACTCACTAAACAGAGAACATCCCTGGTCATCCCTATTGCATCTGATCTGGCAGACTCACTAAACAGAGAACATCCCTGGTCATCCCTATTGCATCTGATCTGGCAGACTCACTAAACAGAGAACATCCCTGGTCATCCCTACTGCCTCTGATCTGGCAGACTCACTAAACAGAGAACATCCCTGGTCATCCCTATTGCATCTGATCTGGCAGACTCACTAAACAGAGAACATCCCTGGTCATCCCTATTGCATCTGATCTGGCAGACTCACTAAACAGAGAACATCCCTGGTCATCCCTATTGCATCTGATCTGGCAGACTCACTAAACAGAGAACATCCCTGGTCATCCCTATTGCATCTGATCTGGCAGACTCACTAAACAGAGAACATCCCTGGTCATCCCTACTGCCTCTGATCTGGCAGACTCACTAAACAGAGAACATCCCTGGTCATCCCTATTGCATCTGATCCTGCAGACTCACTAAACAGAGAACATCCCTGGTCATCCCTATTGCATCTGATCTGGCAGACTCACTAAACAGAGAACATCCCTGGTCATCCCTATTGCATCTGATCTGGCAGACTCACTAAACAGAGAACATCCCTGGTCATCCCTATTGCATCTGATCTGGCAGACTCACTAAACACATGCTTAGTTTGTAAGTTATGTTGGAGTGTGCCCCTGGCTATCCCTCAGTAAATAACATTGAGCAGTCTGTTTTGCTCAATATAAGGAATTTGATGTGATTTTTACTTTACATATGTAAGTACATTTTAGCAATTCCATTTACTTTTGATACTTGGGTATATTTAAAATCAAATACTTTTAGACTTTTACTCAAGTAGTATTTTACTGGGTGACTTTTACTTTTACTTGAGTCATTTTCTATTAAGGTATCTTTACTTTTACTCAAGTATGACCATTTGTACTTTTCCCCAAAACTGGGAATTTAACTGTAAAAGTTATTTGTATGCGCCTTTTGTCCACAAAAAGTCAGTTTACTTGAAACATCTAGTGGGAAAATGTGCATATTGTTTTAAGCATATTTTAGAATATTCACATGAAAATCTGTCACAAATTGGATGGAAACCGAGCTAACGATACAGAAGAGATGCATGTGTCACTGTCCACATATGGTTATATATGAATGGCAGTTTACAAAGGAACTGCTTTATCAGTACTGATTCACACAATTGCTGAAAGGATGCTGATAATGCAACAACTGGAGTACTTTAATAAAAATGGCATTGATAAGATTAGGACGATAGTCAAAAGTTTGGACACACCTATTTATTCAAGGGTTTTTCTTTATTTTTATGAGGTTCTACATTGTAGAACAATAGTGAATGCATCAAAACTATTAAATAACACATATGGAATAATGTAGTAACATTATTTGTTATTATTTGTTAAACAAATCAAAATATAAGTTATAGTTGAGATTCTTCAAAGTAGCCACCCTTTGCCTTGATGACAGCTTTGCACACTCTTGGCATTCTCTTAACCAGCTTCACCAGGAATGATGGCGTCTTGATGGAGTTTCCATATATGCTGAGCTCTTGTTGGCTGCTTTTCCTTCACTCTACAGTCCAACTCTTCCCAAACCATCTCGGGGTGACAGGTAGCCTAGTGGTTAGAGTGTTGGACTAGTAACCGAAAGTTTGCAAGACTGAATCCCCAAGCTGACAAGTTAAACTGTCATTCTGCCCCTTAACAAGGCAGTTAACCCACCGTTCCTAGGCCGTCATTGAAAATAAGAATTTGTTCTTAACTGACTTGCATAATAAATGGTGTTGAGGTCAGGTGATTGTGAAGGCCAGGTCATCTGATGCATCACTCTCCTTATTGGTCAAATAGCCCTTACACATCCTGGAGGTGTGTTGGGTCATTGTCCTGTTGAAAAACAAATTATAGTACCACTAACCGTAAACCAGATGGGATGGTGTATCACTGCAGAATACTGTGGTAGCCATGCTGGTTATGTGTGCCGTGAATTCAAAATAAATCACTGACAGTGTCACCAGCAAAGCAACGTCACTACTCCTCCATGCTTCACGGTGGGAACCACACATGCAGAGATCATCCGTTCACCTAATCTGCGTCTCACAAAGACACAGCAGTTGGATCCAAAATTGTCAAATTTGAACTCATCAAACCAAAGGACAGATTTCCACCCCTCTAATGTCCATTGCTGGTGTTTCTTGGCCCAAGCAAGTCTCTTCTTATTATTGGTGTCCTTTAGTAGTGGTTTCTTTGCAGCAATTTGACCAGGAAGGCCTGATTCCCTTAGTCTCCTCTGAACAGTTGATGTTGAGATGTGTCTGTTACTTGAACTCTGTGAAGCATTTATTTAGGCTGCAATTTCTGAGGCTGGTAAGTCTAATGAACGTATCCTCTGCAGCAGAGGTAACTCTGGGTCTTCCTTTCCTGTGGCGGTCCTCATGAGAGCCAGTTTCATCATAGTGTCTGATCGTTTTTGCTACTGCTTTTGAAGAAACTTTAAAAGTTCTTCAAATTTTCCATGTTGATTGACCTTCATGTCATAATGTAATGATGCACAGTCATTTCTATTTGCTAATTTGAGCTTTTCTTGTCATAATAGGGACATGGTATTTTACCAAATAGGTCTATCTTCTGTATACCACCCCTACCTTGTCACAACACAACTGATTGGCTCAAAAAGTATTAAGAAATTACACAAATGAACTTTTAACAAGGCACACCTGTTAATTGAAATACATTCCATGAAGCTGGTTGGGAGAATGTCAAGATTGTGCAAAGCTGTCATGAAGGCAAAAGGTGGCTACTTTGAAGAATCTAAAATCTATCTTTATTTGTTGAACATTTTTTGGGCTACTACATGATTCCATGTGTTATTTCATAGTTTTGATGTCTTCACTATTATTCTACAATGTAGAAAATAGTAAAAATAAAGAAAAACCTTTGAATGAGTAGGTGTGTCCAAACTTTTGACTGGTACTGCATAGTGATGGTCATTACTGCTCTTTTCAGTGAGCCGGCTCGTTCGGCTGAGCTCACAAAAAAGAGACGTCTCTTTTGGCTCCCAAACGGATCTTAAAAATATATATCTTTTGTATTTTTTCAAGTCAAACAGTTTGTGATAGTTTGACTGATTGGTGTTAAAACAATTCAAATTCAATTATTAAATGAAATCATACTCTTCCTTAATAACCACAGTGTATTAAACATTTGCATTTAAAGTATAACTTTTGAATGTATATAAACAAAGTGCATATAAATCTAACCATTCAAAACAAATACAATCTGAACAGCATAATACAATATTGCACCATATCAAAGAAAAATAAATAACAATTTGCAAAACTGCAGCATTCCACAAATTGAAATAAATGTAAAAAAGAAGGATGCTATTACACATGTGCATTTACAGTATAACTTTTTAAATGGTTATAAACAAAGTGCATATAAATGTAACAATTCAAAACTAATACAATCTGAACAACATAATAATAGAATATTGCACCATATCAAAGAAAATTAATAACGATGTGTAAAACTGCAGCATTCCACTTAAAACATTAAACTGGTCCCTCTTCTCTCTCTTTCTTCTTAATTGCTATGTTATAACCAGCAGCACACAGCAATGCTGACTATATTTTGCTTTTATGAGAAATTTGCATTCAGAAATGCAAGCTGCCTCACTCATCTGCTGAGGGATTCCTTCGTGCTGTATCCCCAGTTGCTCTCTCGTCAAACAGCATCCATATGTTCCTTAAATGAGTTAATTCCATTCATTTAAATCTTTTGATTATTCATATCTTTATTTTTTTATTTTTTTGTAAATAGATTCGGCTCTTCTGGTGTTCGAGCCGGTTCCCAACGTCCACCTACAACGGCTCTTAGAGCCGACTCGTTTGCGAACGACCCATCACTAGTACTGTAGGCCTACAGTAATGTAGTATGTACCCACTGGGCACTCACATATATTTTGATAACCCACATGAAACTATTATGGTCATGTATCTCTCTGGACAAGAATATCTTCTGCTTAAATTACAATTGGTAACCATCTGCCCATTGATTTCCATCTAAAATGGCAACTGCTGCTGTATAGGACACAATGCCTCTCTTGCCGGAGTTTGAACTCTGTATAAAAGCCAAAAGGCTGGTGAAAGATACTATTGAGCAATTGATAGATTTGTCTGAAGGTTGAGTCAAACTTAACACACACATCGTACACATTTAACGATGTCTGTCTGCCTCTCAGTTCTCTCAGTGACTCTCAGTGGATAATGGGTATTGCACTGTGACTCGCATCTAAAGCACATTTCACTGTCTGATGACTACACTAATTACAGCGCTGCAATAAAGTCAAATGGAGAGGTTAATAGGATGCTATTTTTAACATCCATTTGGCATTATAATTCCCTTTTTAAATCAAGAGTCCCCGACTCCCCCTTCATCCAGATGAACTGTGCAGACATCATTCCAGTCTGAAGACTGTCAATTGCTCACAATTTACTTATTGATACTTTTCTTCTTGATACTGCCCTGCTCACAGTGCTAAAAGAAAGATACTTACTTGACTGATTCCTTTTAGATCATAGTGGAGAAATGGGCATCAATGGTGCATCTCCAGCTAACTTGGTTCTGGGTAATTGTCATGACCTTATTCCAGGTGGTTACTGCCTTATCTCTTCCTCATTCGTCCTTCTCTATGGCATTTTTGGGTGGCCAAACTTCCTTTTGATCTGTGTATAAAGGGCACAATATTGTGGAATATTTTATAGTTACAAATGTTTTGTTTCCCTAGAACTGCTGGTCAATATGTTATTTTGGGCAAAAGGATTGCCCATGTGACTTTTGGGGGCAAATGTTCAAACATAAATGCGTTTTAGTTAAGCCATTGGCGTTAGGTTCAATCTTGGAGATTCAAATGAATTCACTAAACCTGATTGATGCTAAATAAGAAAGTAGAGCACCTGTTACATTAATATTTATGAAGTAAAACAACTAAAAAACATTGTTTGGGTGGCCTAATTGTAAATTAAAGCAATTAGTAATATCTCTTCATGGAGGCAGAGTGCAGAAAAGTAAGAGTAGGCCTAGTCCAAATTGGCATGCCATGTGGCTTCAAAATACAATTATTCTGGGCCCTTAAGACGTGTATTTGACAGATGCTAAGCTGACTCCATGCAGTTCAATAGAGGAGAGCTAATTGAATACAAGTGATGACTAGGAAGCCCACCGTAAGGTAATTGAGCTGAGACTCCTCAGGAAAACTACACAAATCAGCAGAGCTTTGAGGATTAGTCTATTAGCTACAGTCTAAAGAATTCTGAACGAGAAGTCTTCAATTCTTTAACCATAGGCTAGTCTATGACATATGGGCAGACAACATACAGTTGAAGTCGGAAGTTTACATACACCTTAGCCAAATACATTTAAACTCAGTTTTTCAAATTCCTGACATTTAATCCTAGTAAAAATTCCCTTTCTTAGGTCAGTTAGGATCACCAGTTTATTTTAAGAATGTGAAATGTCAGAATAATTGTAGAGAGAATGATTTATAACAGCTTCTATTTCTTTCATCACATTCCCAGTGGGTCAGAAGTTTACATACACTCAATTTGTATTTGGTAGCATTGCCTTTACATTGTTTAACTTGGGTCAAATGTTTTGGGTAGCCTTCCACAAGCTTCCCACAATACGTTGGGTGAATTTTGGCCCATTCCTCCTGACAAAGCTGGTGTAACTGAGTCAGGTTTGTAGACCTCCTTGCTCGCACATGCTTTTTCAGTTCTGCACACAAATGTTCTACAGGGAGAGGTCAGGGCTTTGTGATGGCCACTCCGATACCTTGACTTTGTTGTCCTTAAGCCATTTCGCCACAACGTTGGAAGTATGCTTGAGGTCATTGTCCATTTGGAAGACCCATTTGCAACCAAGCTTTAACTTCCTGACTGATGTCTTGAGATGTTGCTTCAATATATCCACATAATTTTCCTCCATCATGAAGCCATCTATTTTGTGAAGTGCACCAGTCCCTCCTGCAGAAAAACACCCCCATAACATGATGCTGCCACCCCAGGGATGGTGTTCTTTGGCTTGCAAGCCTCCTGTGTTGTCCTCCAAACATAATGATGGTCATTACGGCCAAACAGTTCTATTTTTGTTTCATCAGACCAGAGGACATTTCTCCAAAAAGTACAATCTTTGTCCCCATGTGCAGATGGAAACTGGTGTCTGGCTTTTTTATGGTGGTTTTGGAGCAGTGGCTTCTTCCTTGCTGAGTGACCTTTCAGGTTATGTCGATATAGGACTCGTTTTACTGTGGCTATAGATACTTTTGTTTCCTCCAGCATCTTCACAAGGTCCTTTGCTGTTGTTCTGGGATTGATTTGCACTTTTTGCACCAAAGTACGTTAATCTCTAGGAGACAGAATGTGTCTCCTTCCTGAGCGGTGTGACTGCTGTGTGGTCCCATGGTGTTTATACTTGCGTACAGTTGTTTGTGCAGATGAACGTGGTACATTCAGGAGTTTGGAAATTGCTCCCAAGGATGAACCAGACTTGTGGAGGTCTTGGCTGATTTCTTTTGATTGTCCCATGATGTCAAGCGAAGAGGCATTGAGTTTTAACGTAGGCCTTGAAATACATCCACAGGTACACCTCCAACTGACTCAAATGATGTCATTTAGCCTATCAGAAGCTTTTAAAGCAATGACATAATTTTCTGGAATTTTCCAAGCTGTTTAAAGGCCCAGTCAACTTAGTGTATGTAAACTTCTGACCCACTGGAATTGTGATACAGTGAGTTATAAGTGAAATAATCTGTCTGTAAACAATTGTTGGAAAAATGACTTGTGTCATGCACAAAGTAGATGTCCTAACCGACTTGCCAAAACTATAGTTTGTTTACAGGAAATTTGTGGAGTGGTTGAAAAGCAAGTTTTAATGTCTTCAACCTAAGTGTATGTAAACTTCAGACTTCAACTGTATGTCATGTGGGGTACCGCAGGGGGTTGATTCTGGGTCCAGTACTGAAAGAGAGAGACCTGGCTCTCAGTGTTTGCTGGTCATTGACCAGAGGGGAATATGCAGATTTGTGGTCATGCATCCCATGCATGTACAGATGTAGGATCTTAATTTGTTCACCCTGTTGCAGGATAAATTTCCTGCAATGCAGGAAATGTAGAATGTCTAGTATATTTGAGGTTTAAAAAGGCTTCTGAAGTTTGTCTTTTCCACTTTGAAATGTCAGACCATTTATTATAATCCACATAATAATTCACATTACCTGTTGCTGCTGGATTATTTTCCTGCTGTAGCAAACGGGGTCAAATTAAGATCCTAGATCTGTAAAATTGTAATTATTCACCTACCTCCTCATGCCTTTTGTACACAATGTATATAGACTCCCCTTTTTTTCTACTGTGTTATTGACTTGTTAATTGTTTACTCCATGTGTAACTCTGTGTTGTCTGTTCACACTGCTATGCTTTATCTTGGCCAGGTCGCAGTTGCAAATGAGAACTTGTTTTCAACTAGCCTACCTGGTTAAATAATGGTGAAATAAAAAATATTTTAAAAAATAAAAATAAAAACACGCATGCTCACAAACTGGACAAAAGACTTATACCCTTGGAGTGCGTATGTCAGGCTGGCTAGCCATTCAGGGCCTGAAGAGACAGCATGGCTAGCTCGTGCACAGGAGTGAAGTGAATGGAGACTGTCAGATTGCTATCACCTCCAGCTCCTGGATTCAGACAATCTCTCAATTGAGGGGGAGAAAGGGTGGGGATGGGTGAGAGCTAGACTCTACTGCTGGACATATAAACAACACACAACCTGGAAAAATGTCCTAAAGCAGCCCATTGGATTCCATGAAAATGCAACGTGTTGGAGTGAGTAGCTTCTGAAAGTGTTGTGGAATCCAATAGGTGGCTTTAGAATTAGCTAGCCTAGCATCTTTGCATCTTCCATCACTGGATTGAGGTATGTTTTCTAGCCAAATCCCACATTCATCACCATAATACAAACATAGTGGGTGAGAAGCATTTAACTTGAAGGGATCCGGATGTATTACCAGTCATTGGCTGGAGCTCAGGTCGAAACATAAAGGAAAGTCTGTGATAGCCTATCTTATGTTGTCACGATTGTCGTTGGAAGCATACTCGGACCAACATGCAGCGTGATCTGGGTTCCATATCTTATCTATTGAATTAAGTGAATCGCACAACAAAACAATAAAGACACAACGAAACGTGAAACACAAAATATTATCCCACAAACACAGGTGGGAAAAACATCTACTTAAATATGATCCCCAATTAGAGACAATGATTACCAGCTGCCTCTAATTGGGAATCATACAAATCACCAACCTATGAAAATTAAACTAGACCCCACATAGAAATATTAAACTAGACTACCCCCTAGTCACACCCTGACCTACTCCACCATAGAGAAACAAGGGCTCTCTATGGTCAGGACGTTGAGGCCTGATGTGAGGAGCTGGCACAGGACGTACTAGGCTGTGGAGGCGCACTGGAGATCTGGTGCGTAAAGCCGGCACACATGGCACCGGACAAATGACACGCTCCTCAAGGCGAGTGTGGATAGCTGGCACAGGACTTACTGGGCTGTGGATGCGTACTGGAGACCTGGTGCATGGAGCCGACACAGATTTCACCAGACTAATAGCACGCTCCTCAGGACAAGTACGAGGAGCTGACTCAGGTGGAATTAAATTGATAACACGCTTCTTAGGGCAAATGTCGTGCATCCTCCACCAACTCAACAACCCTCTCCGTTCTCGAACCCCGGCCTCATCGCTATCCTCCCTTCTCTCCTTGCGTCTGCTGCCAAGGAAGGCGATCCTGTCCTGCAAGTCCAGGATCCCTTCCCATCCAATATCTCCTCCCAAGTCCAGGATACCTTCTCCTCCTGGGCACGCTGCTTGGTCCTGTTGTGGTGGGATATTCTGTCACGTTTGTCGTTGGAAGCATACTCGGACCAACGTGCAGCGTGATCTGGGTTCCACATCTTATTTATTAAAGTAAGTGAACCGCACAACAAAACAATAAAGAAACAATGAAAGGTGACTAGGTGATGCACAAAATAATATCCCACAAGCACAGGTGGGAAAAACAACTACTTAAATATGATCCCCAATTAGAGACAACGATTACCAGCCGCCTCTAATTGGAATCATACAAATCACCAACCCAGAAAATGTTAACTAGACCCCACATAAAAATATTAAACTAGACTACCCCCTAGTCAGCCCTGACCTACTCCACCATAGAGAAACAAGGGCTCTCTATGGTCAGGACATGACATATGTGACGTTTGGGGTGACAGACGGCATCAGGTCAGGCAAATAATAATGGTTTACATAAACATGCATTTTAATTTCATAACTTCTAATGAAATCAACATATTTGAAACTGTCCACTGAATCGTAAAGAGGGCCTCATTAGATCCATTAACAAACGACGCATGCTCACTCTACCCAGTGGCGCGCGGTCCTCCACAAAGATTCTGTCCCATCGTTTGGCTCACGCGACTCCAGAGTGAAGCGATTTTGTGAGACGCTTGGCACCAACTGCACCTCAGCATCCACATTATACTTTTCAGCGGCAGTAAAGCGTTTAGGACGCTATGACAAGGATCTTGGGGCGATGGAGACCACATTATAAGAGCGACAGAAGCACCAGCACTCGTTTTATTAGTTCTTTATAGTGTTGTAGGCTTGTCTCTCGAAGTGCGCCCTCTTTATCAGTGGCTATACGTTGTAAATACGGTGCGCAGGTGTTGTGATAAACATCATGGCCTTCGGACACCTGATCCCTCAACTGAGGCTGGAGGAGTCGGCTGAGGACGGTTTGTTCAAGAGCATCTCCTTCCCTCTCTTTCAGCAAGGACAAAACCAACGTGGGAAAACAACCTCCCCTTCTAGTGACAGAAAACAACACAGGTAACCTACACGCTAGTTTACTTACAGTAGAATACTGAAGACCCGAGGATTCCAAACATGCATGGTATTGTGAGTTGAAATATTTGATTTGAGGTTGATATCTAAAACCCCAAAAAATGATTTTCAAAAAGTCAAATTAATGTATTGTGTTATAGGTTTCATGATGCTTGTATCTAAACCAAAGTAGACAGGTAAGCTACAGTATGAGGTCATTAACATAACATGAAAGTGCATCCTTGTAGCTGTGTGGGCTAATATAGTCAAAATGCTTTTTGAGCCAATCAGTTGTGTTGTGACAAGGTACGGGTGGTGTACAGAAGATAGCACTATTTGGTAAAAGACCAAGTCCATATAATGGCAAGAACAGCTCAAATTAGCAAAGAGAAACAACAGTCCGTCATTCCCATGTTTCATGAGCTGAAATAAAAGATCCCAGACATTTTCCATATACGCACAAAAAGCTTATTTCTCAAAAATGTTGTGCACAAATTTGTTTACATCCCTGTTAGGAAGCATTCCTGCTTTGCCAAGATAATCCATCCACCTGAAAGGTGTGGCATATCAAGAAGCTGATTAAACAGCATGATCATTACACAGGTGCACCTTGTGCTGGGGACAATAAAAGGCCACTCTAAAATGTGCAGTTTTGTCATACAACACAATGCCACTGATGTCTCAAGTTTCGAGGGAGCATGCAATTGGTATGCTGACTGCAGGAATGTCCACCAGAGCTGTTGCCAGATAATTTAATTTAAATTTCTCTATCATATGCCGCCTCCAGCGTCATTTTAGAGAATTTGGCAGTACGTCCAACTGGCCTCACAACCACAGACTACATGTAACCAAGCCAGCCCAGGACCTCCACATCTGGCTTCTTCACTTTCCGGATCGTCTGAGACCAGCCACCTGGACAGCTGATGAAACTGAGGAGTATTTATGTCTGTAATAAAGCCCTTCTGTGGGGAGAAACTCATTCTGATTGGCTGGGCCTAGATCCCCAGTGGGTGGGCCAAGCTCCCAAGTCAAATCAAATCAAATTTTATTAGTCACATACACGTGTTTAGCAGATGTTATTTTGGGTGTTACGAAATGATTGTGTTTCTAGCTCCAACAGTGCAGTAGCATCTAGTAACATCAAGTTGTTTCTGTCAATGACGTATTTATCTTGATGTGTTGTGATAGGAGTCAAATCCAAACTGGCTAACCTTGACACTTTTTTTGGTGTTCGAAAAAGCTGTAAAACATTATCCTAAATATAAACCATCAACTTAGTGAATACCATTGGTGTTTAATATGAGGGATTCAGTGTGCAATATCCTTTTTTTTTTACATACTTTTTTTTGGTCAATATGTATTTATTTTCAATGTTTTGTTGTCAAAATGGTGGTAGTTGTGAAAAATTCAATAGTTGGGCAAGTTGCAGCGATAACTGAAAATAAAATAATTGTTAATTAGACGCTTTTTTAATTAATTAGGCTATTTCCTCTTGAATTGATTCAACTATGACAGACAAAATGAGAAAAATAAATCCAGAAAATCACATTGTAGGATTTTTAATGAATTTATTTGCAAATTATGGTGGAAAATAAGTATTTGGTCACCTACAAACAAGCAATATGTAACGGCTCTCTTCTATCTCCTCCTCTGACGAAGAGGTAGAACAAGGATCGGACCAAAATGCAGCGTGATGATGATTCATGATATATTTTAATGAAGGAAAACCTATACATACAGAAACTACAAAACTAACGAAATGAAATAATGAAAACCGAAACAGCCCTATCTGGTGCAAACACAAAGACAGGAACAATCACCCACGAAAACACTCACAGAATATGGCTGCCTAAATATGGTTCCCAATCAGAGACAACGATAATCACCTGACTCTGATTGAGAACCGCCTCAGGCAGCCATAGACTACGTAGACACCCCACAAAACCCCTAAGACAAAAACACACCACAATAACCCATGTCACACCCTGGCCTGACCAAATAATTAAAGAAAACACAAAATACTAAGACCAAGGCGTGACACAATATTTCTGGCTCTCACAGACCTGTAACTTCTTCTTTAAGAGGCTCCTCTGTCCTCCACTCATTACCTGTATTAATGGCACCTGTTTGAACTTGTTATCAGTATAAAAGACACCTGTCCACAACCTCAAACAGTCACACTCCAAACGCCACTATGGCCAAGACCAAAGAGCTGTCAAAGGACACCAGAAACAAAATTGTAGACCTGCACCAGGCTGGGAAGATTGAATCTGCAATAGGTAAGCAGCTTGGTTTGAAGAAATCAACTGTGGGAGCAATTATTAGGAAATGGAAGACATACAAGACCACTGATAATCTCCCTCGATCTGGGGCTCCACGCAAGATCTCACCCTGTGGGGTCAAAATGATCACAAGAACGGTGAGCAAAAATCCCAGAACCACACGGGGGGGCCTAGTGAATGACCTGCAGAGAGCTGGGACCAAAGTAACAAAGCCTACCATCAGTAACACTATGCCGCCAGGGACTCAAATCCTGCAGTGCCAGATGTGTGCCCCTGCTTAAGCCAGTACATGTCCAGGCCCGTCTGAAGTTTGCTAGAGAGTATTTGGATGATCCAGAAGAAGATTGGGAGAATGTCATATGTTCAGATGAAAAAAGTAAGAACTCAACTTGTCGTGTTTGGAGGACAAAGAATGCTGAGTTGCATCCAAAGAACACCATACCTACTGTGAAGCATGGGTGTGGAAACATCATGCTTTGGGGCTGTTTTTCTGCAAAGGGACCAGGACGACTGATCCGTGTAAAGGAAAGAATGAATGGGGCAATGTATCGTGAAATTTTGAGTGAAAACCTCCTTCCATCAGCAAGGGCATTGAAGATGAAACGTGGCTGGGTCTTTCAGCATGACAATGATCCCAAACACACAACGAAGGAGTGGCTTCGTAAGAAACATTTCAAGGTCCTGGAGTGGCCTAGCCAGTCTCCAGATCTCAACCCCATAGAAAATCTTTGGAGGGAGTTGAAAGTCTGTGTTGCCCAGAAACAGACCCAAAACATCAATGCTCGAGAGGAGATCTGCATGGAGGAATGGGCCAAAATACCAGCAACAGTGTGTGAAAATCTTGTGAAGACTTACAGAAAACGTTTGACCTCTGTCATTGCCAACAAAGGGTATATAACAAAGTATTTAGATAAGTATTTGGTCAATAACAAAAGTTTATTTTCCACCATAATTTGCAAATAAATTCATTCAAAATCCTACAATATGATTTTCTGGATTTCTTTTCCTAATTTTGTCTGTCATAGTGAAGTGTGCTAGACTGCAAACTCTCCTTCCAGACTCATATCAAACATCTCCAATCGAAAATCAAATCAAGAGTCGGCTTTCTATTCCGCAACAAAGCCTCCTTCACTCAAGCCGCCAAGCTTACCCTAGTAAAACTGACTATCCTACCGATCCTCGACTTCGGCGATGTCATCTACAAAATGGCTTCCAACACTCTACTCAGCAAACTGGATGCAGTCTATCACAGTGCCATCCGTTTTGTCACTAAAGCACCTTATACCACCCACCACTGCGACTTGTATGCTCTAGTCAGCTGGCCCTCGCTACATATTCGTCGCCAGACCCACTGGCTCCAGGTCATCTACAAGTCTATGCTAGGTAAAGCTCCGCCTTATCTCAGCTCACTGGTCACGATGGCAACACCCATCCGTAGCACGCGCTCCAGCAGGTGTATCTCACTGATCATCCCTAAAGCCAACACCTCATTTGGCCGCCTTTCGTTCCAGTACTCTGCTGCCTGTGACTGGAACGAATTGCAAAAATCGCTGAAGTTGGAGACTTTTATCTCCCTCACCAACTTCAAACATCAGCTATCTGAGCAGCTAACCGATCGCTGCAGCTGTACATAGTCTATTGGTAAATAGCCCACCCTTTTCACCTACCTCATCCCCATACTGTTTTTATTGATTTACTTTTCTGCTCTTCTGCACACCAATATCTCTACCTGTACATGACCATCTGATCTTTTATCACTCCAGTGTTAATCTGCAAAATTGTAATTATTTGCCTACCTCCTCATGCCTTTTGCACACATTGTATATAGACCCCCCCTTTGTTTTCTACTGTGTTATTGACTTGTTAATTGTTTACTCCATGTGTAACTCTTTGTTGTATGCTCACACTGCTATGCTTTATCTTGGCCAGGTCGCAGTTGCAAATGAGAACTTGTTCTCAACTAGCCTACCTGGTTAAATAAAGGTGAAATAAATAAATAAATAAAAATGATGAAAATTACAGGCCTCTCTCATCTTTTCAAGTGGGAGAACTTGCACAATTGGTGGCTGACTAAATACTTTTTTGCCCCACTGTACATAAGGGCGCTCCAGCCAGTGACACCTTCACATACAATTTAAGAAAATCATCAAGGATAACACAATAAAGCTTAAGCTTATTTCCATTGTGGTCCTTTTGAAGAGGGAAGGGGGCAACAGACAACGACAGACAAAATTGTTGTTTGTTTCATAACCTGAGATAATTAGTACAATTCCTTTTCCTAATGAACAACTATGGAAAGGACATCTCCCTCTTCTCACACAGCCTTAATATATAAAACAATACATCCCTAATATATACAAGACATTCAAAATATGATAAACAACAGGCACCAAAAGGCAGACCATATGCTATCCATTTCCTTCTCAGTGATGTACTTTAATCTAACGACTCACTTTTGAGATATGCTACTATTTAGCACTTTTTTCAGTGAGAACTTGAACCTACCTACTGAGGTTATAACTTTCAAATTCTTTGGAAGACTATTCCAAAGAATGGCAGATGAGTATGAAACAGTTTCTTACCCCAACCCACTTTTAAATCTAAAAGGAACAACGTTAGTTTCACTCATTGTTGTGGAATAGTTATGGTTATCCCGGACCAAGTTAAAGTAGTTACATAGTTACATACTGTGGACAATCTGATGTACCAGACACAATTTCATCTGAGTCTCTCTCCTCCACTTTGATTAATATGATGTCTGCTGGTGATTCTCTGATCCACGTCTACGCAGATCACACCATTCTGTATACATCTGGCCCTTATTTGGACACTGTGCTAACAAACCTCCAAACGAGTTTCAACGCCATACAACAGTCCTTCCGTGGCCTCCAACTGCTTTTAAATGCTAGTAAAACTAAGTGCATGCTCTTCAAACGATCGCTGCCCGCACCCTCCCGCCCGACTAGCATCACTACTCTGGACGGTTCTGACTTAGAATATGTGGACAACTACAAATACCTAGGTGTCTGGTTAGACTGTAAACGCTCCTTCCAGACTCACATTAAGCATCTCCAATCAAATTAAATCTAGAATCGGTTTCCTATTTCGCAACATATAGTCTATCAAAGTGCCATCTGTTTTGTCAGCAAACCCCCATATACTACCCACCACTGTGACCTGCATCCTCTTGTTGGCTGGCCCTCACTACATATTCGTTGCCAAACACACTGGCTCCAGGTCATCTATACGTCTTTGCTAGGTAAAGCCCCGCCTTATCTCAGCTCACTGGTCACCATAGCAACACCATAGCGCTCCAGTAGGTATATTTCACTGGCCATCCCCAAAGCCAACACTTCCTTTTGGCTGCCTTTCCTTCCAGTTCTCTGCTGCCAATGACTGGAACGAATTGCAAAAATCACTGAAGGTGGAGTCTTATATCTCCCTCTCTAGCTTTAAGCATCAGCTGTCACAGCAGCTTACTGATCACTGTACCTGTACACAGCCAATCTGTAAATGGCATACCCAACTACCTCATTAGTATATTTTTACTTACCCTCTTGCTCTTTTGCACCCCAGTATTTCTGCTTACACATCATCATCTGCACATCTATCACTCTAGTGTTAATGCTATATAGGCCTCTATGGCCTATATATTGCCTTACCTCCCTACCCTTCTACATTTGCACACACTGTACATACATTTTTCTTTTGTGTTATTGACCGTACGTTTGTTTATGTGTAACTCTGTGTTGTAGTTTTTGTCGCACTGCTTTGCTTTGTCTTGGCCTGGTCACAGTTGTAAATGAGAACTTGTTCTCAACTGGCCTATCTGGTTAAATAAAGGTGAAATAAAAAAAATGTATATACAGTATAAGCTATCTACTAGAAAATCATGGACAATATGAACATAGATATAACACATTATTACTGTATATGAATAATACATTTTTTTTTTATTCAACCATAGATTACGGATGTTACAATAGATTGCCATAGAATTTCTGTTAATTGCTAAAATTACTGAAGATTCCGGTAACTTTGGTAAATTACCAGTAGATTTGAAACCCTAGTTACCTCACACAGCTTGTGATGATTACCTCAATGTCTGTAATGTAAGATGTTATTGTAGTAAACTTCATGTGGGGAGAGGCTATTAAGTCTGGATTTATTTGCAAAGGTTTTTATATGGATGAAACACCACAGAACCTATGATGCTGCTTTAGATGCACATTTGATAACACTGCAAAGTAAATGACGGCCATAAACGGGGGGTGCAAAGACTTTAATCATGCTAAAGCCAAGGTGCAGTTGTGTCATTGATAGGCCAGAGATGGATGGGATTTCCAGAGAGCAAAGCAAGTTAATTTAATACTCACTCGGGTCCCCCTCCTTATCCAGTTGCACCAAGTACCAGACTATAGTGTGTTTAGTTCTTGATGAACAATTAGATAGAAAAATGGCCCCTTCGAGAAATGTACTCAGTCAACATAACACAGTATGGCATAACAAGATTGCTCTATCAAAAGTAATATGTCTTCGGAATTGCAGTTGGGGTACTTGCTAAATGGTGTCTACTAGAGGTGTCACTTGGGACAATCCTGATCTACATGAATCTTTGTCTAATATGAGCGGCGGTGGTGCTTAGCAAGCCTGGTGGTCTCTGGGTAACCTGGCTATTAAGAATCACTCCATCTCTGTGGCCATGTACAGTATCATACCTCTAGGCCTACTGCAACCAGTCTGTCTGTCCGCTGACTATCTGAGCAACAATGATGTATGACAACTGTGTCACAGCCCGATTACACAGCCCTGTATTACTGTGTTAAAAGGCATCAGCCTAATAGGAATACTAAAGAAAAAGCTTTTGCTGAAAATTAGGGTCACTCTGTGGCCATCCAGTTGTCATTCATACTCACTCAGGCATGCATACACAATACTGAATCGTATTGCGCAGATACAGCATGTATGAGTAACCAGTTGTATGATGTTTCATGGGTGACCTTCTTGAGCTATAGTTCTGTTGTCACTATAACCCATTTACTAGACGGATGTGGGATGGTCCCCCTAACACTGTGTTGAACCTGCCCTTGAGAGAAAGAGATGGTGGCATTGTTTTACTACAGGAGACTGCATGTCATGGCACAGAGCTACAGTAGGAAAGTGATTGTCAGTTGTCAGGCTTCTGTACTCCTATCTGTATTAACAGGAAAATGTCAAACCTTTTCTTCAGTTATTCTGGCTATAAAATGTAATTAAGAGGGTTTTGTCCTTTTGGCTTAGAGTTCTAGGGGATCTCTACCTGCTTTTTTGGCATTCCAAGCTTTGATGTTTTTTCTATTTGATTGGTATAACACACCTGTTGACCATGAGAGAGAAAGTCAAATAAATGTAAATAAATGGATGGAACTAGGTAAATGCGATAAGACAGGTCGGGGGTAAAAGGAGTATGTGATAATTGCAGTGAGAGAATGGATCATCTTTTCCCATACATGCACAGTAATAATTCAATATTAAGCTGATTATGTCAGTTGGCCGAATGTGGCATTAGTCATGTAAACCCCTTACTTTGCTTATCTTAATTGGTATAAGGTCATAATCGAAGTAAGCATTTGCCTTTAAGTTTTTCTGAGCAATCTTTCAAATTATTAGTACATGTAAACACTTTAATCGGAGTTCCAGCTGTGTAGTTGATCTGCACATGTGCTAGCACCAGCCGAGCGAGCCTCCCTCTTTAGCACGAGTGAAGTGAGTTCAGAACAACTGAAAGTATGTATGTTAGAAATAGTTTTCACATACAAACTTTATATGTCCGAACACAATGAAATAGGCATCCCAAAATGAGATGGTGCTGTGGTAGAAAGTTTATTTTGATTTGAGATTTTATGCATTTATCATAGTCCCATCAGGTAGCCTCGTTTTAGATGTGTCCATGTAAACAGGATTATTAGGGACATTGTTCTTCTTGTAAAGCATGTAAACTATTATATTAATCTATTTATGTAACCGTGTAAGTGATACACTCATTGATACACTCATTGATACACCGTTACTGTGGCCATCCAGTGGGTGTGTCCATCATCTCTCCACTGCTCTGCTTGGTCGTGCGGTTTCATTTTCACTTGCCTTTCAGGTAGCTGATTTATACAGTGCCTTGCGAAAGTATTCAGCTCCCTTGAACTTTGCGACCTTTTGCCACATTTCAGGCTTCAAACATAAAGATATAAAACTGTATTTTTTTGTGAAGAATCAACAACAAGTGGGACACAATCATGAAGTGGAACGACATTTATTGGATATTTCAAACTTTTTTAACAAATCAAAAACTGAAATATTGGGCGTGCAAAATTATTCAGCCCCTTTACTGTCAGTGCAGCAAACTCTCTCCAGAAGTTCATTGAGGATCTCTGAATGATCCAATGTTGACCTAAATGACTAATGATGATAAATACAATCCACCTGTGTGTAATCAAGTCTCCGTATAAATGCACTTGCACTGTGATAGTCTCAGAGGTCCGTTAAAAGCGCAGAAAGCATCATGAAGAACAAGGAACACACCAAGCAGGTCCGAGATACTGTTGTGAAGAAGTTTAAAGCCGGATTTGGATACAAAAATATTTCCCAAGCTTTAAACATCCCAAGGAGCACTGTGCAAGCGATCATATTGAAATGGAAGGAGTATCAGACCACTGCAAATCTACCAAGACCTGGCCGTCCCTCTAAACTTTCAGCTCATACAAGGAGAAGACTGATCAGAGATGCAGCCAAGAGGCCCATGATCACTCTGGATGAACTGCAGAGATCTACAGCTGAGGTAGGAGACTCTGTCCATAGGACAACAATCAGTCGTATATTGCACAAATCTGGCCTTTATGGAAGAGTGGCAAGAAGAAAGCCATTTCTTAAAGATATCCATAAAAAGTGTTGTTTAAAGTTTGCCACAAGCCACCTGGGAAACACACCAAACATGTGGAAGAAGGTGCTCTGGTCAGATGAAACCAAAATTGAACTTTTTGGCAACAATGCAAAAAAGCAACACAGCCCATCACCCTGAACACACCATCCCCACTGTCAAACATGGTGGTGGCAGCATCATGGTTTGGACCTGCTTTTCTTCAGCAGGGACAGGGAAGATGGTTAAAATTGATGGGAAGATGGATGGAGCCAAATACAGGACCATTCTGGAAGAAAACCTGATGGAGTCTGCAAAAGACCTGAGACTGGGACGGAGATTTGTCTTCCAACAAGACAATGATCCAAAACATAAAGCAAAATCTACAATGGAATGGTTCAAAAAGAAACATATCCAGGTGTTAGAATGGCCAAGTCAAAGTCCAGACCTGAATCCAATCGAGAATCTGTGGAAAGAACTGAAAACTGCTGTTCACAAATGCTCTCCATCCAACCTCACTGAGCTCGAGCTGTTTTGCAAGGAGGAATGGGAAAAAAATTCAGTCTCTCGATGTGCAAAACTGACAGAGACAGACCCCAAGCGACTTACAGCTGTAATCGCAGCAAAAGGTGGCGCTACAAAGTATTAACTTAAGGGGGCTGAATAATTTTGCACGCCCAATTTTTCAGTTTTTGATTTGTTAAAAAAGTTTGAAATATCCAATAAATGTCGTTCCACTTCATGATTGTGTCCCACTTGTTGTTAATTCTTCACCAAAAAATACAGTTTTATATCTTTATGTTTGAAGCCTGAAATGTGGCAAAAGGTCGCAAAGTTCAAGGGGGCCGAATACTTTCGCAAGGCACTGTATACTACAGGGAAACAGTAATAAAGAATTAATCTGGCTCCGCCTTGTAACACTAGTCTATTCCTGGTTCCCATCCAGATGGATGAATATGTATGGTTTCTTTATTCCAGCCACTCATTTAGAATGGGAGGAATCAGGAGTTACTACAGCCAAGGGTGATGTAATGACTAGTGTGGATACTGAAGATGTGCAGTATAATTTTTGGAGCTGTGTTCTTTTTGGAGCAGTGATCCATTAAGTCGTAGGCCTATGTTTTATAGTGTGCTAATATTATTATCCTCTTTTCCTCTGCTGTTTGTTACTGCTTTGTCTTATTGTAGCTAGTCATGGAAGATATAATGATAGTATACTGTGTGCATTATTTACATTTTCCTGCATGCTTGCTGATATGTGGAGAATACTGATGTATACGGTATGAATACATTTAGACTCCAGAGCAAATTATATTCATGGCAGTTTGATATGATTTCCAGACAGCTTCCCTCTGAAACAGCAGGAGGCTGATTGGAAAGATTAAATCTTGTTCCCATAAGCAGCAGACGGAACAAAGCGCACACAATAACGGAAATGACAGAAATAATCATCTCTCACAAATACCCACCATCTCCCCTTTGGCCATCCATCCTCACTCTCCATCCCTCATTCAAGCCCCCTGTACATTATGCTTGATGCCATCAATCATTTCTAGCCTATACTGTATGTTCCCACTGAGCTCTGTACAAGTTTATAACGTAGTCTGTAGTTTTTAGCCTGGTGTTCATTGTATACATACTGTAGCTACTCTGTGTCCATATATTCTCTTTGTTTGTCTGTCTGTCTGTGTATTCTGTTTATTGTGGCTGCACCAATTTACCATATCAAAATCCTGTACAAGCAAATGTATTTGGCGAATAAATGTGATTCTGAGTGACTTGAAGAAGGACTAGCGATTGCAGTGCCATCCGGCTCACAGAAGGCACAGGGTGTCATGTACCTGTCAGGTGAATCGACAGCGATGACCCCCATCACATTTTAGATGTATGGTGCTTTTGATTTTCACACCACATGCTTATCAAACAAACATAATGTGGTAAGTCAATGAAAAGGTCAGCAGAGAGCAAGTAATTCCAACGTCTTCTTTAGTTGGCTAAGGACTAGGCCAATGGCCTTTCTTTCTCCCAAGGAACAGTTCCCAGCTCTAGTCTCTCTCTGTTGACATGAATCCTAATGAGGATAATCAAAGATGTGCTAGTAGATGAGGCTGATCGTAGCCCTGGTAAAGGGATTCATTTAATGTTTTTATCCCCGTGAGATCTACTGCACCAGTTCCCTCTGATTATCTCAATCCACCGCCAAGATCAAAGCAGCCTGGCACATTTTAAATGTATTTTCAAAAGCAAGGCGATGCAGAGTCCCTTATGGCCAGTGAGCGCGGCTGATTTTTGCTTACAGGGAGAACTGAAAGCTGTGGATTGCCTTGCCTATATTTTAATGTAAATGTTTCATTATGCGAGAGTGAAGGGAGATTAAACGGAGCAGGCTTTTTGGATGCTTTTTCATTTGCATTGGGGCCCTGGTCAGGCATACATGGGCAGAATAAAGAAAATCTTTCTGGAACTCATCTGCATGAAGCTTTATGGGCCCAAATCCCTCTCTGCTATTCCCTGTGAGTGCTGGCAACTGGAAAGCTCAGAGGCCTTGATGGCCAGCCTTGTTATTTGTGGTACCAGATGGAAACGTCTTATACATAGATATGGAGTATTGCTTAAGTACTGTGCTCACTGTAATTTCAGTCAAAGATCTGGCTGATCTTGCTGTCCCCAGATTACAAATCACTAAGCTCCCAACCCCATACTTGGGTGTCCTGTGTGCATCCTTGTCTTCACATCTGGGTTAAACATCACGTTGAGTTTCCCATATCTGGGCCATGAGCAGTGCTGTAGCTAAGGTTTCACAGGCAGACCAGGCCCTGTTCAGGGATAGGGCTGGGGCACTACTGCTTTTCTTTCCCCCCAGGCCCTTAGGCCCTGAATCCTCCCCAAAGGCCAATACACAGTTACAGGATAGTCTCGCTTGGACCCCATTACTCCATACAGGTCCACAGACCGACAGATAGACACACACCCGGCTCTCGTCATGCTCTTTGGATATGTAACTCCCTCTTATACAGCACCAGAGAAGTGCCTTCAGCTGGAATAGTGCTTTCTTACTGACCTCGAGCTCACCGTGGTAGCCCTAGGCTCTTCCAAGATTCCATTTTTGACAGCTTTGTCACCTAAGACATTTTCAGTCTGCCCACAATGGATAGATACACTAGTTGATAACTAGTTGATTTGATGTAATCACTAGAAAATCTAATATGATATTGATGATAATGGATCTGCTTAGCTAGTCTGGTATAATACTCCTCCCTTGAGTCTTAAAGCTGCAATATATGACTTTTTGGGCGACCCGACCAACTTATAGATCAAGTTATAGATCTGTCATTATAGATCTGTCATTCTCATTGAAAGCAAGTCTCAGAATCGGTAGATCTGTTCAATTTGAGCTATTTCTATTCTTCTCATGCTTACGTTTTGTTTTTTAGTCTTTTACTTTCTGTTTTGTACACCAGCATCAAACAGCTGAAAATACAATATGTTTGGTTATGGAACATATATTTCACAGCCCTCTGATATATACAGCATCCTGGAATTACTGAGAATGCTGTTGCTGTGTTCAGCCCTGTTGACAAAATAGGGCACGGAAGGATGGCAATATTCACTGCATTGGTTATTGGATCGAATTGCCGGAGTTTAGCAACATTACTGTCACGAGGCCGTCATATGTCATGATGGGTCTGGAGATGTGCCTTGCCGTCACAGTGTGTATGTGGGTGCGTGCCCGGTGTGTGTGTCCGGTGTGTGTCTCCACCCCAAACCACTCAATGCAGACCAGATGGCATGATGACATTTGTTTTTTGTATGTCACATGAAGGTGTTTCTTGCTTGTGCCCTGTTCAGTCAGGTGTTATCACTTGGAAAATATCAGTTTTGCTTGGCAGAAGTTTCGAAGCATCTTGTGAGACAACCTAACCAACTAAATATTTTTTCATTGAAATGTTAATGATTGATTGCACTGCACATTTGATTAAACACCTCCAATACTGAACCCTTAGTGAACCCTACTGTCCTCATCCAGGCCTGTAAAGGAGAAGCCATCTTCTGAGCACACTGCCCCTGACTAAGCTCTCTTTTTTCTCTGTCTCTCGCTCTCTTTCTCTCTCTCTGTCTCCTTCTCCAATGGCATTTCCATGGAGCACAGCTTACCCCAGGGCCCAAGCTAATGAGACAACACAGGAAAATTGATTTAGCTCCCTGCTCCATCGCTATCTCCATCTGAGAGGCCAGAGATAAAACAGGGGAGTCCCCAGTGTCAGGGCTCACTAAGTCCCTCCAAAGTAATTTCCTCTCGTCTGACCGACCGCACTGAAGAGATTAATTATAGTCAAATTAGGGAAATAACTAGGTGAACATCTAAAAAGGGAAGTATTACAGGAAAGTAGGTGTTCTGGTTTAAGGTGCTGCAAATTGCTTTAGAGGAACATTATTTGGTTTATTTATAAAATCATGTGCTTAATGGGCACCTGACGAGCAGGTTTTCTTGTGACCAAAAACAATGCATTTTCAATAAGGATGCAAAGAGTTAGTTTGTTTCCTCTGATCATGTGAGGTTTTCTTGCTCTTTGATCTCTGTACTGTATGGCTTGCATGCAGGAAGTCTCAAACATTGCAGCGCTATTTGAACTAATCAGAATTGGAATGGCCCAGTGGTATGGTATAGTATACACTGTCTCTGCGTATTATAGATTTTCTTCCACATGGTGGCAGGATTGCACTATTTCAGGATGAAGTGGATTATGTAAAACAGATCCCAATATGAATGGGGTTACATGATTGTATTTGGCCTTGTGGAAAGCCAGGAAAAGTTCAAATACCCCCCCCCCCTCATTTTGTAAATGACATCGCCAAAGTCGAGGATTGGTAGGATGGTCAGTTTTACAAGGGTATGTTTGGCAGCATGAGTGAAGGATGCTTTGTTGTGAAATAGGAAGCCAATTCTAGATTTAACTTTGGATGGGAGATGTTTGATATGGGTCTGGAAGGAGAGTTTACAGTCTAACCAGACACCTAAGTATTTGTAGTTGTCCACGTATTCTAAGTCAGAGCCGTCCAGAGTAGTGATGTTGAACAGGCGGGTAGGTGCAGGTAGCGATCGGTTGAAGAGCATGCATTTAGTTTTACTTGTATTTAAGAGCAATTGGAGGCCACGGAAGGAGAGTTGTATGGCATTGAAGCTTGCCTGGAGGGTTGTTAACACAGTGTCCAAAGAAGGGCCGGAAGTATACAGAATGGTGTCGTCTGCGTAGAGGTGGATCAGAGACTCACCAGCAGCAAGAGCGACCTCATTGATGTATACAGAGAAGAGAGTCGGTCCAAGAATTGAACCCTGTGGCACCCCCATAGAGACTGCCAGAGGTCCGGACAGCAGACCCTCCGATTTGACACACTGAACTCTATCAGAGAAGTAGTTGGTGAACCAGGCGACGCAATCATTTGAGAAACCAAGGCTGTCGAGTCTGCCGATGAGGATGTGGTGATTGACAGAGTCGAAAGCCTTGGCCAGATCAATGAATACGGCTGCACAGTAATGTTTCTTATCGATGGCGGTTAAGATATCGTTTAGGACCTTGAGCGTGGCTGAGGTGCACCCATGACCAGCTCTGAAACCAGATTGCATAGCAGAGAAGGTATGGTGAGATTCAAAATGGTCGGAAATCTGTTTGTTGACTTGGCTTTCGAAGACCTTAGAAAGGCATGGTAGGATAGCTATAGGTCTGTAGCAGTTTGGGTCAAGAGTGTCCCCCCCTTTGAAGAGGGGGATGACCGCAGCTGCTTTCCAATCTTTGGGAATCTCAGACGACACGAAAGAGAGGTTGAACAGGCTAGTAATAGGGGTGGCAACAATTTCGGCAGATCATTTTAGAAAGAAAGGGTCCATATTGTCTAGATTGTCTAGCCTGCAAAACACCAGTCTCAACGTCAGTGAAGAGGTGACTCCGGGATGCTGGCCTCCTTGGCAGAGTTGCAAAGAAAGCCATATCTCAGACTGGCCAATAAAAATAAAATATTAGGATGGAATACAGTTTTATATCTTTATGTTTGAAGCCTGAAATGTGGCAAAAATGGTCACAAAGTTCAAGGGGGCCGAATACTTTCGCAAGGCACTGTATTTTTTATTTTTTATGGAATATCTACAGAGGCCCATCAGCAACCATCACTCCTGTGTTCCAGTGGCACTTTGTGTTAGCTAGTCCAAGTATATCATTTAAAAGGCTAATTGATAGTTAGAAAACTATTTTGCAATTATGTTAGCACAGCTGATTAAATAAGCAATCAAACTGGCCTTCTAGGTAGAGTTCCTCTGTCCAGTGTCTGAGATCCTCACTGAACTTCTGGAGAGAGTTTGCTGCACTGAAAGTAAAGGGGCTGAATAATTTTGCACGCCCAATTTTTCAGTTTTTGATTTGTTAAAAAAGTTTGAAATATCCAATAAATGTCGTTCCACTTCATGATTGTGTCCCACTTGTTGTTGATTCTTCACAAAAAAATACAGTTTTATATCTTTATGTTTGAAGCCTGCAATGTGGCAAAAGTTCACATAGTTCAAGGGGGCCGAATGCTTTCGCAAGGCACTGTAAAGCTACAATAGTCATTTACAACATTAACAATGTCTACACTGAATTTCCGATCAATTTGGGGTTATTTATAATTAACAAAAAGTGTGACTCTGGCAGCTCAGGACAGAAGGGCGATTCTGGCAGCAAAGGGCAGACGGGCGACTCAGGCAGCTCAGGCCAGACGGGCGACTCTGGCAGCTCAGGACAGACGGGCGACTCTGGCAGCTCAGGACAGACGGGCGACTCTGGCAGCTCAGGACAGACGGGCGACTCTGGCAGCTCAGGACAGACGGGAGACTCTGGCAGCTCAGGACAGACGGGAGACTCTGGCAGCGCTGGACAGGAGGGATCACCTGGAGGAAGAAGACTGAGAGACAGCCTGGTGCGTGGGGCTGCCACCGGAGGCCTGGTGCGTGGAGGAGGCACCGGATAGACCGGACCGTGGAGGCGCACTGGAGGTCTCGAGCACTGAGCCTGCACAACCCTACCTGTCTGGATACTCCCCGTCGCCAGGCCAGTGCGGCGAGGTGGAACAGACCGCACTGGGCTGTGCTGGCGAACCGGGGACACCGTGCGTAGGGCTGGTGCCATGTACCCCGGGCCAAGGAGACGCACTGGAGACCAGATGCGCTGAGCCGGCTTCATGGCACCTGGCTCGATGCCCACTCTAGTCCGGCCGATACTAGGCGCTGCGATGTAACACACCGGGCTATGCCTGTGCACCGGGGACACCGTGCGCCTCACGGCATAACACGGTGCCTGCCCGGTCCACATCTCTCCACGGTAAGCACGGGGAGTTGGCTCAGGTCTCCTACCTGACTTAGTCACACTCCCCGTGTGCCCCCACCAATATATTTTTGGGGCTGCCTCTCGGGCTTCCTTGATCGCTGTGCCAACTCCATTCGCCGGTATCCCTCCTCGCACTGTTCCAGAGAATCCCAGGAAGGGCTCCGGCACTCTCCCTGGGTCGACCGACCACCTTTCTATCTTGTCCCATGTTGTCACCTCCTCCAGATAGCGCTGCTCCTTACCACGCTGCTTGGTCCTTTGGTGGTTTCTGATTCTGTAATGCTCGTCATGGGTGGAAGAAGAGGAGGACCAATGTGCAGCGTGGTAAGTGTTCATATTCTTTAATGAAACAACTGAACACTGGAAAAACAACAAACAACAAAAGAACAGTCCTGTACAGTGAAGAAAAACACAGAACAGAAAATAATCACCCACACCACACTGGTGGGAAAAGGCTACCTAAGTATGATTCTCAATCAGAGACAATGAACGACACCTGCCTCTGATTGAGAACCATACCAGGCCAAACACAAAACCACAACATAGAAAAAAGAACATAGACTACTCACCAGGGGCTCAGTTTATTGCAGGGGAGGCGTAGTGGGAGGTTCCTGGTAGAAAGCCAGACCCGGTCCCCAGGGTGAAACACAGGAGTCGCAGTGCAGTGGCGGTCTCCCTGCTCCTTTTGACGGTGGACAGAGATGCTGTGAGTCGAGAAGCAGGTGGAGGTGAAACGTTTCATGAAACGAGACAACATAACAGTGGCAATAATGCATGAACACAGGAACAAAACCGACTGAGGAAGGAACCCAAGAGAGTGACAGATAAAGGGGAGGTAATCAGGAAGGTAATGGAGTCCAGGTGAGTATCATAATGATCTGTAAGCGTGCACAATGATGGATGCAAGGTGTGCGTAATGATGGATCCCAGGACCGGTGGTTAGTATACCAGCGACGTCAGATGAGAGGAACAGGAGTAGACATGACACTAATTGGAATTTTTATTTTATTTTTTTATTTTACCTTTATTTAACCAGGTAGGCAAGTTGAGAACAAGTTCTCATTTACAATTGCGACCTGGCCAAGATAAAGCAAAGCAGTTCGACAGATAAAACGACACAGAGTTACACATGGAGTAAAAACAAACATACAGTCAATAATGCAGTATAAACAAGTCTATATACAATGTGAGCAAATGAGGTGAGAAGGGAGGTAAAGGCAAAAAAAGGTCATTGGCAAAGTAAATACAATATAGCAAATAAAATACTGGAATGGTAGTTTTGCAATGGAAGAATGTGCAAAGTAGAAATAAAAATAATGGGGTGCAAAGGAGCAAAATAAATAAATAAATTAAAATTAAATACAGTTGGGAAAGAGGTAGTTGTTTGGGCTAAATTATAGGTGGGCTATGTACAGGTGCAGTAATCTGTGAGCTGCTCTGACAGTTGGTGCTTAAAGCTAGTGAGGGAGATAAGTGTTTCCAGTTTCAGAGATTTTTGTAGTTCGTTCCAGTCATTGGCAGCAGAGAAGTGGAAGGAGAGGCGGCCAAAGAAAGAATTGGTTTTGGGGGTGACTAGAGAGATATACCTGCTGGAGCGTGTGCTACAGATGGGAGATGCTATGGTGACCAGCGAGCTGAGATAAGGGGGGACTTTACCTAGCAGGGTCTTGTAGATGACATAGAGCCAGTGGGTTTGGCGACGAGTATGAAGCGAGGGCCAGCCAACGAGAGCGTACAGGTCACAATGGTGGGTAGTATATGGGGCTTTGGTGATAAAACGGATTGCACTGTGATAGACTGCATCCAATTTGTTGAGTAGGGTATTGGAGGCTATTTTGTAAATGACATCGCCAAAGTCGAGGATTGGTAGGATGGTCAGTTTTACAAGGGTATGTTTGGCAGCATGAGTGAAGGATGCTTTGTTGCGAAATAGGAAGCCAATTCTAGATTTAACTTTGGATTGGAGATGTTTGATATGGGTCTGGAAGGAGAGTTTACAGTCTAACCAGACACCTAAGTATTTGTAGTTGTCCACGTATTCTAAGTCAGAGCCGTCCAGAGTAGTGATGTTGGACAGGCGGGTAGGTGCAGGTAGCGATCGGTTGAAGAGCATGCATTTAGTTTTACTTGTATTTAAGAGCAATTGGAGGCCACGGAAGGAGAGTTGTATGGCATTGAAGCTTGCCTGGAGCGTTGTTAACACAGTGTCCAAAGAAGGGCCGGAAGTATACAGAATGGTGTCGTCTGCGTAGAGGTGGATCAGGGACTCACCAGCAGCAAGAGCGACCTCATTGATGTATACAGAGAAGAGAGTCGGTCCAAGCTGCTTTCCAATCTTTGGGAATCTCAGACGACACGAAAGAGAGGTTGAACAGGCTAGTAATAGGGGTGGCAACAATTTCGGCAGATAATTTTAGAAAGAAAGGGTCCAGATTGTCTAGCCCGGCTGATTTGTAGGGGTCCAGATTTTGCAGCTCTTTCAGAACATCAGCTGAATGGATTTGGGAGAAGGAGAAATGGGGAAGGCTTGGGCGAGTTGCTGTTGGGGGTGCAGTGCTGTTGTCCGGGGTAGGAGTAGCCAGGTGGAAAGCATGGCCAGCCGTAGAAAAATGTTTATTGAAATTCTCAATTATGGTGGATTTATCAGTGGTGACAGTGTTTCCTATCTTCAGTGCAGTGGGCAGCTGGGAGGAGGTGTTCTTATTCTCCGTGGACTTTACAGTGTCCCAGAACTTTTTTGAGTTAGTGTTGCAGGAAGCAAATTTCTGCTTGAAAAAGCTAGCCTTGGCTTTTCTAACTGCCTGTGTATAATGGTTTCTAGCTTCCCTGAACAGCTGCATATCACGGGGGCTGTTCGATGCTAATGCAGAACGCCATAGGATGTTTTTGTGTTGGTTAAGGGCAGTCAGGTCTGGGGAGAACCAAGGGCTATATCTGTTCCTGGTTCTAAATTTCTTGAATGGGGCATGTTTATTTAAGATGGTTAGGAAGGCATTTAAAAAAAATATCCAGGCATCCTCTACTGACGGGATGAGATCAATATCCTTCCAGGATACCCCGGCCAGGTCGATTAGAAAGGCCTGCTCGCAGAAGTGTTTCAGGGAGCGTTTTACAGTGATGAGTGGAGGTCGTTTGACCGCTGACCCATTACGGATGAATGGCAGTAGAGGTAGAATCCTGATTTTACTTGTCATTTTTAAATAAAAGTGAGTATGTGATATCAGAAATTGTGTAATACAATTAATGTCAACGTAAAATATTGTCATATAAATAGCTCAAATATTTTATACGTTTATAAGTATTTATATTTTCAAGAATACAGGTTTTATTAAACAAATCTGTATAAATGATCAGGTATCAAGACCCAGATGCAGACCGTGTCGAAGTAACAATGTTTATTACAGCAGCAGGGGAAAAGGTACAGGACGGCAGGCATGCTCAGGGTCAGGTCAGGCAGAGATCGGTAATCCAGAGGTGGGGCAAAGGTACAGGACGGCTATCAGGGTCAGGCAGAGTGGTCAGGCGGGTGGGTACAGGATAAGGACAGGCAAGTGTCAAAAACCAGGAGAACAAGAAAAGAGACTGGGGAAAAGCAGGAGCTGACACAAAAACGTTGGTTGACAAACAAGACGAACTGGCACAGACAAACAGAGAACACAGGTATACATACACAGGGGATAATAGGAAAGATGGGCGACACCTGGAGGGGGGTGGAGACAATCACAAAGACAGGTGAAACAGATCAGGGTGTGACATAAATAGCTTCTAAAATATATGTAAACAGACCATGTATGTCTACATTTTTGTTTTCTTTAAAAGCTGTCAGTGCTATTATATGATACAATATCAGTACTTGTTGCTGTGTTGATATGTGTTAATAACATTTAGACTACGTTACCCAGCAGGCTATGCGGGAGGCAGCTGTTTGAAGAATGCCTTGCATGGCTAAACATGGAGTTTTCTAGCTGAAGTATATGTTAATTAAAAGTAGTTAAATGTACGCCCCAGTTTGTCATTATATAAGGAACAAACATAATATGGTGTCAGATTGGTAGTCACTATGAAGAGACAGAGAAAAGAAAAGAGTAACTCTGCAAATTTCCGCAACGAAAATTGAACATTCTACCACAAGTCAAGTGACGTGAGTAGTTGAAGATGCTAGCTTGCAAGAGCGAGGACAACGAGCCGCAGCAGCTAGAGTGACAGCAGCGAGACCGAGGCTGCGTTGGAATCTGTTGACGAGCAAGTTGATGAGCAACATACTGAATGAAGTAAGAGAAATTGACACTGTTCCTGTTCTCCGTCATGGATAGGCTTAGTCCTCCTACTCCTATGCAGTTAGCAGGCAATTAAGCTGACAATTGGAAACGTTTCAAGCAGAGATTCAATATCTACCTAGCAGCCAGTGGTGCAGGGGGAGATGATGACAAATTGAAAGCTTCCATTTTTCTGCATGTTATTGGAGAGGATGCATTGGACATTTACAATAGCTTTCAGCAAGATGAGGCAAACTTGACATTGACAGTGCTAATGGCTGTCACGCCCTGGTCGAAGTATTTTGTATTTATCTTCATGTATTGGGTCAGGCCAGGGTGTGGCATGGGTTTTTTGTAATTGTGGTGTGTTTGTCTTGGGGTTTTGGAAGTGGTATTGGGATTGTAGCTTAGTGGGTTATCTAGCAAAGTCTATGGCTGTCTGGAGTGGTTCTCAATCAGAGGCAGGTGTTTATCGTTGTCTCTGATTGGGAACCATATTTAGGCAGCCATATTCTTTGAGTTTGTCGTGGGTGATTGTCCTTAGTGTCTTCGTTCCTGTCGCTGTGTTAGTTGACACAAGTATAGGCTTTCGGTTTTCGTTATGTTTATTTGTTTTGTAGTGTTTGTATTGATTCGTGTTTACGTTTTGTTTGCATTGATTCGTGTTTACGTTCGTTCATTAAACATGGATCGCAATCTACACGCTGCATTTTGGTCCGACTCTCCTTCACCACTAGAAAACCGTAACAATGGCTAAATTTGAGGAGTACTTTGTACCAAGCCAGAACGTCACTTTTGAGAGATACAAGTTTTTCTCTCATGATCAGAGACAGGGAGTCAGTTTTGACCAGTATTTGGCTGAGCTGAACACACTGAGCAAAACGTGTGAATTTGAAAATCTGAAAGACTCACTAGTGAAAGACTGCTGCGTCAGAGATTGCAGCGTGAGCAAGATTTGGGGGGAGGCTTATTATTATAAGCAGCACGTTACTGGTCAGGCACCGTATTATGCGGTTAAGCGCACGTGTCGCCAGTACGTGCCCATAGCCCGGTGAGCTATAGGGCAGCCCCCCGAAAGTATCATGCGAGTGTGGGCATCGAGCCAGGGCGTATGGTGCCTGCTCAACGTGTCTGGTCGCCGGTACGCAGTTTTGGTCCAGGGTATCCTACGCCGGCTCTGCGTACTGTGTCTCCGGGGCGCTGGGAGGCGGCAGTGCTTCCTATGCTTGCGCTCCGCTCGTGCCGGGCAAATGTGGGAGTGGAGCCTAAGGGAGAGGTGCGTGTAGTAGGCACTAGATCTCCCGTGCTTACCCACAGCCCGGTTCAACCTGTGCCTGCACTCTGGAGGGTCCGGGCTAGAGTAGTGATCCAGCCTGGGGAAGTGGTGCCAAGGCTGCGCACCAGAGCTCCAGTGCTCCCCCACAGCCCGGTCCTTCAGGTGCCTCCTCCTAACACCAAGCCTCCTGGAGGTCTCCCCAGCCTGGTGGGTCCTGTGGCAGCCCCACGCACCAGGCTGTCTCTCTGTCTCCTCCCTACAGGTTCTCCCGCCTGTCCGGCGCTGCCGGAGTCTCCCGCCTGTCCGGCGCTGCTGGAGTCTCCTGCTCCAGAGGCGCCAGAGCCCCTCAGTCCAGAGGCGCCAGAGCCCGTCAGTCCAGAGGCGCCAGAGCCCGTCAGTCCAGAGGCGCCAGAGCCCGTCAGTCCAGAGGCGCCAGAGCCCCTCAGTCCAGAGGCGCCAGAGGCGCCAGAGCCCCTCAGTCCAGAGGCACCAGAGCCCCTCAGTCCAGAGACGCCAGAGCTTCCGCCCCTCTGTCCCGAGCTGCCCCTCTGTCCCGAGCTGCCCCTCTGTCCAGTGGGGTCATTTAGAAGGGTAGCCGTGGTTAGGAAGCCACGGAGGCGGGCAATGAGGCGGACTAAGACTATGGTGAAGTGGGGTCCACGTCCCGCGCCAGAGCCGCCACCGCGGACAGACGCCCACCCAGACCCTCCCCTATAGGTTAAGGTTTTGCGGCCGGAGTCCGCACCTTTGGGGGGAGGTACTGTCACGTTCTGACCTTTATTTCCTTTGTTTTGTATTTATTTAGTATGGTCAGGGCTTGAGTTGGGGTGGGCAGTCTATGTTTGTTTTTCTATGATTTGGGGGTTTGTATGTTTCGGCCTAGTATGGTTCTCAATCAGAGGCAGGTGTCATTATTTGTCTCTGATTGAGATTCATACTAAGGTAGCCTGGGTTTCACTGTTTGTTTGTGGGTGATTGTCTATGTTGATTTGCTTGTGTCATCACAGATCTCATTTAGCTTCACGGTCGTTATTTGTTTATTGTTTTGTATAGTGTGTCTCAGTGTTCAGTGTTTTCGTCATTAAATATCAAGATGAACACAAACCACGCTGCATTTTGGTCCTCCTCTCCTTCCCAGGAAGAATCCTGTGACAATACTACCTTCCCCTGTGCTCAGTAACAAACCACACAACCCTCCCCAATGCAAAAATTTAATTTTGACAACCCTCCCCTATTTTGGACCAGCACGTCCCGGATCACTATATTGAGGCTAAAAAACACTGACTTTCAATATAAAATGTGACGCCTGTCAATACACAGCTGGACTCGCCTGCTCCCGCTGTCTCCCATTGTGCTATTTACAAGCAAGCATGTGACTGGCTCAACTGTTCTGGGGAACTATGGTAAAATAATGTGACAGGTGAAACGAACACGTTCTGCTTTATCTCCTAATGTATTGCACAAGTTGACTGCAGGTATTTACTTACAAAGTAGCTACAAGTATATTAACATTTATTGAAAAACTTCAAATAAGTTTTATTGCTATTGACAGTATTGAAAAAGCATCCTGTGGCTATTTCCAAATACCCCGGTATACGGTATACCTCCCAAGCCTACTACACAGTGAACTGTCCAAGCGGGAGGTCAAAACAATGATCTAGAATCATATTGGACTCTGTTTTGGTTGCAGCAGCATGATTGATGATACCTCAAAGAGGACATTTGCCTCTGCCTGAGACAGACCATGGCTAATCCTAAGATTAGCCATGCCATAATTACATTTTAATCACAAAGCACTCTTTGTGTTTCAGCCCCACTTCCTCCACTCAGGAATTCTGATCATGGAGATGTTGACATGTTTAGTTCTTGAAACCATTTTGAGGCACCTATCACATTGATTCAGTCTTATTTTCTATAAAAAAGTATTGTTGTGATCCTCTCTCAGTTGCAGTAATAACACATGGTCTTAGACCAGATCTAAATATACTGTGTTTTGTATTTGATCAAGCTTGCCCTAAGGGATCAGAGCATATTTGTGAGGGGACATTGTGATTCATCCAAGCAATAAAATGCATGCTGTGTGTGCCCCTACGCTGGGGGCGTTCTCTGGAAAAGTGTACCAAATCATACTGTATTGTCAAAGTGATAGCTACTCTGTTGCCTTCTTCAGTAAGCATTTGTTTACATAATGCAAGTGAAACAACAAAGCTATTGGAAATACTGTACTGTATATAAGCCACCAAATCCACCAATCGTTCCATTTCATTTCAACAAATCTTTCAGGGTGTGGCAGTAGCAGGGACAGTGGCGTCTAGTGTGTAAAACCTTGTAATTTATGCAGGGAAATGCAAGCTACTTCAATGGCTAATTTCTCTGAACCTGGGTGAAAAAACATCACCATATTAATTGAGAATACTACTGTCACGATAGTCGTCAGGGAAATGACCGGACCAAGGTGCAGCGTTGTGAGCGTACATTTATTTTTATTATGAATGTCGCCAACAAAAACAAGAAACAGCCAAACGAACATGAAGCTTACTAGGGCTATACAGGCCACTAACAAAGACAACTACCCACAACTAAGGTGGCAAAACAGGCTGCCTAAGTATGATTCCCAATCAGAGACAACGCTAGACAGCTGTCCCTGATTGAGAACCATACCCGGCCAAAACATATAAACAGAAAACATATAAATAAAGAAACTAGAATGCCCACCCTAGTCACACCCTGGCCTAACCAAAATAGAGAATAAAAGCCTCTCTATGGCCAGGGTGTGATGGTCCGGGTGGGCATCTATTTCGGTGGCGGCTCCGGTGCGGGACGCAGACCCCGCTCCTCCTCTGGCTCCCCCCACTTTGGTGGCGCCTCTGGACTGGGGACCCTCGTTGCTGCTGGCTCCGGACTGGGGACCCTCGTCGCTGCAGGCTCCGGACTGGGGACCCTGGTCGCTGCGTGGAGCTGCCACAGGGCTTACCAGGCCGGGGAGACATACAGGAGGCCTGGTTCTGTGAGCAGGCACAGGACTCACCAGGCTGGGGAGACATACTGGAGGCCTGGTTCTTGGAGCAGGCACCGGATACACTGGGCCGTGGAGGCGCACTGGAGGTCTCGAGCGTAGAGCCTGCACAACCCGTCCTGGCTGGATGCCCATAATAATTTTGCACGCCCAATTTTTCAGTTTTTGATTTGTTAAAAAAGTTTGAAATATCCAATAAATGTCCTTCCACTTCATGATTGTGTCCCACTTGTTGTTGATTCTTCACAAAAAAATACAGTTTTATATCTTGAAATGTGGCAAAAGGTCGCAAAGTTCAAGGGGGCCGAATACTTTCGCAAGGCACTGTATATGAGTATTGAGGAGTATTTCTCTCTGTAATAAAGCCCTTTTGTGGGGAAATACTAATTCTGAATTGCTAGGTCTGGTTCCCCAGTGGGTCGGCCTGGCCCATGCCCTCCCAGGCCCACCCATGGCCGAGCCGCTGCCAGTCATGAGAAATCAATAGATTAGGACCTACTGATTTTATTTAAATTGACTGATTTCCTTATATGAAATGTAACTCAGCAAAATGTTTGAAATTGCTGCATGTTGCGTTAATATTTTTGTTCAGTATAAACAGTTTGTGTATGTATGTATGTATGTGTATATATATATATATATATATATATATATAAACTCATGTTTAAATGTCCTCTCACTGTTAACTGCGTTTGTTTTCATCAAACTTAGCATGTGTAAATATTTGTATGAACATAACAAGATTCAACAACTGAGACATTAACTGAACAAGTTCCACAGACATGTGACTTACAGAAATGGGATAATGTGTCCCTGAACAAAGGGGGGGTTCAAAATCAAAGGTAACATTCAGTATCTGGTGTGGCCACCAGCTGCATTAAGTACTGCAGTGCATCTCCTCTTCATGGACTGCACCAGATTTGCCTGTGCTTGCTGTGAGATGTTACCCCACTCTTCCACCAAGGCACCTGCAAGTTCCCAGACATTTCTGGGGGGAATGGCCCTTTCCCTCACCCTCCGATCCAACAGGTCCCAGATGTGCTCAATGGGATTGAGATCCGGGCTCTTCGCTGGCCATGGCAGAACACTGAGATTCCTGTCTGAACAAACACTGTCATTCCTGTCAGATCGAGTAGTATGGCTGGAGGTATTGTCATGCTGCAGGGTCATGTCAGGATGAGCACCACATGTGGAAGGACTTTTCCCTGTAACGCACAGCGTTGAGTTTGCCTGCAATGACAACAAGCTCAATCCGATGATGCTGTGACACACAACCCCAACAGGTCTACAAGCCCTCAGTCCAGCCTCTCTCAGCCTATTATGGACAGTATGAGCACTGATGGAGGTATTGTGCATTCCTGGTGTCACTCGGGCAGTTCTTGTTGCCTTCCTGTACCTGTCCCGCAGGTGTGATGTTCGGATGTACCGATCCAGTGCATGTGTTGTTACATGTGGTCTGCCACTACAAGGACGATCATCTGTCTCCCTGTAGCCCTGTTTTAGGCGTCTCACAGTAGGGACCTTGCAATTTATTGCCCTGGCCACATCTGCAGTCCACATGCCTCAATGCAGCATGCCTAAGGCACGTTCACGCCTATGAGCAGGGACCATGGACATCTTTCTTTTGGTGTTTTTCAGAGTCAGTAGAAAGGCCTCTATATAGTGTCCTAACTTTTCATAACTGTGACCTTAATTGCCTACAGTCTGTAAGCTGTTAGTGTCTTAATGACCGTTCCACAGGTGCATGTTCATTAATTGTTTATGGTTCATTACTTGTTTGTGGTTCATAGAACAAGCATGGGAAACAGTGTTTAAACCCTTCACAATGAAGATCTGTGAAGTTATTAGGATTTTTACAAATTATCTTTGAAATTATCCTGAAAAAAAGGAACCTTTCTTTTTTTGCTGAGTTTATATATGTACAGTACCAGTCAAAAGTCTGGACACACCTATTCATTCAAAGGTGTTTCTTTATTTTTACTATTTTTTACATTGTAGAATGGAATCATGTAGTAACCAAAAAAGTTTTAAACAAATTAAAAATATATATATTTGAGATTCTTCAAAGTAGCCACCCTTTGCCTTGATGACAGCTTTGCACACACTTGACATTATCTCAACCAGCTTCATCAGGTAGTCACCTGGAATGCATTTCAATTAACAGGTGTGCCTTGTTAAAAGTTAATTTGTCTAATTTCTTTCCTTCTTAATGTGTTTGAGACAATCAGTTGTATTGTGACATGGTAGGAGTGGTATACTGAAGATAGTCCTATTTGGTAAAATACCAAGTCCTTATTATGGCAAGAACAGCTCAAATAAGGAAAGAGAAACAACAGTCCATCATTTATTGAAGACATGAAGGTCAGTCAATGAGGAAAATGTCAGGAATTTTTCAAGTTTCTTTAAGTGCAGTTGCCAAAATCTTTAAGTGTTATGATGAAACTGGCTCTCATGAGGAATGCCACAAGAAAGGAAGACCCAGAGTTACCTCTGCTGCAGAGGATAAGTTCATTAGAGTTACCAGCCTCAGATCGCAGCCCCAATTGAATGCTTCACAGTTTTCAAGTAACAGACACATCTCAACATCAACTGTTCAGAGGAGACTGCGTGAATCAGGCCTTCATGGTCGAATTGCTGCAAAGAAACCACTACTAAAGGACACCAATAAGAAGAAGAGACGAGCAATGGACATTAGACAGGTGGAAATCTGTCTTTTGGTCTGATGAGTCCAATTTGGCGTTTTTTGGTTACAAATGGTGTCTCATTGTACGACGCAGAGTAGGTGAATGGATGATCTCCGCATGTATAGTTCCAACCGTGAAGCATGGAGGAGGAGGTGTGATACTGTGGGGGTGCTTTGCTGGTGACACTGTCAGTGAATTATTTAGAATTCACGGCACACTTAACCAGCAAGGCTTCCAAAGCATTCTGCAGCGCTATACCATCCCATCTGGTTTGCTCTTAGTGGGACTATCAAGAGTGTGCAAAGCTGTCATCAAGGCAAAGGGTGGCTACTTTGAAGAATCTCAAATAATATATACTGTATATTGTAAAGAATGAATCAAATCAATTACAGGTCAAGATCTAAATATTGCTCCCAGAATTGATCAAAGCTCAAAACACTTATATTCTTGACCTGACTGAGTTCTAATCATGCCTGCCTCTTTGCGAACTAATAGAATCATGAGGGAAAGGGGGATTCCTAGGTTTGTTCATTGTGTTCGCCTGCATTCCCCAGATTTGACTCCCAGATTAGCTTTTTTAGCAGCACATTTACCACTCTCTCAAAATGCTAACTCCGCCCTCTCGCAGCAAATGCCGAGGGCCTGAGACTAGAATCACCCCAGCTCGAGAGAGAGAGTCAGCCCAAGCAGGCAAACTAAAGACACTGCTGACGGTGTGTTTGCAAGATGTTGGACCAAAGGCAATTTTAAAACCATCGCACAACTCCTGCCATGTCTACAGACATCCCACAAACAAACAAACAAATACAGACCCACAGAGAATGAGTGCACAACTAATAAATAGTTGTTTATAGATACCTACAGTGGTTCCTCATTTATAATATACAAACATTTATTGTGGAACTGGGATTCCTTGGAGTGCATTCCGATGAAGATCATCAAAGGTAAGTGAATATTTATAACTATATTTCTGAGTTTTGTGACACCTCTCCTTCTTTGGAAAATGGCTGTATCTTTTTCTGTGACTTGGCGCTGACCAAACATAATCGCAAGGTGTGCTTTCGCCGTACAGCCTTTTTGAAATCTGACACAGCGGTTGCATTAAGGAGAAGTTTATCTATAATTCCATGCATAACACTTGTATCTTTTATCAATGTTTATTGAGTATTGATGTGAGTATCAATGAGTATTTCTGTAATTTGATATGGCTCTCTGCACTTTCACCGGATGTTTGTTTGAGACAATGCATTTCTGAACATAACACACCAATTTCAAATGAAGTTTTTGGACATAAAGATGAACTTTATCGAACAAAACACACATTTATTGTCTAACATGGAGTCCTTGAGTGCTATCCGGTGAAGATCATCAAAGTTTAGTTAGCTAGCGGAACCCCTCGGCAACATTCCGCTGAAAAGGCAGCATGCGAAATTCAAAAATATATTTTTTGAAATATGTAACTTTCACACATTTAACAAGTCCAATACAGCAAATGAAAGAAACTTCTTGTTAATTTTAACGCTATTTCTGAGTTTTGTGACACCTCTCCTTCTTTGGAAAATGTGTGACAGGTGGAAAGCATGGCCAGCCGTAGAGAAATACTTAATAAATTCTCAATTATAGTGGATTTATCGATGGTGACAGTGTTTCCTAGCCTCAGAGCAGTGGGCAGCTGGGAGGAGGTGCTCTTATTCTCCATGGACATTACAGTGTCCCAGAACTTTTTTGAGTTAGTACTACAGGATGCACATTTCTGTTTGAAAAAGCTATCCTTAGCGTTCCTAACTGCCTGTGTATATTTGTTCCTAACTTCCCTGAAAAGTTGCATGTCACAGGGGCTATTCGATGCTAATGCAGAACGCCACAGGATGTTTTTGTGCTGGTCATGGGCAGACAGGTCTGGAGTGAACCAAGGACTATATCTTTTCCAAGTTCTAAATTCTTTGAATGGGGCTTGCTTATTTAAGATGGTGAGGAAGGCACTTTTAAAGAATAGCCAGGCATCATCTACTGACGGGATGAGGTCAATGTCATTCCAGGATACCCCCGGCCAGGTCAATTAGAAAGGCCTGCTCGCAGAAATGTTTTAGGGAGCGTTTGACAGTGATGAGGGGTGGTTGTTTGGTCGCAGACCCATTACGGATGCAGGTAATGAGGCAGTGATCGCTGAGATCTTGATTGAAAACAAAAGGTGCATTTGGAGGGCGAGTTAGTTAGGATGACGTCTATGAGGGTGCCCGTGTTTACGGATTTGGAGTTGTACCTGGTAGGTTCATTGATCATTTGTGTGAGAATGAGGGCATCAAGCTTGGATAGTAAGATGGCCGGGGTGTTAAGCATGTCCCAGTTTATGTCAACTAGTAGCATGAGCTCGAAAGATAGATGGGGGGCAATCAATTCACATATGGTATCGAGGGCACAGCTGTGGGCAGAGGGAGGTCTATATAGCAAGCGGAAACAGTGAGACACTTGTTTCTGGAAAGGTGAATTTTTAGAAGTAGAAGCTCAAATTGTTTGGGTACAGACTTGGATAGTAAGACAAAACTCTGCAGGCTATCGTTGCAGTAGATTGCAAAACAGCCCCCTTTGACAGTTCTATCTTGGCGGAAAATGTTATAGTTAGCGATGGAGATTTCAGGGTTTGTGGTGGTTTTCCTAAGCCAGGATTCGTGACACTGCTAAGACATCTGGGTTGGCAGAGTGTGCTAAAGCAGTGAGTAAAACTAACTTAGGGTGTAGGCTTCTAATGTTAACATGCATGAAACCAAGGCTTTTACGGTTACAGAAGTCAACAAATGAGAGCACCTGGGGAGTGGGAGTGGAGCTAGGCACTGCAGGACCTGGATTAACCTCTACATCACCAGAGGAACAGAGGAGAAGTAGGATAAGGGTACGGCTATACGAACTGGCCGTCTAGCACGTTCAGAACAGAGAGTAAAAGGAGCAAGTTTCTGGGCACGATAGCATAGATTCAAGGCATAGTGTACAGACAAAGGTAAGGTAGGATAAGAGTACATTGGAGGTAAACCTAGGCATTGAGTAATGATGAGAGAGATATAGTCTCTAGAGACGTTTAAACCAGGTGATGTCATCGCATATGTAGGAGTTGGGACAACATGGTTGGTTAAGGCATATTGAGCAGGGCTAGAGGCTCTACAGTGAAATAAGACAGTAATCACTAACCAGGACAGTAATGGACGAGGCGTATTGATATTAGAGAGAGGCATGAGTAGCCAAGTAAACATATGGATCCAGTGAGTGGTTGGGCTGACTGGGGACACGGCAATTCAGACAGTTAGTGTAGTGGCAAATCGGCTCGAATATGACGCACTCAAGAACTTTGTAAAAATCAATAGGCTTTTAATATCAAGGTATCTCAAGCCGGAGCGGTCCGCGGAACACACACATTTTCAGAGCACTCGCTCTGACTTTTTATACACACAATCCATGAATCCATCCTACTTCGTGCATCCTGCTTGTTCAGCCCAGTAACGCCCCCATCTGCTTTCGGTCAGATTAAAAATAATGACAAGACCCTTCTTTTGACCTAAAGATAATATACATCCCCCTTCCCTGCGATGTAACTGATATCTGTAATTCGTCTGGGGTCATTTGGCTGACACCCTCTTTCATATATCACTCTGACCTTTGTATGTCCAGTCATTTCTAGGCGTCTATGTGTCTGCATTCCTTTAGTGTTCCCGGCTGTTCCATACTCCCATGGTCTTTCTCGGCTTTCTGTCCTATACAATAGACAATGCATTTTACCAGAACAGGAAATTAACCCATACATGTATCTTTTCTTGTATTACTATAATCATGTATATGATTTTCTCCCACATTAGCAGGTCAATGCTAACACGCTAACAGTTAGTAGGCCGGGGCTAAACAAGCTAGCAGTTAGCAGACCGGGTTAGCAAGCAAGCAGTTAGCAGGGGCTAGCAGTTAGCAGACCGGGGCAGGCAAGATAGCAGTTAGCAGACCTTTGCATGCAAGCTAGCAGTTAGCAGACCGGGGCTAGCAAGTTAGCCTTTGGGGGACGTCGCGATGGGGGTAAGTCTGTTTTTGCCTCTTCGTGCGGTGACGTCGATAGACCAGTCGTGGACCTTCAGCGGGCTTCGAGCCTGAGGGGCCTGTTGGAATCCTCGGGCAGATTATGTCAGTATTCCAATCGTAGAGGATCGGTGGGGTTCTGTGCCCCGTACCAGCAGTAGAAGGGGTCCGGATATTGTAGCCCAGTAGTGGGCTTCGGTGGTAGCACAGGAGCCCTGTCCAGGCTAGCTTCAGGCTAATTGGTGCTTGCTCCGGGATGGAAACGCTATCCAGGAGTGATCACCCGGGATTGCGGTTAGCTAGTTGCGAAGATCCAGATGAAAATGTCCAGAGTTTGGGGTAGGAATCCGGGGATATGGAGAGAAATAGATCCATTATGCTCTGGTTTGAGTCACGTTGTTCGAACTGGCGAGAGCTTTCCGAGCTAAAGGTTAGCTGATGACCGCTAGCAAAGGTTTGCTAGCTGATAGCTGGTAGGTAGTTAACTGGCTAGCTTTAGTTGAGGGATTCCAGATCCAAAGTAAATAGAACTACTTTAGAAAAAAAGCAGATCCCACGGCACATTGGGTGAGGCGGGTTGCAGGAGAGTATTTAGAAGTTGAGGTTTAGGAAAATATTTGAAAAATATATGCGAAGAAAAATATGTAAAAAGATATATACAAGGGACACGACAGAACAAAAGACAAAGATGTCTGACTGCTACGCCATCTTGGAGTGGGAGTTGTTATTGTTATTCTTTAGTTTTTTATCATCTTATGTTTGTTGTGTAGTAAATATTTCCGTTTTTATTCTCATTGTTTTTTTGTGTTTTTTTATGAAGCACATTGCATTGCATTCCATGTCTGAAATGTGCTGTATAAATAAAGCTTGATTTAATTGGATTTCATTACTGAATGAGCTTCTGTTCCTCTTGTTGAATATTAGCTCAAAAGTGCCGGCACCTATTTCAGTCCAAGTAAAGCACTGTAGTTTAACTATTACCCACCTTTATTACCACTACATTTTTTTCTATATTTATTTATTAACCTTTATTTAACTAGGCAAGTCAGTTAAGAACAAATTCTTATTTACAATGACGGCCTACCCCGGCCAAACCCTTACGACGCTGGGCCAATTGTACATCACTGATATTACAGGTTTTTTTCGATTGCTAAACGACAGTGGGCACAACTGGAGTCACATGTGCAAAACTCTAACTACAGTCTGCACTACCAACAGTCACCTGAGCTAAACAGTTCACATCACCTGCAAAACTCATTCCAAGCAACACAACTCTTAACACATGGCTCAAAACACGCTCAGTGCAGCCAAACACTATGCACAACCCTCACTGAGATAACACACACTGTCACTCAGAACACACTGAGAGTAAAAACACTAGCATCAAACACCAATTCAGAAAATACTAAGTTTTCATCTTTACAGTTTGAACAATTTCAGTGACTTCATACAAAGTCATATTTTCTTCAAAGAAAAGAGTGACATTCTTTCACATGATTTATAAAAAAATTTAGAACATAACAATTCTTTAAGGTAAATGAAAATTAGCAGTTTGCTTCAATAGTCTGTAGTAATTTACGGAATTACAGTAATGAGAAGAAAAGGTAGAAACTAAAAGTACATACTGTAATTCGAACAAATAATTGAGGGGCTAATCCTGCCTCTCTCTAGCATCAGGCCACAGGTTTTCTTCAACATCACATCTAATGTTTTCTCTTGCCATGCACCTGGGGAAGAACCTTCTGGAGTGCCTTATCCATCCCTGGCAGTCCTCTGGACTCGTGTCCTCACATCCGGCACGCATGGCTTCCAAACGAGACATTTGGTCATGTGGGTGGTGACCAAACACTTTCCACCTCCAGGCAGAGAAAAACTCCTCTATTGGGTTGAGGAAGGGTGAATATGCAGGCAGGTACAAAACCATAAATCTGTGATGTGCTGCAAACCAATCTGTGACAGCTGCAGAGTGGTGGAAAGCAACGTTATCGCAAACTATGACAAAAACTTGGGGGTTTCTTACTGGCTCCCCCTGTTCTGCTGGCACTAGCTGAGCATAGAGCTGTTCTAGGAAAGCTATAAGCCTTTCTGTGTTGTATGGGCCAATGAGTGGTGTGTTGAGAAGCAAACCATCATTGGCCATTGTAGCACACATGGTGATATTTCCCCCCCTTTGGCCTGGAACCTCCACTGTGGAGGTTCCACAGTGGAGGTTCCACCACAGTGGAGGTTCCACTATTACTGTAAATATTTTGTATAGCTGTGTACGTAACCTCAGACGTCTTACCTGGACATATTGGTATCTTTGCTCTTTTACCCGTTCACTGTTTCTCTCGAACGGTACAGTGTATAACTGTTTCATTGTAACTTGGTGTATCTTTAGGACTCAAGCAATAGTTGTTGTGCTGACAGAATTAACATTTTCAAATATATCATTATCAGCCAGCACTCTATCTTGAATCTCCCGCAGTTTTATTGCATTGTTGACAACAACCATGTCAACAATAGCATTTTCCTGCGCATCTGAAAATATTTTTCCTCTTCCCCCTGTTGGGGGCAGCCTTTGGGTCCAGTTGTAAAAATATATTTTACAGTCAAACTTACTGTAATAATAATCTGTGTAAATATTCTATAATTGCAATACAAAATAGATTCCTGTAATGTTTTCATTTACTGTAAGGATATAACTCTCACCTGTTTGCATGATGGAAAATTCGCATTACAGATGCCACTGTGGATCTTTGCAGATTGGGTTGCACCCTCAACCCTGCCTCTCTCAATGACAGACCATGGTTCACGACATGGTCTATAAGTGTAGCCCTTATTTCATCTGAAATAACAGCTCTTTGTCTTCTTTGTCTTCCTCCACGCATCCGCCCTCTCCCTGCTACCCTTCTCCCTCCACGAACCCATCTTCCTTGTTCCATTTCCAAAATGAGTCTTTCTGAGCTCTACCTATATATACTGTAATATGTGTGTGTGTTCACTAACAAGTCTAAAACAAGACACCTGCTTAGCCTTTCAGCTGAAATTGCAATCAGCAGTGTTTGAAAGGCACAAGGCTGAAATCTATTCCGTTTTGAATGTGTGGTTCACAGTTTTGACAGCAGTGTGTTAGCATTTGAACAAAGTGCTGTAAATCCACAGTGTTGTGCAGGTTGTGGTTAAAGTCATGGGATAAGTGTGTAGAGTTTTGAAAACTGTGTTCAAGCAATGAAAAACGAACTAGAGTTTGGTCCACATGAACTGCTGCTGTGCAGACTGTAGTTAGAGTTTTGCACATGTGACTCCAGTTGTGTCCACTGTCGTTTAGCAATCGAAAAAAAACTGTAATAGAGAATCATGAGTAATATTCAAATAATTAATGTGAATGTGATAATACTGTGTGCTCCACTGATGTCAGTTTGTGTGGAGCTTGATTACTAATACCTAGGAATACAAATGTGAATGCTATGCAATTTGAGAAAAGCCATATCTACGTAAAGAGTTGCTGATCTTAAGCAATTCATCAATACAACTGCCTGAACAGTCGTTGATGCTATGTGTCAGTGTGAATAATTGATCATATTTCCCCCCCTTTCAGAGGTATAACATTACAATTGTATAGCTAATAGGCTATGTGTTTATAGATCGACTGAGGTGAATGAACCTACAGCAGCCAAGGTGATAATGGCCGCTGAGGTTATTTTTGCTTGTTTTTGGTGTTTTCTCCAAACAGCATTTGAATGTTGTTTAATTGTATAGAAATGCAATAAATGAGCTTCAACTTTAAAAAAAGAAATGTCCTGGGGAGAGAGGGGACACCCCCCTGCCTCCCTTCTGGACTTCACTAAAACTCAGACCCCGGTTATGGCCCTGCAAATAGCCATGACTCATTCTGGGTAGGTTATTTTATTAATTACATCCACTATTAAGTCACAGCCTGTGTTTCCCTTATTACCTAATCTCATTCAGTGCTAATAACATTGTTAGGGGTTTTGCCCAGGTTGTCGTATTTTCAGGTGCTTAAATCATCTTCTAGAATAGGTGAGCCATGAAATTATGAAAAACATTTCAGACATGAAAATGTATCATGAAGCACAGAAAGAGGATTAAAATGTATTTAGTGCTTATTAATGTTTTAGTGGTGCTTTAGTGTTTATTTAGTTGTCTCCTGTGTATATGTCCCAAAACACTCCAAAGATGTAAGTTGTGCTTTTGGCATGGTTAAAGATAAAGTATGTTCACTTGGAGAGATGTGTAGAAAGACGGAAGTCCATACGCTTCACTATGCACTGACGGGTTAATTACACACAACAGAAGGCTGCCAGTGTGTGTGTGTGTGTGTGTGTGTGTGTGTGTGTGTGTGTGTGTGTGTGTGTGTGTGTGTGTGTGTGTGTGTGTGTGTGTGTGTGTGTGTGTGTGTGTGTGTGTGTGTGTGTGTGTGTGTGTGTGTGTGTGTGTGTGTGTGTGTGTGTGTGTGTGCGTGCGTGCATTTCTGTGTGGAGTAGAAATAACACCAGTGAGTGGGAGCAATAGAGAGAACAGAGTAGGAGAGAGAGAGCGAGAGAGAGAGAGAGAGAGAGAGCGAGAGAGAGAGAGAGAGAGCAAAGGAGAAAGAGACGGAGGGACATCTTAACACGTTGGCGGGGCATGCAGGTTTATTTCACAATTCCCAGCAAAGGTTATCTTGTGTGAATTTAAATGGGCTCCATACAGACGATTCCCTTCACTTGGAGTGGAGCTACTCTCTGCTCTGTAGGGTAGTGGAATGAGAGGAAAGCGCAGCTAGAGAGGAGAGCAAAGGAGTGAATTAGTCCCACTTCCCATGCACCCCAACTGCTTGACAGATGGCATGGCAAAGTGATCCTTGGTTCTAACCCAGCTGCTGCCCTTTTGTGCTCTGTGAGGTAATGTATGTTTCCTACCTTGCTTTAGCAAAGCTCATGTCTATTGTACACATACATGTATTGTACATTCTGTACTGTAATGCTTTGAATATGCTTGCGTGAATGGATGTGAATGGAACTACTGTATTATGTGTTTAAAATGAATCAGCACAAGTTCAGTGTCAGGTCACTATGTCATCATACTACAGGATAGTGGTAGTTTATCATCACTTTATCTGTGTGTTATCAGTCAGCTTTGAGGGATCTGCTGCTGGTTCATTGCACTCTTCAGTTAATTGTCTCATGTGGCAGGAGATGGCTGTTCTGTCACTAACCTTAGAGTGCATCAACTATGTGATGAAGCGTAGTGAAGGGAAGTTTAGCTGAAGGGTGAGCACCCTCCGGTGAACACTTTCCTCTAGAGTCTGCATCCATCTGCACCTTTTATCAGCCGTCTGTTGTCTGCAAAAAAGGATAATGCTGGTCGCCACTGCTTGAAGCAGCACACACCTTCTGTAGAAAAATACCTTGTCCCTGCACCTCGCCTTCTCATGTTTATTACTCCCTGAGCAATATTAGCCAGGACTGTGTAGGAATATAAGGATTTTTGCCACAAGAGAGAGGCTATAGGAACAAGTGTGGAAATATTGTGTACATGGAACATCCTGTGCAGTAGGTTGGGGAGAGATGGGGAATGTTAGATGATGAGATGGATAATGACCATCTATTTGCACATTTTGGTTGAATTCTAATGCTGTTCGGGTCAAAAATGGAAAATACACAAAATCACAAACTTAGCTCCAGATTTGCAAAGAACCTGAGGTTGAATTGTAAACAATGGTAGCTATTGGGTGAACAAATTACCCTTTCATTGCATAGAATAGATACTGCTAAGATCAGAAAGATCTCAATGGTTCTGCCACATTTTGACAACCATCTTTTCTGGTGAAAATATGTTATGTTAAACATAGCAGGTCTCCAAATGAATACTTGGATCAGTTTTCATAAAAATATCAGTCATAACAACAAGAGCAGGAATAAGCTCACAGGTTATTAAACAGAAGTGTGACTGAAGCAAAAGGATTACTTGAAATGAGGCGTAAAGTGGAAAAATGACTAAGAGGATAATTACCTCATTTGATTTAGGGCTGGATTTCTTAAACAAACCAGCCTTTGGGGCGGCAGGGTAACCTAGTGGTTAGAGCGTTGGACTAGTAACCGGAAGGTTGCAGGTTCAAACCCTTGAGCTGACAAGGTCAATCTGTCGTTCTGCCCCTGAACAGGCAGCTAACCCACTGTTCCTAGGCTGTCATTGAAAATAAGAATTTGTTCTTAACTGACTTGCCTGGTTAAATAAAGGTAAAATTAAAAAAATTATTGACATTATTTTGCTCTGCTTAGAAGTCTGCTGGAAACATTGAAGTCTCGTGTTGCATTAGAGGAATTTATCATTCTCTCCTCTCTCTCTCTCTCTCTCTGTGTGTCAGGATATCTGAGTTGCCCATTTAGATTTATTTTGTGATCCTTCATGGCCCTGTGAACAGTTGTCAAGGAAAAGTCCATAAAATAGAGCTTTTTTTTACTCTCATCTCCTCTAATAATTCTTCAGATGCATTTGAAGGGCACAGACAACATTTGGCTGAATTCATGTGTCATGTCTTTGGCACTGACTGACGTCATAAATGACATATGATGGATTTACATCGCTGCTATGCATTAGCACGTAAATCAAGACAAATATGATACATCTCAGTCATATTACTTTGAAGTTCACATTATTCATTTTGACATGAGTGCAAAAGCATGACCAACTCCTTCATGCAGACTTGAGTGCCAGCCACCCAACATGCAGACAGTGCAAATTCAATTCATAGACATTACAATCTGGATCTCTGATGAGTTTGATCTCTTTTTTCCCCTTTTTGTTGGATGGTTGATTATATTTGTTCTATTTTAGGTTCTCATTCAATTCCACTGAATGATGATTTATGGTAAACATCCTCCTGCATTCCTCTGGGTCACTCTACATTCATCTAGACCCCATTGATCTTCCCATTATTAACTTTAGATTTGACCTAGATAGTTTGTGTGTATGTATTGATATGTAGGCTACCTGTGGCTTTTGACGTAGCTCTGTTCTTGAGCTGTTCTTGTCTATACATTTTTTTGTATTATGTCATGTTTCATGTTTTGTGTGGATCCCAGGAAGAGTAGCTGCTACATTTGCAACAGCTAATGGGGAACCTAATAAAGTAAAAAATCAAATAAAAAAGCTTCATTAAAGACATGCCTTCCCCTGCTAGGTGCCAATTCACCCAGCCAGGTTGTGAGTTGTTAATCCTACGGGGGTCTAAGCAGTGGGGGAAAACCTGCAGTGTTCCATGTTTTCACCCATGTCCAGCTTAATGGGCAGATCTGGGATATTGAGCTCTGACTCTTCGTAATGAACTGTAAAAGGAGAGGAAAGCAGATGTTGCTGCATTTTACTAGCAGACTTTGACCTTTCGCAGTGGATAGAATATTGATTATTGTGATTCGCATCCCATTAAAACCAAGACCGAGGCTGAATCTTCCAGAGAATAGCAAGGTCTATCTTGTTAAATGTCACACATTGTATAACCTGTAGAGGGTCTGTTTTTTGGCTATTTTTATCCATTGTAGACTCTTATTTCTTACTTACCTTTCCTTCCCTTTATGTTTTATCTTATTTTAAAGATAAACAGACGTAAGAAATATAACCATAAAGATAAGCAAGATATGAGTAAGCATCAGTAAACAGGATCCCTTGTGTAAGTTGGAATAATTCACAAATACTTGAAGACCCAACCCATGACTATATTCACTGCAACCATGGTGTCAGTCTGTTAATGAAATGACAATTCAGGTTTTCACTGCCAAGTGGAAAATGTCATAAGGCACCAAATTTACCATGGCTAAGGTTAACAATTACTGGAATTTCCTGAATATGTTAAATGATGCCATGTACTGTACAGTCGTGCACTAAAGTTCTGAGAATGACACAAATATTAATTTTCACAAATTCTGCTGCCTCAGTGTCTTTAGATATTTTAGTCAGATGTTACAATGGAACACTGAAGTATAATTACAAGCATTTCATAAGTGTCAAAGGCTTTTATTGACAATTAAATCAAATCAAATCAAATTTTATTTGTCACATACACATGGTTAGTAGATGTTAATGCGAGTGTAGCGAAATGCTTGTGCTTCTAGTTCCGACAATGCAGTAATAACCAACAAGTAATCTAGCTAACAATTCCAAAACTACTACCTTATAGACACAAGTGTAAGGGGATAAAGAATATGTACATAAAGATATATGAGTGAGTGATGGTACAGAGCGGCATAGGCAAGATACAGTAGATGGTATTGAGTGCAGTATATACATATGAGATGAGTATGTAAACAAAGTGGCATAGTTAAAGTGGCTAGTGATACATGTATTACATAAAGATGCAGTAGATGATATAGAGTACAGCATATACATATACATATGAGATGAATAATGTAGGGTATGTAAACATTATATTAGGTAGCATTGTTTAAAGTGGCTAGTGATATATTTGACATTTCCCATCAATTCCCATTATTAAAAGTGGCTGGAGTTGAGTCTGTGTGTTGGCAGCAGCCACTCAATGTTAGTGGTGGCTGTTTAACAGTCTGATGGCCTTGAGATAGAAGCTGTTTTTCAGTCTCTCTGTCGCAGCTTTGATGCACCTGTACTGACCTTGCCTTCTGGATGATAGCGGGGTGAACAGGCAGTGGCTCGGGTGGTTGTTGTCCTTGATGATCTTTATGGCCTTCCTGTGACATCGGGTGGTGTAGGTGTCCTGGAGGGCAGGTAGTTTGCCCCTGGTGATGCGTTGTGCAGACCTCACTACCCTCTGGAGAGCCTCACGGTTGTGGGCGGAGCAGTTGCCGTACCAGGCGGTGATACAGCCCGACAGGATGCTCTCAATTGTGCATCTGTAGAAGTTTGTGAGTGCTTTTGGTGACAAGCCGAATTTCTTCAGCCTCCTGAGGTTGAAGAGGCGCTGCTGCGCCTTCTTCACGATGCTGTCTGTGTGGGTGGACCAATTCAGTTTGTCTGTGTTGTGTACGCTGAGGAACTTAAAACTTACTACCTTCTCCACTACTGTTCCATCAATGTGGATAGGGGGGTGTTCCCTCTGCTGTTTCCTGAAGTCCACAATCATCTCCTTAGTTTTGTTGACGTTGAGTGTGAGGTTATTTTCCTGACACCACACTCCGAGGGCCCTCACCTCCTCCCTGTAGGCCGTCTCGTCGTTGTTGGTAATCAAGCCTACCACTGTTGTGTCGTCCGCAAACTTGATGATTGAGTTGGAGGCGTGCGTGGCCACGCAGTCGTGGGTGAACAGGGAGTACAGGAGAGGGCTCAGAACGCACCCTTGTGGGGCCCCAGTGTTGAGGATCAGCGGGGTGGAGATGTTGTTGCCTACCCTCACCACCTGGGGGCGGCCCGTCAGGAAGTCCAGTACCCAGTTGCACAGGGCGGGGTCGAGACCCAGGGTCTCGAGCTTGATGACGAGCTTGGAGGGCACTATGGTGTTAAATGCCGAGCTGTAGTCGATGAACAGCATTCTCACATATGTATTCCTCTTGTCCAGATGGGTTAGGGCAGTGTGCAGTGTGGTTGAGATTGCATCGTCTGTGGACCTATTTGGGCGGTAAGCAAATTGGAGTGGGTCTAGGGTGTCAGGTAGGGTGGAGGTGATATGGTCCTTGACTAGTCTCTCAAAGCACTTCATGATGACGGAAGTGAGTGCTACGGGGCGGTAGTCGTTTAGCTCAGTTACCTTAGCTTTCTTGGGAACAGGAACAATGGTGGCCCTCTTGAAGCATGTGGGAACAACAGACTGGGATGGGGATTGATTGAATATGTCCGTAAACACACCAGCCAGCTGGTCTGCGCATGCTCTGAGGGCGCGGCTGGGGATGCCGTCTGGGCCTGCAGCCTTGCGAGGGTTGCGAGGGTTGGTAAGAAGAGGGGCGGGGGCGTATGCTTCATGGTTAACGTGACGTGGTGTGATCATAACAACATACAGGTACTCAAGTCCTTCTGTTCACCTGATTTAGAATTCCTCACAATCAAATGTCGACCACATTATCTACCAAGGGAATTCTCTTCGATTATAATCACAGCCGTATATATTCCCCCCCAAGAAGACACATCGATGGCTTTGAACAAACTTTATATGACTCTTTGCAAACTGGAATCCATTTATCCGGAGGCTGCATTCATTGTAGCTGGGGATTTTAACACGGCTAATCTGAAAACAAGACTCCCTAAATTTTATCAGCATATCGATTGCGCAACCAGGGCTGGAAAAACCTTGGATCACTGCTATTCTAACTTCCGCGACGCATATAAGGCCCTGCCCCGCCCTCCTTTCGGAAAAGCTGACCACGACTCCATTTTGTTGATCCCTGCCTACAGACAGAAACTAAAACAAGACGCTCCCGCGCTGAGGTCTGTTCAACGCTGGTCTGACCAATCTGATTCCACACTCCAAGACTGCTTCCATCACGTGGACTGGGATATGTTTCGTATTGCGTCAGACAACAACATTGACGAATACGCTGATTCGGTGAGCGAGTTCATTAGAACGTGCGTTGAAGATGTCGTTCCCATAGCAACGATTAAAACATTCCCAAACCAGAAACCGTGGATTGATGGCAGCATTCGCGTAAAACTGAAAGCCCGAACCACTGCTTTTAATCAGGGCAAGGTGACCGGAAACATGACCGAATACAAACAGTGTAACTATTCCCTCCGCAAGGCAATCAAACAAGCTAAGCGTCAGTATAGAGACCAAGTAGAATCTCAATTCAACGGCTCAGACACAAGAGGTATGTGGCAGGGTCTACAGTCAATCACGGATTACAAAAAGAAAACCAGCCCAGTCACGGACCAGGATGTCTTGCTCCCAGGCAGACTAAATAACTGTTTTGCCCGCTTTGAGGACAATACAGTGCCACTGACACGGCCCGCAACTAAAACATGCGGACTCTCCTTTACATGAAGTTGATGCAAAGAGTCAATATTTGCAGTGTTGACCCTTCTTTTTCAAGACTTCTGCAATCTGCCCTGGCATGCTGTTAATTAACCTCTGGGCCACATCCTGACTGATGGCAGCCCATTCTTGAATAATCAATGCTTGGAGTTTGTCAGAATTTGTGGGTTTTGTTTGTCCACCCGCCTCTTGAGGATTGACCACAAGCTCTCAATGGGATTAAAGTCTGGGGAGTTTCCTGGCCATGGACCCAAAATATTGATGTTTTGTTCCCCGAGCCACTTAGTTATCACTTTTGCCTTATGGCAAGGTGCTCCATCATGCTGGAAAAGGCATTGTTCGTCACCAAACTGTCCCTGGATGGTTGGGAGAAGTTGCTCTCAGAGGATATGTTGGTACCATTCTTTATTCATGGTTGTGTTCTTAGGCAAAATTTTGAGTGAGCCCACTCCCTTGGCTGAGAAGCAACCCCACACATGAATGGTCTCAGGATGCTTTACTGTTGGCATGACATAGGACTGATGGTAGAGCTCACCTCGTCTTCTAAGGACAAGCTTTTTTTCCAGATGCCCGAAACAATCGGAAAGGGGATTCAGAGAAAATTACTACCCCAGTCCTCAGCAGTCCAATCCCTGTACCTTTTGCAGAATATCAGTCTGTCCCTGATGTTTTTCCTGGAGAGAAGTGGCTTCTTTGCTGCCCTTCTTGACAACAGGCCATCCTCCAAAAGTCTTTACCTCACTGTGCGTGCTGATGCACTCACACCTGCCTGCTGCCATTCCTGAGCAAGAGCTGTACTGGTGGTGCCTCGATCCCGCAACTGAATCAAGTTTATGAGACGGTCCTGGCACTTGCTGGACTTTCTTGGGCGCCCTGAAGCCTTCTTCACAACAATTGAACCGCTCTCCTTGAAGTTCTTGATGATCCGATAAATGGTTGCTTTAGGTGCAATCTTACTGGCAGCAATATCCTTGCCTGTGAAGCCCTTTTTGTGCAAAGCAATGATGACGGCACGTGTTTCCTTGCAGGTAACCATGGTTGACAGAGGAAGAACAATGATTCCAAGCACCACCCTCCTTTTGAAGCTTCCAGTCTGTTATTCAAACTCAATCAGCATGACAGAGTGATCTCCAGCCTTGTCCTCGTCAACACTCACACCCGTGTTAACGAGAGAATCACTGACATGATGTCAGCTGGTCCTTTTGTGGCAGGGCTGAAATGCAGTGGAAATGTTTTTGGTGGATTCAGTTCATTTGCATGGAAATTAATTGAAATTCATCTGATCACTCTTCATAACATTCTGGATTATATGCAAATTGCATGTACATATACATGCAAATAAGCAGACTTTGTGAAAATTTATATTTGTGTCATTCTCAAAAATGTTGACCATGACTGTACATCTCAAAGGTCAACAAGGGAGGTAATACCCTCATGTTGAGTCAGAGAACAGTACTTGTGAGTTTGATGAGGAGGACTGGATGAAATAATCAGTAGACTTGTCTTGTGTTTTTTGGTAAAACATCTGCCTCTACAGCTCTGTAGTATCTGGGAACAATAAACATTAGTAAATTGTTTGTGAGGTTTACACATTTGATTTGAAAAAACTGAAACTCTTTTGTCCGTGCTTTCATGTTTAGGCCAGATATTGTAGTTCTTGGGTTTGGGTCCATTTTGTCTGACAGAGGCTTATTTAAACCACACTATCCCATCCACAGTAGTTTCCTCTATTCATCTGTGTTGGTAATGTAAGGTTCTGTATTTATTTTCTTAGTCAACCTTGTGTTCTGTTTTGTTGTGTTCTTGAACGTAGCCCTGTTTCTTTGTGTTCTAAAACGTAGCCCTGTCTTTCCTTTTGTTCATTGATTTCACCTGTGTTAGTTACTCACCTGGTCTCATCAGCTCCTTATTTAGTTCAGTTCATTCTGTTTGTGCCTTTGGGAGGTATTGTTCGTTTTGACTCGACTAAGCCTTTTCCTAGCTCGTTTGTGAGAAGCAGTTATAGCCTTCAGTCCTAGTTTTGATTCACCTGCCTGTTTGCCTACCTGTGTATTGCCTGCCAGTGACCACGATTCCTGCCTTTTCTACGCCTGTTTCTCCCTGAGTATTCATTACAGGAAATAATCTCATCTGTTTTTTCTCTCTTGCTGTGACCAGCTGTCTCACCATTATCAGAACAATAGCAGTATCTGCTTCCCAGGAAAATAAGCTCAGTACAATTGATCAGCTGGCTCATGTTTCTTGCATGTTAATAAATCCAACTGGTAATGAGTAATATTGCAGCACTGAGTCCGTATTAACATCCATAAAGACTACTACCATGATAAGTGTAGCATGCTTCATTCTGCATTGTGTTCTTTTAATTAGGACACTGCCACAACTGGAGGTCTGCTGGTTGAATTATTGTTATTGGCCCTGCACACAAAGAGACAACACACCATTTATTTTTTATTTTACCTTTATTTAACTAGGCAAGTCAGTTAAGAACAAATTCTTATTTTATTTTCAATGACGGCCTAGGGTTAACTGCCTGTTCAGGGGCAGAACGACAGATTTGTGAGTTCTGTGAGCTCTGGGATTTGAACTTGCAACCTTCCGGTTACTAGTCCAACGCTCTTACCACTAGGCTACCCTGCCGCCCCAATATTTTAGTCCTTGGCGCAGTCATAGCTCTCAGGCACCTTGCTAGCCGAAGGTCAGGCAAAAGAGAGCACCAAAAATAAATAACAGGTGCTGCGTGCACACATTCAGTGCACAACAGCACACCATACAATACACCATACAATTCAAGTAAAATGACATACAACATAATTCGGACAAAATAAAAGACATGCCTGCACACGAAGAGACAACACACAATATTTTAGCCCTTGGCGCGGTCATAGCTCTTAGGAACCTGCGCAAGCACATGGACACTCACTCAAACACTGTCCCAAGTACTCACAAGTTACAATAGATACCCTAGTTAGCGAGCTCGGTGAAACTTGTTAACATAAATCTTTATATTGTCCACATTGTAACAAACTTGTGGTTGCATAACAGCACATTGTGTAACATTACCACGGTTTTATATTGAACAATTTCGGAGCCAAGGACAACATAGCTTGCTATGCCAAAGGTCAGGCAAAAGAGAACAATAAGTGGGTACGGAAATAAACCAAAATATACAAAACTTTTACAATCACGTGTATGTACAATATTGATATGAAAAAGTGTTTGTGCACCAAAGAATAACATTAGCTATGCAGCTGTAATTAAATTTAAAAAACACACTGAATTATTATTATTATTATTATCAAATTATTAACATCCCCTCTTGACCTGGCCTATTTCAATTGGTCCTTGTGTGCAACTTGGTGCATAATCTAGGGGAACAACATCACACTGCTACATTAGCATCAACACAATTCCCATATCATTACGTTTAGAGCAGATAATCTAATAAACTGCAGTCAGTGGTCAGTGACAGCTTGATGTAGGATCATTCATTTTTGCAAATCACCATGTCGGAGAGCATTGTATATTAGTGTTCATTTGTTAATCACATTGTCAGCCGGAATGAAAATAAGAAATCAAAGGCAGTGGTTTCAGCATAAGCATAACTGACATTATTTGCTGGTATTAACAAGGGTGTTATAATAATCCAGATTAACTGTATTGATGGAAGCATGCTGAGTTTACTTCACTGCCTCTTTATTAAATACCATTGGCCTCCCGTGAAGAGTTGGATATTATTTAGCTTCTTGGAAGTTTTCAACATTCTTTTTACCATGCGGCTGTTACTTTTTTTGGTATCCTGCCAAATTGACTTTGTATCTTGCAATACTGGCTGTAACACCAGGGATGAAATAAGTCCTTTTTAATAAGAAAGGCCATACATTTTTCAACCTAGTGACCTATTTAGACTGTGTATTAGGTGTTACCTTTATGAATCAGCACAATTACTACCCTACAGACACAGTGACCTCTCTGTTACAGCTTTGTTTAAATGGAATTCTATTTGATTAGAGGTGGCTGGTTCACTCAGCGGAGGCAGCTACAGTTTTGGGTGTATTGATGATTATATATTTTTCCTACTGTAGCTATGTACACTGAGGCTTCCCTATCATCATTCCCTATCGCTGACATCCTTCGCTGGCAGTGACCGGGTGTGTAGTTGATCTGGCTGGATGAATGGAATAGTTTGTGTGAGCAGTTTCTGTATCAGGGAGTTACATCAATTCTTCAGAGAAATGCCGTGTCTATACCAGAGCTTGGAGCTTATTAAATTACATTTGATTAGGTGTTGTGGTGATGATGCTGTTGGTATTTGCCACTGTTTACTTTTTCATCATTATACCCATGCTTAAAATACCCAAAAGCAGCACAATATGAAAACATTAACTCTCCATGATTGACAGAGCAGGATAAACTATGCTCTTACAATCATGTTTCTAGTTTTCTCAAGTATAATTGTAATACTGTAAATACATTGGACAGCTTACTCCCCAGAGCTCTCACAATTAAAACAATATTCCATTCTTGTAGGCACTGAACTCTGTCCCTCCATTCTGTAATTCTCTTTAATTCCCATGGCATGTCGCCACAGCTGTGCCTCTGCTTGTTAGTGGCAAACTCAGAAGACTTATTGTATTAGATGAGATTCAATATCTCTCACAGCTAAATGTTCTTAGCCTCGCAAGCCGCCTGATCTCATGAGCTTACATCGGATGTTTGATATAGCTGCGCTAATCAGTCTGGTAATTACGAAGCTAAAATGTTCTGGCAATTTAGATGTGTTTTAAGCCCCGGGATAGATGCTGGTTGTTATGGTGACTGACTGGTAGTGGCAACATTGGGTCACAACGTTTCCCTTGATGAACCCTTATGGCTGCCACACAACTACCCCATCATCCCCACACAGAAATGGAGCTCGCCTCTAAGTAACCTCTGGAACACACTCTTGGTCATGTACTCATTCCCTTTACAATTTCCTGAAGCTTACTGCAAGCTTACGGCAGGCCCTCTCTAAGCTTGTGGCGCAGTTCTTCCACTTTTAGAAATGAAACTCTCCAAATAAGAAACTGAGAGCATTTGAGAGTTCACTTTGGAATTGTAAATCTACTCAGGATTTCCTATGAGAGTTCAGGGTGGTTAGCGGATCACACAAACTAGCCTCCACACATGAGTTTATCTTCAACATTATGATCTTCTAATTGGGTGTAACTTTTTAATTGACTTGGAGCTTGCTGTTCCAGTGGTGATGAAGGAAACTTATGATTTCATACAATAATTGCTGGGTTGTCAGCTTGCCAACGCATCAGACATTCTCATGTAAAAGCCATTAACAGAAGCCTCTTGAGGTCAGTGCTATTACTCCTTGCTGTGCCATTATCAACTCATCAAATTCAGGACCACTAAGTTTTGACAGAATCATTCTACTTGATTTAAATGGTATTTAGATCCCCTGAGAGAAATTACAGTACCACAATAACATTGGTGTCATTATGATGTTTGGCTGAGCCGTCAAGTCAAAGAGAAGCTTTTCAATTTACAGAGAGCAACAGCTGTATCCAGTAACCATTCACGTAGACATTGTCAGCCATAGTTAGCTATTCATCCTGGTCTCATAAACTAAACATAGTATGCTAAATGTAAATCAGGGACACTCAAATTAATATGATATATTACGTTTGGTGTCGTTACATAAGACATATGGTTACTTAAGTCAAAAACAAAAGTAGGGTGCAAACATCTTACAACCCAAAGGTTTCAAGATCAAATCTTATCAGGGACAACTTTAGCATTTGAGCTAATTAGCTACTGTTCAACTACTTTTTAACTACTTTGCAACTACTTAGCAGGTTACCTAACCCTTCCCCTAACCTTAACCCTTTTAGCTAACCCTTCCCCTAACCCTAACCCTAACCTTAACCCTTCAACCTAACTCCTAAACTTAACCCTAACCCCTAGCCTAGCTAACATTAGCCATCTATCTAATGTTATCCACCTAACCACCTAGCTAGAATTTGTAACATACTGTACGCATTGCAAATTCATAACATATAATGCAAATTGTAATTCGTAACATCATACGAAGTGTGTAATTGATAACCACAAATGAATAAATACCAGATGAAACGTAACATATCATACTAAAAGGAGTGTCTCAGATTTCCATACAGAATAATATGAAATGCTCTGAGAACAGGTTGAACTATTAAATACTGTCAGCCATGGCTAGTTGGAAGACACTATCAGCCATAGCTAGCTAGAAGACACTGTCAACCATAGCTAGTTCCAACTGCTCATGAATCCAGCTTCAGGAGAACTGTTTACAGAACCCATTGAACCTGTTCACAGCACAGACAAAAATAGATCCCTTAACTGTGCCAATTGTTGAAGTAGGTGTTAACTCTGAATTCTTGTTCATAATTTGTTCTGTAACAAATCAGGATGAAAAACTGCCAGAGTACCTCTTCTTAACTACTGTACTCCACTTGGTAAATCCACCATTCCAAGACAGGTATCACACTTTAGATGTGTGCTACTTTTAAGAAGCACATTTCCTTCAATCTCTTTACTCACTTCATCAGTATTGTCTTAGAATGTTTGTGATGTTTTTCACTCTCATGTCAATACTTCTCTATCATATTCAGGGTCCTGTCCTCACTGCTTGTGTCTCACATGATGTTCGAATTTGACTATGTCCAAGAACCGTCATGCCTCCATAGGACAAAGCACTGGAGGGAATCACTGCTTATGTTTGGTCCATTTATTTCATATTTGTCTGATTAACAAAGTATGCTGCTGGAGAACAATGATATCTAGTTCATCCTTGAGTCGTGATCAACCTATGATTTCCCATAGAATTGCATTTAGCTGTATATTAATTATTCATTCAATGGGGAGAGTCTGCAGGATGAAGAATAGTCAACATTTATTCATCACCAAGCTCTAAACTCTAGCACATTCATGAAAATGAGCCACTAAATTACTCCATGGAGGGATCAATGGAGAAGTGTTATTTTGAATTTCATGCTTTGTTGAAGCACCCTATTTAACATGCTGATTGTTCAGACTAATTGCTCCAGTTTCAACTGACCTGAGCCCTAGGACCGTGCCCCAGGACTACCTGACATGATGACTCCTTGCTGTCCCCAGTCCACCTGACCGTGCTGCTACTCCACTTTCAACTGTTCTGCCTTATTATTATTCGACCATGCTGGTCATTTATGAACATTTGAACATCTTGGCCATGTTCTGTTATAATCTCCACCCGGCACAGCCAGAAGAGGACTGGCCACCCCACATAGCCTGGTTCCTCTCTAGGTTTCTTCCTAGGTTTTGGCCTTTCTAGGGAGTTTTTCCTAGCCACCGTGCTTCTACACCTGCATTGCTTGCTGTTTGGGATTTTAGGCTGGGTTTCTGTACAGCATTTTGAGATATCAGCTGATGTACGAAGGGCTATATATATACATTTGATTTGATTTGATTTTGTACTGTTGGCCATGTTCTGTTATAATCTCCACCCGGCACAGCCAGAAGAGGACTGGCCACCCCACATAGCCTGGTTCCTCTCTAGGTTTCTTCCTAGGTTTCGGCCTTTCTAGGGAGTTTTTCCTAGCCACCGTGCTTCTACACCTGCATTGCTTGCTGTTTGGGGTTTTAGGCTGGGTTTCTGTACAGCATTTTGAGATATCAGCTGATGTACGAAGGGCTATATATATAAATTTGATTTGATTTGATTAAGATCATACACGGTTAACTCAATTTTTTTTGTTATTAACCATATTGACTATAGTGAAAGTCCACCTGACATACTGTAGATTGTTAAAGTATGCCTGAGGTAATGGTGCCCATGGTTCCAGTAGCGATGCAGTCTCTTTAAATAGTTCAGGCTTTGACATGTGAAATCAACTCTGATGCAACAACTGTGGCATAACACCTCAATAAACAAATTTATATTTTCCAATTTACCACACACATACTCGTGGATTTATATAGATATATGGATGTCACTCAAATGTGGAATAGAGAACAGCTTTGATTTCAAGAACCTTATATACAACATAGCCCTCATATGGATTTCTTGTTGGTGTCTGGGTAAAGATTCATTATTTATTGGGGAATTTGTTTAATTTGCCCACATACAAATCAAGTGTTACCTAGTATAGTTTACATCATACAGTAATCCATTTGCATATACTGTATTTCTACTGCAGCGTTCATGTTTGTCATCCTCTCCAGTCAGAACCATTAAGTGTGTTTACCTCCACCTGGCAGGATGGTGGGTTGGCTGGTGGCCAGTGTCCTCTGTGGACCAACACATAATGGCAGATTTATGAAGGGGGATGGATGGGGATCACACTTGTTCTCCTGGCTCCTAATCTGAGCTGTTAATGTCTTTGTACTGTCAATTAATTTCAGAGAATGATAACAGCACAATAGAGCAGGCTGTCCCTCTCTGTTCACCTTTTATGGACCATGACAACTTATCAAGGTGAATGGGAGGTGTTACCTTTAAAGCTTACTTTTGGCATTAAGAATGGCTGTTGAAAATATACTGCTTGCATTGGCAATAAAATTGTGAATTTTATTGTATTGTACTGGAAGTTAGTTCCACACAGCAGTCTGCTCTACTGCATGCCTAGATGCTTTGTCAATAAGTCAATATGCAATTATAGTAACATAAATCCGTAGCTGTCCTCTCCCTGAGAGATTGTTTAACTTAATGCTCATGGAGGTTTGAAGTCATCCATTACTGTCAAAGGTTGCCGCCTGGTCTCCATCAACTACTAATGACGAAGTGGGTTTGTGATCCCCAAAGAGATGCTCAGTTTCTCTCAGATTGGCTGCCGTTGGAGCCAGAAGTGTTTTCGGCCTTCAACACTAATTAGCTACATGTTGCTGCTTCGAGACCACTACTCAATCCTGATGGAGGCTAATTAAACTGTGTTGTTTTGCAACACTATTGCTCTTCATCCGATTGCTGCAAGCACCTGCCCGACTAGCATCACTACTCTGGACGGTTCCGACTTAGAATATGTGGACAACTATAAATACCTAGGTGTCTGGCTAGACTGTAAACTCTCCTTCCAGACTCACATTAAGTATCTAAAATCCAATGTTAAATCTAGAATCGGCTTGCTATTTCACAACAAAGCCTCCTTCACTCATGCTGCCAAACATACCCTCGTAAAACTGACAATCCAACCGATCCTTGACTTCGGCGATGTCATTTACAAAATAGCCTCCAACACTCTACTCACCAAACTGGATGTAGTCTATCACAGTGCCATCTATTTTGTCACCAAAGCCCCATATACCACCACTGCAACCTGTATGCTCTTGTTGGCTGGCCCTCGCTACATATTCAGTGGGTCCACTGGCTCCAGGTCATCTATAAGTCTTTGCTAGGTAAAGCTCCGCTTTATCTCAGCTCACTGGTCACGATAACAACACCCACCCGTAGCATGCGCTCCAGCAGGTATATCTCACTGGTCATCCCCAAAGCCAGCACCTCCTTTGTTCTCTTCTGTTCTCTGCTGCCAGAGAACAGTTCTCTGCTGCCAATGACTGGAACGAATTGCAAAAATTGCTGAAGTTGGAGACTTATAACTCCCTCAAAAACTTTAAACATCAGCTATCTGAGCAGCTAATCGATCGCTGCAGCTGTACACAGCCCATCCGTAAATAGCCCATCCAATCTACCTACCTCATCGCCATATTGTTTTTATTGACTTTTTTGCTCTTTTGCACACCAGTATTTCTACTTGCACATCCTCATCTGCACATCTATCACTCCAGTGTTCATTTGCTAAATTGTAATTACTTCACTACTATTGCCTATTTATTACCTTACCTCCTCACGCCATTTGCACACACTGTATATAGACTTTCTTTTCTATTGTGTTATTGACTGTACATTTGTTTATTCCATGTGTAACTCTGTGTTGTTGTTTGTGTCGCTCTGCTTTGCTTTATCTTGGCCAGGTCGCAGTTGTAAATGAGAACTTGTTCTCAACTGGCCTACCTGGTTAAATAAAGGTGAAATAAAAAATATATATTAACTCAACGAATGGATTGGATTTTTTTACATTGTTTTCAAACAGATATGTGACACGTATTAATGCCAAAATAATATGCAAAACAGGCAAACAAAAAATTGACGGGTCGCCACTGGCCAGTTTATACTTGGTCTAACAACATGTCTGTTGTCACGCCCTGATCTTATAGATCCTTATTATTCTCTATGTTTGGTTAGGTCAGGGTGTGACTCGGGTGGGAAAGTCTATGTTTTCTATTTCTTTGTTTTTGGCCGAGTGTGGTTCCCAATCAGAGGCTTGGGGGTCATATATAAGTTGTCATTTTCCTTTTGGGTTTTGTGGGATCTTGTCTTCTGTTTAGTTTCTTAGCCTTACAGAACTGTGCACTTTCATTTTTTTTGTCTTTGTTATTTTGTTTCGGTGTCATCAATAAAAAGATGATGCACGCCTACCACGCTGCGCCTTGGTCCACTCTTCATTCTACAAACGAGAGCCGTTATATCTGTAGACAATTAAAATCAAAACAACATTTAATTTATACTCCGGTGGAAAGTCTGTAGATCATCACTGCGACTGTCAGTTTCCTTTTCACACAGACATTAAAACGTTTTTATTTATTTTACCCTCTGCACAGATAGGAGGTGTTAGTAGCTACTATCTTGTCTCATCACTACAACTCCCATACGGGCTCGGGAGAGACGAAGGTTGAAAGTCATGCGTCCTCCGATACACAACCCAACCAAGCCGCACTGCTTCTTAACACAGCGAGCATCCAATGTGGAAGCCAGCTACACCAATGTGTCGGAGGAAACACTGTGCACCTGGCAACCTTGGTTAGTGTGCACTGTGCCCGGCCCGCCACGGGAGTCACTGGTGCGCGACAAGGATATCCCTACCAGCCAAACCCTCCCTAAACCGGATGATGCTAGGCCAATTGTGCACAGACCTCCCGGTCACGACAGAGCCTGGGCGCAAACCCAGGGTCTCTGGTGGCACAGCTGGCACTGCAGTACAGTGCCCTTAACCACTGCACCACCCGGGAGGCCTAGACATGAAAAAGTTAAACGCCTCAAACTCTTTGTGCCTGTAGGACCATATCACTAGAGTCTCCCTGGATCCCTGGGGGCCACAGTGTGCTCTCAGTCACTGCACACTGCAGGTGACAGGGGCATGGCCTGATTGACTGTGTCATACTGTGAGCCTCAGCTGGTCTGGTTTGTCCATGCGCTGGGGGTAATCTATAGAATTTATGATGCATTACATAGGAGATAGGAGGTGGGGGAGGAAATAGTTATCATTCCTTTAAGGGACCACTGCAGCCATACATTTCTCATGGAGTAGATGTATCTATGCCCTATGGAACTGGCATGGTGCAGGATACATTTGTTTTTTCTTCCTTATTTATTTGTTTTTATGTTTAGTCGACGACCATCTGAAGCCTCATTAATGAAATTATTAGCATATTTTTTTTCATTATTTAGAGAACAGCATCACGAATAACAGCTAACTAAATGTGACTGCCTAGAGAATTTTTGAATTAATTACTTTTTTGTTGCAGCACAATATAATTTGAGATGTATTACTGTACGCAATACCACATGTGTTGCATGAACAACCATGTAGACATGTCTGACCTTGATTTCATCATGGTATTTTACTTTAATGGAATAGGAAGAACTGTGAAACAGAGAAAATGTATGTTAGTAACATCTTTGATAATGTCAGGGGTGTGTACGGGAGGCGAAGTCAGGTGCAGGAGAGCAGAGTATAATAAACAGGCGCACATTAATTCCGGTCCAAAAATGACAGCACATACGAACAATAACGTGCCAAAAACACAGAACATAGCAAAAGTATAGCGCCTGACAAAATCTACATAACAATAAACAATTACACACAAAGTCATGGTGGGGAACAAAGTACTAAATACATGCAGTAATTATGGAATGAAAACCAGGTGTGTAATGGAACAAGACAAAATCAATGGATATATGAGAAATGGAGCGTCGATGACTAGAAAGCCGGTGACGTCGATCGCCGAACGCCGCCCGAACAAGGAGAGGAGACAACTTCGGTGGAAGTCGTGACAGATATGCAAGATAACATGTGGGAGGTTCATTGTTGTTTCTCCTTTAAATTCAAATGGGTTCCTTTTGTAACACCAAGACTGGAAACACAATAAAACATAATACATTTTACACATCACAATAGCAAGAGCTTTGTTAATGGTCTGAAAATAAAACTTAGCAGCTAAACAAATTCCAACTTCCAATGTTACCATGGAAACTGTCTCCCCTCCAAAGCATGTACTGTATATTTATTACTTCATGTCTATCAAAACATGTATGTGAATGAGTATTTTCATTGAACAGTGAAAAAAAAACTGCTACCACAGATTCCTTCCCTCAGTGTTTCTGGAGCTGTCAGATAGCTGAAGATGAATGTGATGTTGTCGACACACTGCAATTACTTCAGCTGGCAGTCGGTGGGAAACGCACATGTTCACTTCGCCTCTCTCTCTCTCTCTCTCGCACTCCCTCTTCTTTTCTTTTCTTCTCTTTTCTGTCTTTCTCTCACTCAAAGACATCAGATTGTGCAGGCAATGCAACTCGGCAAGTCGGCTACAAAGGCCTTTTTGGTCAAGTCAATCTACGGTAGTGTCACGCCCTGACCTTAGTATTCTTTGTTTTCTTTATTATTTTGGTTAGGTCCGGGTGTGACATGGGTGATATGTGTGTTTTTGTCTCATCTAGGGTGTTTGTACTGTCTAGGGTTTTTTGTAGATTTATGGGGTTGTTTCCATCTAGGTGTTTATGTAGGTCTATGGTTGCCTAGATTGGTTCTCAATTAGAGGCAGGTGTTTATCGTTGTCTCTGATTGGGAACCATATTTAGGCAGCCATATTCTTTGGGTATTTTGTGGGTGATTGTTTCCTGTGTCAGTGTTTGTGCCACACGGGACTGTTTCGTTTACATTTCACTTTGTTATTTTGTATTTGTGCCATGTCCAGTCTTTTCTATTAAAACATGGACACTTACCATGCTGCGTATTGGTCCGATCCTTGCTACACCTCTTCAGACAAAGAGGAGGAAATCCGTTACAGGTAGCTAGTTTGAATGTTGTCTGTGCTGCCAACCAACAACACACTGCCTGAGTTTCACAAGCAGTGTTCCAACGACAGGTACCACAGGCCTGGTCTCCACACCTTGATGTGGAGGTGGGGGTGCTTAACCTTTGCTGGAGTAGTGGCTAATTTGTGTAATTGATCTTGTTATGTGTTCTCTAGGGTGGCTGGAGATCCAGGTTCAATTCAACCTCTCCTCAGCTCAGCTCAGCTTCCGCTGCCACTAACATAAAGGAGGCAAATTAAGTCTAACTATCTTTCAAGGCAAGGTGACTCAGGCAGGGTTTATACTGTTTTAATTACAGATTAATAGATGGATAACAGGTAACCTAGATGATACAGCAGTTTAATGTGCTCTGTGCGACATCATTGATCTATTCACAAAGTGTTTCCAGTTACACAAGCTGTTATACAGACTGGCAAACTCATCATTAAGTGAATTAAGAGATAAGAGCACACAATTGTAACGACATGACTGTTCCCCCCCATCAGGCTAATGGCTTACAGTCATCTTGCCAGCTAAGAACATGAATAAGGTGTTCATAATTTTTTATATATATATATATATTTCACCTTTATTTAACCAGGTAGGCTAGTTGAGAACAAGTTCTCATTTACAACTGTGACCTGGCCAAGATAAAGCATAGCAGTGTGAACAGACAACAACACAGAGTTACACATGGAGTAAACAATAAACAAGTCAATAACACAGTATCATTTTTTTTAAGAGTCTATATACATTGTGTGCAAAAGGCATGAGGAGGTAGGCAAATAATTACAATTTTGCAGATCAACACTGGAGTGATAAATGATCAGATGGTCATTTGCAGGTAGAGCTACTGGTGTGCAAAAGAGCAGACAAATAAATAAATAAAAACAGTATGGGGATGAGGTAGGTAAATTGTGTGGGCTATTTACCAATGGGCTATGTACAGCTGCAGCGATCGGTTAGCTGCTCAGATAGCAGATGTTTAAAGTTGGTGAGGGAGATAAGTCTCCAACTTTTTTTTTTTGCAATTCTTTCCAGTCACAGGCAGCAGAGAACTGGAAGGAAAGGCGGCCAAATGAGATGTTGGCTTTAGGGATGATCAGTGAGATACACCTGCTGGAGCACGTGCTACGGGTGTGTGTTGCCATCGTGACCAGTGAACTGAGATAAGGCGGAGCTTTACCTAGCATGGACTTGTAGATGACCTGGAGCCAGTGGGTCTGGCGACGAATATGTAGCTAGGGCCAGCCGACTAGAGCATACAGGTCGCAGTGATGGGTGGTATAAGATGCTTTAGTAACAAAACGGATGGCACTGATAAACTGCATCCAGTTTGCTGAGTAGAGTATTGGAAGCTATTTTGTAGATGACATCGCCGAAGTCGAGGATCGGTAGGATAGTCCGTTTTACTAGGGTAAGTTTGGCGGCGTGAGTGAAGGAGGTTTGGTGCGGATTAGAAAGCCGACTCTAGATATGATTTTAGATTGGAGATGTTTGATATGAGTCTGGAAGGAGAGTTTACAGTCTAGCCAGACACCTAGGTACTAATAGATGTCCACATATTCTAGGTCGGAACCATCCAGGGTGGTGATGCTAGTCGGGTGTGCGGGTGCAGGCAGCGAACGGTTGAAAAGCATGCATTTGGTTTTACTAGCGTTTAAGAGCAGTTGGAGGCCACGGATGGAGTGTTGTATGGCATTGAAGCTCATTTGGAGGTTAGATAGCACAGTGTCCAAGGAAGGGCCAGAAGTATACAGAATGGTGTCGTCTGCGTAGAGGTGGATCAGGGAATCGCCCGCAGCAAGAGCAACATCATTGATATATACAGAGAAAAGAGTCGGCCCGAGAATTGAACCCTGTGGCACCCCCATAGAGACTGTCAGAGGACTGGACAACATGCCCTCTGATTTGACACACTGAACTCTGTCTGCAAAGTAGTTGGTGAACCAGGCAAGGCAGTCATTAGAAAAACCGAGGCTACTGAGTCTGCCGATAAGAATATGGTGATTGACAGAGTCGAAAGCCTTGGCCAGGTCAATGAAGACGGCTGCAGAGTACTGTCTTTTATCGATGGCGGTTATGATATCGTTCAGCACCTTGAGAGGGGCTGAGGTGCACCCGTGACCGGCTCGGAAACCAGATTGCACAGCGGAGAAGGTACGGTGGGATTCGAGATGGTCAGTGATCTGTTTGTTGACTTGGCTTTCGAAGACCATAGATAGGCAGGGCAGGATGGATATAGGTCTGTAACAGTTTGGGTCCAGGGTGTCTCCCCCTTTGAAGAGGGGGATGACTGCTGCAGCTTTCCAATCGTTGGGGATCAGACGATATGAAAGAGAGGTTGAACAGGCTGGTAATAGGGGTTGCGACAATGGCGGCGGATAGTTTCAGAAATAGAGGGTCCAGATTGTCAAGCCCAGCTGATTTGTACGGGTCCAGGTTTTGCAGCTCTTTCAGAACATCTGCTATCTGGATTTGGGTAAAGGAGAAGCTGCGGGGGGGCGGAGCTGTTGGCCGAGGTTGGAGTAGCCAGGAGGAAGGCATGGCCAGCCCTTAAGAAATGCTTGTTAAAATTTTCGATTATCATGTATTTATCGGTGGTGACCGTGTTACCTAGCCTACGTGCAGTGGGCAGCTGGGAGGAGGTGCTCTTGTTCTCCATGGACTTTACAGTGTCCCAGAACTTTTTGGAGTTAGAGCTACAGGATCAAATTTCTGCTTGAAAAAGCTGGCCTTTGCTCTACTGACTGCCTGCGTGTATTGGTTCCTGACTTCCCTGAACAATTGCATATCGCGGGGACTATTCGATGCTATTGCAGTCCGCCACAGGATGTTTTTGTGCTGGTCTAGGGCAGTCAGGTCTGGAGTGAACCAAGGAATATATCTGTTCTTAGTTCTGCATTTTTTGAACGGAGCATGCTTATCTAAGATGGTGAGGAAGTTACTTTTAAAGAATGACCAGGCATCCTCAACTGACCGGATGAGGTCAATATCCTTCCAGGATACCCAGGCCAGGTCGATTAGAAAGGCCTGCTCACAGAAGTGTTTTCGGGAGCGTTTGACAGTGATGAGGGGTTGTCGTTTGACTGCGGACCGGAAGCGGATATAGGCAATGAGGCAGTGATCGCTGAGATCCTGGTTGAAGACAGCGGAGGTGTATTTGGAGGGCCAGTTGGTCAGGATAACGTCCATGAGGGTGCCTTTGTTTACAGATTTAGGGTTGTACCTGGTGGGTTCCTTGATGATTTGTGTGAGATTGAGGGCATCTAACTTAGATTGTAGGACTGCCGGGGTGTTAAGCATACCCCAGTTTAGGTCACCTAACAGAACAAACTATGAAGCTAGACGGGGGGCGATCAATTCACAAATGGTGTCCAGGGCACAGCTGGGAGCTGAGGAGGGTCGGTAGCAGGCGGCAACAGTGTGAGACTTATTTCTGGAGAGAGTAATTTAAAAAATTAGTAGTTCGAACTGTTTGGGTATGGACCTGGAAAGTATGACATTACTTTGCAGGCTATCTCTGCAGTAGACTGCAACTCCTCCCCCTTTGGCAGTTCTATCTTGACGGAAAATGTTATAGTTGGGTATGGAAATCTCTGAATTTTTGGTGGCTTTCCTAAGCCAGGATTCATACACGGCAAGGACATCAGGGTTGGCAGAGTGTGCTAAAGCAGTGAGTAAAACAAACTTAGGGAGGAGGCTTCTGATGTTGACATGCATGAAACCAAGGCTTTTTCGATCACAGAAGTCAACAAATGAGGTTGCCTGGGGACATGCAGGGCCTGAGTTTACCTCCACATCACCCACGGAACAGAGGAGAAGTAGTATGATGGTGGGGCTAAAGACTATCAAAACTGGTCGCCTAGAGCGTTGGGGACAAAGAATAAAAGGAGCAGATTTCTGGGCATGGTAGAATATATTCAGGGCATAATGTGCAGACAGGGGTATGGTGGGGTGCGGGTACAGCGGAGGTAAGCCCAGGCACTGGGTGATGATAAGAGATGTTGTATCTCTGGACATGTTGGTTGTAATGGGTGAGGTCACCGCATGTGTGGGAGGTGGGACAAAGGAGGTATCAGAGGTATGAACAGTGGAACTAGGAGCTCCATTGTAAACTAAAACAATGATAACTAACCTGAACAACAGTATACAAGGCATATTGACATTTGAGAGAGACATACAGCGAGGCATTAAGTAATCGCAGGTGTTGATTGGGAGAGCTAGCTAAAACAACAGGTGAGACAAAAACAGCTAATCAGCTAACACAACAACAGCAGGTAAAATGGCGATGACTAGGCAGAGAGAGTCGGATTAACTACACACAGAGCCTGAGTTCCTGGCTGGGTCCGACAGATAAAAATAATGGAGTACCGTGATTAATGGACAGTCCAGCAGGCATCAGGTATGTAGCCAAGTGATCATAATGAAGGAACTTCAGAAGAAACTTCAGTCCAATCGGGGAATTTATGAGCTAGTACTTTGTGAGTTAGTATTTGTCTTAGTGAATGGTATAGCTCTTAATGGGCTGCTAACCCATTTGTATTACTCACAGTGATAGAACCGTCTAGCCACCTCCCACTCCCCTTTCCAACCATGTATTAGAGCAGCGACATTATAGGACACATTTACTGCAAAATGGGAGAACAGCCCAGTACAATCGGGTCTGACACATCCCATTTAGTTCAACATTCAACATTTCAGTTGAATGCATTTAGTTTTGGGGAGGCAGGTAGCCTAGCAGTTAGAGCGTTGGACTAGTAACCGAAAGGTTGCAAGATTGAATCCCAGAGCTTACAAGGTAAAAATATGTTGTTCTGCCCCTGAACAAGGCAGTTAACCCACTGTTCCTAGGCCGTCATTGAAAATAAGAATTTGTTCTAAACTGACTTGCCTAGTTAAATAAAGATACAAAAATAATTAAGAAACCCTATGTTTTTTTAATCACCTTAGTCGGCAGGTAGCCTGGTGGGTAGTATCGTTGTGCCAGTAAGCGAAAGGTTGCTGGATCGAATCCCAGAGCTGACAAGGTAAAAATCCGACATTCTGCCCCTGAGCAAGGCAGTTAACCCACTGTTCCCCGGGCGCTGATGACGTGGATGTTGATTAAGGCAGCTCCCCGCACCTCTCTGATTTAGAGGGGTTGGGCTAAATGCGGAAGACACATTTCAGTTGAATGCATTCCCTTGTACAACTCACTAGTTATCTCCCCCTTTCCCCTTCCTTAAAGATGCAGTCTGGGTGAAGTCGCCACCGCTCTCCCAAGTGGCGCAGTGGTCTAAGGCACTGCATCGCAGTGCTACCTGTATTGCTAGAGATCCTAGTTTGAGTCCAGGCAATGTAGCAGCCAACAGGGAGACCCCTGGGGCAGCACACAATTGGCCCAGCATCGTCCGGGTTAGGGGAGGGTTTGGCCGGTAGGGACGTTCTTGTCCCATCATGCTCTAGCGACTCCTGCGGCAGGCCAGGTGCAATGCATGCTGACACAGTCGCCAGGTGCTTCCTCCGACACATTGGTGCGGCTGGCTTCCGGGTTAAGCAGGCATTGTGTCAAGAAGCAGTGTGGCTCGGCTGGGTTGTGTTTCGGAGGACGTACGGCTCTCGACCTTCGCCTTTCCCGAGTCGGTATGGGAGTTGCGGTGAAGACTTTAACTACCAATTGGATACCACGTAAAATGAAGTTAAAAAAAATATAAACAAATACTAATAATCAAATGAAAAAGTCTCCACCTCTCTAAACTGTTATCTAATTACAGTCAAGTCTCCACCTCTCTAAACTGTTATCTAATTACAGTCAAGTCTCCACCTCTCTAAACTGTTATCTAATTACAGTCAAGTCTCCACCTCTCTAAACTGTTATCTAATTACAGTCAAGTCTCCACCTCTCTAAACTGTTATCTAATTACAGTCAAGTCTCCACCTCTCTAAACTGTTATCTAATTACAGTCAAGTCTCCACCTCTCTAAACTGTTATCTAATTACAGTCAAGTCTCCACCTCTCTAAACTGTTATCTAATTACAGTCAAGTCTCCACCTCTCTAAACTGTTATCTAATTACAGTCAAGTCTCCACCTCTCTAAACTGTTATCTAATTACAGTCAAGTCTCCACCTCTCTAAACTGTTATCTAATTACAGTCAAGTCTCCACCTCTCTAAACTGTTATCTAATTACAGTCAAGTCTCCACCTCTCTAAACTGTTATCTAATTACAGTCAAGTCTCCACCTCTCTAAACTGTTATCTAATTACAGTCAAGTCTCCACCTCTCTAAACTGTTATCTAATTACAGTCAAGTCTCCACCTCTCTAAACTGTTATCTAATTACAGTCAAGTCTCCACCTCCCTAAAGGAGGTGTTATCTAATTGCAGTCAAGTCTCCACCTCTCTAAACTGTTATCTAATTACAGTCAAGTCTCCACCTCTCTAAACTGTTATCTAATTACAGTCAAGTCTCCACCTCTCTAAACTGTTATCTAATTACAGTCAAGTCTCCACCTCTCTAAACTGTTATCTAATTACAGTCAAGTCTCCACCTCTCTAAACTGTTATCTAATTACAGTCAAGTCTCCACCTCCCTAAAGGAGGTGTTATCTAATTGCAGTCAAGTCTCCACCTCTCTAAACTGTTATCTAATTACAGTCAAGTCTCCACCTCTCTAAACTGTTATCTAATTACAGTCAAGTCTCCACCTCTCTAAACTGTTATCTAATTACAGTCAAGTCTCCACCTCTCTAAACTGTTATCTAATTACAGTCAAGTCTCCACCTCTCTAAACTGTTATCTAATTACAGTCAAGTCTCCACCTCTCTAAACTGTTATCTAATTACAGTCAAGTCTCCACCTCTCTAAACTGTTATCTAATTACAGTCAAGTCTCCACCTCTCTAAACTGTTATCTAATTACAGTCAAGTCTCCACCTCTCTAAACTGTTATCTAATTACAGTCAAGTCTCCACCTCTCTAAACTGTTATCTAATTACAGTCAAGTCTCCACCTCCCTAAAGGAGGTGTTATCTAATTGCAGTCAAGTCTCCACCTCTCTAAACTGTTATCTAATTACAGTCAAGTCTCCACCTCTCTAAACTGTTATCTAATTACAGTCAAGTCTCCACCTCTCTAAACTGTTATCTAATTACAGTCAAGTCTCCACCTCTCTAAACTGTTATCTAATTACAGTCAAGTCTCCACCTCTCTAAACTGTTATCTAATTACAGTCAAGTCTCCACCTCTCTAAACTGTTATCTAATTACAGTCAAGTCTCCACCTCCCTAAAGGAGGTGTTATCTAATTGCAGTCAAGTCTCCACCTCTCTAAACTGTTATCTAATTACAGTCAAGTCTCCACCTCCCTAAAGGAGGTGTTATCTAATTGCAGTCAAGTCTCCACCTCTCTAGACTGTTTCCATTTAGAATAATTTATGAAACTGGAGATGAAAACTGACACAAATACTTTTTTCTGCCGGTTTGGACTTAATTTAATTTCCTCCTCTGTAAATAAAATTTCCATTTTATTTGCTCTCTTATAACATACCTTTTTCCTTTCAATCAAGCTAAAGTAAACCGACAGCCACTTGCAATAACCCTTAGGAAGTAGTACAGATTGATCACTTGGCTGGCACAGACAACACCGGATACAACCCAGGATATTCTCCATGACAAAAACTGTTATTCCCATCCAACAGACATCTCTTGCTCTAACAGGCTCAAATTATGAGGGGCATGTTGGTGGTTCACTAACTTCAGACAAGGAGCCAAAGAGAACACATCTATTATCTGTCCCCACCTCATTGGCTAAGATGCTATTCTGGACCTGGGTCACGTGTCTCTCCCACTCAGAAATGTACAGTGGCTCCTGGCTGCTGTCAGTTTTAATAGGGAAAACTGACTGGAACCATGGAGGAGATGGAAACGCTCCGCTCCTTCAATAGAAACATTGTTTAGCAAAGTTATCAATAGCGGCAGAGTGGCCATTGCCAGATAGAAGGCTTGAATTTGACCAACCACACACAGGTCACATTGAGGAGCTTAGCGCTCTTGTGAGGAGGAGGTGGTGACACACACACACAGACGTCCACTCTGTTGTCTATGGCCTTTTAATCCTTTGTTCTGAAAGAGGCGGAAAGGTCAGGATTAGCATCAGGGTCTATGACATAACTATCTATCATAGAGATTTCACTGTCACTATATGAGCCATGTTTCCCTCTGAACTCAATATCAGTGCAACACAATTGTGAAATGTGATGTAAATGAGACAAAAAATGTGTCATTAACATCAGTAGTTGTTTGCCAGACACCACTAAAGGTTATCCCAAACACCATTGAATGCCAAGACATGAGATTACACCAGTGCCACCAGTTCTTCCTTTACGCAGACTATGTGATACTCGTAGCCCGTGACTGCCTAGAGGGCCAAAAATAAATAAATAAACTCAGTCGGGGTCTCAATTTACTGTTGAGATTTAGAAAAGGAGAATTCACAAGGTGCAATTTCGACATTTGGTAGTGCATCAGCCGTTTTCAACTTCTTATGACATTCAATTAGCCCATGTCAGCTAACATTGCTAGGTAAGGTAGTTTAGCCATCTATCTAAACCTTGTGGTTGGCCTAATCATTACCGGACATGCAGGGCATGTTCCCAGGGGCCCTGACATCCAGGGGGCCCCCGTTGATATTGCCGCCAAAGTCATGGAAAAAAATGCATAGAATTGCAGAAAATTGGCTTTAAAACTGCAACATTTTCTCTGCCCCATGGCAAAATGTGTAGAATTAGGATGGAAATTGTGCGTTAGGCAGGTACAGTGGTTAATTTTTGGAGGGAAATTCTAAACTAAAACTAACAACCAATTATGCCCACAACACGATAGTTAGAAATGTCCAATGCACCTGTCAGTTTGAATACAAAAAAAGGCACATTTCTGTATCCTTGTAGAATCTGACCATCTGGCAGCTGTTTCTCTCGTGGTGCCAAGTTCCGGGTAAAGAGCTCTGTGTGGATGTCTCCTGGGCTGGGTGCCACAACTAAGAGTCACTGACTCTGGCTCCACTGTCTGGTGGTAGTTTAACTGTTGCTAACACAGTCTGAGAGAGAATGTTGTAGTAACATTTTGTGCAACATCATATATAGCTGTCGGTTTTTAAAGGGTGGTTGTATCACATTGAACATTGAGGTAGAGTATGTATCTGTCTCCCTGGACTCATATACCTCATGTAAGTGAAATGGGGGGACATGGTGATGATGATGATTGATTGTGGAAAGATTGTCAAAGTTGTGAATCTGAATAGCATTAGGAAATTAAACAATGTGTAGGCATATTTAGGAAGACCTACCTCACACATTTAGGATGTTTCTGAGTTTGTGGGAAACATGTATTTAATCTCGATAACTAAGAGGTTAAAATGAGGGAGGTCAGTTTACTGTTTTGGTCAGCAGCATGTGCTTGCAACTGATAGGTCACTGGGCAGTGGTCTGCTCTCTCTGGCTCCGAGAGGCGGGGAATGATTGCTTGGATCCAGAGTAATGGATTCTGCCCCGCCTACAAGATGCGCTGATTGTTCTTGTTTGTTCAACAATCAACTTCCCAGTGCGCACTGAACTACTCCGCGTCAATTTCACGTTCATTGAATAGCCTTCTCAAAATTGTTGATGTTGAGGAAACATTTTACAACTTTGAAGAACATATTGAAGGTAAAGCACATTGAAATACAGATAACGATTATGGAATAGGCTTTATTGGCGTTTTTCTCTATATAGCCACACGGTCAACTTCAACAAATTGATAGGCTAAATCAATGAAATCGTACGCTAAACAATGAAATATAAGGATGGAGGCAATTTAATATTTCATGTTATAACTGAGACATCAACGCGTCACACTGGCCACGGTTTGTGCAGGACCTCTGCAAAGGTAGGATATTATTTTCCTTCAGCATACAACATTCGTTGTTCACTTGTTGACATTCATTACATCCTACGAGTATAAGTTAGTTTGAGTGAACATCGATGTGGGTAATAGAAATATCATGCATCGACTGTCATGTCAAAAATACAGTATCTGCTTCTGCCATGACTTGAGTCGCATCGTTTCTTTATAACATAATCATATTGCTTGGCATGCCTGGCAGTGTTAAAACAAATAACAGTTATTAGGCGTATCACTTCATTGAAAACGTTTTCAAAGACCATAACTCAGGATCCTCTTAAACACTTTTTTAATGTCTATAATGAACTAATCAGACTTTCCATATGGGCAGTAATTAATATTGGGAGGCTGGGTGTGTGATACCCACTAGTCAGTTGGACAGGTTGCTGACATTCTGCACATAGCTCCTCTCTCTATTGGCTTTGTAACATGACCCCCCAGCCAGCTGTTATGCAGGGCAGCATGTGTGCAGCGCAACAACTGGAGGAATACCCATAGGGGTCCCCAGTCCTTCTCTCTCCAGTCCTACCCTTGTGCCTCTGATTCTGCATGTTTCTAAACACTCCTTTGTATGCATTTACCCCATAAAGCCTTTGTACACTAACTAAACCTTTCTCTCTGTACCGTAGGCTCTACCAATAATATGTGCTATCTCCATTTCATTCTGAGTGAAACTCTCTCGGGATGCATGCAGTATGAATGTAGCGAACACTGGCTCTCATCCTAGCCAACTCATAGCTTCTCACAGCCAGACTCTCTCAGCCTCAGACAGCTTCTCTTATTCTGTAATGTGTCAGGCCTGGGAAAGTGTGTCTCTAGCTCACAGGAAGTGTCAGTCAGGGCCCTTTCTCTTTCTGTCATATTGAAACTACAATGTTTTCTTCACAGATAAAATAAGTTCACAAACCTCCTCCCACACTGCAGTGCCAGGTGGCTTGGAGGCAAAAATGTCCATTCATTAGAATCCACATAATAATCCTGTTGCTGCAGGATTATTTCCCTGCTGTAGCATACTCGCTCAAATATCCTACATCTGTACTAGAGAGTTGGAGATACTCTGAAGTGGCTGGTGGTGAAGAAGCATGGGAACGGTTTGTCCGAGAGACTGTGGCGGCACTAATGACTTCTATGGAAATGACAGAGTCAGACTGGCCTTAAAAGGCATTGTTTGTTTGAGATGACCTGAACCAAAATGTCACTTCTGAAAAGGATTCAGTGATTGGTCTGCCTGTTTGTAGCTGGACATAATGTGTGGTTTTGACAGAATGTTAAAGATGTCTATAACACCATTACCATGTAGGATGATTAATACTGTAAACCTGTCTTCTCTACACACTACAAATTAGCCATATCTAGTTAAACCTCTCTCTTCATTCAGTCAATCAATCAATCAAATGTATTTATAAAGCTCTTTTTACATCAGCCAATCTCACAAAGTGCTATACAGAAACCCAGCCTAAAACCCCAAACAGGAAGCAATTCAGATGTATAAGCACGGTCGCTAGAAAGGCAGGAACCTAGGAAGAAACCTAGAGAGGAGCCAGGCTCTGAAGGGTGGCCAGTCCTCTTCTGTCTGTGCCAGGTGGAGATTCTAACAGTACATGGCCAAGATGTTCAAATGTTCATTGATGACCAGCAGGGTCAAATAATAATAATCACAGTGGTTGTAGAGGGTGCAACAGGTCAGCACCTCAGGAGTCAGTTGCCTTTTCATACCCAATCATTGAGTTCGAGACAGCAGGTGGGTAGAGAGAGAATTGAAAACAGCAGGCCCAGGACAAGGTAGCACGTCCGGTGATCAGGTCAGGGTTCCATAGTATGTAGACTGGAGACAGGAGGGGTCAGTAAACACTGTAGCCCCGCCCGACGATACAGGGCCAGCCAGGCAGGATATAACCCCACCAACTTTGCCAAAGTAAAGCTCCCACATCACTAGAGAGAGCTCTTCAAACCACCAACTTACTACCCTGAGACATGGCCGAGTATAGCCCACGAAGATCTCCCCCACGGTACAAACCCGAGGGGGGCGCCAACCCGGACAGGAAGATCACATCAGTGACTCAACCCACTCAAGTGAGTGGGTTGATCACCCCTCCTAGGAATGGCATGGAAGAGCAGCAGTAAGCCAGTGACTCAGCCCCCGTAATAGGTTTAGAGGCAGAGAATCCCAGTGGAGAGAGGGCAACCGGCCAGGCAGAGACAGCAAGGGCAGTTGGTCGCTCCAGTGCCTTTCCATTCACCTTCACACTCCTGGGCCAGACTACACTCACTCATAGGACCTACTGAAGAGGTGAGTCTTCAATAAAAACTTTAAGGTCGAGACCAAGTCTGCGTCTCGCACATAGATAGGCAGACCATTCCATAAAAATGGGGCTCTATAGGATAAAGCCCTGCCTCCGGCTGTTTGCTTAGACATTCTAGGTACAATAATGAGGCCTGCGTCTTGTGACCGTAGCGTATGTGTTGCTATGTACGGCAGGACCAAATTGGAGCAAGCCCATGTAATGCTTTGTAGGTTAACAGTAAAACCTTGAAAACAGCCCTGGCCTTAACAGGAAGCCAGTGAAGAGAGGCTAGCACTGGAGTAATATGATATTTTTTCTCTTTTTTTTTTATGGCCATGAAAGCAATTCCTTCTAGTTATCACAAACCAGTTATCGCAAACACATCACTTAAACCTATATAGAAGATAGAATGTGGATAATAGAGCATATCAAACCCAAATAGACTGTGTCAAATGATTTGTTGGAACAAATCACATCTATTAAGCGTAAATGAATGTGCCGTCATCAAATTCATTCCTAACAGGCTCAATCAGGCTTAATAACCCAGACATTTCCTCCTGTGATTAAACAAACACTGTCGGTCTGGTGAAAGCTCACCTTTCACTGTTTTGGAATGAGACTGTGTTAAAGCTTGTCTGTCTGACTGACTATTTCACTCACAGCATACAGTGTCACATGTTCCACACCCCAATCTGGGCCCATGTAGGTGTCCACACTGGAGCAAGTGCTATTTTTAGAACACACAGAATACTGTAAATAAAAGATGAAAGCTCTCCTTTCCTCCATAGATGTGGACCAAAACAACATTCAGCTCTTTTTAGGACGGATAGTCAGAGGTAGACATAAGTATTCAATGCCAGGCTGATTAGTTGTGATGCACTTCATCAAGCAGAGTTTGGTTTAGGATGGCACTTTAATGTGTGTAGTGTGAAGATACAGTCACAGTACAAGGCCCTCAATGCACACAAGTATACCTTTGGAGAGTGTTGGTATGATATGAATCCTTGTAGCCATTGATGTAAGATTCATGCGACAGATAAACATAGTACAGATACTTTCCAGAGGCATTTAAAATGCTATTTATGTTTACACAGGATGTTTCTGCGTAACTAATTTCTATCTGTGGTCCATTTCGATTGTCATGTACCATCTGAGAGGCCTGTAGCGTACTGTGAGGCCTGTAGCGTACTGTGAGGCCTGTGGGATCTGTAGCGTACTGTGAGTCCTGTAGCGTACTGTGAGGCCTGTAGCATACTGTGAGGCCTGTAGCGTACTGTGAGGCCTGTTGCGGTCTATAGCGTACTCTGAGGCATGTGGGATCTGTAGCGTACTGTGAGGCCTGCAGCGTACTGTGAGGCATATGGGATCTGTAGCGTACTGTGAGGCCTGTAGCGTACTGTGAGGCCTGTAGCGTACTGTGAGCCATGTAGCGTTCTGTGAGGTCTGTAGCGTACTGTGAGGCATTTGGGATCTGTAGCGTACTGTGAGGCCTGTAGCGTACTGTGAGGCCTGTAGCGTACTGTGAGGCCTGTAGCGTACTGTGAGGCATTTGGGATCTGTAGCGTACTGTGAGGCCTGTAGCGTACTGTGAGGCATTTGGGATCTGTAGCGTACTGTGAGGCCTGTAGCGTACTGTGAGCCCTGTAGCGTACTGTGAGGCCTGTAGCGTACTGTGAGGCATTTGGGATCTGTAGCGTACTGTGAGGCCTGTAGCGTACTGTGAGGCCTGTAGCGTACTGTGAGGCCTGTAGCGTACTGTGAGGCCTGTAGCGTACTGTGAGGCATTTGGGATCTGTAGCGTACTGTGAGGCATTTGGGATCTGTAGCGTACTGTGAGGCCTGTAGCGTACTGTGAGCCCTGTAGCATTCTGTGAGCATTCTGCAATGTTTGAATATTTTATGAGTGATAGTACCTACAGTATGTTCGTAATTGTTTGTTTGTTGTTCATGTAGCTTACTTTTGTCAGTCTCATTTTCTTGTTGTTAGTAGTTACTATCTTGTCTCATTGCTACAACTCCCATACGGGCTCGGGAGAGACATGCGTCCTCCGAAACACAACCCAACAAAGCCGCACTGCTCCTTAACACAGCAAACATCCAACCCGGAAGCCAGCCGCCCCAACGTGTCGGAGGAAACACTGTGCACCTAGCAACCTGGTCAGTGTGCACTGCGCCCAGCCCGCCACAGGAGTCGCTAATGCGCAATGAGACAAGGATATACCTACCGGCCAAACCCTCCCTAACCCGGACGACGCTAGGCCAATTGTGTGCCGTCCCATGGACCTCCCGGTCTCGGCCGGCTGCGACAGAGCCTGGGCTCGAACCCAGAGTCTCTGGTGGCACAGCTAGCACTGCGATGCAGTGCCTTAGACCACTGCTCCACCCGGGAGGCCCGTCTGTCTAATTTTCAAGTCGTAGCTTTGTTTGATGACTCGAGTCCACTGGCGATCTGTATCAGTAGTTCATCTGGCAGTATGGTCACTGTGGATCAAAGTATGATTCTCCTTGAAGAGGAGTCCTAGACATGCAGTAGACATGCAGTAGGAACTAGGGTATAGCCTGAAAGTCTTTGACAAAGGTATAAATCACAGCAGAGCACTAGAGCCCGCAGGCAGCTCTGTCCTCCACAGCACCAGCTGTTTCACTCGCACACTCTGACTTCCTGCCATGCTGAGAGGAGAGCGGACTACTCTTATCAGTCAGAGATGCTACCATAGCTCTATTATAGTTTAGGCTTATAGAAAAGATGTTGACGATAATTCATGATAGCCCTGTGTGTGATACTTACAGGTAGTACGGTCAAAGTACTTCAAAGTATCTATTTTCTGAGTATTAACCATGCTTTGCACCACAGGAGTTTATTTAATTCTCTGAGAGCAGGCAGGACAATGAAATGTTCAGCTATGTATCCTCTGTGATCTCTCTCTGAATGGTGTAAAAGTCTGATTGCAGTACTTAGAGCTGCTGTTCTGTTCTCACCAGAGCCTTACATCATGTGCTTTTCCATGAAAGTCTTAATGATCGTTAACATGACTCTGTAATCTGCACATGCTTTGTTACTGCGTGCTGTTGACATAGCGATGGACAAACAATAAAATGGGGAGAAGACAGAACAATACTGTGAAACGTTTGATGGTCAGAAATGAGGCATGAAAGGAGGCTAGCGGTCAAGTAGTCAGACTGTAGCGCAGAGCGGTGGACCACCGCGGTCCAAGTAATGGAAAATAGCCATCTATGTCTCAGCTGTAACAGCAAAGTGACTCTGTGGTGGGTCCAGCTGTTGGACCTAATAATGTACACCAGGCACAATAAATGATGAGGGCATTTGAGGTTCCTCCATCTGTGCCTGATGGCCTCGAGTCGCCGCACGTTCCTTTTTAGGGGGAGGCCAGCATCTTAGGAAGGCTCGGGGACAGTGTGGTCTTCTGTACCGCTTTGTTCCTTTTCTTTAGCATATTTATTAATCATTTCCATGTGCACTTTCATGTAGAAACCATATGTTATATGCAGTGGCGATTTTAGCATGTACATCTTGGTGGGGCATCTTTGATGCGTGTCAGGTGGTAAACAGAGCCCTGAATGATGCATTGCCACTGGTTATATGACTTCACTGTTGTGCTGTTACAGTGGAATATAACACCTTATTAATGAAGTGACTGTATAGAGGTGAGACCACTCTTCTCCTCCTGTCTCTTCATTCTTAGCACCAGCCTCTCGTTTAGTGGTGGTTACATCACCTGTTCACCTGAGCATGTCCAGGGCGACCGGAACGTGTGAAGCGGTAAAGAGAATTTATAAAGCATGTATAATGCATGCTGTTTTCCCACTGCCACGCTGAGCCTGCCAACAGGTTGGTCTGTGGAGAGGGGGGGTGAGGGTTGATTTAGAGATGTGGGGGGGTAGCTGTGGAGCACGCTCAGACCGGACTAGATGAAAGGTCTAAAGGTGTCCCGCAGTGTCACCACGAGTCTCCGTTTCCCCCGGTAACTTAATCTGCTGCTGATGAGTCACGGACACAATCACCTTGGAATTTGACACCTGGATGAGAGGTGTGTGTGCGTGAATTGCCGCTCTCTATTGTACTACCTTCCAACTTTAAAGGCATAATCGACCTGAAGAGTGATATTTTAATTTCTCCCAAATTTGCTGTCGATCGTTTCACAGATTGTGGGACGTTTGTTCATTACCGTCTGTATTGTTATTACCTAGCATAAAAATAATTGGATGGCTAAGACCTGAAGGTGAACTGGCTCCACATTGTCCTCCTTTTAATAGGTCATTTGACAGAATAATACATTCAGTAGTGTACAGTGGAGTGTTGTGTAGAAAACCAGCTGATATTACATGGTACAGTATCGTACTGTAGGCAGCTTTTGGAAACAATTTTTTTGTTTGTTTTTTTACCCCCTTTTTCTCCCCAATTTCGTGGTATCCAATTGCTGGTAGTTACTTCTTGTCTCATCGCTACAACTCCCGCACGGACTCGGGAGAGGAGAAGGTCGAGAGCCATGCGTCCTCAGAAACACAACCCAACCAAGCCGCACTGCATCTTAACACAGTGCGCATCCAACCCGGAAGCCAGCCACACCAATGTGTTGGAGGAAACACAGTACACCTAGCGACCTGGTCAATGTGCACTGCGCCCATTCGCTAGTGCACGATGAGACAAGGATATCCCTCCTGGCCAAACCCTCCCTAACCCGGACGACGCTAAGCCAATTGTGTGCCGCCCCATGTGCCTCCCGGTAGCGGCCGGCTGCTACAGAGCCTGGGCTTGAACCCAGAGACTCTGGTGGCACAGCCTTAGACCACTGCGCCACCCGGAAGGCACAAAACAGTTTTTGATGTAGTGTCTTCTAGTTCATCATTGGCTGCTAGTAATATTTGTACTGATCTCCAGATAGCCCAATATTTGACCACGGCACCCAGGTGAATGTTATCTCTTGGGGCCAGTGCTGGCTCAGTGATTTGAATCGCTAGATTTCTTTACTATGTCTCAAATTCAGTTGCAAATGCAACACCTTGGCACATTCATCCATCAATCTTTCCAGTTGTTGTAGTAGGCTAGGTCATATAAATACAATTCATCTAACGAAGGTATTATTGTTTCAGTTTTATACAGGTTACAGACCTCTTAAAGTTTGAACTTTGAACATTCAAGATTTTAAAAGTTTGTTTGGAAGCGGAAAACATCCTCTTCCACTATCAAAGACCAACTTGATTTACAAGATCAAGGCCTGTACTTTTATATAGAATAAGCAGAATAAGCTATTTCTGCATAACGTTTTCAATACTGTATATTAGTCAATATGACGAGGTTTAGGTCATGGAAAAACTGGCTTGTTCAACCCAGATAGTTATGATTACCATTGACTTCTCTGTTTGTCTGCTGTGCTCTGACCTACAGGCAACTGCCAAAATAATGGAAACACTTGAGTGAATGTTGGTGTTTCCTTTATTTTGGTATTTACCTGTATATCTTCTGTGGGTTGGTTCAACAGCCAGTCTGCTTTAGTGGTTATTTCTACCCACGCTGTCTCTTCACACTGTTTATAAAGAGGCCATGGAGCAGGCTTGTTGACACATAAAACTGTTAGTGTTGTTGACAGATACAGCCGTTTGAGTGTGTCATAGAGGACATGAAACCTGCCTGTTAGAGTGTGGGGTAGAGGACAGGAAACTTGCCTGCTCCATACAGTAACAATGGAAGGCTAGAGCTCCATTCTGCAGTAACAGGTTATTTCTTCATCAAAGCCTTGTCTTCTTCATACCCCCATGTCTCAGATATTTACATTTTCCCCATGGCAATATCACTTACCCATCACACAGTTTAACAAATACATCTGCTACTTAAATACAGTGATCGTCAATGTGTCTTTGGGGCTATGTACAGTATATTACACGGTGAGTATATCTGAACCTAATACTACAATTCCCTCTGCATTTGTACAGTGTAATGTAGACTTGAGCACATGGCTAGTGGTTCAAAACTTCTCTTATTATAGTAAGGTGTATGGTGGTGGACTCAGACAGTGGAGACACAGAGTAGCACTGCCTGCTAACTGCATTACATGGAGATCCCAGTGTAAGAACAGGTTAGTGTAAATGAGAGTGTGTGTGTGTGTGAGTGTGTCCCTCTACATATTTGTTTGTGTGTGTTTTCTGTCTGTGTTCATTGTGTTTCCTGGGTGCATGTTTGTGTGCGTGTCTTTGTGTGTGTGTGCGTGCGTGTGTGTGTGTCTGCTTTGCTGTGTCATCGCCCTCAGCACCCCTATCACCTCCCTCTAACCTGTAGGAAGTGTATGTGCGGAGCCAGAGAGGACAGCGGAACACTGGCGCTCCAGACGACGGACTGCAAGAGCCTACCCAACCTACAACACAGGCATGGGACAGTAACCAATAACCTGGAGCATACAGTACAGCATACAGTATAGAGCTCATCTTTTCGGTCAACTTCAAGACTGGAGGGTTGCTGATACTTGGAGTCTTCCTGTCTAGCATTGGGAGTAGCAGACAGTCAGTCCTAGCAGCCAACAGTGGACAGTAGGCAGCCAGCGAGCAGAGGGAGCGAGTGAGCTGTGAATGTTTAAGTGTGTAACTGGGCCTGCCAGTCCCGGGGCAGAGCGGAGGGGTACTGTTACACTCCCTGACAGACCTTATACATGTTTCATCTGCTCCTTGGAGAACAGACGCCCCCTTTGTTGTCTCATCCATCCGTCTCTCCTGGCCCGAGACGCTGCTGCAAACCGCTAGTCTCGCCGTCGCCCGACGACCAGCAACAGCCACACATCTCCCCACAGCTGAGGACCAGGCCAGGCCCAGGGTATCTGAAGGGTTCACCTGTAAGCTAACCTTGAAAACCAGTGGTGAGGAACCAGAAGAGGATATAAGGCTATATGAGAGATCAGTAAATGAGGACGACCCAGTATTTTTTGAGTGTGTGCTGTGCTATTGGAGCATCTTGGCACCTGACTCTCAACAACCAGCTACCGCCTCAGTTTCCGCCAACTACAGCTCCCAGCAAGCCTGCCAACTACTAAAACGGCGAGCCAGCCAGCACCTCTCCTCCAATATCCACTGTCCTAGTAGCAGTCTCTGAGTGTGATTGTGTGTCTGTGAGTCTGAGCCACGACCATGAACGAGAACTTACGGCCCCCGTCGCTCCAGTTGAGCGTCCCCCGCGATGCCCCTGCCTACTCAGATGGGGGGAATGGCGGGGCCTCGGATGGTCCTGTGTGGTCAAGCTCGTCCACCCCAACACTACGACGCAAGCGCTTCAAGATGCGGCGCATGAAGAACGTGCCCAGCGAGAGAGAGAAGGAGAAAGACAGGGGCAGGCTGGTGAATGGGTGGCTAGTCTCTACCCGCTCCCACTCGGACTCCAAGGAGTACCTGCAGCTGCCCTCCATCGAGATCACCCCATCAAGTGACGAGGATGGGGCCACCTGGTCCAACTGCTCTACGCCCAGCGCCTCACCCCGACGCAAGCGCTTCCTGCTCCGCAAGTGGCTGAGGGTGAGAGAGAAGAAGGAGCACGCCGGCAGCGAGAGCAGGTTGGTATGGAGTATTACCTCCCCCAAACTTAAACTTCTCTTTTCTTCCCTCCTATTTCTCCCTTAAACCCTTCATGCTGCTTTGAGCCTGCTGTCACTGTTCACTAACATTTTAGCCAGTACTAACACTAACAGAAAGAACCTTGTCAAGGTCCTTGTCATGTTAGAATGTCTGTTTTTTAAAATTGAGCTGTAAGATCGAATAAGAATCACAGGTTTATGATCGTGAGGCAGCAGCCTGCTGCCCATTGTGCTGCCCACAAAATCAATGCTGCCCATTGTATTCAACATTATATATATATATATATATATGTTTTACACACACCACGAGGCAGGAATAGAAGCTGTCAGTTAAAAGCTGTCAGTAGCGCCTGTTCAAATGCAGTGTTCAAATGCACCATGAGCTAGAGGTAACAAAAATCATTCTGAAAATCCCTGCTGAACTGCACATAGCTGTATTTAGAGAACATAGAGGCCGAGGGTCAGTGGATTCAAGCAGTCTAATGATTTGGTTACTGTGCATTACCATGTAAAGAGCCCCATGATCACTAGTTTCAAGTTATATTGTTACATGCACAGGATACAGCAGGTGTAAAACAGTATAGTGGAATGCTTAACCTCTGCGCTATTTCCTAATATTCCACAATAGAAGTAGTAATATAGAAAATAACTAAAACACTTGAAATGCAAGACACTTGAAATGCAAGACAACACAAAAAAAGAAAAGAACAAGAATGCAGTTATATACAGGTCTTACAGTATACACATCAAATCCAATTTTATTGGTGACATACACATGGTTAGCAGATGTTAATGCGAGGGTAGCGAAATGCTTGTGCTTCTAGTTCCGACCATGCAGTAATATCTAACAAGTACCTTAATCCCACATGTGTAAAGGAATTAATAAGAATATGTACATATAAATATGTGGATGAGCGATGGTCGAACGGCATAGGCAAGATGCAGTAGATGGTATAGAGGACAGTATATACATATGAGATGAGTAATGTAGGGTATGTAAACATTATATAAAGTGACATTGTTTAAAGTGACTAGTGATACATATATTACATCCAATTTTGAATTATTAAAGTGGCTAGAGATTTGAGTCAGTATGTTGGCAGCAGCCACTCAATGTTAGTGATGGCTGTTTAACAGTCTGATGGCCTTGAGATAGAAGCTGTTTTTCAGTCTCACGTTCCCAGCTTTGATGCACCTGTACTGACCTCGCGGGGTGAACGGGCAGTGGCTCAGGTGGTTGTTGAACTTGATGATCTTTTTGGCCTTCCTGTGACATCAGGTGGTGTAGGTGGCCTGGAGGGCAGGTAGTTTGCCCCCGGTGATGCGTTGTGCAGACCTCACTACCCTCTGCAGAGCCTTGCGGTTGTGGGCGGAGCAGTTGTCGTACCAGGCGGTGATACAGCCCGACATGATGCTCTTGATTGTGCATCTGTAAAAGTTTGTGAGTGCTTTTGGTTACAAGTTAATTTCTTCAGCCTCCTGAGGTTGAAGAGGCGCTGTTGAGCCTTCTTCTTCTTCACGCCGTCTTTCTGGGTGGACCATTTCAGTTTGTCTGTGATCTGTACGCCGAGGAACTTAAAACTTTTCACCTTCTCCACTCTACTGTCCCGTCGATGTGGATAGGGGGGTGCTCCCTCTGCTGTTTCCTGAAGTACATGATCATCTCCTTTGTTTTGCTGACGTTGAGTGTGAGGTTGTTTTCCTGACACCACACTCCGAGGGCCCTCACCTCCTCCCTGTAGGCTGTCTTGTCGTTGTTGGTAATCAAGCCTACCACTGTAGTGTTGTCTGCAAACTTGATTGAGGTGTGCATGGCCACGCAGTCATGGGTGAACAGGGAGTACAGGAGAGGGCTGAGAGCGCACCCTTGTGGGGCCCCAGTGTTGAGGATCAGCGGGGTGGAGATGTTGTTTCCTACCCTCACCACTTGGGGGTGGCTCGTCAAAGTCCAGGACCCAGTTGCACAGGTCGGGGTCGAGACCCAGGGTGGGTGACGCGTTTGGAGGGTACTAGGGTGGGTGACGAGTTTGGAGGGTACTATGGTGTTAAATGCTGAGCTGTAGTCGATGAACAGCATTCTTACATAGGTATTCCTCTTGTCCAGATGGTTTAGGGCAGTGTGCAGTGTGATTGCGATTGCGTCGTCTGTGGACCTATTGGGGCGGTAAGCAAATTGGAGTAGATAAGGTCTTACCGTATACACAGGTATTGCCATATACACAGGTATTGCCATATACACAGGTATTACAGTATATACAGGTCAGTCCAGTGCCAGCACTGTTAATACAATGTGCAGGGGTTCTTGAGTGATTAAGGAAGGAATATACATGTATAGTGCATTCGGAAAGTATTCAGGCTCCTTGACTTTCTCCACGTTTTGTTACGTTGCAGCAATATATCTTTTTTGCTCATCAATCTGCACACAATACCCCATAATGACAAAGCAAAAACTTTTTTTCCCTTTTTTTTTTACAAATATAAAAAATAAAATAAGAAAATATCTAATTTCCATAAGTATTCTGACCCTTTACTCAGTACTTGTTGAAGCACCTTTGGCAGCAATTACAGCCTCTAGCCTTCTTGGGTATGATGCAACAAAGCTTTGCACACCTGTATTTGGGGAGTTTTTCCCATTCTTCTCTGCAGACCCTCTCAAGCTCTATCAGGTTGGATGGGGAGCGTTGCTGCACAGCTATTTTCAGGTCTCTTCAGAGATGTTTGAACTGGTTCAAGTCCGGGTGCTGGCTGGGTCGTTGTCCTGTTGGAAGGTGAACCGTCACCCCAGTCTTTCCCTCGATCCTGATTCATCTCCAGTACATTACTCTACAGTAGATTACAGTTTTTTTAAATACAGTATTGTAGAACAGAATACACTGTACTTTACTGTACTGCACTATAGTCTACTGTACCGAACTATACTGTGCTATACTATGTTGTCCAAACTTGTCAAACATAAACAACTATGATGGGTACAGAATTGATCACAAATCATTTTGATATCAATCATTATTCTAATGAGCTCCACCCCCAAACAAAGCCAGTCTTCTTCTTTGGGAGTGGCAATCATTAGAATAATAGCCAGTTTAATTGGACAGATATACACTGCTCAAAAAAATAAAGGGAACACTTAAACAACACAATGTAACTCCAAGTCAATCACACTTCTGTGAAATCAAACTGTCCACTTAGGAAGCAACACTGATTGACAATAAATTTCACATGCTGTTGTGCAAATGGAATAGACAACAGGTGGAAATTATAGGCAATTAGCAAGACACCCCCAATAAAGGAGTGGTTCTGCAGGTGGTGACCACAGACCACTTCTCAGTTCCTATGCTTCCTGGCTGATGTTTTGGTCACTTTTGAATGCTGGTGGTGCTTTCACTCTAGTGGTAGCATGAGAAGGAGTCTACAACCCACACAAGTGGCTCAGGGAGTGCAGCTCATCTAGGATGGCACATCAATGCGAGCTGTGGCAAGAAGGTTTGCTGTGTCTGTCAGCGTAGTGCCCAGAGCATGGAGGCGCTACCAGGAGACAGGCCAGTACATCAGGAGACGTGGAGGAGGCCGTAGGAGGGCAACAACCCAGCAGCAGGACCGCTACCTCCGCCTTTGTGCGAGGAGGAGCAGGAGGAGCACTGCCAGGGCCCTGCAAAATTACCTCCAGCAGGCCACAAATGTGCATGTGTCCGCTCAAACGGTCAGAAACAGACTCCATGAGGGTGGTATGAGGGCCCGACGTCCACAGGTGGGTTTGTGCTTACAGCCCAACACCGTGCAGGACGTTTGGCATTTACCAGAGAACACCAAGATTGGCAAATTCGCCACTGGCGCCCTGTGCTCTTCACAGATGAAAGCAGGTTCACACTGAGCACATGTGACAGACGTGACAGAGTCTGGAGACGCCATGGAGAACGTTCTGCTGCCTGCAACGTCCTCCAGCATGACCGGTTTGGCAGTGGGTCAGTCATGGTGTGGGGTGGAATTTATTTGGGGGGCCGCACAGCCCTCCATGTGCTCGCCAGAGGTAGCCTGACTGCCATTAGGTACCGAGATGAGATCCTCAGACCCCTTGTGAGACCATATGCTGGTGCGGTTGGCCCTGGGTTCCTCCTAATGCAAGACAATGCTAGACCTCATGTGGCTGGAGTGTGTCAGCAGTTCCTGCAAGAGGAAGGCATTGATGCTATGGACTGGCCCGCCCGCTCCCTAGACCTGAATCCAATTGAGCACATCTGGGACATCATGTCTCGCTCCATCCACCAACGCCACGTTGCACCACAGACTGTCTAGGAGTTGGCGGATGCTTTAGTCCAGGTCTGGGAGGAGATCCCTCAGGAGACCATCCGCCACCTTATCAGGAGCATGCCCAGGCGTTGTAGGGAGGTCATACAGGCACGTGGAGGCCACACACACTGCTGAGCCTCATTTTGACTTGTTTTAAGGACATTACATCAAAGTTGGATCAGCCTGTAGTGTGGTTTTCCACTTTAATGTTGAGTGTGACTCCAAATCCAGACCTCCATGGGTTGATAAATTTGATTTCCATTGATAATTTTTGTGTGATTCTGTTGTCAGCACATTCAACTATGTAAAGAATTATTTAAGTATTTAATAAGAATATTTCATTCATTCAGATCTAGGATGTGTTATTTTAGTGTTCCCTTTATTTTTTTGAGCTAGACACTAGTTAGCAATTGCGCTAGCGCTAGTTCACAACTTCTTCAAATTGCACGCAGAGACATAGAAGTGGTATCTACGAGTTCATCTGACTCTGGAGAAGTAGATAAAGGGCCTCATTGCCAAAATCCCTAAGTTTCCCCTTGTTTTTTGTCTTCCACAAAATTTAAATCACAGTGCAGGTATCCCAAAACTACCACTAACAGGTCCCGATCATTATCATCATAAAAAAATATATAATCTTTAACTAATTCCTAACGCAACACTGCTGTAATGTTAGTAATAGATATGCATCTTTCAAATGATTTGCCAAGGATATAAAGCGCTCCGCACATGCACAAGACTGGTTGCGGGAGACAATGCACGCAAATGGATTTAGAATTTTGGAATATTTATACCTTACAGTTGAGACGTTGAGCGTCCATAATCTCGATGTTAATTTTGGCCAAAACACTGCAGACTCAAGTGATCACTATCGAACACAACAGAAAGTAGCTACTTGATAAAGGCCTTAAGGGCCAAGTGTTCGGTTTGAGATTCTGCCATTAACTGCAGTAGATAACTTTATTGCCCTCTAGTGGTCATATTCAATATGCCCAAAATACGCAATAGGAACGTATTCTGCATTGTGCTCCTGGAATTTATGAATATTTCTTATTGTTTTAATGGAAAACCCCTAATAGCCAGTGTGTAGAGTTAAACATGCGAAGGGGGATATTACACGTTCTACCTTTGTGTACCTATTCAGGATACATGACAATGAAGATAATGACAGGGGACCCATGATGTCATACTGTTACCATAATTCTGTTACCGGGTGTTAATCCACATCACTTACTAAATAACTAAAAGAGATGTTTTGCAAACTCAAGGTGCCATGTCATAGCTGACACCACATTCTTTCTGCAGACATCTTTGAATCTTATTTCGGGAGCAGGTAGAGGCCTGAGCTTTTGGAAAACATGGTCACCTAAAAAACTGAGGGAGATGTTATCCTCATTCTATTACCCAGCTTCACATCTGCACTGTTTTTCAAGTAAATGGTTTTTTTTTCTCGTAAAATTGACAATGGAATTTGTTAAAAGCAGTCTTGTGTATAGAGTTTTGTTTCACTTTGCAATCAATGGCTTTAGTTTGGAATACTTTTAAAGTGAAAAAAAGTATCAGCGTCATTCTGTTACCATGGCATTGCCTTACTGTTTGGAGTCACTGTCTAAGAAGCAGAGAATTCCATAGCACACATGATCATCTATTCTCAACTTCTTTCCCGTCCAGTAGAAGAACCAGTAGTTTCTCAATTTATTGACATGAGAAAAGAGCTAGTTGTAATTTGTTCTAATATGTACAGTATGTTGGACATACTGCTCTTTCATTGAAATTGTGAAAACAACGTTGATTCAATCCAGTGGGAGGTTTGCACCGGAGTAACACACAGCACACTAACATCAAGCATGTATTTCACTGTTCACCTTTATCTGTTGTTTATGAAGCATGTGACAAATAACATTTGGTTTGTCAGCAAATTACACAATAAGATGAGAACCTGCAGTGCAGACTATTCTTGTTATGTTAAGGGGAATGGAGAAGCTTCTAGTTCTGCTGGTATGTGTTCTCCCTCTCCCCTAGCAGGGAGCAGAGATGGTGGTAGTAGCAGATGGTAGACATACAGAGGGTTATTATGTCATGTCCATGCCATTTGACTGAAAACATCATATTTTACCTAGAGGCATGTGTGCATAACCCTATCAGCTCCCTAAGTTAGATAAACTGGACCATTACCATTTCAGACTAATCACATCTACAGTGGGGAGAACAAGTATTTGATACACTGTCGATTTTGCAGGTTTTCCTACTTACAAAGCATGTAGAGGTCTGTAATTTTTTATCATAGGTACACTTCAACTGTGAGAGAGAATCTAAAACAAAAATCCAGAATATCACGCTGTATGATTTTGAAGTAATTAATTAGCATGACATAAGTATTTGATACATCAGAAAAGCAGAACTTAATATTTGGTAGAGAAACCTTTGTTTGCAATTACAGAGATCATACGTTTCCTGTAGTTCTTGACCAGGTTTGCACACACTGCAGCAGGGATTTTGGCCCACTCCTCCATACAGACCTTCTCCAGATCCTTCAGGTTTCGGTGCTGTCGCTGGGCAATACGGACTTTCAGCTCCCTCCAAAGATTTTCTAATGGGTCCAGGTCTGGAGACTGGCTAGGCCACTCCAGGACCTTTTTTTTAAATTATACCTTTATTTTACTAGGCAAGTCAGTTAAGAACAAATTCTTATTTTCAATGACAGCCTAGGAACAGTGGGTTAACTGCCTGTTCAGGGGCAGAACGACAGATTTGTACCTTGTCAGCTCGGGGATTCGAACTTGCAACCTTTCGGTTACTAGTCCAATGCTCTAACCACTAGGCTACCCTGCATCCCCAAATAATGATGTTTCCACCTCCATGCTTCATGGTTGGGATGGTGTTCTTGGGGTTGTACTCATCCTTCTTCTTCCTCCAAACACGGTGAGTGGAGTTTAGACCAAAAAGCTCTATTTTTGTCTCATCAGACCACATGACCTTCTCCCATTCCTCCTCTGGATCATTCAGATGGTCATTGGCAAACTTCAGACAGGCCTGGACATGCGCTGGCTTGAGCAGGGGGACCTTGCGTGCGCTGCAGAATTTTAATCCATGACGGTGTAGTGTGTTATTAATGGTTCTCTTTGAGACTGTGGTCCCAGCTCTCTTCAGGTCATTGACCAGGTGCTGCCGTGTAGTTCTGGGCTGATCCCTCACCTTCCTCATGATCATTGATGCCCCACGAGGGGAGATCTTGCATGGAGTCCCAGACTGAGGGTGATTGACCGTCATCTTGAACTTCTTCCATTTTCTAATAATTGCGCCAACAGTTGTTGCCTTCTCACCAAGCTGCTTGCCTATTGTCCTGTAGCCCATCCCAGCCTTGTGCAGGTCTACAATTTTATCCCTGATGTCCTTACACAGCTCTCGGCCATTGTGGAGAGGTTGGAGTCTGTTTGATTGAGTGTGTGGACAGGTGTCTTTTATACAGGTAACGAGTTCAAACAGGTGCAGTTAATACAGGTAATGAGTGGAGAACAGGAAAACTAACAGGTCTGAAAAACGAACAGGTCTGTGAGAGCTGGAATTCTTACTGGTTGGTAGGTGATCAAATACTTATTTCATGCAATAAAAGGCTAATTAATTACTTAAAAATCATACAATGCTCACAGTTGAAGTGTAGCTATGATAAAAAGTACAGACCTCTACGTGCTTTGTAAGTAGGAAAACCTGCAAAATCGGCAATGTATCAAATACTTGTTCTCCCCACTGTACATCCCCCCCTTGGGATGCAAAACCAGTTTGTTCACACCGTATTATCTGTCAATGGTTCACATACACATACAGTATTCCTTTCTGCTGTTGAATAGTCCTGTCTTGGTCTGTTTTGCTGTGAAATAAGTGATATATGAAGACTGAAAGACCACCAGTGGGCTTATGTTACAAAAACCACCACAACTCAATATTAATGATCCCATCATCAATTATTTATTTGGCAGTATTGCAGAGCCAAGATATTTCCATCATGTTGGGTAGAGGCGACACAGATAGCGAACATAACGAGATATTTACATATTTTTCTCCATCTCAACTCTTGTAGCCCTAAGGGAACCACTGCCTCTGACTGCCTCTGCAGCACACAGCCATGAATTAAGCATTCACAAAGGAAGCTGTGACCAATGACGGCACACTATTTTCAGGGCTGTGCCATTGGTCCAGACTTAACCCACAGTGGATGTCTGTTTGTCATATGCTGCTCTGGCTCCAGCGTTCTCCTCCCACTCTTTATATTGCTATGATTTATAATGTAGTGCAATGGGGGCTGTCAGTGCCAGCATGGCGTGTAAGTGTATGGTCAGAGCAGCCTTGATGAGAACAAGGAACTGCTTCTTGCTCAGGTGATGTAGTGAGGAAATTGGGGGATGGTCTGGTGGAAGCTACTGTATATGTCCCCTGGCTGGCTCTCAGTTCCAATACCATGGCCATATCAGAGATGCTATGTGCAGCCCCTCAACTGCAACACCACAATAAATGTACTTCATACATTATTCACTCCAACAGCATGGTTCTGGAAATGGATGGTCTGTCATACTAGCCTTTGCACACCAACAAAGTATGGTTTCCAGGTCTCCTGTTTTGCATTGAGATTCTGTCTGTAGCAAGCCTCAGGTGAAGCCATTGTAGTCACATCTGGTTCAAGGCCATTGTCAGTGTACTTGAAAGCAATGCAATAAGCATTCATTGTGTTGTAATTGTATTGAATGCCCTGAACTCAGTCATTTCAACAATGCGAATAGTAAATCAGTTACAGAGGAAGTATTGTTTTATTGTTACATTCTTACTCAAGGGTGATAGCTCATAGCCACATTTTTATAGACACTATCTGTTTCACAAGGTAAATCTTGTAACCTGAAGGAATGGATGACTAGTTTCTACGGCTACAGGTAACTACAGCTTCAGTCCAAGCTCAAGTGTGACCTAGCTGTGTATTTGATCAGTTAATGTATAAACATGGTACGATGACATTAATAGTTAAACTGGCTTGTGTGACTTATGTACCCCTCCGGACGTTCTTAGCACATTTTAGCAGGACTTCACAGAGAACACCTGTCAAACATGCTGTGAGTACAGTACGCTAACTACTGATAATGCTATTGTACCATGGGAGAATACTGGACCATGGTTTAGGCACTATTCCTTAGCAGTTAGCTGAATTCCTGTTAGACAATCCAAGACAGTGCACAACTATGTGTGCTTTGTCTGACTCGGAACAGTGTTTCAAACTAGCGTCTAGGCCTAATCATTGCCAAAGACGTGTTTGATAGCATCTGAAGTTGTCTTAGATGTACTATTATCTGTCTAGAGTTTGAATTGTTTCAATGGCAAATGTATTCCAGTTTGTATGCAAATCCCACAGTGTGGATTGTCTATCATTCTCTCATACAGCAGTAAGATTGAAAGTGAATGGCCAATACACCACAGCTAAAGGCCCTCTCTAAAAAAACTATGGAGTCATGGACACAACCACCATTTTACAAGGTCTCAAAACACGTAATGATTGACAGTATTTTACTGAGGTATTATTTAGCCTAGTCTGCAGTTTTAAACTGGCTCCTCAGAGGCAACGTAGTGAGCAAAAAAGATTTCATAGGTTCTGTTTTACTTTTGAAGACTGGAGGAAACATAGCTCTCAGTTTCTCTTTGGATAATTCTGAACATCTGTCTTATGCAAATGTATTATGTTAAAAGCTGCCCCTATGACTGTATGATCATGTTACAGACGATGTCAAAGTTCTTCTTTGGAATGTGCTCATCCTTAGACATCAGACCATTTCTCAATGTCAGCTACCTACAGGTAATGCCAAAATAAAGGATACACTTGAGTAAATGAGGGATACAAAGTATATTGAAAATAGGTGCTTCCACACAGGTGTGGTTCCTGAGTTAATTCACCAGTAAACATCCCATCATGCTTAGGGTAATGTATAAAAATGCCCACTTTCCTGTTATTTTTAGCTACCATGGCTAGAAGAAGAGATCTCAGTGACTTTAAAAGTGGCGTCTCAAAGTAGCATAGGGTGTTTAATGTGTGTGTGTGCATCTCAGTCACCAGATCTCAACCCAATAAACCACTTATGGTAGATTCTGGAGCGCCGCCTGAAACAGAGTTTTCCACCATCAACAAAACACCAAATTATAGAATTTATTGTGGAAGAATGGTATTGCATGCTTCCAGTAGAGTTCCAGACAAGGTGCATTGAAGATGTTCTGGCAGCTCATGGTGGCCCAACACACTATTAAGACACTTTATCTTGGTGTTTCCTTTATTTTGGCAGTTACCTGTATGTCTTCAACATTTCTGGAAGGACTTAAAATGCCTCTAACTGGGAATCAAATCAGTATACAGAGATAGAATGGGTTTAATGGGTATCCAAGCAGCACAACAGGACGGGTGGGATTCTCTTAAATGCCACAGTATATGGTTGGTGAACATCTCCACCACAGACCTTTACCTCTGTATCTCTGTATGACTCATGATCAGTGTTTGTGTGTGTCTTGTAGTGCCATCTAGTGGATATAACTAAGAAGTGCATCTATTGTGGTGAACTGATGTACATATTCTCAGGACACAGAATCACTGTAGCAGTGAAATGTTCTATGAATGCACCTGGAGTGGGTAGGGCCACATGGTATGTTTTCATAAGATTTATTCTGTGTGATTGTGTATTGGTGTATGACTGACATGTGTTCCTCTCTGTTGTGTTCTGTCACACAGCAGCCAGCAGAGCAGCCAGCAGAGCAGCCATGACGATGACTCCTCTCGCTTCCTGACTCCCTTCATCCGAGAGGAGAGGTAAATACAAGAAGATTCTGAATTTACTTGTATGTGTATTCTGTTTGTATTCTACGTTTTGTATTTATGCAAAAGGGTTTAATTGTTTGTCTGGTTTGATGAAAGCAAGGGGAGAGCGCTTACTGTATGAATCAGGATGCTCAGGAAATGACTTTATTCTGTCTACTTATTATACTGCTGCTTTTTCACCACTAGATGACAGTTGGTCCTCAACACTGCTCTTTGTCACCACTAGATGGCAGTTGGTCCTCAACACTGCTCTTTATCACCACTAGATGGCAGTTGGTCCTCAGCAGTGCTTGGCATCTGGACTGTAACGCTCATTATTGACCATTTAGAGGCACTTTCTATGGTGTTGGTAATGATTGCAATGAACATGTTCTTCTATGGGACATGTCAGTCTTCAATTTAGCTGTTTTTAATCATTGTCATTTAGCAACAATAACAATAAGTAATATGATAAGGTAAGGATTCAAGGCACTTGATATTATCAAGCAATTTTTTTTATTTTTCAATCAATCAAATGTATTTATAAAGCCCTCTTTACATCAGCAGATGTCACAAAGTGTTATACAGTAACCCAGCCTTAAACCCCAAACAGCAAGCAATGCAGATGCAGAAGCACGGTGGGTAGGAAAAACTCCCTAGAAAGGCAGGAACCTGGGAAGAAACCTAGAGAGGAACCAGGCTCTGAGGTGTAGCCAGTCCTCTTCTGGCTGTGCCGGGTGGAGATTATAAGAGTACATGGCCATTAAGGCCAGATGGTTTGTCAAGATGTTCAAACGTTCATAGATGACCAGCAGGGTTAAATTATCATCACAGTGGTTGAGGGTGCAACAGATCAGTACCTCAGGATTAAATGTCAGTTGTCTCGAGATGAAAACAGCAGGTCCAGGACAAGGTAGCACATCCGGTGAACAGGTCAGGGTTCTATAGCCGCAGGCAGAACATTTGAAACTGGAGTAGCAGCACGATAGCCAGGAGTCATCAGGCCAGAAAGTTCTGAGGCATGGTCCTAGGGCTCAGGTCCTCCGGGAGGGAGCGAGAGAGCCCCCATCTGACGATACCCTCGAACAGGGTCAACCAAGTAGGATATAACCCCACCCACTTTGCCAAAGCACAGCCCCCACACCATTAGAGGGATATCAACAGACCACCAACATACTACCCTGAGACAAGGCTGAGTTTTGCCCACGAAGATCTCCTCCACCGCACGAGCTCGTGGGGGAGCAAAACCTGTCAAAAACACGTCTGTGACTCAACCCTCTTAAGCGACGCACCCTTCCTAGAGACAGCATGGAAGAGCACTAGTAAGCCAGTGACTCAGCCCCCGTAATAGGGTCAAAGGCAGAGAATCCCAGTGGAGAGAGGGGAGCTAGACAGGCAGAGACAGCAAGGGCGGTTCGTCGCTCCTCACTAAGTGAGTGACCTGTGATTATTAGCACGCTAAATTTGCTAGGAATTGTAATTCACATGTTAGTGGCAGGGCTTTGAATGTGAGTGAGAACATACTGTTCCTCTCTTTGTGGTGTGAGTGGGCTGTGGTGTGACTTGTGACTGGGTGGTTGGCTGCGGCTCCAGCACAATATTACCTCTGTCAGCAGTGGGGATATATCGCAGTGGTCTCAGGGAGCACAAATGTCAGGCATGGGAAGTAAATCAGATAGAGAACAGAGAGAGGGAGAGAGCGTTGTGCCTGCCTGCCTCCCTGCCTGGAGAGAGAGAAGATCATACCTCAGCTATGAGATACCACATCAGGAGGAACTCAATGGCCTGAGCTCACTCTGGAGAAAGGGAAGGCTGTTTGAAGCTTCTAAAGGCACCTGTCATATCTGCCTCTTTCAAATGCTGCGTCTTTGTAATGAAAATGGATTCGTCATACAGTGGTTTAGTGGTGACAGAAAAAGACATTCAACTTGAAGCAGTGATAATGGCTTTGAATAAATTGAAATACAGAGTATTAACCATTATTGAAGAATCAACTGAGCTGGTGCTGTTGGAATCCCCCCTTTTATCTCTCTTTATTTCTCTCTCACTCTTCTATAGTATCTACGGTAGGCTACAACATTCTACTCTCCCTTTCCTCTCTCTCCTGCTCTCCTCTCCGTCCCGCTCTCCTCTCCGTCCCGCTCTTTTTCTCTACAGTTCCTCCCCCGCTATTTCTCTGTGTACTGCTCCGAATAGGAACCTTACGTTTGACCTTATGGGATTTCTCCTGAATGCTACTCTTTTCTCTCTGCTTGCAATACCTGGCTGCTGCTGCTGGGGTTTGAACGGTCTGTACCCAGCTTTAGAGGGTACGGAATGTCATGTCTCCTCTGCAGGTAACAGCTACATTTAATGTCTCCTCTGGATGTTCTGTCTGATCTGTGGCTGTCTGCAGCGGTTTGTTTGCTCACAGTGCAGCTACAGCACGGCACAGGCTAGCTGGCTTACCGGTAGGCTAGCTGGGATGCCGGTAGGCTAGCTGTGATGCCGGTGGCAGTGTGTAGATGTTCCTGTGCAATAGGAGCAGGCTAGGTTATTAGCGTTAGCATTTATTGCACCAGCTGAAGAGGTTTTGCTCTGACAAATGCATTCTGTGGTTTGTTGTGTTTGCTAACTGGCTTACAAGATTATCCAGGATGACTGCCTCTTCTCTCATTGTTTTAGGTGCCATTTGCAGAATTCTGCGATTGGACAATAACTGTTGATTATGCCATGGTTTAAGCTATTCACCTGTATGAGTGAAATATACGAGGATGCCCCTGTGATTGACATCTCCTTTCTCATCTCTCTGCCTTCCAGGTCTGACAGTCCAGCGGACAAGATCAGGTAAGTCTATACTCTTCCCTATGCTTCCTTTTCTCTACTGGGGTGGTGGAACCTGTGCTGTGGGGTTAGATGGTGTGGTGTATAGGTTGTGGGGTTAGATGGTGTGGTGTATAGGTTGTGGGGTTATGGAGTGGTGTATAGGTTGTGGGGTTATGGAGTGGTGTATAGGTTGTGGGGTTATGGAGTGGTGTATAGGTTGTGGGGTTATGGAGTGGTGTATAGGTTGTGGGGTTATGGAGTGGTGTATAGGTTGTGGGGTTAGATGGTGTGGTGTATAGGTTGTGGGGTTAGATGGAGTGGTGTATAGGTTGTGGGGTTAGATGGTGTGGTGTATAGGTTGTGGGGTTAGATGGTGTGGTGTATAGGTTGTGGGGTTAGATGGTGTGGTGTATAGGTTGTGGGGTTATGGAGTGGTGTATAGGTTGTGGGGTTATGGAGTGGTGTATAGGTTGTGGGGTTATGGTGTGGTGTATAGGTTGTGGGGTTATGGAGTGGTGTATAGGTTGTGGGGTTATGGAGTGGTGTATAGGTTGTGGGGTTAGATGGTTGTGGGGTTAGATGGCGTGGTGTATAGGTTGTGGGGTTAGATGGCGTGGTGTATAGGTTGTGGGGTTAGATGGCGTGGTGTATAGGTTGTGGGGTTAGATGGCGTGGTGTATAGCTTGTGGGGTTAGATGGCGTGGTGTATAGCTTGTGGGGTTAGATGGGGTGGTGTATAGGTTGTGGGGTTAGATGGCGTGGTGTATAGCTTGTGGGGTTAGATGGCGTGGTGTATAGCTTGTGGGGTTAGATGGCGTGGTGTATAGCTTGTGAGGTTAGATGGCGTGGTGTATAGCTTGTGGGGTTAGATGGCGTGGTGTATAGCTTGTGGGGTTAGATGGTGTGGTGTATAGCTTGTGGGGTTAGATGGCGTGGTGTATAGCTTGTGGGGTTATGGAGTGGTGTATAGGTTGTGGGGTTAGATGGTTGTAGGGTTAGATGGCGTGGTGTATAGGTTGTGGGGTTATGGAGTGGTGTATAGGTTGTGGGGTTATGGAGTGGTGTATAGGTTGTGGGGTTAGATGGTGTGGTGTATAGGTTGTGGGGTTAGATGGAGTGGTGTATAGGTTGTGGGGTTAGATGGTGTGGTGTATAGGTTGTGGGGTTAGATGGTGTGGTGTATAGGTTGTGGGGTTAGATGGTGTGGTGTATAGGTTGTGGGGTTATGGAGTGGTGTATAGGTTGTGGGGTTATGGAGTGGTGTATAGGTTGTGGGGTTATGGAGTGGTGTATAGGTTGTGGGGTTATGGTGTGGTGTATAGGTTGTGGGGTTATGGAGTGGTGTATAGGTTGTGGGGTTATGGAGTGGTGTATAGGTTGTGGGGTTAGATGGTTGTGGGGTTAGATGGCGTGGTGTATAGGTTGTGGGGTTAGATGGCGTGGTGTATAGGTTGTGGGGTTAGATGGCGTGGTGTATAGGTTGTGGGGTTAGATGGCGTGGTGTATAGCTTGTGGGGTTAGATGGCGTGGTGTATAGCTTGTGGGGTTAGATGGGGTGGTGTATAGGTTGTGGGGTTAGATGGCGTGGTGTATAGGTTGTGGGGTTAGATGGCGTGGTGTATAGCTTGTGGGGTTAGATGGCGTGGTGTATAGCTTGTGAGGTTAGATGGCGTGGTGTATAGCTTGTGGGGTTAGATGGCGTGGTGTATAGCTTGTGGGGTTAGATGGTGTGGTGTATAGCTTGTGGGGTTAGATGGCGTGGTGTATAGCTTGTGGGGTTATGGAGTGGTGTATAGGTTGTGGGGTTAGATGGTTGTAGGGTTAGATGGCGTGGTGTATAGGTTGTGGGGTTAGATGGCGTGGTGTATAGGTTGTGGGGTTAGATGGCGTGGTGTATAGGTTGTGGGGTTAGATGGCGTGGTGTATAGCTTGTGGGGTTAGATGGCGTGGTGTATAGCTTGTGGGGTTAGATGGCGTGGTGTATAGCTTGTGGGGTTAGATGGGGTGGTGTATAGGTTGTGGGGTTAGATGGCGTGGTGTATAGAATGTGGGGTTAGATGGGGTGGTGTATAGGTTGTGGGGTTAGATGGCGTGGTGTTTAGGTTGTGGGGTTAGATGGCGTGGTGTTTAGGTTGTGGGGTTAGATGGCGTGGTGTATAGGTTGTGGGGTTAGATGGGGTGGTGTATAGATTGTGGGGTTAGATGGCGTGGTGTATAGGTTGTGGGGTTATGGAGTGGTGTATAGGTTGTGGGGTTAGATGGCGTGGTGTATAGGTTGTGGGGTTAGATGGCGTGGTGTATAGGTTGTGGGGTTAGATGGCGTGGTGTATAGCTTGTGGGGTTAGATGGCGTGGTGTATAGCTTGTGGGGTTAGATGGCGTGGTGTTTAGGTTGTGGGGTTAGATGGCGTGGTGTATAGATTGTGGGGTTAGATGGCGTGGTGTATAGGTTGTGGGGTTAGATGGCGTGGTGTATAGGTTGTGGGGTTAGATGGCGTGGTGTATAGGTTGTGGGGTTAGATGGCGTGATGTATAGGTTGTGGGGTTAGATGGGGTGGTGTATAGGTTGTGGGGTTAGATGGCGTGGTGTATAGGTTGTGGGGTTAGATGGCGTGGTGTATAGGTTGTGGGGTTAGATGGGGTGGGGTTAGATGGCGTGATGTATAGGTTGTGGGGTTAGATGGGGTGGTGTATAGATTGTGGGGTTAGTTGGGGTGGTTTATAGATTATGGGGTTAGATGGGGTGGTGTCTAGGTTGTGGGGTTAGATGGGGTGGTATATAGGTTGTGGGGTTAGATGGCGTGGTGTATAGGTTGTGGGGTTAGATGGCGTGGTGTATAGGTTGTGGGGTTAGATGGCGTGGTGTATAGGTTGTGGGGTTAGATGGCGTGGTGTATAGGTTGTGGGGTTAGATGGCGTGGTGTATAGGTTGTGGGGTTAGATGGCGTGGTGTATAGGTTGTGGGGTTAGATGGCGTGGTGTTTAGGTTGTGGGGTTAGATGGCGTGGTGTATAGATTGTGGGGTTAGATGGCGTGGTGTATAGATTGTGGGGTTAGATGGGGTGGTATATAGAATGTGGGGTTAGATGGCGTGGTGTATAGGTTGTGGGGTTAGATTGTGGGGTTAGATGGCGTGGTGTATAGGTTGTGGGGTTAGATGGTTGTGGGGTTAGATGGCGTGGTGTATAGGTTGTGGGGTTAGATGGCGTGGTGTATAGGTTGTGGGGTTAGATGGCGTGGTGTATAGGTTGTGGGGTTAGATGGCGTGGTGTATAGCTTGTGGGGTTAGATGGCGTGGTGTATAGCTTGTGGGGTTAGATGGGGTGGTGTATAGGTTGTGGGGTTAGATGGCGTGGTGTATAGGTTGTGGGGTTAGATGGCGTGGTGTATAGCTTGTGGGGTTAGATGGCGTGGTGTATAGCTTGTGAGGTTAGATGGCGTGGTGTATAGCTTGTGGGGTTAGATGGCGTGGTGTATAGCTTGTGGGGTTAGATGGTGTGGTGTATAGCTTGTGGGGTTAGATGGCGTGGTGTATAGCTTGTGGGGTTATGGAGTGGTGTATAGGTTGTGGGGTTAGATGGTTGTAGGGTTAGATGGCGTGGTGTATAGGTTGTGGGGTTAGATGGCGTGGTGTATAGGTTGTGGGGTTAGATGGCGTGGTGTATAGGTTGTGGGGTTAGATGGCGTGGTGTATAGGTTGTGGGGTTAGATGGCGTGGTGTATAGCTTGTGGGGTTAGATGGCGTGGTGTATAGCTTGTGGGGTTAGATGGGGTGGTGTATAGGTTGTGGGGTTAGATGGCGTGGTGTATAGAATGTGGGGTTAGATGGGGTGGTGTATAGGTTTGTGGGGTTAGATGGCGTGGTGTTTAGGTTGTGGGGTTAGATGGCGTGGTGTTTAGGTTGTGGGGTTAGATGGCGTGGTGTATAGGTTGTGGGGTTAGATGGGGTGGTGTATAGATTGTGGGGTTAGATGGCGTGGTGTATAGGTTGTGGGGTTATGGAGTGGTGTATAGGTTGTGGGGTTAGATGGTGTGGTGTATAGATTGGGGTTAGATGGCGTGGTGTATAGGTTGTGGGGTTAGATGGCGTGGTGTATAGGTTGTGGGGTTAGATGGCGTGGTGTATAGGTTGTGGGGTTAGATGGCGTGGTGTATAGCTTGTGGGGTTAGATGGCGTGGTGTATAGCTTGTGGGGTTAGATGGCGTGGTGTTTAGGTTGTGGGGTTAGATGGCGTGGTGTATAGATTGTGGGGTTAGATGGCGTGGTGTATAGGTTGTGGGGTTAGATGGCGTGGTGTATAGGTTGTGGGGTTAGATGGCGTGGTGTATAGGTTGTGGGGTTAGATGGCGTGGTGTATAGGTTGTGGGGTTAGATGGCGTGGTGTATAGGTTGTGGGGTTAGATGGGGTGGGGTTAGATGGCGTGATGTATAGGTTGTGGGGTTAGATGGGGTGGTGTATAGATTGTGGGGTTAGTTGGCGTGGTTTATAGATTATGGGGTTAGATGGGGTGGTGTCTAGGTTGTGGGGTTAGATGGGGTGGTATATAGGTTGTGGGGTTAGATGGCGTGGTGTATAGGTTGTGGGGTTAGATGGCGTGGTGTATAGGTTGTGGGGTTAGATGGCGTGGTGTATAGGTTGTGGGGTTAGATGGCGTGGTGTATAGGTTGTGGGGTTAGATGGCGTGGTGTATAGGTTGTGGGGGTTAGATGGCGTGGTGTATAGGTTGTGGGGTTAGATGGCGTGGTGTTTAGGTTGTGGGGTTAGATGGCATGGTGTATAGATTGTGGGGTTAGATGGCGTGGTGTATAGATTGTGGGGTTAGATGGGGTGGTATATAGAATGTGGGGTTAGATGGCGTGGTGTATAGGTTGTGGGGTTAGATTGTGGGGTTAGATGGCGTGGTGTATAGGTTGTGGGGTTAGATGGGGTGGTGTATAGGTTGTGGGGTTAGATGGGATGGTGTATAGGTTGTGGGGTTAGATGGCGTGGTTTATAGGTTGTGGGGTTAGATGGGGTGGTGTATAGGTTGTGGGGTTAGATGGCGTGGTGTATAGGTTGTGGGGTTAGATGGGGTGGGGTTAGATGGCGTGATGTATAGGTTGTGGGGTTAGATGGGGTGGTGTATAGATTGTGGGGTTAGTTGGCGTGATGTATAGGTTGTGGGGTTAGATGGCGTGGTGTATAGGTTGTGGGGTTAGATGGCGTGGTGTATAGGTTGTGGGGTTAGATGGCGTGGTGTATAGGTTGTGGGGTTAGATGGCGTGGTGTATAGGTTGTGGGGTTAGATGGCGTGGTGTATAGCTTGTGGGGTTAGATGGGGTGGTGTATAGATTGTGGGGTTAGATGGCGTGGTGTATATGTTGTGGGGTTATGGAGTGGTGTATAGGTTGTGGGGTTATGGAGTGCTGTATAGGTTGTGGGGTTATGGAGTGGTGTATAGGTTGTGGGGTTAGATGGTGTGGTGTATAGATTGGGGTTAGATGGCGTGGTGTATAGGTTGTGGGGTTAGATGGCGTGGTGTATAGGTTGTGGGGTTAGATGGCGTGGTGTATAGGTAGTGGGGTTAGATGGCGTGGTGTATAGCTTGTGGGGTTAGATAGCGTGGTGTATAGCTTGTGGGGTTAGATGGCGTGGTGTATAGCTTGTGGGGTTAGATGGCGTGGTGTATAGCTTGTGGGGTTAGATGGGGTGGTGTATAGGTTGTGGGGTTAGATGGCGTGGTGTTTAGGTTGTGGGGTTAGATGGCGTGGTGTATAGGTTGTGGGGTTAGATGGCGTGGTGTATAGGTTGTGGGGTTAGATGGCGTGATGTATAGGTTGTGGGGTTAGATGGGGTGGTGTATAGGTTGTGGGGTTAGATGGGGTGGTGTATAGGTTGTGGGGTTAGATGGCGTGGTGTATAGGTTGTGGGGTTAGATGGCGTGGTGTATAGGTTGTGGGGTTAGATGGGGTGGGGTTAGATGGCGTGATGTATAGGTTGTGGGGTTAGATGGGGTGGTGTATAGATTGTGGGGTTAGTTGGCGTGGTTTATAGATTATGGGGTTAGATGGGGTGGTGTTTAGGTTGTGGGGTTAGATGGGGTGGTGTATAGGTTGTGGGGTTAGATGGGGTGGTGTATAGATTGTGGGGTTAGTTGGCGTGGTTTATAGATTATGGGGTTAGATGGGGTGGTGTTTAGGTTGTGGGGTTAGATGGGGTGGTGTATAGGTTGTGGGGTTAGATGGCGTGGTGTATAGGTTGTGGGGTTAGATGGCGTGGTGTATAGGTTGTGGGGTTAGATGGCGTGGTGTATAGGTTGTGGGGTTAGATGGCGTGGTGTATAGGTTGTGGTGTTAGATGGCGTGGTGTTTAGGTTGTGGGGTTAGATGGCGTGGTGTATATATTGTGGGGTTAGATGGGGTGGTATATAGAATGTGGGGTTAGATGGCGTGGTGTATAGGTTGTGGGGTTAGATTGTGGGGTTAGATGGCATGGTGTATAGGTTGTGGGGTTAGATGGCGTGGTGTATAGGTTGTGGGGTTAGATGGGGTGGTGTATAGGTTGTGGGGTTAGATGGGGTGGTGTATAGGTTGTGGGGTTAGATGGGGTGGGCTTAGATGGCGTGATGTATAGGTTGTGGGGTTAGATGGCGTGGTGTATATGTTGTGGGGTTAGATGGAGTGGTTTATAGGTTGTGGGGTTAGATGGGGTGGTGTATAGGTTGTGGGGTTAGATGGCGTGGTGTATAGGTTGTGGGGTTAGATTGCGTGGTGTATAGGTTGTGGGGTTAGATGGCGTGGTGTATAGGTTGTGGGGTTAGATGGGGTGGGGTTAGATGGCGTGGTGTATAGGTTGTGGGGTTAGATGGGGTGGGGTTAGATGGCGTGATGTATAGGTTTTGGGGTTAGATGGCGTGGTGTATAGGTTGTGGGGTTAGATGGCGTGGTGTATAGGTTGTGGGGTTAGATGGCGTGGTGTATAGAATGTGGGGTTAGATGGGGTGGTGTATAGGTTGTGGGGTTAGATGGCGTGGTGTTTAGGTTGTGGGGTTAGATGGCGTGGTGTTAGGTTGTGGGGTTAGATGGCGTGGTGTATAGGTTGTGGGGTTAGATGGGGTGGTGTATAGATTGTGGGGTTAGATGGCGTGGTGTATAGGTTGTGGGGTTATGGAGTGGTGAATAGCTTGTGGGGTTAGATGGCGTGGTGTATAGCTTGTGGGGTTAGATGGCGTGGTGTATAGCTTGTGGGGTTAAATGGGGTGGTGTATAGGTTGTGGGGTTAGATGGCGTGGTGTTTAGGTTGTGGGGTTAGATGGCGTGGTGTTTAGGTTGTGGGGTTAGATGGCGTGGTGTATAGATTGTGGGGTTAGATGGCGTGGTGTATAGGTTGTGGGGTTAGATGGGGTGGGGTTAGATGGCGTGATGTATATGTTGTGGGGTTAGATGGCGTGGTGTATAGGTTTTGGGGTTAGATGGCGTGGTGTATAGGTTGTGGGGTTAGATGGCGTGGTGTATAGGTTGTGGGGTTAGATGGCGTGGTGTATAGAATGTGGGGTTAGATGGGGTGGTGTATAGGTTGTGGGGTTAGATGGCGTGGTGTTTAGGTTGTGGGGTTAGATGGCGTGGTGTTTAGGTTGTGGGGTTAGATGGCGTGGTGTATAGGTTGTGGGGTTAGATGGGGTGGTGTATAGATTGTGGGGTTAGATGGCGTGGTATATAGGTTGTGGGGTTATGGAGTGGTGTATAGGTTGTGGGGTTAGATGGTGTGGTGTATAGATTGGGGTTAGATGGCGTGGTGTATAGGTTGTGGGGTTAGATGGCGTGGTGTATAGGTTGTGGGGTTAGATGGCGTGGTGTATAGCTTGTGGGGTTAGATGGCGTGGTGTATAGCTTGTGGGGTTAGATGGCGTGGTGTATAGCTTGTGGGGTTAGATGGCGTGGTGTATAGCTTGTGGGGTTAGATGGGGTGGTGTATAGGTTGTGGGGTTAGATGGCGTGGTGTTTAGGTTGTGGGGTTAGATGGCGTGGTGTTTAGATTGTGGGGTTAGATGGCGTGGTGTATAGGTTGTGGGGTTAGATGGCGTGGTGTATAGGTTGTGGGGTTAGATGGCGTGGTGTATAGGTTGTGGGGTTAGATGGCGTGATGTATAGGTTGTGGGGTTAGATGGGGTGGTGTATAGGTTGTGGGGTTAGATGGGGTGGTGTATAGGTTGTGGGGTTAGATGGGGTGGTGTATAGGTTGTGGGGTTAGATGGCGTGGTGTATAGGTTGTGGGGTTAGATGGGGTGGGGTTAGATGGCGTGATGTATAGGTTGTGGGGTTAGATGGGGTGGTGTATAGGTTGTGGGGTTAGATGGGGTGGGGTTAGATGGCGTGATGTATAGGTTGTGGGGTTAGATGGCGTGGTGTATAGGTTTTTGGGTTAGATGGCGTGGTGTATAGGTTGTGGGGTTAGATGGCGTGGTGTATAGGTTGTGGGGTTAGATGGCGTGGTGTATAGGTTGTGGGGTTAGATGGCGTGGTGTATAGAATGTGGGGTTAGATGGGGTGGTGTATAGGTTGTGGGGTTAGATGGCGTGGTGTTTAGGTTGTGGGGTTAGATGGCATGGTGTTTAGGTTGTGGGGTTAGATGGCGTGGTGTATAGGTTGTGGGGTTAGATGGGGTGGTGTATAGATTGTGGGGTTAGATGGCGTGGTGTATAGGTTGTGGGGTTAGATGGTGTGGTGTATAGGTTGGGGTTAGATGGCGTGGTGTATAGCTTGTGGGGTTAGATGGCGTGGTGTATAGCTTGTGGGGTTAGATGGCGTGGTGTATAGCTTGTGGGGTTAGATGGGGTGGTGTATAGGTTGTGGGGTTAGATGGCGTGGTGTTTAGGTTGTGGGGTTAGATGGCGTGGTGTTTAGGTTGTGGGGTTAGATGGCGTGGTGTATAGATTGTGGGGTTAGATGGCGTGGTGTATAGGTTGTGGGGTTAGATGGCGTGGTGTATAGGTTGTGGGGTTAGATGGCGTGGTGTATAGGTTGTGGGGTTAGATGGCGTGGTGTATAGGTTGTGGGGTTAGATGGTGTGGTGTATAGGTTGTGGGGTTAGATGGTGTGGTGTATAGGTTGTGGGGTTAGATGGCGTGGTGTATAGCTTGTGGGGTTAGATGGTGTGGTGTATAGCTTGTGGGGTTAGATGGCGTGGTGTATAGCTTGTGGGGTTATGGAGTGGTGTATAGGTTGTGGGGTTAGATGGTTGTAGGGTTAGATGGCGTGGTGTATAGGTTGTGGGGTTAGATGGCGTGGTGTATAGGTTGTGGGGTTAGATGGCGTGGTGTATAGGTTGTGGGGTTAGATGGCGTGGTGTATAGGTTGTGGGGTTAGATGGCGTGGTGTATAGCTTGTGGGGTTAGATGGCGTGGTGTATAGCTTGTGGGGTTAGATGGGGTGGTGTATAGGTTGTGGGTTAGATGGCGTGGTGTATAGAATGTGGGGTTAGATGGGGTGGTGTATAGGTTGTGGGGTTAGATGGCGTGGTGTTTAGGTTGTGGGGTTAGATGGCGTGGTGTTTAGGTTGTGGGGTTAGATGGCGTGGTGTATAGGTTGTGGGGTTAGATGGGGTGGTGTATAGATTGTGGGGTTAGATGGCGTGGTGTATAGGTTGTGGGGTTATGGAGTGGTGTATAGGTTGTGGGGTTAGATGGTGTGGTGTATAGATTGGGGTTAGATGGCGTGGTGTATAGGTTGTGGGGTTAGATGGCGTGGTGTATAGGTTGTGGGGTTAGATGGCGTGGTGTATAGGTTGTGGGGTTAGATGGCGTGGTGTATAGCTTGTGGGGTTAGATGGCGTGGTGTATAGCTTGTGGGGTTAGATGGCGTGGTGTTTAGGTTGTGGGGTTAGATGGCGTGGTGTATAGATTGTGGGGTTAGATGGCGTGGTGTATAGGTTGTGGGGTTAGATGGCGTGGTGTATAGGTTGTGGGGTTAGATGGCGTGGTGTATAGGTTGTGGGGTTAGATTGGCGTGGTGTATAGGTTGTGGGGGTTAGATGGCGTGGTGTATAGGTTGTGGGGTTAGATGGGGTGGGGTTAGATGGCGTGATGTATAGGTTGTGGGGTTAGATGGGGTGGTGTATAGATTGTGGGGTTAGTTGGCGTGGTTTTATAGATTATGGGGTTAGATGGGGTGGTGGTCTAGGTTGTGGGGTTAGATGGGGTGGTATATAGGTTGTGGGGTTAGATGGCGTGGTGTATAGGTTGTGGGGTTAGATGGCGTGGTGTATAGGTTGTGGGGTTAGATGGCGTGGTGTATAGGTTGTGGGGTTAGATGGCGTGGTGTATAGGTTGTGGGGTTAGATGGCGTGGTGTATAGGTTGTGGGGTTAGATGGCGTGGTGTATAGGTTGTGGGGTTTAGATGGCGTGGTGTATAGGTTGTGGGGGTTAGATGGCGTGGTGTATAGGTTGTGGGGTTAGATGGCGTGGTGTATAGGTTGTGGGGTTAGATGGCGTGGTGTTTAGGTTGTGGGGTTAGATGGCATGGTGTATAGATTGTGGGGTTAGATGGCGTGGTGTATAGATTGTGGGGTTAGATGGGGTGGTATATAGAATGTGGGGTTAGATGGCGTGGTGTATAGGTTGTGGGGTTAGATTGTGGGGTTAGATGGCGTGGTGTATAGGTTGTGGGGTTAGATGGGGTGGTGTATAGGTTGTGGGGTTAGATGGGATGGTGTATAGGTTGTGGGGTTAGATGGCGTGGTTTATAGGTTGTGGGGTTAGATGGGGTGGTGTATAGGTTGTGGGGTTAGATGGCGTGGTGTATAGGTTGTGGGGTTAGATGGGGTGGGGTTAGATGGCGTGATGTATAGGTTGTGGGGTTAGATGGGGGTGGTGTATAGATTGTGGGGTTAGTTGGCGTGATGTATAGGTTGTGGGGTTAGATGGCGTGGTGTATAGGTTGTGGGGTTAGATGGCGTGGTGTATAGGTTGTGGGGTTAGATGGCGTGGTGTATAGGTTGTGGGGTTAGATGGCGTGGTGTATAGGTTGTGGGGGTTAGATGGCGTGGTGTATAGCTTGTGGGGTTAGATGGGGTGGTGTATAGATTGTGGGTAGTGGGGTAGATGGGCGTGGTGTATATGTTGTGGGGTTATGGAGTGGTGTATAGGTTGTGGGGTTATGGAGTGCTGTATAGGTTGTGGGGTTATGGAGTGGTGTATAGGTTGTGGGGTTAGATGGTGTGGTGTATAGATTGGGGTTAGATGGCGTGGTGTATAGGTTGTGGGGTTAGATGGCGTGGTGTATAGGTTGTGGGGTTAGATGGCGTGGTGTATAGGTAGTGGGGTTAGATGGCGTGGTGTATAGCTTGTGGGGTTAGATAGCGTGGTGTATAGCTTGTGGGGGTTAGATGGCGTGGTGTATAGCTTGTGGGGTTAGATGGCGTGGTGTATAGCTTGTGGGGTTAGATGGGTGGTGTATAGGTTGTGGGGTTAGATGGCGTGGTGTTTAGGTTGTGGGGTTAGATGGCGTGGTGTATAGGTTGTGGGGTTAGATGGCGTGGTGTATAGGTTGTGGGGGTTAGATGGCGTGATGTATAGGTTGTGGGGTTAGATGGGGTGGTGTATAGGTTGTGGGGTTAGATGGGGTGGTGTATAGGTTGTGGGGTTAGATGGCGTGTGTATAGGTTGTGGGGGTTAGATGGCGTGGTGTATAGGTTGTGGGGTTAGATGGGGTGGGGTTAGATGGCGTGATGTATAGGTTGTGGGGTTAGATGGGGTGGTGTATAGATTGTGGGGTTAGTTGGCGTGGTTTTATAGATTATGGGGGTTAGATGGGGTGGTGTTTAGGTTGTGGGGTTAGATGGGGTGGTGTATAGGTTGTGGGGTTAGATGGGGTGGTGTATAGATTGTGGGGTTAGTTGGCGTGGTTTATAGATTATGGGGTTAGATGGGGTGGTGTTTAGGTTGTGGGGTTAGATGGGGTGGTGTATAGGTTGTGGGGTTAGATTGGCGTGGTGTATAGGTTGTGGGGTTAGATGGCGTGGTGTATAGGTTGTGGGGTTAGATGGCGTGGTGTATAGGTTGTGGGGTAGATGGCGTGGTGTATAGGTTGTGGGGTTAGATGGCGTGGTGTATAGGTTGTGGTGTTAGATGGCGTGGTGGTTTAGGTTTGTGGGGTTAGATGGCGTGGTGTATATATTGTGGGGTTAGATGGGGTGGTATATAGAATGTGGGGTTAGATTGGCGTGGTGTATAGGTTGTGGGGTTAGATTGTGGGGTTAGATGGCATGGTGTATAGGTTGTGGGGTTAGATGGCGTGGTGTATAGGTTGTGGGGTTAGATGGGGTGGTGTATAGGTTGTGGGGTTAGATGGGGTGGTGTATAGGTTGTGGGGTTAGATGGGGTGGGCTTAGATGGCGTGATGTATAGGTTGTGGGGTTAGATGGCGTGGTGTATATGTTGTGGGGTTAGATGGAGTGGTTTATAGGTTGTGGGGTTAGATGGGGTGGTGTATAGGTTGTGGGGTTAGATGGCGTGGTGTATAGGTTGTGGGGTTAGATTGCGTGGTGTATAGGTTGTGGGGTTAGATGGCGTGGTGTATAGGTTGTGGGGTTAGATGGGGTGGGGTTAGATGGCGTGGTGTATAGGTTGTGGGGTTAGATGGGGTGGGGTTAGATGGCGTGATGTATAGGTTTTGGGGTTAGATGGCGTGGTGTATAGGGTTGTGGGGTTAGACTGGCGTGGTGTATAGGTTGTGGGGTTAGATGGCGTGCGTGTATAGAATGTGGGGTTAGATGGGGTGGGTGTATAGGTTGTGGGTTAGATGGCGTGGTGTTTAGGTTGTGGGGTTTAGATGGCGTGGTGTTTAGGTTGTGGGGTTAGATGGCGTGGTGTATAGGTTGTGGGGTTAGATGGGGTGGTGTATAGATTGTGGGGTTAGATGGCGTGGTGTATAGGTTGTGGGGTTATGGAGTGGTGAATAGCTTGTGGGGTTAGATGGCGTGGTGTATAGCTTGTGGGGGTTAGATGGCGTGGTGTATAGCTTGTGGGGTTAGATGGGGTGGTGTATAGGTTGTGGGGTTAGATGGCGTGGTGTTTAGGTTGTGGGGTTAGATGGCGTGGTGTTTAGGTTGTGGGGTTAGATGGCGTGGTGTATAGATTGTGGGGTTAGATGGCGTGGTGTATAGGTTGTGGGGTTAGATGGGGTGGGGTTAGATGGCGTGATGTATATGTTGTGGGGTTAGATGGCGTGGTGTATAGGTTTGGGGTTAGATGGCGTGGTGTATAGGTTGTGGGGTTAGATGGCGTGGTGTATAGGTTGTGGGGTTAGATGGCGTGGTGTATAGAATGTGGGGTTAGATGGGGTGGTGTATAGGTTGTGGGGTTAGATGGCGTGGTGTTTAGGTTGTGGGGTTAGATGGCGTGGTGTTTAGGTTGTGGGGTTAGATGGCGTGGTGTATAGGTTGTGGGGTTAGATGGGGTGGTGTATAGATTGTGGGGTTAGATGGCGTGGTATATAGGTTGTGGGGTTATGGAGTGGTGTATAGGTTGTGGGGTTAGATGGTGTGGTGTATAGATTGGGGTTAGATGGCGTGGTGTATAGGTTGTGGGGTTAGATGGCGTGGTGTATAGGTTGTGGGGTTAGATGGCGTGGTGTATAGGTTGTGGGGTTAGATGGCGTGGTGTATAGCTTGTGGGGTTAGATGGCGTGGTGTATAGCTTGTGGGGTTAGATGGCGTGGTGTATAGCTTGTGGGGTTAGATGGGGTGGTGTATAGGTTGTGGGGTTAGATGGCGTGGTGTTTAGGTTGTGGGGTTAGATGGCGTGGTGTTTAGATTGTGGGGTTAGATGGCGTGGTGTATAGGTTGTGGGGTTAGATGGCGTGGTGTATAGGTTGTGGGGTTAGATGGCGTGGTGTATAGGTTGTGGGGTTAGATGGCGTGATGTATAGGTTGTGGGGTTAGATGGGGTGGTGTATAGGTTGTGGGGTTAGATGGGGTGGTGTATAGGTTGTGGGGTTAGATGGGGTGGTGTATAGGTTGTGGGGTTAGATGGCGTGGTGTATAGGTTGTGGGGTTAGATGGGGTGGGGTTAGATGGCGTGATGTATAGGTTGTGGGTTAGATGGGGTGGTGTATAGGTTGTGGGGTTAGATGGGGTGGGGTTAGATGGCGTGATGTATAGGTTGTGGGGGTTAGATGGCGTGGTGTATAGGTTTTTGGGTTAGATGGCGTGGTGTATAGGTTGTGGGGTTAGATGGCGTGGTGTATAGGTTGTGGGGTTAGATGGCGTGGTGTATAGGTTGTGGGGTTAGATGGCGTGGTGTATAGAATGTGGGGTTAGATGGGGTGGTGTATAGGTTGTGGGGTTAGATGGCGTGGTGTTTAGGTTGTGGGGTTAGATGGCATGGTGTTTAGGTTGTGGGGTTAGATGGCGTGGTGTATAGGTTGTGGGGTTAGATGGGGTGGTGTATAGATTGTGGGGTTAGATGGCGTGGTGTATAGGTTGTGGGGTTAGATGGTGTGGTGTATAGGTTGGGGTTAGATGGCGTGGTGTATAGCTTGTGGGGTTAGATGGCGTGGTGTATAGCTTGTGGGGTTAGATGGCGTGGTGTATAGCTTGTGGGGTTAGATGGGGTGGTGTATAGGTTGTGGGGTTAGATGGCGTGGTGTTTAGGTTGTGGGGTTAGATGGCGTGGTGTTTAGGTTGTGGGGTTAGATGGCGTGGTGTATAGATTGTGGGGTTAGATGGCGTGGTGTATAGGTTGTGGGGTTAGATGGCGTGGTGTATAGGTTGTGGGGTTAGATGGCGTGGTGTATAGGTTGTGGGGTTAGATGGCGTGGTGTATAGGTTGTGGGGTTAGATGGCGTGGTGTATAGGTTGTGGGGTTAGATGGGGTGGTGTATAGGTTGTGGGGTTAGATGGCGTGGTGTATAGGTTGTGGGGTTAGATGGGGTGGGGTTAGATGGCGTGGTGTATAGGTTGTGGGGTTAGATGGGGTGGTGTATAGGTTGTGGGGTTAGATGGGGTGGGGTTAGATGGCGTGGTGTATAGGTTGTGGGGTTAGATGGCGTGGTGTATAGGTTGTGGGGTTAGATGGCGTGGTGTATAGGTTGTGGGGTTAGATGGCGTGGTGTATAGGTTGTGGGGTTAGATGGCGTGGTGTATAGGTTGTGGGGTTAGATGGGGTGGTGTATAGGTTGTGGGGTTAGATGGCGTGGTGTATAGGTTGTGGGGTTAGATGGCGTGGTGTTTAGGTTGTGGGGTTAGATGGCGTGGTGTATAGATTGTGGGTTTAGATGGGGTGGTATATAGAATGTGGGGTTAGATGGCGTGGTGTATAGGTTGTGGGGTTAGATTGTGGGGTTAGATGGCGTGGTGTATAGGTTGTGGGGTTAGATGGCGTGGTGTATAGGTTGTGGGGTTAGATGGGGTGGTGTATAGGTTGTGGGGTTAGATGGCGTGGTGTATAGGTTGTGGGGTTAGATGGCGTGGTGTATAGGTTGTGGGGTTAGATGGCGTGGTTATAGGTTGTGGGGTTAGATGGGGTGGTGTATAGGTTGTGGGGTTAGATGGCGTGGTGTATAGGTTGTGGGGTTAGATGGCGTGGTGTATAGGTTGTGGGGTTAGATGGGGTGGGGTTAGATGGCGTGGTGTATAGGTTGTGGGGTTAGATGGGGTGTGTATAGGTTGTGGGGTTAGATGGCGTGGTGTATAGGTTGTGGGGTTAGATGGCGTGGTGTATAGGTTGTGGGGTTAGATGGCGTGGTGTATAGGTTGTGGGGTTAGATGGCGTGGTGTATAGGTTGTGGGGTTAGATGGGGTGGTGTATAGGTTGTGGGGTTAGATGGCGTGGTGTATAGGTTGTGGGGTTAGATGGCGTGGTGTATAGGTTGTGGGGTTAGATGGGGTGGGGTTAGATGGCGTGATGTATAGGTTGTGGGGTTAGATGGGGTGGTGTATAGGGTGGGGTTAGATGGCGTGGTGTATAGGTTGTGGGGTTAGATGGCGTGGTGTATAGGTTGTGGGGTTAGATGGCGTGGTGTATAGGTTGTGGGGTTAGATGGCGTGGTGTATAGGTTGTGGGGTTAGATGGCGTGGTGTATAGGTTGTGGGGTTAGATTGTGGGGTTAGATGGCGTGGTGTATAGGTTGTGGGGTTAGATGGCGTGGTGTATAGGTTGTGGGGTTAGATGGCGTGGTGTATAGGTTGTGGGGTTAGATGGGGTGGTGTATAGGTTGTGGGGTTAGATGGGGTGGTGTATAGGTTGTGGGGTTAGATGGCGTGGTGTATAGGTTGTGGGGTTAGATGGCGTGGTGTATAGGTTGTGGGGTTAGATGGCGTGGTGTATAGGTTGTGGGGTTAGATGGGGTGGTGTATAGGTTGTGGGGTTAGATGGCGTGGGGTTAGATGGCGTGATGTATAGGTTGTGGGGTTAGATGGCGTGGTGTATAGGTTGTGGGGTTAGATGGCGTGGTGTATAGGTTGTGGGGTTAGATGGCGTGGTGTATAGGTTGTGGGGTTAGATGGCGTGGTGTATAGAATGTGGGGTTAGATGGGGTGGTGTATAGGTTGTGGGGTTAGATGGCGTGGTGTTTAGGTTGTGGGGTTAGATGGCGTGGTGTTAGGTTGTGGGGTTAGATGGCGTGGTGTATAGGTTGTGGGGTTAGATGGGGTGGTGTATAGATTGTGGGGTTAGATGGCGTGGTGTATAGGTTGTGGGGTTAGATGGCGTGGTGTATAGGTTGTGGGGTTAGATGGCGTGGTGTATAGGTTGTGGGGTTAGATGGGGTGGTGTATAGGTTGTGGGGTTAGATGGCGTGGTGTATAGGTTGTGGGGTTAGATGGCGTGGTGTATAGGTTGTGGGGTTAGATGGGGTGGTGTATAGGTTGTGGGGTTAGATGGCGTGGTGTATAGGTTGTGGGGTTAGATGGCGTGGTGTATAGGTTGTGGGGTTAGATGGCGTGGTGTATAGGTTGTGGGGTTAGATGGCGTGGTGTATAGGTTGTGGGGTTAGATGGCGTGGTGTATAGGTTGTGGGGTTAGATGGCGTGGTGTATAGGTTGTGGGGTTAGATGGGGTGGTGTATAGGTTGTGGGGTTAGATGGCGTGGTGTATAGGTTGTGGGGTTAGATGGGGTGGGGTTAGATGGCGTGATGTATAGGTTGTGGGGTTAGATTGTGGGGTTAGTTGGCGTGGTTTATAGGTTGTGGGGTTAGATGGGGTGGTGTATAGGTTGTGGGGTTAGATGGGGTGGTGTATAGGTTGTGGGGTTAGATGGCGTGGTGTATAGGTTGTGGGGTTAGATGGCGTGGTGTATAGGTTGTGGGGTTAGATGGCGTGGTGTATAGGTTGTGGGGTTAGATGGCGTGGTGTATAGGTTGTGGGGTTAGATGGCGTGGTGTTTAGGTTGTGGGGTTAGATGGCGTGGTGTATAGGTTGTGGGGTTAGATGGGGTGGTGTATAGGTTGTGGGGTTAGATGGCGTGGTGTATAGGTTGTGGGGTTAGATTGTGGGGTTAGATGGCGTGGTGTATAGGTTGTGGGGTTAGATGGCGTGGTGTATAGGTTGTGGGGTTAGATGGGGTGGTGTATAGGTTGTGGGGTTAGATGGGGTGGTGTATAGGTTGTGGGGTTAGATGGGGTGGGTTAGATGGCGTGATGTATAGGTTGTGGGGTTAGATGGCGTGGTGTATAGGTTGTGGGGTTAGATGGCGTGGTGTATAGGTTGTGGGGTTAGATGGGGTGGTGTATAGGTTGTGGGGTTAGATGGCGTGGTGTATAGGTTGTGGGGTTAGATGGCGTGGTGTATAGGTTGTGGGGTTAGATGGCGTGGTGTATAGGTTGTGGGGTTAGATGGGGTGGGGTTAGATGGCGTGGTGTATAGATTGTGGGGTTAGATGGGGTGGTATATAGAATGTGGGGTTAGATGGCGTGGTGTATAGGTTGTGGGGTTAGATTGTGGGGTTAGATGGCGTGGTGTATAGGTTGTGGGGTTAGATGGCGTGGTGTATAGGTTGTGGGGTTAGATGGGGTGGTGTATAGGTTGTGGGGTTAGATGGGTGGTGTATAGGTTGTGGGGTTAGATGGGGTGGGCTTAGATGGCGTGATGTATAGGTTGTGGGGTTAGATGGCGTGGTGTATAGGTTGTGGGGTTAGATGGCGTGGTTATAGGTTGTGGGGTTAGATGGGGTGGTGTATAGGTTGTGGGGTTAGATGGCGTGGTGTATAGGTTGTGGGGTTAGATGGCGTGGTGTATAGGTTGTGGGGTTAGATGGCGTGGTGTATAGGTTGTGGGGTTAGATGGGGTGGGGTTAGATGGTGTGATGTATAGGTTGTGGGGTTAGATGGCGTGGTGTATAGGTTTTGGGGTTAGATGGCGTGGTGTATAGGTTGTGGGGTTAGATGGCGTGGTGTATAGGTTGTGGGGTTAGATGGCGTGGTGTATAGGTTGTGGGGTTAGATGGCGTGGTGTATAGGTTGTGGGGTTAGATGGGGTGGTGTATAGGTTGTGGGTTTAGATGGCGTGGTGTATAGGTTGTGGGGTTAGATGGCGTGGTGTATAGGTTGTGGGGTTAGATGGCGTGGTGTATAGGTTGTGGGGTTAGATGGGAGGGGTTAGATGGCGTGATGTATAGGTTGTGGGTTAGATGGGGTGGTGTATAGATTGTGGGGTTAGATGGCGTGGTGTATAGGTTGTGGGGTTAGATGGGGTGGTGTATAGATTGTGGGGTTAGATGGCGTGGTGTATAGGTTGTGGGGTTAGATGGGGTGGTGTATAGGTTGTGGGGTTAGATGGCGTGGTGTATAGGTTGTGGGTTAGATGGCGTGGTGTATAGGTTGTGGGGTTAGATGGCGTGGTGTATAGGTTGTGGGGTTAGATGGCGTGGTGTATAGGTTGTGGGGTTAGATGGCGTGGTGTATAGGTTGTGGGGTTAGATGGGGTGGTGTATAGGTTGTGGGGTTAGATGGCGTGGTGTTTAGGTTGTGGGGTTAGATGGCGTGGTGTATAGGTTGTGGGGTTAGATGGCGTGGTGTATAGGTTGTGGGGTTAGATGGCGTGGTGTATAGGTTGTGGGGTTAGATGGCGTGGTGTATAGGTTGTGGGGTTAGATGGCGTGGTGTATAGGTTGTGGGGTTAGATGGCGTGGTGTATAGGTTGTGGGGTTAGATGGCGTGGTGTATAGGTTGTGGGTTAGATGGGGTGGTGTATAGATTGTGGGGTTAGATGGCGTGGTGTATAGATTGTGGGTTTAGATGGCGTGGTGTATAGGTTGTGGGGTTAGATGGCGTGGTGTATAGGTTGTGGGGTTAGATGGGGTGGTGTATAGGTTGTGGGGTTAGATGGGTGGTGTATAGGTTGTGGGGTTAGATGGGGTGGTGTATAGGTTGTGGGGTTAGATGGGGTGGTGTATAGGTTGTGGGGTTAGATGGGTGGTGTATAGGTTGTGGGGTTAGATGGCGTGGTGTTTAGGTTGTGGGGTTAGATGGCGTGGTGTTTAGGTTGTGGGGTTAGATGGCGTGGTGTATAGGTTGTGGGGTTAGATGGCGTGGTGTATAGGTTGTGGGGTTAGATGGCGTGGTGTATAGGTTGTGGGGTTAGATGGCGTGGTGTATAGGTTGTGGGGTTAGATGGCGTGGTGTATAGGTTGTGGGGTTAGATGGGGTGGTGTATAGATTGTGGGGTTATAGATGGCGTGGTGTATAGATTGTGGGGTTAGATAGCGTGGTGTATAGGTTGTGGGGTTAGATGGGGTGGTGTATAGGTTGTGGGGTTAGATGGGTGGTGTATAGGTTGTGGGGTTAGATGGGGTGGTGTATAGGTTGTGGGGTTAGATGGGGTGATGTATAGGTTGTGGGTTTAGATGGCGTGGTGTATAGGTTGTGGGTTTAGATGGCGTGGCGTATAGGTTGTGGGGTTAGATGGCGTGTGTATAGGTTGTGGGGTTAGATGGGGTGGTGTATAGATTGTGGGGTTAGATGGCGTGGTGTATAGGTTGTGGGGTTAGATGGGTGTGGTGTTAGGTTGTGGGGTTAGATGGCGTGGTGTATAGGTTGTGGGGTTAGATGGCGTGGTGTATAGGTTGTGGGGTTAGATGGCGTGGTGTATAGGTTGTGGGGTTAGATGGCGTGGTGTATAGGTTGTGGGGTTAGATGGGTGGGGTTAGATGGCGTGATGTATAGGTTGTGGGGTTAGATGGCGTGGTGTATAGGTTTGGGGTTAGATGGCGTGGTGTATAGGTTGTGGGGTTAGATGGCGTGGTGTATAGGTTGTGGGGTTAGATGGCGTGGTGTATAGGTTGTGGGGTTAGATGGCGTGGTGTATAGGTTGTGGGGTTAGATGGCGTGGTGTATAGGTTGTGGGGTTAGATGGCGTGGTGTTTAGGTTGTGGGGTTAGATGGCGTGGTGTATAGGTTGTGGGGTTAGATGGGGTGGTGTATAGGTTGTGGGGTTAGATGGCGTGGTGTATAGGTTGTGGGGTTATGGAGTGGTGTATAGGTTGTGGGGTTAGATGGTGTGGTGTATAGATTGGGGTTAGATGGCGTGGTGTATAGGTTGTGGGGTTAGATGGCGTGGTGTATAGGTTGTGGGGTTAGATGGCGTGGTGTATAGGTTGTGGGGTTAGATGGCGTGGTGTATAGGTTGTGGGGTTAGATGGCGTGGTGTATAGGTTGTGGGGTTAGATGGCGTGGTGTATAGCTTGTGGGGTTAGATGGGGTGGTGTATAGGTTGTGGGGTTAGATGGCGTGGTGTATAGGTTGTGGGGTTAGATGGCGTGGTGTTTAGGTTGTGGGGTTAGATGGCGTGGTGTATAGGTTGTGGGGTTAGATGGCGTGGTGTATAGGTTGTGGGGTTAGATGGCGTGGTGTATAGGTTGTGGGGTTAGATGGCGTGGTGTATAGGTTGTGGGGTTAGATGGGGTGGTGTATAGGTTGTGGGGTTAGATGGGGTGGTGTATAGGTTGTGGGGTTAGATGGGGTGGTGTATAGGTTGTGGGGTTAGATGGCGTGGTGTATAGGTTGTGGGGTTAGATGGCGTGGTGTATAGGTTGTGGGGTTAGATGGGGTGGGGTTAGATGGCGTGGTGTATAGGTTGTGGGGTTAGATGGGGTGGTGTATAGGTTGTGGGGTTAGATGGCGTGGTGTATAGATTGTGGGGTTAGATGGGGTGGTGTATAGGTTGTGGGGTTAGATGGGGTGGTGTATAGGTTGTGGGGTTAGATGGCGTGGTGTATAGGTTGTGGGGTTAGATGGCGTGGTGTATAGGTTGTGGGGTTAGATGGCGTGGTGTATAGGTTGTGGGGTTAGATGGCGTGGTGTATAGGTTGTGGGGTTAGATGGCGTGGTGTATAGGTTGTGGGGTTAGATGGCGTGGTGTATAGGTTGTGGGGTTAGATGGCGTGGTGTTTAGGTTGTGGGGTTAGATGGCGTGGTGTATATATTGTGGGGTTAGATGGGGTGGTATATAGAATGTGGGGTTAGATGGCGTGGTGTATAGGTTGTGGGGTTAGATTGTGGGGTTAGATGGCGTGGTGTATAGGTTGTGGGGTTAGATGGCGTGGTGTATAGGTTGTGGGGTTAGATGGGGTGGTGTATAGGTTGTGGGGTTAGATGGGTGGTGTATAGGTTGTGGGGTTAGATGGGGTGGGCTTAGATGGCGTGATGTATAGGTTGTGGGGTTAGATGGCGTGGTGTATAGGTTGTGGGGTTAGATGGCGTGGTTTATAGGTTGTGGGGTTAGATGGGGTGGTGTATAGGTTGTGGGGTTAGATGGCGTGGTGTATAGGTTGTGGGGTTAGATGGCGTGGTGTATAGGTTGTGGGGTTAGATGGCGTGGTGTATAGGTTGTGGGGTTAGATGGGGTGGGGTTAGATGGCGTGGTGTATAGGTTGTGGGGTTAGATGGGTGGGGTTAGATGGCGTGATGTATAGGTTTTGGGGTTAGATGGCGTGGTGTATAGGTTGTGGGGTTAGATGGCGTGGTGTATAGGTTGTGGGGTTAGATGGCGTGGTGTATAGATTGTGGGGTTAGATGGGGTGGTGTATAGGTTGTGGGGTTAGATGGCGTGGTGTTTAGGTTGTGGGGTTAGATGGCGTGGTGTTTAGGTTGTGGGGTTAGATGGCGTGGTGTATAGGTTGTGGGGTTAGATGGGGTGGTGTATAGGTTGTGGGGTTAGATGGCGTGGTGTATAGGTTGTGGGGTTATGGAGTGGTGAATAGCTTGTGGGGTTAGATGGCGTGGTGTATAGCTTGTGGGGTTAGATGGCGTGGTGTATAGCTTGTGGGGTTAGATGGGGTGGTGTATAGGTTGTGGGGTTAGATGGCGTGGTGTTTAGGTTGTGGGGTTAGATGGCGTGGTGTTTAGGTTGTGGGGTTAGATGGCGTGGTGTATAGATTGTGGGGTTAGATGGCGTGGTGTATAGGTTGTGGGGTTAGATGGGGTGGGGTTAGATGGCGTGATGTATATGTTGTGGGGTTAGATGGCGTGGTGTATAGGTTTTGGGGTTAGATGGCGTGGTGTATAGGTTGTGGGGTTAGATGGCGTGGTGTATAGGTTGTGGGGTTAGATGGCGTGGTGTATAGAATGTGGGGTTAGATGGGGTGGTGTATAGGTTGTGGGGTTAGATGGCGTGGTGTTTAGGTTGTGGGGTTAGATGGCGTGGTGTTTAGGTTGTGGGGTTAGATGGCGTGGTGTATAGGTTGTGGGGTTAGATGGGGTGGTGTATAGATTGTGGGGTTAGATGGCGTGGTGTATAGGTTGTGGGGTTATGGAGTGGTGTATAGGTTGTGGGGTTAGATGGTGTGGTGTATAGATTGGGGTTAGATGGCGTGGTGTATAGGTTGTGGGGTTAGATGGCGTGGTGTATAGGTTGTGGGGTTAGATGGCGTGGTGTATAGGTTGTGGGGTTAGATGGCGTGGTGTATAGCTTGTGGGGTTAGATGGCGTGGTGTATAGGTTGTGGGGTTAGATGGCGTGGTGTATAGGTTGTGGGGTTAGATGGGGTGGTGTATAGGTTGTGGGGTTAGATGGCGTGGTGTTTAGGTTGTGGGGTTAGATGGCGTGGTGTTTAGATTGTGGGGTTAGATGGCGTGGTGTATAGGTTGTGGGGTTAGATGGCGTGGTGTATAGGTTGTGGGGTTAGATGGCGTGGTGTATAGGTTGTGGGGTTAGATGGCGTGATGTATAGGTTGTGGGGTTAGATGGGGTGGTGTATAGGTTGTGGGGTTAGATGGGGTGGTGTATAGGTTGTGGGGTTAGATGGGGTGGTGTATAGGTTGTGGGGTTAGATGGCGTGGTGTATAGGTTGTGGGGTTAGATGGGGTGGGGTTAGATGGCGTGATGTATAGGTTGTGGGGTTAGATGGGGTGGTGTATAGGTTGTGGGGTTAGATGGGGTGGGGTTAGATGGCGTGATGTATAGGTTGTGGGGTTAGATGGCGTGGTGTATAGGTTTTTGGGTTAGATGGCGTGGTGTATAGGTTGTGGGGTTAGATGGCGTGGTGTATAGGTTGTGGGGTTAGATGGCGTGGTGTATAGGTTGTGGGGTTAGATGGCGTGGTGTATAGAATGTGGGGTTAGATGGGGTGGTGTATAGGTTGTGGGGTTAGATGGCGTGGTGTTTAGGTTGTGGGGTTAGATGGCGTGGTGTTTAGGTTGTGGGGTTAGATGGCGTGGTGTATAGGTTGTGGGGTTAGATGGGGTGGTGTATAGATTGTGGGGTTAGATGGCGTGGTGTATAGGTTGTGGGGTTAGATGGTGTGGTGTATAGGTTGGGGTTAGATGGCGTGGTGTATAGGTTGTGGGGTTAGATGGCGTGGTGTATAGGTTGTGGGGTTAGATGGCGTGGTGTATAGGTTGTGGGGTTAGATGGCGTGGTGTATAGGTTGTGGGGTTAGATGGCGTGGTGTATAGGTTGTGGGGTTAGATGGCGTGGTGTATAGGTTGTGGGGTTAGATGGCGTGGTGTATAGGTTGTGGGGTTAGATGGCGTGGTGTATAGGTTGTGGGGTTAGATGGCGTGGTGTATAGGTTGTGGGGTTAGATGGCGTGGTGTATAGGTTGTGGGGTTAGATGGCGTGGTGTATAGGTTGTGGGGTTATGGCGTGGTGTATAGGTTGTGGGGTTAGATGGTGTGGTGTATAGGTTGTGGGTTAGATGGCGTGGTGTATAGGTTGTGGGGGTTAGATGGCGTGGTGTATAGGTTGTGGGGTTAGATGGCGTGGTGTATAGGTTGTGGGGTTAGATGGGGTGGTGTATAGGTTGTGGGGTTAGATGGCGTGGTGTATAGGTTGTGGGGTTAGATGGCGTGGTGTTAGGTTGTGGGGTTAGATGGCGTGGTGTATAGGTTGTGGGGTTAGATGGCGTGGTGTATAGGTTGTGGGGTTAGATGGCGTGGTGTATAGGTTGTGGGGTTAGATGGCGTGGTGTATAGGTTGTGGGGTTAGATGGCGTGGTGTATAGGTTGTGGGGTTAGATGGCGTGGTGTATAGGTTGTGGGGTTAGATGGGTGGTGTATAGGTTGTGGGGTTAGATGGCGTGGTGTATAGGTTGTGGGGTTAGATGGGGTGGGTTAGATGGCGTGGTGTATAGGTTGTGGGGTTAGATGGGGTGGTGTATAGGTTGTGGGGTTAGATGGGGTGGGGTTAGATGGCGTGGTGTATAGGTTGTGGGTTTAGATGGCGTGGTGTATAGGTTGTGGGGTTAGATGGCGTGGTGTATAGGTTGTGGGGTTAGATGGCGTGGTGTATAGGTTGTGGGGTTAGATGGCGTGGTGTATAGGTTGTGGGGTTAGATGGGGTGGTGTATAGGTTGTGGGGTTAGATGGCGTGGTGTATAGGTTGTGGGGTTAGATGGCGTGGTGTTAGGTTGTGGGGTTAGATGGCGTGGTGTATAGGTTGTGGGTTTAGATGGGGTGGTGTATAGGTTGTGGGGTTAGATGGCGTGGTGTATAGGTTGTGGGGTTAGATTGTGGGGTTAGATGGCGTGGTGTATAGGTTGTGGGGGTTAGATGGCGTGGTGTATAGGTTGTGGGGTTAGATGGGGTGGTGTATAGGTTGTGGGGTTAGATGGCGTGGTGTATAGGTTGTGGGGTTAGATGGCGTGGTGTATAGGTTGTGGGGTTAGATGGCGTGGTGTATAGGTTGTGGGGTTAGATGGCGTGGTGTATAGGTTGTGGGGTTAGATGGCGTGGTGTATAGGTTGTGGGGTTAGATGGCGTGGTGTATAGGTTGTGGGGTTTAGATGGGGTGGGGTTAGATGGCGTGATGTATAGGTTGTGGGGTTAGATGGGGTGTTGTATAGGTTGTGGGGTTAGTTGGCGTGGTGTATAGGTTGTGGGGTTAGATGGCGTGGTGTATAGGTTGTGGGGTTAGATGGCGTGGTGTATAGGTTGTGGGGTTAGATGGCGTGGTGTATAGGTTGTGGGGTTAGATGGGGTGGTGTATAGGTTGTGGGGTTAGATGGCGTGGTGTATAGGTTGTGGGGTTAGATGGCGTGGTGTATAGGTTGTGGGGTTAGATGGGGTGGGGTTAGATGGCGTGATGTATAGGTTGTGGGTTAGATGGGGTGGTGTATAGGTTGTGGGGTTAGATGGCGTGGTGTATAGGTTGTGGGGTTAGATGGCGTGGTGTATAGGTTGTGGGGTTAGATGGCGTGGTGTATAGGTTGTGGGGTTAGATGGCGTGGTGTATAGGTTGTGGGGTTAGATGGCGTGGTGTATAGGTTGTGGGGTTAGATGGCGTGGTGTATAGGTTGTGGGGTTAGATGGCGTGGTGTATAGGTTGTGGGGTTAGATGGCGTGGTGTATTAGGTTGTGGGGTTAGATGGCGTGGTGTATAGGTTGTGGGGTTAGATGGGGTGGTGTATAGGTTGTGGGGTTAGATGGCGTGGTGTATAGGTTGTGGGGTTAGATTGTGGGGTTAGATGGCGTGGTGTATAGGTTGTGGGGTTAGATGGCGTGGTGTATGGTTGTGGGGTTAGATGGGTGGTGTATAGGTTGTGGGGTTAGATGGGGTGGTGTATAGGTTTGTGGGGTTAGATGGCGTGGTGTATAGGTTGTGGGGTTAGATGGCGTGGTGTATAGGTTGTGGGTTAGATGGCGTGGTGTATAGGTTGTGGGGTTAGATGGGGTGGTGTATAGGTTGTGGGGTTAGATGGCGTGTTGGTTAGATGGCGTGGTGTATAGTTGTGGGGTTAGATGGCGTGGTGTATAGGTTGTGGGGTTAGATGGCGTGGTGTATAGGTTGTGGGGTTAGATGGCGTGGTGTATAGGTTGTGGGGTTAGATGGCGTGGTGTATAGAGTGTGGGGTTAGATGGGTGGTGTATAGGTTGTGGGGTTAGATGGCGTGGTGTTTAGGTTGTGGGGTTAGATGGCGTGGTGTATAGGTTGTGGGGTTAGATGGCGTGGTGTATAGGTTGTGGGGTTAGATGGGGTGGTGTATAGGTTGTGGGGTTAGATGGCGTGGTGTATAGGTTGTGGGGTTATGGAGTGGGTGTATAGGTTGTGGGGTTAGATGGCGTGGTGTATAGGTTGTGGGGTTAGATGGCGTGGTGTATAGGTTGTGGGGTTAGATGGCGTGGTGTATAGGTTGTGGGGTTAGATGGCGTGGTGTATAGGTTGTGGGGTTAGATGGCGTGGTGTATAGGTTGTGGGGTTAGATGGCGTGGTGTATAGGTTGTGGGGTTAGATGGCGTGGTGTATAGTTGTGGGGTTAGATGGCGTGGTGTATAGGTTGTGGGTTAGATGGCGTGGTGTATAGGTTGTGGTTAGATGGCGTGGTGTATAGGTTGTGGGGTTAGATGGCGTGGTGTATAGAATGTTGTTAGATGGGGTGGTGTATAGGTTGTGGGGTTAGATGGCGTGGGGGGTTAGATGGCGTGATGTATAGGTTGTGGGGTTAGATGGCGTGGTGTATAGGTTGTTGGGGTTAGATGGCGTGGTGTATAGGTTGTGGGGTTAGATGGCGTGGTGTATAGGTTGTGGGGGTTAGATGGCGTGGTGTATAGGTGTGGGGTTAGATGGGGTGTGTTTATGTTGTGGGGTTAGATGGCGTGGTGTAGTTGTGGGGTTAGATGGCGTGGTGTTTAGTTGTGGGTTAGATGGGCGTGGTGTATAGGTTGTGGGGTTAGATGGGTGGTGTATAGTTGTGGGGTTAGATGGCGTGGTGTATAGGTTGTGGGGTTATGGCGTGGTGTATAGGTTGTGGGGTTAGATGGCGTGGTGTATAGGTTGTGGGTTAGATGGCGTGGTGTATAGGTTGTGGGGTTAGATGGCGTGGTGTATAGGTTGTGGGGTTAGATGGGTGGTGTATAGGTTGTGGGGTTAGATGGCGTGGTGTTTAGGTTGTGGGGTTTAGATGGCGTGGTGTATAGGTTGTGGGGTTAGATGGCGTGGTGTATAGGTTGTGGGGTTAGATGGCGTGGTGTATAGGTTGTGGGGTTAGATGGCGTGGTGTATAGGTTGTGGGGTTAGATGGCGTGGTGTATAGGTTGTGGGGTTAGATGGCGTGGTGTATAGGTTGTGGGGTTAGATGGCGTGGTGTATAGGTTGTGGGGTTAGATGGGGTGGTGTATAGGTTGTGGGGTTAGATGGCGTGGTGTATAGGTTGTTGGGTTAGATGGGGTGGGGTTAGATGGCGTGGTGTATAGGTTTGTGGTGTTAGATTGTGGGGTTAGTTGGCGTGGTTTATAGATTTGTTGTGGTTTTAGATGGGGGTGGGTATAGTTTTGGGGTTAGATGGGGGTGGTATAAGTTGTGGGGTTAGATGGCGTGGTGTATAGGTTGTGGGGTTAGATGGCGTGGTGTATAGGTTGTGGGGTTAGATGGCGTGGTGTATAGGTTGTGGGGTTAGATGCGTGGTGTATAGGTTGTGGGGTTAGATGGCGTGGTGTATAGGTTGTGGGGTTAGATGCGTGGTGTTTAGGTTGTGGGGTTAGATGGCGTGGTGTATAGATTGTGGGGTTAGATGGGGTGGTGTATAGGTGTGGGGTTAGATGGCGTGGTGTATAGGTTGTGGGGTTAGATTGGGGGTTCGATGGCTGTGTATAGGTTGTGGGGTTAGATGGCGTGGTGTATAGGTTGTGGGGTTTAGATGGGGTGGTGTATAGGTTGTGGGGTTAGATGGGTGGTGTATAGGTTGTGGGGTTAGATGGGGTGGGCTTAGATGGCGTGATGTATAGGTTGTGGGGTTAGATGGCGTGGTGTATAGGTTGTGGGGTTAGATGGCGTGGTGTATAGGTTGTGGGGTTAGATGGGTGGTGTATAGGTTGTGGGGTTAGATGGCGTGGTGTATAGGTTGTGGGGTTAGATGGCGTGTGTATAGGTTGTGGGGTTAGATGGCGTGGTGTATAGGTTGTGGGGTTAGATGGGTGGGGTAGATTGGTGGTGATGTATAGGTTGTGGGGTTAGATGGCGTGGTGTATAGGTTGTGGGGTTAGATGGCGTGGTGTATAGGTTGTGGGGTTAGATGGCGTGGTGTATAGGTTGTGGGGTTAGATGGCGTGTTTATAGGTTGTGGGGTTAGATGGGTGGTGTAGGTTTTTGTGGGTTTAGATGGCGTGGTGTATAGGTTGTGGGGTTAGATGGCGTGGTGTATAGGTTGTGGGGTTAGATGGCGTGGTGTATAGGTTGTGGGGTTAGATGGGGTGGTGTTAGATGGGGGTTTTTGCGTGTATAGGTTGTGGGGTTAGATGGGGTGGTGTATAGGTTGTGGGGTTAGATGGCGTGGTGTATAGGTTGTGGGGTTAGATGGGTGGTGTATAGATTGTGGGGTTAGATGGCGTGGTGTATAGGTTGTGGGGTTAGATGGCGTGGTGTATAGGTTGTGGGGTTAGATGGGGTGGTGTATAGGTTGTGGGGTTAGATGGCGTGGTGTATAGCTTGTGGGGTTAGATGGCGTGGTGTATAGCTTGTGGGGTTAGATGGCGTGGTGTATAGCTTGTGGGGTTAGATGGCGTGGTGTATAGCTTGTGGGGTGAGATGGGGTGGTGTATAGGTTGTGGGTTAGATGGCGTGGTGTTTAGGTTTGGGGTTAGATGGCGTGGTGTATAGGTTGTGGGGTTAGATGGCGTGGTGTATAGATTGTGGGGTTAGATGGCGTGGTGTATAGGTTGTGGGGTTAGATGGCGTGGTGTATAGGTTGTGGGGTTAGATGGCGTGGTGTATAGGTTGTGGGGTTAGATGGCGTGGTGTATAGGTTGTGGGGTTAGATGGCGTGGTGTATAGGTTGTGGGGTTAGATGGGGTGGTGTATAGATTGTGGGGTTATAGATGGGTGGTGTATAGGTTGTGGGGTTATAGATGGCGTGGTGTATAGATTGTGGGGTTAGATGGCGTGGTGTATAGGTTGTGGGGTTAGATGGGGTGGTGTATAGGTTGTGGGGTTAGATGGGGTGGTGTATAGGTTGTGGGGTTAGATGGGGTGGTGTATAGGTGGTGGGGTTAGATGGGGTGGTGTATAGGTTGTGGGGTTAGATGGGTGGTGTATAGGTTGTGGGGTTAGATGGCGTGGTGTTTAGGTTGTGGGGTTAGATGGCGTGGTGTTTAGGTTGTGGGGTTAGATGGCGTGGTGTATAGATTGTGGGGTTTGGCGTGGTGTATAGGTTGTGGGGTTAGATGGCGTGGTGTATAGGTTGTGGGTTAGATGGCGTGGTGTATAGGTTGTGGGTTAGATGGCGTGGTGTATAGGTTGTGGGGTTAGATGGGTGGTGTATAGATTGTGGGGTTATAGATGGCGTGGTGTATAGATTGTGGGGTTAGATGGCGTGGTGTATAGGTTGTGGGGTTAGATGGGGTGGTTTTAGGTTGTGGGGTTAGATGGCGTGGTGTATAGATTGTGGGGTTTAGATGGGGTGGTGTATAGAATTGTGGGGTTAGATGGCGTGGTGTATAGGTTGTGGGTTAGATTGTGGGGTTTCGATGGCGTGGTGTATAGGTTGTGGGGTTAGATGGCGTGGTGTATAGGTTGTGGGGTTAGATGGGGTGGTGTATAGGTTGTGGGTTAGATGGGTGTGGTGTATATGGGTTGTGGGTTTAGATGGGGTGGGTTAGATGGCGTGATGTATAGGTTGTGGGTTAGATGGCGTGGTGTATAGGTTGTGGTTAGATGGCGTGTTTATAGGTTGTGGGGTTAGATGGGGTGTGTATAGGTTGTGGGGTTAGATGGCGTGGTGTATAGGTTGTGGGGTTAGATGCGTGGTGTATAGGTTGTGGGGTTAGATGGCGTGGTGTATAGTTGTGGGGTTAGATGGGGTGGGGTTAGATGTGTGGTGTATAGGTTGTGGGGTTAGATGGCGTGGTGTATAGTTTGGGTTTAGATGGCGTGGTGTATAGGTTGTGGGGTTAGATGGCGTGGTGTATAGGTTGTGGGGTTAGATGGCGTGGTGTATAGGTTGTGGGGTTAGATGGCGTGGTTTATAGGTTGTGGGGTTAGATGGGGTGGTGTATAGGTTGTGGGTTTAGATGGCGTGGTGTATAGGTTGTGGGGTTAGATGGCGTGGTGTATAGGTTGTGGGGTTAGATGGCGTGGTGTATAGGTTGTGGGTTAGATGGGGTGGGGTTAGATGGCGTGATGTATAGGTTGTGGGGTTAGATGGGTGGTGTATAATTGTGGGGTTAGTTGGCGTGGTGTATAGGTTTGGGGTTAGATGGGTGGTGTATAGGTTGTGGGGTTAGATGGCGTGGTGTATAGGTTGTGGGGTTAGATGGGGTGGTGTATAGAATGTGGGGTTAGATGGCGTGGTGTATAGGTTTGTGGGTTAGATTGTGGGGTTCGATGGCGTGGTGTATAGGTTGTGGGGTTAGATGGCGTGGTGTATAGGTTGTGGGGTTAGATGGGGTGGTGTATAGGTTGTGGGGTTAGATGGCGTGGTGTTAGGTTGTGGGGTTAGATGGCGTGGTGTTTAGGTTGTGGGGTTAGATGGCGTGGTGTATAGATTGTGGGGTTAGATGGCGTGGTGTATAGGTTGTGGGTTAGATGGCGTGGTGTATAGGTTGTGGGGTTAGATGGCGTGGTGTATAGGTTGTGGGGTTAGATGGCGTGGTGTATAGGTTGTGGGGTTAGATGGCGTGTTTATAGGTTGTGGGGTTAGATGGGGTGGTGTATAGATTGTGGGGTTATAGATGGCTGTGGTTATAGATTGTGGGGTTATAGATGGGTGGTGTATAGATTGTGGGGTTAGATGGCGTGGTGTATAGGTTGTGGGGTTAGATGGGGTGGTGTATAGGTTGTGGGTTAGATGGGGTGGTGTATAGTTTGTGGGGTTAGATGGGTGGTGTATAGTTGTGGGGTTAGATGGGGTGGTGTATAGGTTGTGGGGTTAGATGGGGTGGTGTATAGGTTGTGGGGTTAGATGGCGTGGTGTTTAGGTTGTGGGGTTAGATGGCGTGGTGTTTAGGTTGTGGGTTAGATGGCGTGGTGTATAGATTGTGGGGTTAGATGGCGTGGTGTATAGTTTGTGGGGTAGATGGCGTGGTGTATAGGTTGTGGGGTTAGATGGCGTGGTGTATAGGTTTGTGGGTTAGATGGCGTGGTGTATAGTTTGTGGGGTTAGATGGCGTGGTGTATAGGTTGTGGGGTTAGATGGGTGGTGTATAGGTTGTGGGGTTAGATGGCGTGGTGTATAGATTGTGGGGTTAGATGGCGTGGTGGTTATAGTTGTGGGGTTAGATGGGTGGTGTATAGGTTGTGGGGTTAGATGGGGTGGTGTATAGGTTGTGGGGTTAGATGGGTGGTGTATAGGTTGTGGGGTTAGATGGGTGGTGTATAGGTTGTGGGGTTAGATGGGTGGTGTATAGGTTGTGGGTTAGATGGCGTGGTGTATAGGTTGTGGGTTTAGATGGCGTGGTGTATAGGTTGTGGGGGTTAGATGGCGTGGTGTATAGGTTGTGGGTTAGATGGCGTGGTGTATAGATTGTGGGGTTAGATGGCGTGGTTTATAGATTGTGGGGTTAGATGGGGTGGTGTTTAGGTTGTGGGGTTAGATGGCGTGGTGTATAGGTTGTGGGGTTAGATGGCGTGGTGTTTAGGTTGTGGGTTAGATGGCGTGGTGTATAGATTGTGGGGTTAGATGGGTGGTGTATAGGTTGTGGGGTTAGATGGCGTGGTGTATAGGTTGTGGGGTTAGATGGCGTGGTGTATAGGTTGTGGGGTTAGATGGGGTGGTGTATAGGTTGTGGGGTTAGATGGCGTGGTGTATAGGTTGTGGGTTGTTGGGGTTAGATGGGGTGGGGTTAGATGGCGTGGTGTATAGGTTGTGGGGTTAGATGGCGTGGTGTATAGGTTGTGGGGTTAGATGGCGTGGTGTATAGGTTGTGGGGTTAGATGGGGTGGGGTTAGATGGCGTGATGTATAGGTTGTGGGGTTAGATGGGGTGGTTTATAGGTTGTGGGGTTAGTTGGCGTGGTTTATAGATTGGGGGTTAGATGGGTGGGGTTAGATGGGTTGTGTATAGGTTGGGGGTTAGATGGCGTGGTGTATAGGTTGGGGGTTAGATGGCGTGGTGTATAGGTTGTGGGGTTAGATGGCGTGGTGTATAGGTTGTGGGGTTAGATGGCGTGGGTGTGTAGGTTGTGGGGTTAGATGGCGTGGTGTATAGGTTGTTGGGTTAGATGGCGTGGTGTATAGATTGTGGGGTTAGATGGGTGGTGTATAGGTGTGGGGGGTTAGATGGCGTGGTGTATAGGTTGTGGGGTTAGATGGCGTGGTGTATAGGTTGTGGGGTTAGATGGCGTGGTGTATAGGTTGTGGGGTTAGATGGGTGGTGTATAGGTTGTGGGGTTAGATGGGGTGGTGTATAGGTTGTGGGGTTAGATGGGGTGGGCTTAGATGGCGTGATGTATAGGTTGTGGGGTTAGATGGCGTGGTTATAGGTTGTGGGGTTAGATGGCGTGTGTATAGGTTGTGGGGTTAGATGGGTGGGATTAGATGGCGTGATGTATAGGTTGTGGGGTTAGATGGCGTGGTGTATAGGTTTTGGGGTTAGATGGCGTGGTGTATAGGTTGTGGGGTTAGATGGCGTGGTTTATAGGTTGTGGGGTTAGATGGCGTGGTGTATAGGTTGTGGGGTTAGATGGCGTGGTGTATAGGTTGTGGGGTTAGATGGGTGGTGTATAGGTTGTGGGGTTAGATGGCGTGGTGTATAGGTTGTGGGGTTAGATGGCGTGGTGTATAGGTTGTGGGGTAGATGGGGTGGGTAGGTTGTGGGGTTAGATGGCGTGGTGTATAGGTTGTGGGGTTAGATGGCGTGGTGTATAGGTTGTGGGGTTAGATGGCGTGGTGTATAGGTTGTGGGGTTAGATGGTTGGGTTAGATGGCGTGATGTATAGGTTGTGGGGTTAGATGGGTGGTGTATAGGTTGTGGGGTTAGATGGCGTGGTGTATAGGTTGTGGGGTTAGATGGCGTGGTGTATAGGTTGTGGGGTTAGATGGGGTGGGCTTAGATGGCGTGGTGTATAGGTTGTGGGGTTAGATGGCGTGGTGTATAGGTTTTGGGTTAGATGGCGTGGTGTATAGGTTGTGGGGTTAGATGGCGTGGTGTATAGATTGTGGGGTTAGATGGGGTGGTGTATAGGTTGTGGGGTTAGATGGGGTGGTGTATAGGTTGTGGGGTTAGATGGCGTGGTGTATAGGTTGTGGGGTTAGATGGCGTGGTGTATAGGTTGTGGGGTTAGATGCGTGGTGTATAGGTTGTGGGGTTAGATGGGGTGGGCTTAGATGGCGTGATGTATAGGTTTGTTGGGTTAGATGGGGTGGTTATAGATTGTGGGGTTAGTTTAGCGTGGTTTATAGGTTTATGGGGTTAGATGGGGTGGGGTTAGATTGGGGGTGTTGTATAGGTCGTTGGGGGGTTAGATGGCGTGGTGTATAGTATAGGTTTGGGGTTAGATGGCGTGGTGTATAGGTTGTGGGTTAGATGGGGTGGGTGTATAGGTTGTGGGGTTAGATGGCGTGGTGTGTAGGTTGTGGGGTTAGATGGCGTGGTGTTTAGGTTGTGGGGTTAGATGGCGTGGTGTATAGTTGTGGGGTTAGATGGGGTGGTATATAAATTGGGGTTAGATGGCGTGGTGTATAGGTTGTGGGGTAATTGTGGGTTAGATGGCGTGGTGTATAGGTTGTGGGGTTAGATGGCGTGTGTATAGTTGTGGGGTTAGATGGGGTGGTGTATAGGTTGTGGGGTTAGATGGGGTGGTGTATAGGTTGTGGGGTTAGATGGGGTGGGCTTAGATGGCGTGATGTATAGGTGTGGGGTTAGATGGCGTGGTTATAGGTTGTGGGGTTAGATGGCGTGGTGTATAGGTTGTGGGGTTAGATGGGTGGGATTAGATGGCGTGATGTATAGGTTGTGGGGTTAGATGGCGTGGTGTATAGGTTTTGGGTTAGATGGCGTGGTGTATAGGTTGTGGGGTTAGATGGCGTGTTTATAGGTTGTGGGGTTAGATGGCGTGGTGTATAGATTGTGGGGTTAGATGGCGTGGTGTATAGGTTGTGGGGTTAGATGGGGTGGTGTATAGGTTGTGGGGTTAGATGGCGTGGTGTATAGGTTGTGGGGTTAGATGGCGTGGTGTATAGGTTGTGGGGTTAGATGGGGTGGTGTATAGGTTGTGGGGTTAGATGGGCGGTGTATAGGTTGTGGGTTAGATGGCGTGGTGTATAGGTTGTGGGGTTAGATGGCGTGGTGTATAGGTTGTGGGGTTAGATGTGGGGTTAGATGGCGTATGTATAGGTTGTGGGGTTAGATGGCGTGGTGTATAGGTTGTGGGGTTAGATGGCGTGGTGTATAGGTTGTGGGGTTAGATGGCGTGGTGTATAGGTTGTGGGGTTAGATGGGGTGGCTTAGATGCGTGATGTATGGTTGTGGGGTTAGATGGCGTGGTGTATAGGTTGTGGGGTTAGATGGTGGGTGTATAGGTTGTGGGGTTAGATGGCGTGGTGTATAGATTGTGGGGTTAGATGGGGTGGTGTATAGTTTGGGGGTTAGATGGGTGGTGTATAGGTTGTGGGTTAGATGGCGTGGTGTATAGGTTGTGGGGTTAGATGGCGTGGTGTATAGGTTGTGGGGTTAGATGCGTGGTGTATAGGTTGTGGGGTTAGATGGGGTGGGCTTAGATGGCGTGATGTATAGGTTGTGGGGTTAGATGGCGTGGTGTATAGGTTTTGGGTTAGATGCGTGGTGTATAGGTTGTGGGGTTAGATGGCGTGGTGTATAGGTTGTGGGGTTAGATGGCGTGGTGTATAGGTTGTGGGGTTAGATGGGGTATAGTGGGGGTTAGATGGCGTGGTGTATAGGTTGTGGGGTTAGATGGGTGGTGTATAGATTGTGGGGTTAGATGGCGTGGTGTATAGGTTGTGGGGTTAGATGGGTGGTGTATAGGTTGTGGGTTAGATGGGGTGGTGTATAGGTTGTGGGGTTAGATGGCGTGGTGTATAGGTTGTGGGGTTAGATGGCGTGGTGTATAGGTTGTGGGGTTAGATGGCGTGGTGTTTAGGTTGTGGGGTTAGATGGCGTGGTGTATAGGTTGTGGGGTTAGATGGGGTGGTATATAGAATGTGGGGTTAGATGGCGTGTGTATAGGTTGTGGGGTTAGATTGTGGGGTTAGATGGCGTGGTGTATAGGTTGTGGGTGTAGATTGTGGGGTTAGATGGCGTGGTGTATAGGTTGTGGGGTTAGATGGCGTGGTGTATAGGTTGTGGGGTTAGATGGCGTGGTGTATAGGTTGTGGGGTTAGATGGGGTGGTGTAGGTTGTGGGGTTAGATGGGTGGTGTATAGGTTGTGGGGTTAGATGGCGTGGTGTTAGGTTGTGGGGTTAGATGGCGTGGTGTATAGGTTGTGGGGTTAGATGGGGTGGTGTATAGGTTGTGGGGTTAGATGGGGGTGGTGTTAGATGGCGTGATGTATAGGTTGTGGGGTTAGATGGCGTGGTGTATAGGTTGTGGGGTTAGATGGTGGTGTATAGGTTGTGGGTTAGATGGCGTGGTGTATAGGTTGTGGGGTTAGATGGGTGGGCTTAGATGGCGTGATGTATAGGTTGTGGGGTTAGATGGCGTGGTGTATAGGTTGTGGGGTTAGATGGCGTGGTGTATAGGTTGTGGGGTTAGATGTGGTGTTGTTAGATGGTGTGATGTATAGGTTGTGGGTTAGATGGGTGGTGTATAGATTGTGGGGTTAGATGGCGTGGTGTATAGGTTGTGGGGTTAGATGGGGTGGTGTTTAGGTTGTGGGGTTAGATGGGGTGGTGTATAGGTCGTGGGTTAGATGGCGTGGTGTATAGGTTGTGGGTTAGATGGCGTGGTGTATAGGTTGTGGGGTTAGATGGCGTGGTGTATAGGTTGTGGGGTTAGATGGCGTGTGTGTAGGTTGTGGGGTTAGATGGCGTGGTGTTTAGGTTGTGGGGTTAGATGGCGTGGTGTATAGATTGTGGGGTTAGATGGGGTGGTATAAAGTTGTGGTTAGATGGCGTGGTGTATAGTTGTTTAGTGGGGGTTAGATGGTGTGGTTAGATGGCGTGGTGTATAGGTTGTGGGGTTAGATGGCGTGGTGTATAGGTTGTGGGGTTAGATGGGTGGTGTATAGGTTGTGGGGTTAGATGGGTGGTGTATAGGTTGTGGGGTTAGATGGGTGGGTTAGATGGCGTGATGTATAGGTTGTGGGGTTAGATGGTGTGTTTATAGGTTGTGGGGTTAGATGGCGTGGTGTATAGGTTGTGGGGTTAGATGGGGTGGGTTATTTGGGGTTATGTATAGGTTGTGGGGTTAGATGGCGTGGTGTATAGGTTTTGGGTTAGATGGCGTGGTGTATAGGTTGTGGGGTTAGATGGCGTGGTTTATAGGTTGTGGGTTAGATGGCGTGGTGTATAGATTGTGGGGTTAGATGGCGTGGTGTATAGGTTGTGGGGTTAGATGGGGTGGTGTATAGGTTGTGGGGTTAGATGGTGCGTGGTGTTAGGTTGTGGGGTTAGATGGCGTGGTGTATAGGTTGTGGGTTTAGATGGGTTGTGGTATAGGTTGTGGGGTTAGATGGCGTGGTGTATAGGTTGTGGGGTTAGATGGCGTGGTGTATAGGTGTGGGGTTAGATGTGTGGGGGTAGATGGCGTGGTGTATAGGTTGTGGGGTTAGATGGGTGGTGTATAGGTTGTGGGGTTAGATGGCGTGGTGTATAGGTTGTGGGGTTAGATGGCGTGGTGTATAGGTTGTGGGGTTAGATGGCGTTGTGTATAGGTTGTGGGGTTAGATGGCGTGGTGTATAGGTTGTGGGTTAGATGGCGTTGTGTATAGGTTGTGGGGTTAGATGGCGTGGTGTATAGGTTGTGGGGTTAGATGGGGGTGGGCTTAGATGGCGTGATGTATAGGTTGTGGGGTTATATGGCGTGGTGTATAGGTTTTGGGGTTAGATGGCGTGGTGTATAGGTTTTGGGGTTAAGATTGCGTGGTGTATAGATTGTGGGGTTAGATGGGGTGGTGTATAGGTTGTGGGGTTAGATGGGGTGGTGTATAGGTTGTGGGGTTAGATGGCGTGGTGTATAGGTTGGTGGGGTTAGATGCGTGGTGTATAGGTTGTGGGGTTAGATGGGGTGGGCTTAGATGGCGTGATGTATAGGTTGTGGGGTTAGATGGCGTGGTGTATAGGTTTTTTGGTTAGATGGCGTGGGGTATAGGTTGTGGGGGTTAGATGGCGTGGTGTATAGGGTTGTGGGGTTAGATGGCGTGGTGTATAGGTTGTGGGGTTAGATGGGGTGGGGTTAGATGGCGTGATGTATAGGTTGTGGGGTTAGATGGGGTGGTGTATAGATTGTGGGGTTAGTTGGCGTGGTTTATAGATTATGGGGTTAGATGGGGTGGTGTATAGGTTGTGGGGTTAGATGGGGTGGTGTATAGGTTGTGGGGTTAGATGGCGTGGTGTATAGGTTGTGGGGTTAGATGGCGTGGTGTATAGGTTGTGGGGTTAGATGGCGTGGTGTTTAGGTTGTGGGGTTAGATGGCGTGGTGTATAGATTGTGGGGTTAGATGGGGTGGTATATAGAATGTGGGGTTAGATGGCGTGGTGTATAGGTTGTGGGTTAGATTGTGGGGTTAGATGGCGTGGTGTATAGGTTGTGGGGTTAGATGGCGTGGTGTATAGGTTGTGGGGTTAGATGGGGTGGTGTATAGGTTGTGGGGTTAGATGGGGGTGGTGTATAGGTTGTGGGGTTAGATGGGGTGGGCTTAGATGGCGTGATGTATAGGTTGTGGGGTTAGATGGCGTGGTGTATAGGTTGTGGGTTAGATGGCGTGGTGTATAGGTTGTAGGGTTAGATGGCGTGGTGTATAGGTTGTGGGGTTAGATGGCGTGCTGTATAGGTTGTGGGGTTAGATGGCGTGGTGTATAGGTTGTGGGGTTAGATGGCGTGGTGTATAGGTTGTGGGGTTAGATGGCGTGGTGTATAGGTTGTGGGGTTAGATGGCGTGGTGTATAGGTTGCGGGGTTAGATGGCGTGGTGTATAGGTTTGGGGTTAGAATGGGGTGGTGTATAGATTGTGGGGTTAGATGGGGTGGTGTATAGGTTGTGGGGTTAGATGGGGTGGGCTTAGATGGCGTGATGTATAGGTTGTGGGTTAGATGGCGTGGTGTATAGGTTGCGGGGTTAGATGGCGTGGTGTATAGGTTGTGGGGTTAGATGGCGTGGTTTATAGGTTGTGGGGTTAGATGGCGTGGTGTATAGGTTGTTGGGGTTAGATGGCGTGGTTTATAGGTTGTGGGGTTAGAATGGCGTGGTGGTATAGGTTGTGGGGTTAGATGGCGTGGTGTAATAGGTTGTGGGGTTAGATGGCGTTGGTGTATAGGCTGTGGGGTTAGATTGGCGTGGTGTATAGGCTGTGGGGTTAGATGGCGTGGTGTATAGTTTGTGGGGTTAGATGGCGTGGGTGTATAAGGTTGTGGGGTTAGATGGCGTGGTGTATAGGTTGCGGGGTTAGATGGCGTGGTGTATAGGTTGTGGGTTAGATTGTGGGGTTAGATGGGGTGTGTATAGGTTGTGGGGTTAGATGGCGTGGTGTATAGGTTGTGGGGTTAAGATGGCGTGGTGTATAGGTTGTGGGGTTAGATGGCGTGGTGTATAGGTTGTGGGGTTAGATGGCGTGGTTTATAGGTTGTGGGGTTTGATGGCGTGGTGTATAGGTTGTGGGGTTAGATGGCGTGGTGTATAGGTTGTGGGGTTAGATGGCGTGGTGTATAGGCTGTGGGGTTAGATGGCGTGGTGTATAGGCTGTGGGGTTAGATGTCGTGGTGTATAGGCTGTGGGGTTAGATGGCGTGGTGTTTGGGGTGGTGTATAGATTGTGGGGTTAGATGGCGTGGTGTATAGGTTGTGGGGTTAGATGGCATGGTGTATAGGTTGTGGGGTTAGATGGCGTGGTGTATAGGTTGTGGGGTTCGATGGCCTGGTGTATAGGTTGTGGGGTTAGATGGCCTGGTGTATAGGTTGTGGGGTTAGATGGGGTGATGTATAGGTTGTGGGGTTAGATGGCGTGGTGTATAGGTTGTGGGGTTAGATGCCGTGGTGTATAGATTGTGGGGTTAGATGGCGTGGTGTATAGGAGGCTGCTGTCCTGTCACCCTATGGCCCCCAGGCCACCCACCCTGCATGTGCTAGATCTGTGGCTTTGTCCCTGCTGACTGAGGTGTCTGAATACGCTTTTCATTTGGAAAGGCGAGTCGGGAATACAGTTGCAAGCCATGGAATGTCATTGTTTGTTTTTTACTGGAGAAACAACATCAGTCACAATAAGGGAAACAAACAGGGCTTTGTTAGTGGACAGCAGGCTGCTGCGATTCGTCTGTTAGCTACTCTGTTTGGTCAGGTTTGAAGATCTGTGTGCAGTCACTTCATTCTGAAGGGTCTCTTTAGACTCTTACACCTGTGGCGACACTTGCCAGGTCTGAGTAACACTGTTTATATGACACAAGCCTTAAAGGTGAGTGATAGCATTGCAATGGGGAGGTATGGAGGTTTTGATTTGGATGTGCAGTTTGGTAGTTGTCTTTGTTCCCCTGTCATTACTCCTTGGGAAACACTATCAACACACAATTCACAGCTCAGTAGGTCTGTCAGCAGTGTGTGATTTTAGTGTGGATGTGTGTGTATATGGGATGACTGGTTGTTGTTGTGTTAAGGTTGGGATTGCTGATTTGAAGTGATTTTATAGGTAGGGAGCGGGGTCTAAGGACAATGTTGATGTGTTTGCAGGTGAAGCTGCTTAAAACACAGTGAGCTGATCCTCCGTTGTCCCTCGTCATTGTTAGGCAAGTTTGAAGTAATTTGTCTTGGGTTACCATGGTTACTTACAATTAATGTGTTTACACAGATAAATCCTCTTTCATAACTATCTTGTAAAATTTTCAAAATGCATTCCTATAGGTCGTTAATATCTATGACCTTATCTGTTCAGATTGTGGCGGACAGGATATGATCAGGCACACTGGTGGAGTGGTGGTATGTGTCTGGCCTGGGTTGAATAGCCAGTCATGCGGGTTGTGTGATGAACAGACAGCCAGGTTTGGACCACTATAGCCCCTGACCACCACCACATCACGGGAGCTACAGATGGTCGACTAAACTCCATCTAATAATCTTTCTTTTGTGTCCAGCCATTAAGTCCCTGCCTTTCAAAATAGCCAATACAGTAAGCCATAATAAGTGTATTGTGGGAGTGTGGATGAAGCTGGTTTGTTGCTTTTCTATAGCCAAGTGTACCTTCATGTCAACAATGCAACTCAGCAAAATATTACAACTTTGTTTAGAAATGTATCTCATGCTTTAAGACAACACAGGATGGAAGCCTCGGTCTTCAGAAGCTTACCAAGCTCAAACATCCAGCTATAACGCTAGACAGTCATGGTTAAGGCAGATCACTGAGAGCATCTTCATGCATTATTGAGAAGTGTAATTTCAGGGCACAGGATGTGCCTTTTATCTTTCTAGGCTGTGCAATAGAGCTCTCGGTTCTGTGGTCAACAGGGTATTTACCCTGCACTGAGACCAGAAGACTGGAGTGCTAGTGCCTTGGTGGTCATGATTCACACAATGTTGACTTGCGATCAGTATGTTGTTGGTTGTATTGGCCACTGTAAGTAATACATGCAGAAATCCATTCAGTTGGCCAAAGTGTGGATGTGTTGTCTAAAAACTGTTTAAACCTGCACTTTTCAGGACTAAAATAAAAAGATGTTGACTTGAGTCGTGATATAGGTTTCGCTGCGTAGTAACAACAAAGTTTGTACGCTGTTGATTTTTTTGGTTGAATACACCTTGCCGATGTGTTAATTGGGGTATTTGGAAGGAAAACATAAAAATACAAGTGTGTTATCAATGGTAACGACAGTAAAACTGTTCGCACATTCTCTTAAATAAAATAAATTCTGTTTATATACCAGAGGTAGCCAATGTGATGTTATTGGTCAATTGCCTCCTGTTACACAGCTTGTGAATGCCGTATGTATTAGCTCCACACAGGTTCAGCTAAATGGACTGTAAAGTTATTCATTCAGTGCTTGTGAGGCGTTATCCATTTATTCCTCAATGGAATAGATTTCTCACATCGTTTTTCTTCTGCCTTTCAATCGGTAGATCGTTGATCCATCCCTCCATCCGTGGGGTGAGATATTACCTATTCCTCCTTCAGTTTGTGAAACCTGGTCCTCCTCTTTACTCTGTTAGGGAGCACTGGAGGAAACTAAATGAATAAATAATTTGCAGAAAATTGACAAATTGTTGCAGCGTGGAGTTAAGTGAATCTTTTTTCAAATAATACTGCACCTTGTTAAGTCTGTTTATACAGTAGTTGCAGTACTCCATCTTTGGTTTTATGAGGTGACATTCACTAATGTTTGTCACTGAGCTATATAATGATGAAGATGATCATGATGGCGATGATGATGCCAATGATACGGTAATGATGATGGTTTGGGATTTTAAATGATGACGTGATAATGGGATGACTGATAATTCTGGGTCAGGGGCAGGGCAGCTATGACTGTAGTAGATGCTGTGAGGTCATGACGCAGCTCCCCCCCCCCCCTCTCTCTGTCTCTGTCTCTCTCTGTCTCCATGCAGTGGAGTGAAGTGCTGATATGCCTATTCACATAGACACCGCTAGGCTCCAGTCTAGAGCAACTTGAGCTGCTAACACATGTCTCGCAGCTCCTACAGCACAGAGAGAGAGAAAGGACAGGCGAAAGAGAAAGGAGAGGGAGAATGAGAGAGCATCTGTGGAGGAGAGGTATGGTAGGAATGTAACCAATAGAGCACCTGACCTGAGCAGGAAACAACCTCTTTACTGGAGAATTTTAGAGGAAATAGCTTAACATTTTTATTAACCATATGGAATTTAAAGCAGAAGATGAGTTGGATGTTGTGTGTTACATTTTTACTTTGATGGTTATAATGGAAGCATTTGAGCCACTCAACCTTAACTTTTTGGACTTGATGTTGGTTTTAATGCTTCTCAGAAGAACAACCTACTGAGACGTTTGCTGTCTACGTTAGACATCACATTTTATGCTGGCATGAGACTTGAGCTGTCTTTGTTAGAGCTTGGGTGTGTTGTGTGAGAGGGGATGTGGTGATTGTACTCGTGGGGGCCGGGAGGATGACATAGCAGGCCAGTAGTGTTGTGACAGACTGTGGCTGACAGAGAGACACAGTGGGACAGAGAGCAGAGCGGGCGAGTCCATGAGAGCTAGGCGAAGGGACAGCATGGTGTCTGTTCACCATGCACAAAAATAAGGTCAGGTTCTTTTGTCTCTATTCTTATCAAGTTTTTAGTCTTGTACCACATGTAAAATGAGTCTGTTCTACAGTATTTGCTCTGTTAATAGAATGTGGTGTCTTCATATGGGGTTGACATCTTGTGTGTATAAAAGTGTATTCCACTTTTCTACTTTCCATTTTCTAAGAAAGTGAGTTGTGAGTAAAACTGCTGTGTTAAAGGTCCAATGCAGCTGTTTTTATCTCAATATCAAATCATTTCTGGGTAACAATTAACTTACTGTGATAGTTTTCATTTAAAATGGTCAAAAAGAAACAAAAATAGCTTCTTAGTAAAGAGCAATTTCTCAATCAAGAATTTTGCTAGGACTGTTTGGGGTGGTCTGAGTGAGAAGGGGGAAATTAAAAATAATCTGTTATTGGCAGAGAGGTTTGTAACGCTCTTTCTTACTGGTGTATTAACACATTTACTGCCTGGTGATGTCACCAGGTAGGCTAAAATTCTGTCCCACCAAAACTGGCTCTAATTTCAGGTGACCTTTTCAAACAGCTGTTATACAAAAAGGGCATTATCATCATGTTCACAATATATAAAAACGTTTTTGACTGCACTGGGCCTTTAAGTTGTTTTTTTCTGCTGATGGTGACATTGACTTCTCTAATCTTTGTTGTTAAATGCATTTTGTTTCAATATCCAATTAACCTCCTGCAACAGTTTCAACAGCCCCAGTTTCCTTCCCTAAGCACTTCATAACAAACATAATACATTATGTGGAATTTGATCCTTCGTTACAACACCTATATATGTAACATAATCAGATCGACACTCCAGTTAGCAGACAGTAGCTTAAATCACTACAGAACATTAGACAATAATAGATGTTTATAATTGTTTAAGACCTCCAGTGGAGTATAGGGATCTTCCAGCCGGCTTGTGGGCCTCCCAAATCTGTCCTGGGATCTGTGCTCCTCAGTCGGCTCCATTAGGGGTAATTTGGCAAGATTTATGTTCCCTGTAAAGCTGAGAACCCAGTGCGGCCTGCGGGCACTCCCTGTAACCCCACAGTGATGAATACCCGACATACCATTTTCTGCTATCCTTGCGTAACTCTCTTTGTCTCTTTTCAATTACTGTGAATGATCGTCACTAATGAGCACATAGAGGGCTATTAGGAGAAGCCCACCTCAGTCCACCATTACTGCAACATGGAATATGATAATTCTGGAGGTAATAGATTGGTTCAAGTTAACCAGTTTACCAAGAGGGGTTTCTCCGACACACATAATACTATGTGTGTTCAAGTGTCTTGGTTTTTAGAAACTTTTTAAGACTATTTTAAGATTTACAGTTTCCAACAGTAAACGTTTGATGTCCCATATGGAGGCTGATTTATTAAACACACAAACAAACCCAGTCAGAAAGTCTATCAGTCAGTCTCACAGGGTTTAAACAGCTCCTGCTACATGATGGGTGGGCATCTGTCTCACCTGAGATCTCCCTACACAGGTGAGGCTAGTTACCCAGCTAGACACTCAGTGGTCCCAACTGGTGTATTAATGATATGGCTGGTACTTTGTCTCTCATCTCTGTCACCAATAGGGAACTGTACATGTTGTACTAATGTTTTCCCCTCACTGATCCATCCTTACACATCCATTAGACCATGTGTCTGCAGGTAGACCTGAACTTGAGCTGCTGTGCTGTGACGTGCTGACTAATCATCAGACCTCTGGTGACTGGCTGTAATTCTGTTATGATCATTAGTGAATCTGTCCTGCTGCTTAGGCCCAGTAAACACCTGCATCTCACCACATCAGCAGACAAACTGCTGAATGCTAATTTTACTGCGTACAAGCACTCATGTACCCATCATTATGAGCAGAGTCCATCTGCCCAATACCCAGTTAGGTAATTAAGTTAGATCCTTAATTGTGGAGTAGCGGTGGGCTGGTGATGAAACCGCTGCAGGCCCACGTGGGTATCTTGCCAGGGATACTGCAGAACTACAGAGAACTGTCGACTGGCAGATGTGTTCAAAGAGGACATGCAGAGCCTAAATGAAGCTTAAAAATATCCCTCTCTTCTTCATCCCATCCCTCTTTTTTTGGGAGGTATCTCCCAGACTTCATAAATCAAGAAGTAATTTGTATCCTATCTGTCCAGACGTGATAGATTTCTCCCAAGCTGGCCTAAAGGTGCCATATATTAATCAATCTAGGGCAGTCCACTTCTAGCCCAGGGGTGGGGAGATAGGAAGACCCTGGTTCAATGCCACTACCCCAGAGGGGCCAGCTCTCTGAAGGCATGGGTCTCTGTCACTCTGCCTACCCGTGGGATGAAAGCCCTGGAGGTCTGGCACTTATCAGAGGATGATCAGAGGGAGCTGTGAGGGTATGGAGAGACAGATCAACCAAAGCAGATGGTAGAATATGTCATCTGTTTTGAAGCCACCATATTTAACAATATCTCAGGAAAATTGAGCCAAATGTAAGAATTTCTTTCTGTGAAGAATTCAGCTGAATGAATTCAGCCTTAAATAACAAGCGTGGGTTTGAGGGAAAATCATCAGCCAGCCAAGCTCAGGGAACCACTTTAATGGGTGCCGGGAAGCCCACTTTCATACATAAGTGAGAGAGTGGGAAGTTATGAGTCTGCCTAGTGAGTGGAATCCAGTAATGTAAGACTCTCACCCTCTGAGGATATGAATTGATAGAATGAACTAAGGGCCGCCGAACAGTGATTCAAAGGAGGTGTGGGCACAGCGCTGCATGCTGAGTCACTGGTGGAAGAGAGAGGCCTGGAGGATGAGCCACTGGCCTCCCACGCACATCATCACTCCATGACCTTGGGTGATTGTTTTGTCTGTGTTCCCTGTAGTCAGTGGGCACTGGAGAGAGGCAGGGATTTCCCCTATATGGGTTTTAACTCTGCACCATCCCTTGGTAAACCAGTGGCTCTAAATGAGTTAGGCTAGGATAAGGCTATTATTTTGATCTAAGTAGATATCACAGAGTTGGCTCTATTATTATAATCTGAATGAAGCCTGTCTTTCTCTTATGCCATTCTCCACACACACTCTTTATAATAATATGATAATAGCAGAACAGAGCACGCATCATCCTAAGCAGTGAAATAGCATGCTGCTCTTCATCACGTTGAGCAAAGCCAGACAGGGACAATGTTCATATCCTCAGGCGTCTGCTAGCCTGGGCCTCCTTTAATAATGGGGGTTCTGCTGTATACAGTTGCAAGCCATGGAATGTCATTGTTTGTTTTTTACTGGAGAAACAACATCAGTCACAATAAGGGAAACAAACAGGGCTTTGTTAGTGGACAGCAGGCTGCTGCGATTCGTCTGTTAGCTACTCTGTTTGGTCAGGTTTGAAGATCTGTGTGCAGTCACTTCATTCTGAAGGGTCTCTTTAGACTCTTACACCTGTGGCGACACTTGCCAGGTCTGAGTAACACTGTTTATATGACACAAGCCTTAAAGGTGAGTGATAGCATTGCAATGGGGAGGTATGGAGGTTTTGATTTGGATGTGCAGTTTGGTAGTTGTCTTTGTTCCCCTGTCATTACTCCTTGGGAAACACTATCAACACACAATTCACAGCTCAGTAGGTCTGTCAGCAGTGTGTGATTTTAGTGTGGATGTGTGTGTATATGGGATGACTGGTTGTTGTTGTGTTAAGGTTGGGATTGCTGATTTGAAGTGATTTTATAGGTAGGGAGCGGGGTCTAAGGACAATGTTGATGTGTTTGCAGGTGAAGCTGCTTAAAACACAGTGAGCTGATCCTCCGTTGTCCCTCGTCATTGTTAGGCAAGTTTGAAGTAATTTGTCTTGGGTTACCATGGTTACTTACAATTAATGTGTTTACACAGATATATCCTCTTTCATAACTATCTTGTAAAATTTTCAAAATGCATTCCTATAGGTCGTTAATATCTATGACCTTATCTGTTCAGATTGTGGCGGACAGGATATGATCAGGCACACTGGTGGAGTGGTGGTATGTGTCTGGCCTGGGTTGAATAGCCAGTCATGCGGGTTGTGTGATGAACAGACAGCCAGGTTTGGACCACTATAGCCCCTGACCACCACCACATCACGGGAGCTACAGATGGTCGACTAAACTCCATCTAATAATCTTTCTTTTGTGTCCAGCCATTAAGTCCCTGCCTTTCAAAATAGCCAATACAGTAAGCCATAATAAGTGTATTGTGGGAGTGTGGATGAAGCTGGTTTGTTGCTTTTCTATAGCCAAGTGTACCTTCATGTCAACAATGCAACTCAGCAAAATATTACAACTTTGTTTAGAAATGTATCTCATGCTTTAAGACAACACAGGATGGAAGCCTCGGTCTTCAGAAGCTTACCAAGCTCAAACATCCAGCTATAACGCTAGACAGTCATGGTTAAGGCAGATCACTGAGAGCATCTTCATGCATTATTGAGAAGTGTAATTTCAGGGCACAGGATGTGCCTTTTATCTTTCTAGGCTGTGCAATAGAGCTCTCGGTTCTGTGGTCAACAGGGTATTTACCCTGCACTGAGACCAGAAGACTGGAGTGCTAGTGCCTTGGTGGTCATGATTCACACAATGTTGACTTGCGATCAGTATGTTGTTGGTTGTATTGGCCACTGTAAGTAATACATGCAGAAATCCATTCAGTTGGCCAAAGTGTGGATGTGTTGTCTAAAAACTGTTTAAACCTGCACTTTTCAGGACTAAAATAAAAAGATGTTGACTTGAGTCGTGATATAGGTTTCGCTGCGTAGTAACAACAAAGTTTGTACGCTGTTGATTTTTTTGGTTGAATACACCTTGCCGATGTGTTAATTGGGGTATTTGGAAGGAAAACATAAAAATACAAGTGTGTTATCAATGGTAACGACAGTAAAACTGTTCGCACATTCTCTTAAATAAAATAAATTCTGTTTATATACCAGAGGTAGCCAATGTGATGTTATTGGTCAATTGCCTCCTGTTACACAGCTTGTGAATGCCGTATGTATTAGCTCCACACAGGTTCAGCTAAATGGACTGTAAAGTTATTCATTCAGTGCTTGTGAGGCGTTATCCATTTATTCCTCAATGGAATAGATTTCTCACATCGTTTTTCTTCTGCCTTTCAATCGGTAGATCGTTGATCCATCCCTCCATCCGTGGGGTGAGATATTACCTATTCCTCCTTCAGTTTGTGAAACCTGGTCCTCCTCTTTACTCTGTTAGGGAGCACTGGAGGAAACTAAATGAATAAATAATTTGCAGAAAATTGACAAATTGTTGCAGCGTGGAGTTAAGTGAATCTTTTTTCAAATAATACTGCACCTTGTTAAGTCTGTTTATACAGTAGTTGCAGTACTCCATCTTTGGTTTTATGAGGTGACATTCACTAATGTTTGTCACTGAGCTATATAATGATGAAGATGATCATGATGGCGATGATGATGCCAATGATACGGTAATGATGATGGTTTGGGATTTTAAATGATGACGTGATAATGGGATGACTGATAATTCTGGGTCAGGGGCAGGGCAGCTATGACTGTAGTAGATGCTGTGAGGTCATGACGCAGCTCCCCCCCCCCCCCTCTCTCTGTCTCTGTCTCTCTCTGTCTCCATGCAGTGGAGTGAAGTGCTGATATGCCTATTCACATAGACACCGCTAGGCTCCAGTCTAGAGCAACTTGAGCTGCTAACACATGTCTCGCAGCTCCTACAGCACAGAGAGAGAGAAAGGACAGGCGAAAGAGAAAGGAGAGGGAGAATGAGAGAGCATCTGTGGAGGAGAGGTATGGTAGGAATGTAACCAATAGAGCACCTGACCTGAGCAGGAAACAACCTCTTTACTGGAGAATTTTAGAGGAAATAGCTTAACATTTTTATTTACCATATGGAATTTAAAGCAGAAGATGAGTTGGATGTTGTGTGTTACATTTTTACTTTGATGGTTATAATGGAAGCATTTGAGCCACTCAACCTTAACTTTTTGGACTTGATGTTGGTTTTAATGCTTCTCAGAAGAACAACCTACTGAGACGTTTGCTGTCTACGTTAGACATCACATTTTATGCTGGCATGAGACTTGAGCTGTCTTTGTTAGAGCTTGGGTGTGTTGTGTGAGAGGGGATGTGGTGATTGTACTCGTGGGGGCCGGGAGGATGACATAGCAGGCCAGTAGTGTTGTGACAGACTGTGGCTGACAGAGAGACACAGTGGGACAGAGAGCAGAGCGGGCGAGTCCATGAGAGCTAGGCGAAGGGACAGCATGGTGTCTGTTCACCATGCACAAAAATAAGGTCAGGTTCTTTTGTCTCTATTCTTATCAAGTTTTTAGTCTTGTACCACATGTAAAATGAGTCTGTTCTACAGTATTTGCTCTGTTAATAGAATGTGGTGTCTTCATATGGGGTTGACATCTTGTGTGTATAAAAGTGTATTCCACTTTTCTACTTTCCATTTTCTAAGAAAGTGAGTTGTGAGTAAAACTGCTGTGTTAAAGGTCCAATGCAGCTGTTTTTATCTCAATATCAAATCATTTCTGGGTAACAATTAACTTACTGTGATAGTTTTCATTTAAAATGGTCAAAAAGAAACAAAAATAGCTTCTTAGTAAAGAGCAATTTCTCAATCAAGAATTTTGCTAGGACTGTTTGGGGTGGTCTGAGTGAGAAGGGGGAAATTAAAAATAATCTGTTATTGGCAGAGAGGTTTGTAACGCTCTTTCTTACTGGTGTATTAACACATTTACTGCCTGGTGATGTCACCAGGTAGGCTAAAATTCTGTCCCACCAAAACTGGCTCTAATTTCAGGTGACCTTTTCAAACAGCTGTTATACAAAAAGGGCATTATCATCATGTTCACAATATATAAAAACGTTTTTGACTGCACTGGGCCTTTAAGTTGTTTTTTTCTGCTGATGGTGACATTGACTTCTCTAATCTTTGTTGTTAAATGCATTTTGTTTCAATATCCAATTAACCTCCTGCAACAGTTTCAACAGCCCCAGTTTCCTTCCCTAAGCACTTCATAACAAACATAATACATTATGTGGAATTTGATCCTTCGTTACAACACCTATATATGTAACATAATCAGATCGACACTCCAGTTAGCAGACAGTAGCTTAAATCACTACAGAACATTAGACAATAATAGATGTTTATAATTGTTTAAGACCTCCAGTGGAGTATAGGGATCTTCCAGCCGGCTTGTGGGCCTCCCAAATCTGTCCTGGGATCTGTGCTCCTCAGTCGGCTCCATTAGGGGTAATTTGGCAAGATTTATGTTCCCTGTAAAGCTGAGAACCCAGTGCGGCCTGCGGGCACTCCCTGTAACCCCACAGTGATGAATACCCGACATACCATTTTCTGCTATCCTTGCGTAACTCTCTTTGTCTCTTTTCAATTACTGTGAATGATCGTCACTAATGAGCACATAGAGGGCTATTAGGAGAAGCCCACCTCAGTCCACCATTACTGCAACATGGAATATGATAATTCTGGAGGTAATAGATTGGTTCAAGTTAACCAGTTTACCAAGAGGGGTTTCTCCGACACACATAATACTATGTGTGTTCAAGTGTCTTGGTTTTTAGAAACTTTTTAAGACTATTTTAAGATTTACAGTTTCCAACAGTAAACGTTTGATGTCCCATATGGAGGCTGATTTATTAAACACACAAACAAACCCAGTCAGAAAGTCTATCAGTCAGTCTCACAGGGTTTAAACAGCTCCTGCTACATGATGGGTGGGCATCTGTCTCACCTGAGATCTCCCTACACAGGTGAGGCTAGTTACCCAGCTAGACACTCAGTGGTCCCAACTGGTGTATTAATGATATGGCTGGTACTTTGTCTCTCATCTCTGTCACCAATAGGGAACTGTACATGTTGTACTAATGTTTTCCCCTCACTGATCCATCCTTACACATCCATTAGACCATGTGTCTGCAGGTAGACCTGAACTTGAGCTGCTGTGCTGTGACGTGCTGACTAATCATCAGACCTCTGGTGACTGGCTGTAATTCTGTTATGATCATTAGTGAATCTGTCCTGCTGCTTAGGCCCAGTAAACACCTGCATCTCACCACATCAGCAGACAAACTGCTGAATGCTAATTTTACTGCGTACAAGCACTCATGTACCCATCATTATGAGCAGAGTCCATCTGCCCAATACCCAGTTAGGTAATTAAGTTAGATCCTTAATTGTGGAGTAGCGGTGGGCTGGTGATGAAACCGCTGCAGGCCCACGTGGGTATCTTGCCAGGGATACTGCAGAACTACAGAGAACTGTCGACTGGCAGATGTGTTCAAAGAGGACATGCAGAGCCTAAATGAAGCTTAAAAATATCCCTCTCTTCTTCATCCCATCCCTCTTTTTTGGGAGGTATCTCCCAGACTTCATAAATCAAGAAGTAATTTGTATCCTATCTGTCCAGACGTGATAGATTTCTCCCAAGCTGGCCTAAAGGTGCCATATATTAATCAATCTAGGGCAGTCCACTTCTAGCCCAGGGGTGGGGAGATAGGAAGACCCTGGTTCAATGCCACTACCCCAGAGGGGCCAGCTCTCTGAAGGCATGGGTCTCTGTCACTCTGCCTACCCGTGGGATGAAAGCCCTGGAGGTCTGGCACTTATCAGAGGATGATCAGAGGGAGCTGTGAGGGTATGGAGAGACAGATCAACCAAAGCAGATGGTAGAATATGTCATCTGTTTTGAAGCCACCATATTTAACAATATCTCAGGAAAATTGAGCCAAATGTAAGAATTTCTTTCTGTGAAGAATTCAGCTGAATGAATTCAGCCTTAAATAACAAGCGTGGGTTTGAGGGAAAATCATCAGCCAGCCAAGCTCAGGGAACCACTTTAATGGGTGCCGGGAAGCCCACTTTCATACATAAGTGAGAGAGTGGGAAGTTATGAGTCTGCCTAGTGAGTGGAATCCAGTAATGTAAGACTCTCACCCTCTGAGGATATGAATTGATAGAATGAACTAAGGGCCGCCGAACAGTGATTCAAAGGAGGTGTGGGCACAGCGCTGCATGCTGAGTCACTGGTGGAAGAGAGAGGCCTGGAGGATGAGCCACTGGCCTCCCACGCACATCATCACTCCATGACCTTGGGTGATTGTTTTGTCTGTGTTCCCTGTAGTCAGTGGGCACTGGAGAGAGGCAGGGATTTCCCCTATATGGGTTTTAACTCTGCACCATCCCTTGGTAAACCAGTGGCTCTAAATGAGTTAGGCTAGGATAAGGCTATTATTTTGATCTAAGTAGATATCACAGAGTTGGCTCTATTATTATAATCTGAATGAAGCCTGTCTTTCTCTTATGCCATTCTCCACACACACTCTTTATAATAATATGATAATAGCAGAACAGAGCACGCATCATCCTAAGCAGTGAAATAGCATGCTGCTCTTCATCACGTTGAGCAAAGCCAGACAGGGACAATGTTCATATCCTCAGGCGTCTGCTAGCCTGGGCCTCCTTTAATAATGGGGGTTCTGCTGTATGTTGTTCCTCAGAAGACCAGGTATACCGATACTGACTCCCTGCCAGTGGGCTGTGGTGAACTAACAGAGCTCTCACAGTGCTCCCACCCCTGCCCGGGGGCATGCTTCAAGTTAGGTATCATGGTAATTCTCCTGTGTGCCACCCCATGTCTTGTTTCCTCAGCCATATTAAAGTCTCACACCTTCTTCTCTACTGATAGGCCAAGCAGAGGAAGTGGAAGAAACTGATATGGAGACCACAAAGGTAGGATATACTGTATTAAATAAACAGACACAAGTACTGTAGTTTGTTTAAAAACACTCAAATCAAAACCTTTAGTATTCCACCATTCATACTGTGCTTCCTATATTGTATATCCTACCCAGATAAAACACTTCACTCAGCTGGAACTATATTCTGGAATACCACCATTCTCCCTATGGTGTGTTGCCATGATTGCCCTGGTACTGTGTTGACCCAATGGCTCGTCAGTCTTCACATATCACAGTCTCATTAAATACTGTACTAGAGTTGCTGCCACTTGTCCTTTCCTGCAAGCACATGGTCTATCAGGTTTCTGTCCGCATTGTATTGTATAGGGACAGTCACCATGGCTCCAGTTTGCTCTGTACTGCACTGTACTGCCTGCACAGTCACCCTGGTTAGCTGATCCAGAGGTGGCCCACTACTGTACTGTATTGTATGTCCCTAAGGAACAGGATAGCTGTATCCTAAAACTAGATCCAGACTAGATGTATTTTAACAGCTTTACCTGAGTTGCATTGGTGCATTCGCCCCACTCCAATTGTACCGGTGGATTTGTCAAACAAGGGAACGCAACCAAATATGTCAAACCATTAGAGTAATAGATCACCTCTGAGATTACACTAGCAGAGTTATGTAATATGTGTTGTTTATGTCAGTTTCTGATGTCCATCAGAGTATACTATAACCTCCTTTTTGGTGGTACACGACCTGATGATGATGTAATCTCAATTCATCCCCCGAGGTGTTTTGTGGGATTTTGGAATGTGAAGTTTGGGCCTGCAAGGCTGTTTTCTGGAAGCTTTGGTAAATGATGCTGCTTTTTCACAGTGAGTGGCGTGGATCATCTGCTCAGCTCAAAATAGCTCAAGTGCCATCCTTGAATGCCTTGTGGGGTTTTGTGGCATGACAACTAACAGTGACAGATGTGTGTGTGTGTGTGTGAATCAAAACAGCAGGCAAGGTCCACATATGGCCTTCAAACAGCAGGCAAACTACTACTGACTTTGATAATGACGCATCCCATGTATCTCTATGGCAACAGAGTATTCTTTTTGGGGTCTGGAAAAATACAGAATGTTTGTTTTGCTCTTGGGATGTTTGTTTGTATCTCAAGGTTTTTATTTCAGCTGTTCAGAAATATGAGACAGAGATGTAAATCGTCATGTGTCACTGATAGGAAAGGTTTAGAAGAGGGTGAGAAGTGGGAATCATGAAGGAATAGGGAGGGTGAAGAATGTGGTACGTAAAGTAACACGTGAAATACTTTAAGGTTGTTTAGCTATGGGGAAGAGGTGTCATGGGGGGCGGGATGGGTAGTTCGATCTGGTCACGCAGCCTCGACCTTAATAATACCTTCCTCCACCAGGAAGTGCGGTTTGTAAGGATACGGGTTTGTAAGGACACCTCCAGTTCAGATGCAAACCTCCAGTGGTTTGCATCTGAACACAGAGCTATAAACAGACAAGAGGCCTGAAGCTGAAGTTGATCTCACCATGCATGCACATGGGCATTGTTGTTATGAGCATAGAGGGTTAAGGTTACGTCATGATGCTGTGCCTACACTCAGCACAGCAAGCATCACTGTTGTGTACAGTTTTATTCATTTGGAAAGGATTTAATAATCCAATGTGCAATTGGCTTTTTTTTGTATTAAAGAGTAGGGGTGAGTATTATGTTTCCCAGCTTTATTAGAAGAAAGGCACATTCAAATCAAATTTTATTTGTCACATGATTAGTAAACAACAGGTGTCGACTAACAGTGAAATGTTTACTTACAGGCCCTTCCCAACAATTCAGAGAGAAAAATGGAAAAAGGAATAAATATACAATGAGTAAAGATAACCTGGCTCATATGTGCAGGTAACTGCCAAAATAAAGGAAACACCAACATAACGTTTGGTCACCACGATCCACCAGAACAGTGTCAATGCGCCTTGACATAGATTCTACAATTATCTGAAACTCTATTGGAGGGATGTGACACCATTGTTCCATGAGAAATTCCATAATTTGGTGTTTTGTTGATGGTGGAAAACACTGTCTCAGGCGCCGCTCCAGAATCTACCATAAGTGTATGATTGGGTTAAGACCTGGTGACTGACACACACACACACACACACACTTTAAACCATCTATGCTCAGAACCTCCCTCACCCCTCAGAGCCTCTTTCACCCCTCAGAGCCTCTCTCGCCCCACTCTCACTTTTCAAAACAACTATCAACCCTCTCACCCATCCGAATCTCTCTCACCCCTCATAACCTCGCTAACCCCTCAGACCTCTCTCATGCCTCAGAACCTCTTGTAGAGATCTTTTCTTGTAGCCAAAATAATGAGCAACTGGTTATTTTTATACATGACTCTAAGCATGATGTGATGTATTAATTGCTTAATTAACTCAAGAACCACACCTGTGTGGAAGCACCTGCTTTCAATATACTTTGTTTTGGCAGTTACCTGTATGTCCACTGCAGAGATGAATAAGTCAAATATTGAAGGACGAAGTTAGGGACAAGTAGTGGGTATTGTAAATACAATACTGTAGTACATACAGGCCCTGGGAGACTGTCCACATAGGCTGTGAGCATCATCAGCGAGGTCACAGCCATACAGAATAAAATAGAATGCTGACTAAACCTGATGAGAGCAGAACACAATCCTCCAGTACTCACCACACCATTAGACATCCCTTCCTGGAACAAACACAGCTGCCACTACTTTCTGCATTCAGGGCCCATCTTGGGTTTAGTCATTGATATACTGTAAGGGTACAGGAGCACGTCTCTCACGGAAAAGTCTAAGTGGGATCCTTGAGATGTCCCAACTCAGATTTTACCCCATTTTAGTAAAAATTATTAAGGTAAGGGGTTAAGGTTAGGGTAAGGTAAGGGTTATGCTTAAGGTTATGGTAGGGGTTAGGGTTTAGGGTAGGGACGTTTCAAGGTTCCCGGATAGCACAACCCATCTCTCACTGTGGCAGAACACTGCTCCTGTTCACTGCAACCTACAAGTTGTTTGTCATTGTCACATCACTTACTATCCCCTCCATTTGACCCCACCACGCACTAAGAGGTGTGTTTGATACCCTGTTGCACTCTCATCAAGTCTGTTTTCTCTTTCTCTGTCCGTCTTCACAGTCAACAGACAGCAAGAGTTGCTTTGTCAGTCATGGTGTCTGGAAACTTAAATGTTTTTACTCGACTGGCTATGTTGGAGTTATTGGTTTCTTTATGCATCCAAACAGTCTGTTCCCTGGCCCACCCCTCTCCTCTCCTTTTTTGTTCTAGTATTAATTCTGTGTGTTGGGGATTTGGTGTGAGATCCTGTCTATTTTGGTCCTGCTTCCCTTGCAGAAGCAGGAAGTGGCTGTGTTTTTAATGAGTGCTTTAATGTACTTTGTGATTTTTATTTATGGTGGAGCCAGAGCATGATCACATCTCTCTTAACTTTTGGGAAAACAGTGTTTCCTTGACTTGGCCATTGTTTCCACCCTGTGGTGTTTTGGTTATGTCTGGGCTGGCTAATCCCATAGTATTTAAACTCTTGAACTGTATGTGTGTTAGATTTGTCCATGTGGATTACATCAGGTGTGCGTGGTTGTGACAGTAGGGCCATTACAGCTCTATGTCTCTACCATTGGCCATGTGCGACTGTGGGGTTGGCATTAGCGAGCGTGGACACATTTTCCCTGGTCTGACGGTAAACAAATGTGACAGCCACTCAGTCACCTGATCGCCCATAGTAGTCTGATTTGGCTGGAAATGGTCAACCTATATGTGTCTGAAAAAAACTGTGACCATAAATATGGTCCTAGGGAGAGACTCCCAAGCAGGCAGCGCAAAATCTGGCCTGCCTGCCTGACAGAAGAAAATAGACATCCCATCCCACACACCACACCACAGTGTGGGAGTAATGCAGATTAGCTAGAAATACTATTCTTAGGAACAAATAAAAAGTCTGGTCTGGATTTGGACTCAGGACATTTGAAATAGTTACACAAATCAAGTGTGTCTTGCTGCTTACTCGCATAACAGTGACATAATAAATGTACTGAGATTACATAATAAATGTACAGATATACTGAAACTACAAATGTATGTCAAGATCTACAGCCACTGCAAGCTGTAGATCAGGACATTGACATTGCTGTTCTTTAAAAAAATATATATATTTTTTTTAACGCACACCATTTGTCTTTCTACCGACAATTATAATTATAATTCCTGTGATAGAGCTTATTATAACTGGCACAAACCTTTAATAGTCAGTGTTGCTGCTGGTGTAGAGCAGTCAGTAGTGGGTGTTGATGAGAGAGGGACAAATCTGTCCCAGCTGCCTGACAGGGAAAAGGCTATACGTACACTCCTGACCTGAAAAACGATATTTCATTCCAGATTTGTTTTAAATTAGGTTAAGGGCTTGGTTAAGGTAAGGATCAGGTTAGTCGTTTGCAGGTCAGTAGTCTCCTTATAATCTCGCCCGCCTGACAGGCTTTCTCTCCTACAGGGAGCTGTCCATTCAGCACCACCCTGCTACTGCGCTGGAGCCTCAGCCTCACAGACAAACCTCCACAGCATCCTCCTGTTGCATTCTGTACAGTGCAGAAGAACAGCAAGGGCTGAAATCATCTCAACATCAAATGAACAGTCACTGGATGAAACTAACTAGTGAAAATAAATGAATGAATATCAAACCAGTTATAGTAAGCACTCACTTAGCCACAACAACATCCCTAAAAACATCCAACTGTAAAAGGCCACCTGAGCGACCTCCTCAATGCCCATAGATGGCCAGTGTAGTTGATTACATTCATTAGTCTGATGACATCGTTAGAGCAACAAGCTTTTGCGTCATTATTTTGTTCATGGAAGTGTTCTTCACAGGCAGGGACACAATAACCATGTCAACTTTGTACGCAAAGACACTGGGCAAGAGAAAATGTGACGTGTCATTGCTGAAAATTCTGCTGGTTTCCAGGAAACATAATGTGGAGTGGAAGACATTGTGGTCGTTTGTGTCACTCTGTTACTGTGGAGCCCAGTGGCTCTCTGGGTATCGTTTATCTGGGAAAACATCTCAGACCTCAAGTATACGTCTCTTTGGTAGTGGTTCATCTTTCTCTTTGGTATTCCATAAAGGAACTGGGTATGAGTAAAGTATTGTCCTGCTGTGTGAGTTAATCTGAGTTGATGGCTCCCTCACTGTTCTATCCTTCTGCATCAGCTATAGCACACAAGGAAGCTATAAACAATGTATTTTGTCCATGCTTTGTCAAATCAAATTACATGTTATTGATTGCGTACATTTGAGGCAGATTTTATATAGCGAAATGATTTATGTTCCTAGCTCCAACAGTACAGTAATACCTACAATATACTCTAATCCCCAAAATAAAATAATTAAGAAATATAGAAATATTAGAATGAGCAGTGTTTCCACATTATGTTACGTTACATCCTTATTCTAAAATGGATTTAAAATCATACTTTCAAAATCTAAGCTAGCAGGCATCATAAATCAAGTTGACAATCTACTGGCACGTTATTTTTAATCATTGTCATATGAAGAGAAATAATGAAGAGAAATTCAACAATGAGTGGTTTGGAAGATATTAGTGGCTAAGCTATCGCTGACTTGCATAAAGCTGGAAAGGGTTACAAAAGTATCTCTAAAAGCCTTGATGTTCATCAGTCCAAGGTAAGACAAATTGTCTATAAATGGAGAAAGTTCAGCACTGTTGCTACTCTCCCTAGGAGTGACTGTCCTGCAAAGATGACTGCAAGAGCACAGCACAGAATGTTCAATGAGGTTAAGAAGAATCCTAGAGTGTCAGCTAAAGACTTACGGAAATCTCTGGAACATGCTAACATCTCTGTTGATGAGTCTACAATACGTAAAACACTAAACAATAATGGTGTTCATGGGAGGACACCACGGAAGAAGCAACTGCTGTCCAAAAAGAAAACATTGCTGCACTTCTGAAGTTTGCAAAAGTGCACCTAGATGGAAACTACAGTTAAGTTGTTTGGAAGGAACACACAACACTATGTGTGGAGAAAAAAAGGCACAGCTCACCAACATCAAATCCTCATCCCAACTGTAAAGTATGGTGGAGGGAGCATCATGGTTTGGTGCTGCCTAAGGGCCTGGACAGCTTGCTATCATTGATTTTTAAAAAAAATGTTTACAGGAGAATGTTAGGCTGTCTGCCAATTGAAGCTCGACAGAAGTTGGGTGCAACAGGACAACAACCCAAAATACAGAAGTAAATTAACAACAGAATGGCTTCAACAGAAGAAAATACACCTTCTGGTGTGGCCCAGTCAGAGTCCTGACCTCAACCCGATTGAGATGCTGTGGCATGACTACGAGAGCAGTTCACACCAGACATCCCAAGAATATTGCTGAACTGAAACAGTTTTGTAAAGAGGAATGGTCCAACATTACTCCTGACTGTTGTGCAGGTCTGATCCTCAACTACAGAAAACGTTTGGTTGAGGTTATTGCTGCCAAAGGAGGGTCAACCAGTTTTTAAAACCAAGGGTTCACATTCTTTTTCCTCCCTTCACTGTGAATGTTTACGCGGTGTGTTCAATTAAGACAAGTAAACTTATAATTGTTTGTGTTATTATTTTAAGCAGACTGTGTTTGTCTATTGTGATCTAGATAAAGATCAGATCAAATCTTATGACCAATTTATGCAGAAATCCAGGTATTTCCTAAGGGTTCACATACTTTTTCTTGCCACTGTATGTATACTGTAGCTAAGAAAGTAATACTAAGTGTATGTTGTGTAGTAAGCTATTAGTAGCCCATGTGCCTCGTCCTAATAATTTGGTCAGTTTTTTTCCTCTTAATTCCACCTACTGTTCTGACTTGGTGGTGCATATGTAGCCTATAACCTGTTTTAGAGAAATGTCATCATTAAATATTGTAAGAGCTTTCATTGTCTGCTTTTTGCCCCCTTTATTTATCCTACGGTTCTGACTTGGTGTACAGGGAGAATACTGTAAGAATGACCCATGTTCTGAATTATGTATGTTTAAAAAGTGCTGAACAAATAGCTATATTGACTACGTCCTAGCTCGCTCACTAATGTCTTTATCGAAATTACGTCGTCCCCTCACTATAGTTTGTACATCTTAATTGTCAGTAGAAACCACCATTTGTTTAAGCAAGTCAGCCACATTAGCTATGTTTTTTAAAGGCAGTAAATTAAGCTGAATTAACTGTTTCACTGCCAGACAAGGCTCCGCTGATAGCCAGGTGTTGCCTTGGTAAGGTTTTGGGACTTCTGTTGGAACTCTGCTGTTGGGACAGCTTAATGTAGGCCCTAACAGTTTGTGGGCACCGTTTGTCACCGTTATAGTGCAATTATTGTATTGTTTAGTGTTGTGTTGTGTAGTGGCTTTGCTGGCATGCATTCCCCCTCAAGATTTACATGCTAAAATCCCCCACCAAGATTTACATGCTAAAATTGCCACTGTACATATGAAGTGTGTAAAATAATATGTAGACATTACTAAAGTGACCAGTGTTCGATGACTATGTATACTGAACAATAATATAAACACAACATGGAACAATTTCGAAGATTTTATGAGTTACAGTTCATCTAAGGAAATCAGTCAATTTAAATACATTCATTAGGCCCTAATCTATGGATTTCACATGACTGGGAATACAGATATGCATCTGTTGGTCACAGATACCTTAAAAAAGGTAGGGGTGTGTATTAGAAAACCAGTCAATATCTGGTGTGACCACCATTTGCCTCATGCAGCGCGGCACATCTCCTTCGCATAGAGTTTATTATGCTGTTGATTGTGGCCTGTGGAATGTTGTTCCACTCCTCTTCAATGGTTGCTGGATATTGGTGGGAACTGGAACGATCCAAAGCATCCCAGAAACTGAACTTTTTAGAGTGGGCTAAGTGTACATATGGAAGCTGTGTTTAAGGTGCAGGGCTGAGTACTGGGTGGTAGCCGGTTAGTAACAGTGACTAAAGTCATGTCTGTGATAGTGTGACGATGTCTTATCACATCTCTGGAAGATATTTTGGCTCAGCACCTTGTTGGGATCTGACAATTTGGAGTGTAATTTACATCATTCTGTGAGGTAAAGTGCTCATTCTGTGAGCCCCTCTGTTCGGTCTCCCTCTCAGGCCCACCGGAATGGGAGCAGAGTAGGGGGGAGGGGACAGTGACTCAGCAGCAGGCTCTCTCTCTGCTGATGTGGATGGAGCAGCAGATTTATCACGGGTCTGACTCTGAGTCGGATCTCTGCCAGGCTTGTTCTGGTCACCAGAACATTAATATGATCTCACCTTCCTTTCACACCCTGTGTCCCTCCCTCTTTCCTTCCTTTATCAAATCCCTTGCTTGCTTCTTAAACTCACTCTCCTCGTGCTCTGTGGATGCACCTCCCTCGAGAAAGTGTTAAAAAAGTGTTAAAAAACATGTCATTTAACTATTTTAAGTAGGCCTAGTCTGCCGTGTTGACAAGTGCTTTGTTTCACCCCATTATTCCCTAATGAATCCCACTTACATATTAGTACAATGAATACACATGATTGAATTTGTGTTATATGTATTCTGCTGTAATTCTACCTACCTAGTGTAATAAGCTAGAGAGTCAGTAAAGGTCTGGGTTGTGGTAACAGACATGGAGAGGGGTTAACATTAGTGATAGCTGCATTAGCTGTCTTAATGAGGTGTCATGTGTGCCCTCTTTAAGGTGATTCCAATGGGGGAATGGGATGCACTCTGACCCAGTCAGTGCCTGTGGTTTAGTTGCCTAATGTGTTTGGAGAGTGTTGTCTTTAAGGGGGCATGGAAAAGGTGCTTTGTGACACTAATGCCCAGTAGCTTCAGGAAGTGATATAGCTTCCTCACCTCCCCATGTATAATACCTTTAATGTTCTCAATGTGTTGTGAAAAGAACATCCATGACAAAACCCATGGCAAAACATGTCAACCCTCTCACAAAATATGTTCCCATATGTAAGCACACACACACACACACACACACACACACACACACACACACACACAGTCTTGTACTGCTAACCTTGTGGGGACACACAATTCAGTCCCATTCAAAATCCTATTTTCCCTAACCTGTACTCTTACCTTAAACCTAACCCTAAAACTTACCTTAGCTCCTAAACCTAACCTAATCCTATAACTTTTTAAATGTTTTATTTAACCTTTATTTAACCAGGTAGGCTAGTTGAGAACAAGTTCTCCTTTACAACTGCGACCTGGCCAAGATTAAGCAAAGCAGTGCGACACAAACAACAACACAGAGTTACACATGGAGTAAACGAACATACAGTCAATAATACAATAGAAAAAGTCTATACAGTGTGTGCAGATGAGGTAGGATAAGGGAGGTAAGGCAAAAAAATAGGCCATAGTGGCAAAATAAATACAATATAGCAATTAAACACTGGAGTGATAGATGTGTGCAAGTAGAGATACTTAATGGTATGGGGATGAGATAGTTGGATGGGCTATTTAGAGATGGGCTATGTACAGGTGCAGTGATCTGAGAGCTGCTCTGACAGCCGGTGCTAAAAGCTAGTGAGGAAGGTATGAGTCTCCAGCTTCAGTGATTTTTGCAGTTCGTTCCAGTCATTGGCAGCAGAGAACTGGAAGGAAAGGTGTCCGAAGGAGGAATTGGCTTTGCGGACAACCAGTGAAATATACCTGCTGGAGCGTGTGCTACGGTGACCAGTGAGCTGAGATAAGGCAGGGCTTTACCTAGCAAAGACTTATAGATGACCTGGAGCCAGTGGGTTTGGTGACGAATATGAAGCGAGGGCCAGCCAACGAGAGCATACAGGTCGCAGTGGTGGGTAGTATATTGGGCTTTGGTGACAAAACGGATGGCACTGTGATAGACTGCATCCAGTTTCCCCGAGTAGAATGTCGAAGGGTATTTTGTAAATGACATCGCAAAAGTCGAGGATCGGTAGGATAGTCAGGTTTACGAGGGTATGTTAGGCAGCATGAGTCAAGGATGCTTTGTTACGAAAAACCCTAAACCCCCTAGAAATAGAATTTGACCTTGTGGGGACTGTCACGTCCTGACCTTAGAGAGACATTTTATTTCTCTATTTGGTTAGGTTAGGATGTGATTTGGGGTGGGAATTCTATGTTGTCTATTTCTTTGTTTTTGGCCGAGTATGGTTCCCAATAAGAGGCAGCGTCTATCGTTGTCTCTGATTGGGGATAATACTTAGGCGGCCCTTTTTCTCTTGTGGGATCTTGTTTTTGTTAGTTGCTGGTTTAGCGCTACATTACTTTACGTGTCGTTTATCTTGTTTTTTTGGCATGTTCATTTAATAAGTTCAGAACGTACGCCTACCACGCTGCACCTAACCCTAACTTGAACCCTAACCCTACCTTTAACCCTAACCCTACCTTTAACCTTAACCCTTCCCCTACCTTTAACCCTTCCCCTACCTTTAACCCTTCCCCTAACTTTAACCCTTCCCCTAACTTTAACCCTTCCCCTAACTTTAACCCTTCCCCTAACTTTAACCCTTCCCCTAACTGTAACCCTTCCCCTAACTGTAACCCTTCCCCTAACTGTAACCCTTCCCCTAACTTTAACCCTTCCCCTAACTGTAACCCTTCCCCTAACTGTAACCCTAACTGTAACCCTTCCCCTAACTTTAACCCTTCCCCTAACTTTAACCCTTCCCCTAACTTTAACCCTTCCCCTAACTGTAACCCTTCCCCTAACTTTAACCCTTCCCCTAACTGTAACCCTTCCCCTAACTGTAACCCTAACTGTAACCATTCCCCTAACTTTAACCCTTCCCCTAACTTTAACCCTAACTGTAACCCTTCCCCTAACTTTAACCCTTCCCCTAACTGTAACCCTTCCCCTAACTGTAACCCTTCCCCTAACTGTAACCCTTCCCCTAACTGTAACCCTTCCCCTAACTGTAACCCTTCCCCTAACTGTAACCCTTCCCCTAACTTTAACCCTAACTGTAACCCTTCCCCTAACTTTAACCCTAACTGTAACCCTTCCCCTAACTTTAACCCTAACTGTAACCCTTCCCCTAACTTTAACCCTTCTCCTAACCCTAACTTTAACCCTTCCCCTAACCCTAACTTTAACCTTTCACCTAACTTTAACCCTTCCCCTAACCAGGGGAACCAGGGGATGGAACTCACACTGCACGTGTCTGACTGTTAGTCTACTGGTGGCTGATACTGTAAAGGCAGTTCCTTTATCATGTGGACCAAACACTCGCACTCAGAGCGGACTGCAGTGTTTGTCTGTACACACACACACACACAAAACAGCTAATATACAGTGCTGCCATGTCTTCCTACAGGGACATATTCTGCAGGGTTATTTTCAGTGAAATAACAATGGAGGCTCCCCAACCCGGGCTGCACCAAGATGGGGATGCATCATTAAAAGCCGTGGGATGAAGAAATGCCCTTATAAAAGAAATGTCTCTGTATTATTCAGTAAGGCCAGAGCCATGGTAACTGTTATGTGGCAAGCTGAATTTGTATTAATGATTCCGATGGAAGCATCCAACACATGACAAAGCGCTAGACAATTTCCCCTATCCCTTAACACATACACAGACACCCACTTACACGCTCGCTCTCTTTCCACTTGCCATGAAAAGAACAACTGCAAAGTGGCCTGGGTTTGCCAGAATTTCAGAACAAAATCTTGTCTCGCTCTTTCTGTCTCTGAGTGAGACACACGATTGTTCTCCCTGGACTGGAGCTTTGCTGTTCCTACTGTCTCTCTCTCAATTCATTTCAATTCAATGCAATTCAGAGGGCTTTATTGGCATGGGAAACATATGTTTACATTGCCAAAACAAGTTAAATAGATAATAAACAAAAGTGAAATACAATCATAAATAAACAGTAAACATTACACTCACAAGAGTTCCAAAGGAATAGAGACATTTCAAATGTCATATCATGGCTATATATGTAATGTCTGCATCCATCTCACACTCTCAAGCATGTAGAGCCCATGAACGCAGTTCACTCTCCAGATCCCAATCACCTGAATTCTGATCACCTGTTCACAAACCTGTATGTCATTATCACACACTATTTAGTTCAGTTCTTTGCACCCCATCATTGTGAGGTATTGTTTGTTTTGTGACACTTCTATTCTGAGCTCTGTTTTTCCAGTAATTTAATCCTACCATGTATGATAGTTTTTGCCTTCCTCACTAACAACGCCTTTTGCCCATTCCCTGCCTGTACTTTAGCCTATTGTATTTCCTGTTATCAACATATTGCCTGATCTCCCGGAAGACATGAATAGCCTTTTCCCTGCCTGTACTGTTGCCTTTTTGGACCCCTGTGTATGACCTTCTGCCTGCCCCTGGACCCAGCTACATGCCTCCTCCTGTGGTCCTTTACAAATAAACACCTGCTGCGCCCTGCGCTTGAAACCATCTATCTGTCTCCGTGTTCATCGTGTTTATTACAATATACAGTGTTGTAACGATATGCAAATAGTTCAACTACAAAAGGGAAAATAAATCAACATAAATGTGGGTTGTATTTACAATGGTGTTTGTTCTTCACTGGTTGCCCTTTTCTTGTGGCAACAGGTCTTGTGGCTATGGTGGCGCACTGTGGAGTTCATCAAAATTGGATTTGTTTTTGGTGGGTTTGTGTAATCTGAGGTAAATATGTGTCTCTAATATGAACATACATTTGGCAGGAGGTTAGGAAGTGCAGCTCAGTTTCCACCTCTCTGTTTAGAGCAAAATAGCATTCTAGTTTTCTTGTTCATTCATTCCAATGTGCCAAGTAATTATCTTTTTGTTTTCTCATGATTTGGTTGGGTCTAATTGTGGTGCTGTCCTGGGGCTCTGTGGGGTGTTTTTGTGTTTGAACAGAGACCAATGGCCAGCTTGCTTAAGGGACTCTTCTCCAGGTTCATCTCTCTGTAGGTGATGACTGTTAATATCTCTGTCTCTCTGTCTCTCTGTCTGTGTATTCACCATATTCTCTCCAAGCGGCCTGTTGTCATCTCCAATTCTTTATAAGCTTTCCTCCTGCGCGGTCAGAGCTTTCCAGGGGTATTTCTGCCAAACAGTTAATTTTCGGGATGGAAAAAAGTTTTCGGTGTAAACTTTAATGACTAAAACCAGAGATAAAGTATGTGGAAAAGATCATGTCGCCATATATTTTTATAATATAATCTTGGAGAACTAACAATCATCCAAAGTAAAAGCTGGACGGTCTGGGAGAATAAATTCCTAAAACAATGAATTTAGCAGTATTGATTTTGTTATTAGGTTCGAGCAAAATAACACAGCATTAGCCATGACTGAATGCATAGAATATGTAGGAAAATAGCTTTAAAAGTGCAACATTTTCTGACAACTCCATGGCAAAATGTGTAGAATTGACCTTTAAAACGTCTCTATTTTCTATTAACATTTTTGTAGAATTGCAGGAAATTGGCTTAAATTAAAAAATTCGGTGTGATGGGGGGCTTCTAAAATGTTATTTAAAAGTCAGCCGAACCAACAGCCAACCGTGTCCATTGACATGCCCCCTGCCACGCCCACCACCTAAGCACCTTTTAGATCCAGAAAAAACCCTTCTTTCCCTGTATATCCAGCACGCTGATGTAATGCATAACATTATTAGTGCAAGGATAACGTAATAACATGATGCTGTTAATGTACAGTATGTGACATAGACAAGCACCATAGACTAGCAATATAATCTGACACAGGTTGATATGTTATAGGTTCTAAGCTTCCTTTTATCTATTTGTGGTCAAATGAAACGAACTCTGAAGTGTTCAGAGATGCACCTATAATAATCCATACAAACCTGCAAAACAACAGTCATATAACTAGCTGGCCATATTTTGCTTCAACATGCTCTTGTGTGTTTGATTGCTGGCATTGGCAAGGGGATAGTACAGCCCATATCTGTTGATTATGTGTGAGGAGAAGGGATGGTGATGAATGTATCTCAGCTTTGGGTTATTTTTGGATTGACTGTCATTCAAGTGGAGGTAGATTCTGGCCAAGACAGTTTTCACAGGCTAAGTGCCATTTCTGCATCATATTCTCACACGTTTCTATCCAAGCTTTCCAATACTACTGTGCGAGGAAAACCGATATAACAGAAAGCAGGGGACACTCACCCAAAGGCAGCGGCTCTTCTTTATATAGGATGAAACAAGCCTGTTGTAATGATATATAGTATGGAGTCAGGCCGGGGCAGTTGAGTGTTAACAGAATCTGAGAGCATTTAGTCTACAGTGTTAACACTCCCTGTATTCACACAGAGGCCTGCACCTCGTCATTAATGGGCCGTGAGCTGTGTTATTTAGGAGCAGCCAGGCGTACACAGTCCACAGCGTCCGTCCGTGCCATTCCTGCCTGACGAGTGGCTAGCTAACGAAAGTGCACGCTGAAAGGCTCCATCTGTACGCTTGTTTTTTCAATGAGCGTTGACTGAACATTAAAGTTATTTTCCATTAAGCTTTTTAAAAGCATAGTAAAGAACCCAGACCTTTGAGCACCAGGGGATTTACGGAGCAGTTGGAATATAATCATTCTCTCTCCCAGATAAAAAGAATAGGTCAGGTTTTGATTCGTCATAGGCCTGCTGATAAAGGCAGAATGGACATTTCGCCGTTTCTAACCCCACTCTGCATGTTTTTGTAAAGCACAACATTATAATTGAATTAGCCTTGTATTAAGGCATTGTTTCTCTTCAATGTTTTTATTATAATTTTCAAAGATTTACAGGATTTCATATAGTTAATTGTGTTTCATCCATATCAGGTTATTTCGATGCATTAGTATGATTGTTTTCTAGATAAAATCCCTAATCAGACTAGTCATTCTGTAATACAGTCGCTGGGTGTACAGGTACATGAAGTATTGACTTGATCACAGTGGTACCCTATAGTGGTCAGATTTCTAGGGGTACAGCAGTAAGTTGGAACCCAAATAAAGAAATACCCCTCTCTCCCAGTCAGTCAGTCCTGCATGTCACAATCACCTCTCCTCACCACCCCCATGCCCAGAAACCTGCTTCTGCCACGTCCTCCACAGATGGCCCAGTCCCTGTCCCGTTGGCGGTTGGTGCCATGCCGTGTGTCCTGTGGAGGGCTTTGTCCTGTTGGCAGCCTGTTTCCTCTCCCTCTGTCACCTCTCAGTGACCCTTCCCCCACAACTCCCTGCAGTCCCAAGTGCGCTGTCTTTCTGTCCCCAAGTGCCTCTCAAAGCAGGGCAGCAGGGATGGATGTACAGGGGTAGTTTCACTGTGATACATATCTAACTTATAGTCTAGTGTAAAACATTATCAGACTGTGGCTTGTATTCACACACACACACACACACACACACACACACTACAGTTTTGCTGAATTGTCTCAGCAGGACTCACTAAATATCTTCTCTGTGTCCTGTCTGCTGAGTGTAAGGGGGAGAAGTGTTGTTTTGACCAAGTTCTAATGTGAGTAAAGCACATGGATCCATGCTCAGAGGATGATGCTCTCAGATTGGAGCTTGTGCAACACTGCTTTCATCGAAGTGCACTTTAAAACACCATGCCAGTAGATAACCTAGTGTGTGAGTGCTATCCTAATATGTCCCAACACCCATTGACAGGATAATATCTGATTGTGAGGCGGTCCATTCTCCCCAACTCCACCCCTCTCTGTTTCTCTCTCTCACTGTCTCTCTGGTCTCCCACTTCAAGAGTGGTGGCAACACACACACATGGCTTGTCGCCGTGGTAACCACATGGCCAAATTACGCCCGGCTGAGACAGACACTTCTGATTCAGCTGTGCAATGCCGCATTGGGGTTGCCATGGTGACGGTGTAAACAGTCCTTTGGCCCAGAAAGACAGAACAGAGGCTCTCAACATTGGGCGGTCATTGGAACAGCGTCTAAAAGAACACAATACTGACCCGTGTGGCACTAGTAGTAAACCAGGCCTGTGGCAGAACAAGACATTTAGCTACTCCTATGGACCCCATACACTACCCAGTCATGCCTTAGTGTGTCTCTCAATCTTGGTCAGTTGGGCCATATGGGTCTCCTTTGGGTGCACAACAATGAGAGCAAATAAAAGTAGGTTAGTCTTGATGTGAGGCCAGGCAGTCTTATCCAGGCAGGGAGAGACTGGGCTGTGGGCTGGGTACGAGTCTTTGTCCCACAGCGCTAGCCAGAGCACCCACAGGGTCAATTATTTCCAGCACCACACCTCTGGCTTTTTTGGGGGTGTTTTCTTTACATGAAACTGAGGCTAAATCATTAGGTGTATCATTGCAGTATGTCTGGTGCTGTACTATGTACTATACAAAGTTGACAAATGGGTCTTTTTGATATATGCAGCTTTCAAATTTAAGAGCATGAGAAGGTTAGGTGTTTAATCCACTTTACATCAGCATTTTAAGCTATGTGAGTGACCTAACTTTGGACAAAGAGTTCCACCCCCTTGGATAAGGCCTTTTTGGGAGAACCTGTGGGTGAAGTTTTCCGCTCAACCTGATGAACTTAGTGATATGGTGTATCCAGGCAGCATACACATCCTTAATAGGCTTTGAAAAAAAGTATAAATCACAACTTTGCCCGTGGTATTTTTAGATGCTCTCTGTCTTGATGGAACCACTCAAGTCCAGCCCTTCGGAAGCAGCAAGAAGCTAAAGCCTGATGAAGGGTAATATTAATTTGTGTAAATGAGTTATTAATTATGGCCGTGTTTACACAGGAACCCCAATCTGATCTCTTTTTTTCCACTAATCAGATCATCTCTGAAAAATATATTCTGTGAAAAGATCTAATGTGATTGGTCAAAAAACCAATTAGTGGAAAAATATCAGAATTGTGCTGCCTGTTTAAACTTAGGCATACCTAGCTTCACATAGGCTATGTAGCCTACTGAAGTGGCATTGGCTGATAAATTACCTTGTTGCCAATTTAAAACTACAGTTTCTTAGCGAGTCATGAGGATGACAGTATTTAAAGTGGTAACTTCAAATGCAAAGGTCAGTGAAAATAACTTAAGCAAGCGTTTTTCACTGCAGCAGATTGACTAATGACAAAGGGGCGGCAGGGTAGCCTAGTGGTTAGAGCGTTGGACTAGTAACCGAAAGGTTGCAAGTTCGAATCCCCGAGCTGACAAGGTACAAATGTGTCGTTCTGTCCCTGAACAGGCAGTTAACCTACTGTTCCTAGGCCGTCATTGAAAATAAGAATAAAATAAAAATAAATAAATTAAAAGGTGTAAATGCGAACGTCTTTGAAGTGCAGATTGACATTTGGCTTAAGGTCTGTAGGAGTTGGACCATTTAGATTTATGATCCATACGCCAGTGTAATATCTCAAGTATTTAATTGTTTCCTATTTTCATTACACCAGCTATTGGTGGTGCTGGAGGCAACTATAAGTAAATAATAAACTGTAAATATTGAATCCACTATATGTTGTGAGATTAAAGTGTTAATACAAAAATTATACTGAACAAAATCAAAACGCAACCTTTAAAGTGTTGGTCCCATGTTTCATGAGCTAAAATAAAATATCCCAGACATTTTCTATATGGACAAAAAGCTTATTTCTCTTAAATTTGTTTACTTCACTGTTAGGGAGCATTTCTCCTTTGCCAAGATAATCCATCCAACTGACAGGTGTGGCATATCAAGAAGCTGATTAAACAGCATGATCATCACACAGGTGCACCTTGTGCTGGGGACAATAAAAGGCCACTCTAAAATGTCAGTTTTGTCACACAACACAATGCCACAGATGTTTCAAGTTTTGAGGGAGTGTGCAATTGTCATGGTGGCAGGAATGTCCACCAGATCTGTTGAATGTTAATTTCTCTACCATAAGTCACTCCAACGTCGTTTTAGAGAATTTGCCAGTATGTCCAACCGGCCTCACAACCGCAGACCACGTGTAACCACACCAGCCCAGAACTTCCACATCCAGCTTCTTCACCTGTAGGATCGTCTGAGACCAGCCACCCAGACAGCTGATGAAACTGAGTATTTCTGTCTGTTGTGGGGAAAAACTAATTATTATTGGTTGGGCCTGGCTCCTAACTGGGTGGGCCTATGCCCCCCAGGCCCTCCCATTGGGTCCTAATGAATTTACAGAGAGACAGGACGGACAGCTGATCGTCCTCTCCAATTGACTGATTTCCTTAAGTGAACTGTAACTCAGTAAAATTGGTGAAATTGTTGTATTGTATTTTTGTTAAGTATACTTCACACCTTGTAAATAGAAGCATACGGGAATAGAAAGAGATGCTTGTATTTCCTATTGACATTTCATAACTAGAAATGTCCTCTCAGTGTCAACTGCATTTATTTTCAGCAAACTTAAAACTTCTTAGGGCTGCAATCCCGTTACCGGGATCGATATGACAATAGCCAGTGAAAGTGCAGAGCGCCAAATTCAAACATAAATCTCATTATTAAAATTCCTCAAACATACATGTATCTTATACCATTTTAAGGTTAATCGTGTTGTTAATCCCACCAAAATGTCCGATTTCAAATAGGCTTTACAGCGAAAGCACCAAAAACGATTATGTTAGGTCACCACCAAGTCACAGAAAAATTCAGCCATTTTTCCAGCCAAAGAGAGGAGTCACAAAAAGCACAAATAGAGAGAAAATTAATCACTAACCTTTGATCATCTTCATCAGATGACACTGATAGGACTTCATGTTACACAATACATATGTTTTGTTCGATAAAGTGCATATTTATATTTAAAAAATCTCAGTATATTTTGGCGCGTTACGTTCACTAGTTATGATATTGCAGAGAGCCACATCATTTTACAGAAATACTCATTATAAATGAAAATACAATTGTTAGACATGGAAATATAGATACAATTCTCCTTAATGCAACCGCTGTATCAGATTTCAAAAAAACTTTACGGAAAAAGCAAACCATGCAATAATCTGAGTACAGCTTTCAGACGACAAAGCAGCCAAAAAGATCTCCGCCATATTGGGTAGTTAACAGAAGTCATAAATAGCATTATAAATATTCACTTACCAGGAATGCACTCCCAGGAATCCCAGTTCCACATTAAATGTTTGATTTAGTTCAATAATGTCCATCATTTATGTCCAAAGAACTACTTTTGTTTGCACATTTGGTAAACAAATCCAAAGTCATGAAGTGCTTTCCCTAGATGCAGACGAAATGTCAAAAAGTTCAGTTTCTGTCCGTAGAAACATGTCAAATGATTTATGGAATCAATCTTTAGGATGTTTTTAACATAAAACATCAATAATGTTCCAATCTGAGAATTCCATTGTCTTCAGAAGTGCGATGGAACAGAGCTCCCTCTCATGGTCAGAGCATGGTCAGCTCATGGCAGACCTTACTCATTCCCTTCTCATTCGGTCCCACTTCACAGTAGAATCCTCAAACAAGTTTCTAAAGACGGTTGACATCTAGTGGAAGCCTTAGGAAGTGCCAACCTCAGATTTCCCACTTCCTGTTTGGATTTCTTCTCAGGTCTTTGCCTGCCATATGAGTTCTGCTATACTCACAGACATCATTCAAACAGTTTTAGAAACTTCAGAGTGTTTTATTTCCAATATTAATGATAATATGCATATATTAGCAACTGGGACTGAGGAGCAGGCCATTTTTCATCCAAGCTACTCAATACTGCCCCTGCAGCCATAAGAAGTTTTAACATGAGTAAATATTTGTAGGAACATGACAAGATTCAACAACTGAGACAAACTGAACAAGTTCCACAGACATGTGACAAACCGAAATGGAAAAATGTGTCCCTGAACAAAGGGGGGAGTCAAAATCGAAAGTAACAGTCAGTATCTGGTGTGGCAACCAGCTGCATTAAGTACTGCAGTGCCTCTTCCTCATAGACTGCACCAGATTTGGCAGTTTTTGCTGGCAGGTAGGTTACCCTACTCTTCCACCAAGGCACCTGCAAGTTCCCGGACATTTCTGGGGGGAATGGCCCTAGCCCTCACCCTCCGATCCAATAGGTCCCAGATGTGCTCAATGAGATTGAGTTCCGGGCTCTTTGCTGGCCATGGCAGAACACTGACATTCCTGTCTTGCAGGAAATCACGCACAGAACGAGTAGTATGGCTGGTGGCATTGTCATGCTGGAGGGTCATGTCACTATGAGCCTGCAGGAAGGGTACCACATGAGGGAGGAGGATGTCTTCCCTGTAATGCACAGCGTTAAGATTGCCTGCAATGACAACAGACTCAGTCCGATTATGCTGTGACACACCGCCCCAGACCATGACGGACCCTCCACCTCCAAATCGATCCCGCTCCAAAGTACAGGCCTCGGTGTAATGCTCATTCCTTCGACGATAAACTCGAATCCGACCATCACCCCTGGTGAGACAAAACCATGACTCGTCAGCGAAGAGCACTTCTTGCCAGTCCTGTCTGGTTCAGCGACAGTGGGTTTGTGCCCATAGGCGACGTTGTTGCCGGTGATGTCTGGTGAGGACCTACCTTAAAACAGGCCTACAAGCCCGCAGTCCTGTCTCTCTCAGCCTATTGCGGACAGCCTGAGCACTGATGGAGGGATTGTGCGTTCCTGGTGTAACTCAGGCAGTTGTTGTTGCCATCCTGTACCTATACCGCAGGTGTGATGTTCGGATGTACCGATCCTGTGCAGGTGTTGTTACACGTGGTCTGCCAATGCGAGGAAGATCAGCTGTCCATCCTGTCTCTCTGTAACGCTGTCTTAGGCGTCTCACAGTACAGACATTGTAATTTATTGCCCTGGCCACATCTGCAGTCCTCATGCCTCCTTGCAGCATGCCTAAGGCACGTTCACGCAGATGAGCAGGGACCCTGGGCATCTTTCTTTTGGTGTTTTTCAGAGTCAGTAGAAAGGCCTCTTTAGTGTCCTACGTTTTCAGAACTGTGACCTTAATTGCCTTCCGCCTGTAAGCTGTTAGTGTCTTAACGACCGTTCCACAGGTGCATGTTCATTAATTGTTTATGGTTCATTGAACAAGCATGGGAAACAGTGTTTAAACCCTTTACAATAAAGATCTGTGAAGTCATTTTGATTTTTACTAATTAGCTTTGAAAGACAGGGTCCTGAAAAAGGGACGTTTCATTTTTTGCTGAGTTTAGGTGGGTTTGTAGGTGGGTGGACTGTACTGTATGTGTATTGTAAGTTTTATATCAGTGTGCTCTGGGGTGTAGTGTGCCTTCTGGGGATTGGTTGTATGATTCAGAAGAGGCCAGAATGTAAAGTGACCTGAATGCCGGTGATGTCAGCCCCTCCATTCATGAACAGCATGAATAATTGAGTGGCCAGCAGGCTCAGAGCGCCAAGCAGTGGCAGAATGCAAAGTAGAGCCACCACTTTCTCTTCCTCCCTCACTCTCTCTGCCACTGTCACTCTCCCTCCCTCACTCTCTCTGCCACTGTCACTCTCACTCCCTCACTCTCTCTACCACTGTCACTCTCCCGCCCTCACACTCTCTCTGCCACTGTCACTCTCCCTCCCTCACTCTCTCTGCCACTGTCATGTTCCCTCCCTCCCTCTCTCTGCCACTGTCACGTTCCCTACCTCTTACTCTCTCTGCCACTGTCACTCTCCCTCCCTCACTCTCTCTGCCACTGTCACTCTCCCTCCCTCACTCTCTCTGCCACTGTCACTCTCCCTCCCTCACTCTCTCTGCCACTGTCACTCTCCCTCCCTCACTCTCTCTGCCACTGTCACGTTCCCTCCCTCAAACTCTCTCTGCCACTGTCACTCTCCCTCCCTCACTCTCTCTGCCACTGTCCCTCTCCCCCCTCTTCTACTCTATCAGCCTGTGTGTGCCTGTGAATATTGGATAAAACTGGTGATTGTGAGAGTCGAGTACACCCTTGCTTGGATACATACATAGCAGGCGCAAAAATCAAGAGGAAGCGGTGACAAATGCATGGGGAACAGGGCGCACCAGTCAAGAGGAAGAGCTGAGAAACGCACAGGGAACAGGAGAGAGGGGAGTCTGTGAGTGAAAAAGGGAGGGAGGGAGCAGCCTCCGAGAGATAGACACCGAGAGATAGAAATAGGCTGTGGACTAGCCTCAGTACACCCTCCAAAAGGAACGATCTGTGCTCTCTCTGCTTCCTCTCATCCGCCTGGCATGCTCTGGAACCCATCCTCCCCCCTTCCCCTCATCCTCCTGTCCCTCCTCCTTTCCCCCATCCGTGGCTCCCTCTGGTTGAATGAAGCCTTGGCTTGAAAGGGGGCTGATCGCATCGGAGCTGGGTCTACATGGCTACCAGGTTAGTGGGGAGGGAGAGAGCAGCCTGCCTGTCTGCATGCAGAAAGACAGACACACTTGTGCTGCATTCCAGTGCTGTATATGCAGATGGGTGGGGGTGGAATGGGAGTGTCAGTCAACAGCACAGCGATCCTCTTGTCCCGTTTGGCAGGTGTTGTCACAGGGACGTAATCTAGCTTGTTATTAAGAGATCACGCTGGCAGGAGGAGATCAGACCCCTAAGCCTGCTGAAGGAAATCTCCCAGGGCTCTTCTCTTCTCTCTATTCTGTTCTGTTCTCTCCCGGGGAGAGAGGAGGAGAAGGAGCTCTCAGATGAGCCTTGGATGAACGGCTCCTTGCTGCTCCTTTCTCTATATGAGGATATGGAGGTTTTTGAGTGCATCACAGCAACCAACGGCAGCTGGATGTTTGTGAACAATGTAAAGGATGCTGTTGTGCCTATGATTGACTGGTGAGGAGTTGAGACCATCGATCGGCTTGGATATGGTGGCCTTGTAGTTCTGTGGTCCAAGCGGATTTAACGTGTGTGTGTGTGTGTGTGTGTGTGTGTGTGTGTGTGTGTGTGTGTGTGTGTGTGTGTGTGTTAGGCAGTTAGGTAGTTGGGAGGGGGGGGGGGGTAGTGTGTTTGTTGTATGGAGTTTATTGCATGGGTGTGTGTACGTGATGTTTGAGTGTGGTGTGTGAAAGTGTAGGCTAGTATTAGTTGTGTGTATGTGCTGTTTGAAGCTATGTCATGCATGATTTGTGTGCGTGCGTGTGTTGTGCTCGGTCCACCCCTGCACTTTTAGCATGGTGAAGCACAAGGTCCATTGCCAGATGGGTATTTTCCAGGGTCAGCAAAAGCGTCAGTGAGAACAAGGCCCCTCGGAACAGCCCGGAACTCCGTGCATTGTGAAGCGAAGCGTTGCCCTCCTCATTTGGATAGCCTGAGCCCAGAGATTTAGAGCACATTACAAAAAGACAGCAACAAAGTGTCACCAGCAGACGGATTTGCTTTTCACACTGGGCATGTGTAGAGTACCAATCTCATTATATTGCTTTTCAACCTGCATCTTATTGCTCAGTGTTCTTTCTTTGACCATAATTTGCTTGTGTGGTCTATATTTGGTCTATTTGTGTTCCAAGTGCAGTCCAAGTGCATTGTTTTGTCGTTCTGCTGCAGTATGTACAGTCCATGTTCTTATCAACCTTATCTTACATACAATACAGTCAGGACTGATTGTTTCTGGTGCTGTAATGCAGATCAGCCCAGCTGCTTCCCTGCCTTAGGGAACTGCTGTAGCTACACACACAACCTGGTCTCAGGGCAATTTGTAGGATTTGGTACGTACGTTTAGTATGATATATTACATTACTTTAGGATACGTTATGAATGTAAAAAATATCATACAAATTAGAGGATGTACAGTATCATACGTCTTACCCGGTCGTATGAATTGCTTGAAGTAACATATTATACATATTTGAGAACGTATAGTGTTATATGTCTTTCTCTGAGGCCAGTTTGCTAGTTGCATCGTAACAACAAAGAGAATTATGGGCTGAATTTCTGTTGGTGGTTAGGTGAACTAACGACAAAGGTTAGGTCAAATGGGTTAAGGGTAGAATTAGGGTTAGGGGAAAAGTTAAAATGCTACAGTTGTCTTCGACTCGAGCATGCAACCTTTGGATTGCTAGACGGTCGCAACTAAACACTCATACATCCTCCCTGATAAACCTCCCTACTTTCTGTCTAAAGTAATTAGACCATTAGTAGGTATCATAAGTATTGTATGGCTGTGAGGCCAGGCTTCAAAACTGCAAATTATGTTATTAGATGGCAGATTGAGTATTATACTAATGTAGCGGGAAAAGTGTCAGGTTACCCAGTTCTACTCTATCCTCAATCAAAGTCAACCATGATAGTGTTGTCTCTCTCTCCCTCCCTCCCTCTCCAAATCCCTTATTTCCAGTTAAAAGGCCAAGCTCAACAGAAGGTCTGTCTCTGCCCAGTAGATTATATATAGAAGCATATTATGAATATTTAAAGAAATTCTCTCTAGTCACAGTTGCTATAGCAATATTCATATAGACGGTGCTTTGTTGCGCTTCATTTGTGGGGGCGAGAAGCCAGATAGGCTTTTTAGCTGTTTACCCACAATCCGCCATGCATTGTCTCTCACTAGTCATGACAACCACATCATTTTCTCTTACGAGTCATAATATACAAATGGTGCAGCTACTTTAATATTTTGTGTCATTGTTCTGTGTCAGCTTCAGGTATAGGCTAACGTCCAGAAACAGCTGTCTCTATTGTTCTACAGTAGGATCCCATTCTTACCGCCCATGTATCTGTCCTCTCCTCTCATGCTGAACAAACGGGAGACAATTTACTTGACAGTAATGTGTTTGGTTCATAGAGTAAGGCATTGTAGCATGTGTACTTATTCCTCATGTTATTATTTGTTTACATTCTGCATTGTTGGGAAGGGCCCATAAGTAAATGTTTTCACTGTTAGTCTACACCTATTGTAAACGAAGCATGTGACCTATATCATTTGATTTGATTTGGCTAAGGCTATAACGCTCTTGTCTGACTGTACATGTTAGCAGCATGTGTACCTGGTCTTGTTTAATAAGCAAAGACACACATTACTGGGAGTGAGCTGATCAAACCTCCATTCATATGCTGAGGATTTATCCATGTTCCCATTGTTTTGTTTTATCTCGAGGAGAGCACTGCTGAGAATTCCCTGACGAAAAGCAGTGATGTTGGTTTCCATGGAGATGCAGCCTTTATCATGTTGAGGGATGTGTGATCCAACTCTGAATGCTCACGATAACTGGCTGCACTGTTCTGAACATTTTTCAGACGCACATTCAATGCATTTAGGCTCTAGGCATGCAATATTAGTTGGCTTAGGGTGATGATTCATGTTTTGAAATACAGGTGCATAGGCTTCTATCCAATCAGGAGACAGAGAACAGAGCTGACAGCAGGTGATGTTAGGGCCTGTGATCATTATGACCCTGGGGTCAGTCAGAGCCATTAAACTTATGGAGTGAGACTGGCCATAATGGGGTTATAAACCCACAGTTAATGGTAATGATGATGACTGGCAGATATCTGACTGGGTAGTTCTAGTATGGTGTGTGCTCAGTTCTGATCTTAACTCTGTCTGGTTCTGTAGATCTGATGAAAGTCAGATGAGCGTGAGATCGTTAGTAACTGAGCCAGGATGTGACATGAAAGATGATGCAGCTCACACAGCCCACTGGCATATGAGAACTGTTCTGTGTGTGTGCTTGTGTGTGTCAGTGTCTGCGTGAATGTGCACCCAGGTGCATCTACGCCCTGTGGGTGCGTACGTCTATACTTCTGTTTTGTGTGTGTGTGTGTGTGTGTGTGTGTGTGTGTGTGTGTGTGTGTCAGACTGTCTCTGGGTTCAGGCAGTGATTCACATGCAGGAGAAATAGCAGTGTCCTCTGCTTTGTACCAGCTCATTGCATTATTCGCTGATACCACAGCACTACATGTTATGAGGGCCGCTTGTGAGACATTTCCTGTACACTCATATATCCTGTGCACTCGTATATCCTGTGCACTCGTATATCCTGTGCACTCATATATCCTGTACACTCATATATCCTGTACACTCATATATCCTGTACACTCATATATCCTGTGCACTCATATATCCTGTGCACTCATATATCCTGTACACTCATATATCCTGTGCACTCATATATCCTGTACACTCATATATCCTGTACACGCATATATCCTGTGCACTCATATATCCTGTACACTCATATATCCTGTACACTCATATATCCTGTACACTTTTACATGCATACAGCTGAAGTCGGAAGTTTACATACACCTTAGCCAAATACATTTAAACTCAGTTTTCACAATTCCTCACATTTAAGCCCAGTAAAAATTCCCTGTTTTAGGTCAGTTAGAATCACCACTTTATTTTAAGAATGTGAAATGTCAGAATAATAGTAGAGAGAATTATTTATTTCAGCTTTTATTTCTTTCATCACGTTCCCAGTGGGTAGGGAGTTTACATACACTCAATTAGTATTTGGTAGCATTGCCTTTAAATTATTTAACTTGGGTCAAACGTTTCGGGTAGCAAGCCTCCCCTTTTTCCTCCAAACATAACAACGGTCATTATGGCCAAACAGTTCTACTTTTGTTTCATCAGACCAGAGGACATTTCTCCAGAAAGTACGATCTTTGTCCCCATGTGCAGATGCGGTCTTTTTTATGGCGGTTTTGGAGCAGTGGCTTCTTCCTTTCCTCCAGCATCTTCACAAGGTCCTTTGCTGTTGTTCTGGGATTGAGTTGCACTTTTCGCACCAAAGTACGTTCATCTCTAGGAGAAAGAACGTGTCTCCTTCCTGAGTGGTATGACGGCTGCATGTTTATACTTGCATACTATTGTTTGTACAGATGAACGTGGTACCTTCAGGCGTTTGGAAATTTCTCCTTAGGATGAACCAGACTTGTGGAGGTCTACAATGTTTTTGGGGGGGTCTTGGCTGATTTCTTTAGATTTTCACATGATGTCAAGCAAAGAGGCACTGAGTTTGAAGGTAGGCCTTGAAATACATCCACAGGTACACCTCCAATTGACTCAAATTATGTAAATTAGCCTACCAGAAGCTTCTAAAGCCATGACATTTTCTGGAATTTTCCAAGCTGTTTAAAGGCACAGTCTATGCATAGTGTATGTAAACTTATGAACCACTGGAATTGTGATACAGTGAAATAATCTGTCTGTAAACAATTGTTGGAAAAATGACTTGTGTCATGCGCAAAGTAGATGTCCTAACCGACTTGCCAAAACTATAGTTTGTTAACAAGAAATTTGTGGAGTGGTTGAAAAACAAGTTTTAATGACTCCCACCTAAGTGTATGTAAACTTCCGACTTCAATTGTATACCGTTACACACACATGAGTATAGGCCTATACTCACAAATGCTCAAACATATTCTGAATCATCATTGTCTTGTATATTGAAGTATTATGCAGTAGGTACGTGTGCATACAGTCAGTTCTCCAGAAACATGCAGTACATTTGTACAAACACACTTTTGCTTATCAAATAACAACACCACATAATTTGTTTGTAACCACAATATACTCGATCAGAGCTGATGATCCATCCCATTAGTTAGATGAGAGATCAGCTCTGGGTACTGCTCTGGGTACTCCCTGACAGTTAGGATCAGCCAGTTCACTACCCAGCACCACCCAGTTCACCAGTTCACTACCCAGTTCCCCACCCAGTTCCCCACTTAGTTCACTACCCAGTTCCCCACCTAGTTATCCACCCAGTTCCACACCCAGTTCCCCACCTAGTTCACTACCCAGTTCCCCAACAAGTTATCCACCCAGTTCACTACCCAGTTCCCCACCGAGTTCACTACCCAGTTCCCCACCGAGTCCACTACCCAGTTCCCCACCTAGTCCACTACCCAGTTCCCCACCTAGTTATCCACCCAGTTCCCCACCCAGTTCCCCAACCAGTTCACTAGCGTTGACCAATAGCAGTGGATTATAAAGGGAATAGGGTGTCATTTGGGACGTTGTCTTTGCAGGCTTGTCTCAAGAGACAGGACCTAATAAACAGGTTGGCCTGTGGTTCAGGAAGGGAAGCGTCCCTTGCTCCACTCCTCCACGTCTCTCCTCCTTTCCTCTCCTCTCTTCCTCACCTCTCCTTTACTCCTCTCCTATCCTCCTCCTCTCCTTCACTCCTCTCCTATCCTCCTCCTCTCATTCACTCCTCTCCTATCCTCCTCCTCTCCTTTACTCCTCTCCTATCCTCCTCCTCTCCTTTACTCCTCTCCTATCCTCCTCCTCTCCTTTACTCCTCTCCTATCCTCCTCCTCTCCTTTACTCCACCTCCTATCCTCCTCCTCTCCTTCACTCCACCTCCTATCCTCCTCCTCTCCTTCACTCCTCTCCTATCCTCCTCCTCTCCTTCACTCCACCTCCTATCCTCCTCCTCTCCTTCACTCCTCTCCTATCCTCCTCCTCTCCTTTACTCCTCTCCTATCCTCCTCCTCTCCTTCACTCCTCTCCTATCCTCCTCCTCTCCTATCCTCCTCCTCTCCTTTACTCCTCTCCTTTACTCCTCTCCTATCCTCCTCCTCTCCTTCACTCCTCTCCTATCCTCCTCTCCTATCCTCCTCCTCTCCTATCCTCCTCCTCTCCTTTACTCCTCTCCTATCCTCCTCCTCTCCTTCACTCCTCTCCTATCCTCCTCCTCTCCTTCACTCCTCTCCTATCCTCCTCCTCTCCTTCACTCCTCTCCTATCCTCCTCCTCTCCTTCACTCCACCTCCTATCCTCCTCCTCTCCTTCACTCCTCTCCTATCCTCCTCCTCTCCTTCACTACACCTCCTATCCTCCTCCTCTCCTTCACTCCTCTCCTATCCTCCTCCTCTCCTTCACTCCACCTCCTATCCTCCTCCTCTCCTTTACTCCTCTCCTATCCTCCTCCTCTCCTTCACTCCTCTCCTATCATCCTCCTCTCCTATCCTCCTCCTCTCCTTCACTCCTCTCCTATCCTCCTCCTCTCCTTTACTCCTCTCCTATCCTCCTCCTCTCCTTCACTCCTCTCCTATCCTCCTTCTCTCCTTCACTCCTCTCCTTTACTCCTCTCCTATCCTCCTCCTCTCCTTTACTCCTCTCCTATCCTCCTCCTCTCCTTCACTCCTCTCCTATCCTCCTCCTCTCCTTTACTCCACCTCCTATCCTCCTCCTCTCCTTCACTCCACCTCCTATCCTCCTCCTCTCCTTCACTCCTCTCCTATCCTCCTCCTCTCCTTCACTCCACCTCCTATCCTCCTCCTCTCCTTTACTCCTCTCCTATCCTCCTCCTCTCCTTCACTCCTCTCCTATCCTCCTCTCCTTTACTCCTCTCCTATCCTCCTCCTCTCCTCACTCCTCTCCTATCCTCCTCCTCTCCTTCACTCCTCTCCTATCCTCCTCCTCTCCTATCCTCCTCCTCTCCTTTACTCCTCTCCTATCCTCCTCCTCTCCTTCACTCCTCTCCTATCCTCCTCATCTCCTTCACTCCTCTCCTATCCTCCTCCTCTCCTATCCTCCTCCTCTCCTTTACTCCTCTCCTATCCCTCTCCTCTCCTTCACTCCTCTCCTATCCTCCTCCTCTCCTTCACTCCTCTCCTATCCTCCTCCTCTCCTTTACTCCTCTCCTATCCTCCTCCTCTCCTTCACTCCTCTCCTATCCTCCTCCTCTCCTTCACTCCTCTCCTATCCTCCTCCTCTCATTCACTCCACCTCCTATCCTCCTCCTCTCCTTCACTCCACCTCCTATCCTCCTCCTCTCCTTTACTCCTCTCCTATCCTCCTCTCCTTTACTCCTCTCCTATCCTCCTCCTCTCCTTCACTCCACCTCCTATCCTCCTCCTCTCCTTCACTCCTCTCCTATCCTCCTCCTCTCCTTTACTCCTCTCCTATCCTCCTCCTCTCCTTCACTCCTCTCCTATCCTCCTCCTCTCCTTCACTCCTCTCCTATCCTCCTCCTCTCATTCACTCCACCTCCTATCCTCCTCCTCTCCTTTACTCCTCTCCTATCCTCCTCCTCTCCTTTACTCCTCTCCTATCCTCCTCCTCTCCTTCACTCCACCTCCTATCCTCCTCCTCTCCTTCACTCCTCTCCTATCCTCCTCCTCTCCTTCACTCCTCTCCTATCCTCCTCCTCTCCTTCACTCCACCTCCTATCCTCCTCCTCTCCTTCACTCCACCTCCTATCCTCCTCCTCTCCTTCACTCCTCTCCTATCCTCCTCCTCTCCTTCACTCCTCTCCTATCCTCCTCCTCTCCTTACTCCTCTCCTATCCTCCTCCTCTCCTTTACTCCTCTCCTATCCTCCTCCTCTCCTTCACTCCTCTCCTATCCTCCTCCTCTCCTTTACTCCACCTCCTATCCTCCTCCTCTCCTTCACTCCACCTCCTATCCTCCTCCTCTCCTTCACTCCTCTCCTATCCTCCTCCTCTCCTTCACTCCACCTCCTATCCTCCTCCTCTCCTTTACTCCTCTCCTATCCTCCTCCTCTCCTTCACTCCTCTCCTATCCTCCTCCTCTCCTTTACTCCTCTCCTATCCTCCTCCTCTCCTTCACTTCTCTCCTATCCTCCTCCTCTCCTTCACTCCTCTCCTATCCTCCTCCTCTCCTTTACTCCTCTCCTATCCTCCTCCTCTCCTTTACTCCTCTCCTATCCTCCTCCTCTCCTTCACTCCTCTCCTATCCTCCTCCTCTCCTTTACTCCACCTCCTATCCTCCTCCTCTCCTTCACTCCACCTCCTATCCTCCTCCTCTCCTTCACTCCTCTCCTATCCTCCTCCTCTCCTTCACTCCACCTCCTATCCTCCTCCTCTCCTTTACTCCTCTCCTATCCTCCTCCTCTCCTTCACTCCTCTCCTATCCTCCTCCTCTCCTTTACTCCTCTCCTATCCTCCTCCTCTCCTTCACTCCTCTCCTATCCTCCTCCTCTCCTTTACTCCTCTCCTATCCTCCTCCTCTCCTTCACTCCTCTCCTATCCTCCTCCTCTCCTTCACTCCTCTCCTATCCTCCTCCTCTCCTATCCTCCTCCTCTCCTTTACTCCTCTCCTATCCTCCTCCTCTCCTTCACTCCTCTCCTATCCTCCTCCTCTCCTTCACTCCTCTCCTATCCTCCTCCTCTCCTTTACTCCTCTCCTATCCTCCTCCTCTCCTTCACTCCTCTCCTATCCTCCTCCTCTCCTTCACTCCTCTCCTATCCTCCCCCTCTCCTTCACTCCTCTCCTATCCTCCTCCTCTCATTCACTCCACCTCCTATCCTCCTCCTCTCCTTCACTCCACCTCCAATCCTCCTCCTCTCCTTCACTCCACCTCCAATCCTCCTCCTCTCCTTTACTCCTCTCCTATCCTCCTCCTCTCCTTTACTCCTCTCCTATCCTCCTCCTCTCCTTCACTCCACCTCCTATCCTCCTCCTCTCCTTCACTCCTCTCCTATCCTCCTCTCCTTCACTCCTCTCCTATCCTCCTCCTCTCCTTCACTCCACCTCCTATCCTCCTCCTCTCCTTCACTCCACCTCCTATCCTCCTCCTCTCCTTCACTCCTCTCCTATCCTCCTCCTCTCCTTCACTCCTCTCCTATCCTCCTCCTCTCCTTTACTCCTCTCCTATCCTCCTCCTCTCCTTTACTCCTCTCCTATCCTCCTCCTCTCCTTCACTCCTCTCCTATCCTCCTCCTCTCCTTTACTCCACCTCCTATCCTCCTCCTCTCCTTCACTCCACCTCCTATCCTCCTCCTCTCCTTCACTCCTCTCCTATCCTCCTCCTCTCCTTCACTCCACCTCCTATCCTCCTCCTCTCCTTTACTCCTCTCCTATCCTCCTCCTCTCCTTCACTCCTCTCCTATCCTCCTCCTCTCCTTTACTCCTCTCCTATCCTCCTCCTCTCCTTCACTCCTCTCCTATCCTCCTCCTCTCCTTCACTCCTCTCCTATCCTCCTCCTCTCCTTTACTCCTCTCCTATCCTCCTCCTCTCCTTCACTCCTCTCCTATCCTCCTCCTCTCCTTCACTCCTCTCCTATCCTCCTCCTCTCCTTTACTCCTCTCCTATCCTCCTCCTCTCCTTCACTCCACCTCCTATCCTCCTCCTCTCCTTTACTCCTCTCCTATCCTCCTCCTCTCCTTTACTCCTCTCCTATCCTCCTCCTCTCCTTCACTCCTCTCCTATCCTCCTCCTCTCCTTCACTCCTCTCCTATCCTCCTTCTCTCCTTTACTCCTCTCCTCTCCTCCTCCTCTCCTTCACTCCTCTCCTATCCTCCTCCTCTCCTTCACTCCACCTCCTATCTTCCTCCTCTCCTTCACTCCTTCTCCTATCCTCCTCCTCTCCTTCACTCCACCTCCTATCCTCCTCCTCTCCTTCACTCCTCTCCTATCCTCCTCCTCTCCTTCACTCCACCTCCTATCCTCCTCCTCTCCTTTACTCCTCTCCTATCCTCCTCCTCTCCTTCACTCCTCTCCTATCCTCCTCCTCTCCTATCCTCCTCCTCCTCCTTTACTCCTCTCCTATCCTCCTCCTCTCCTTCACTCCTCTCCTATCCTCCTCCTCTCCTTCACTCCTCTCCTATCCTCCTCCTCTCCTATCCTCCTCCTCTCCTTTACTCCTCTCCTATCCTCCTCCTCTCCTTCACTCCTCTCCTATCCTCCTCCTCTCCTTCACTCCTCTCCTATCCTCTCCTCTCCTTTACTCCTCTCCTATCCTCCTCCTCTCCTTCACTCCTCTCCTATCCTCCTCCTCTCCTTCACTCCTCTCCTATCCTCCTCCTCTCCTTCACTCCTCTCCTATCCTCCTCCTCTCATTCACTCCACCCTCCTATCCTCCTCCTCTCCTTCACTCCACCTCCAATCCTCCTCCTCTCCTTTACTCCTCTCCTATCCTCCTCCTCTCCTTTACTCCTCTCCTATCCTCCTCCTCTCCTTCACTCCACCTCCTATCCTCCTCCTCTCCTTCACTCCTCTCCTATCCTCCTCTCCTTCACTCCTCTCCTATCCTCCTCCTCTCCTTCACTCCACCTCCTATCCTCCTCCTCTCCTTCACTCCTCTCCTATCCTCCTCCTCTCCTTCACTCCTCTCCTATCCTCCTCCTCTCCTTTACTCCTCTCCTATCCTCCTCCTCTCCTTTACTCCTCTCCTATCCTCCTCCTCTCCTTCACTCCTCTCCTATCCTCCTCCTCTCCTTTACTCCACCTCCTATCCTCCTCCTCTCCTTCACTCCACCTCCTATCCTCCTCCTCTCCTTCACTCCTCTCCTATCCTCCTCCTCTCCTTCACTCCACCTCCTATCCTCCTCCTCTCCTTTACTCCTCTCCTATCCTCCTCCTCTCCTTCACTCCTCTCCTATCCTCCTCCTCTCCTTTACTCCTCTCCTATCCTCCTCCTCTCCTTCACTCCTCTCCTATCCTCCTCCTCTCCTTCACTCCTCTCCTATCCTCCTCCTCTCCTTTACTCCTCTCCTATCCTCCTCCTCTTCTTCACTCCTCTCCTATCCTCCTCCTCTCCTTCACTCCTCTCCTATCCTCCTCCTCTCCTTTACTCCTCTCCTATCCTCCTCCTCTCCTTCACTCCACCTCCTATCCTCCTCCTCTCCTTTACTCCTCTCCTATCCTCCTCCTCTCCTTTACTCCTCTCCTATCCTCCTCCTCTCCTTCACTCCTCTCCTATCCTCCTCCTCTCCTTCACTCCTCTCCTATCCTCCTTCTCTCCTTTACTCCTCTCCTATCCTCCTCCTCTCCTTCACTCCTCTCCTATCCTCCTCCTCTCCTTCACTCCTCTCCTATCCTCCTCCTCTCCTTTACTCCTCTCCTATCCTCCTCCTCTCCTTCACTCCTCTCCTATCCTCCTCCTCTCCTTCACTCCTCTCCTATCCTCCCCCTCTCCTTCACTCCTCTCCTATCCTCCTCCTCTCATTCACTCCACCTCCTATCCTCCTCCTCTCCTTCACTCCACCTCCAATCCTCCTCCTCTCCTTCACTCCACCTCCAATCCTCCTCCTCTCCTTTACTCCTCTCCTATCCTCCTCCTCTCCTTTACTCCTCTCCTATCCTCCTCCTCTCCTTCACTCCACCTCCTATCCTCCTCCTCTCCTTCACTCCTCTCCTATCCTCCTCTCCTTCACTCCTCTCCTATCCTCCTCCTCTCCTTCACTCCACCTCCTATCCTCCTCCTCTCCTTCACTCCACCTCCTATCCTCCTCCTCTCCTTCACTCCTCTCCTATCCTCCTCCTCTCCTTCACTCCTCTCCTATCCTCCTCCTCTCCTTTACTCCTCTCCTATCCTCCTCCTCTCCTTTACTCCTCTCCTATCCTCCTCCTCTCCTTCACTCCTCTCCTATCCTCCTCCTCTCCTTTACTCCACCTCCTATCCTCCTCCTCTCCTTCACTCCACCTCATATCCTCCTCCTCTCCTTCACTCCTCTCCTATCCTCCTCCTCTCCTTCACTCCACCTCCTATCCTCCTCCTCTCCTTTACTCCTCTCCTATCCTCCTCCTCTCCTTCACTCCTCTCCTATCCTCCTCCTCTCCTTTACTCCTCTCCTATCCTCCTCCTCTCCTTCACTCCTCTCCTATCCTCCTCCTCTCCTTCACTCCTCTCCTATCCTCCTCCTCTCCTTTACTCCTCTCCTATCCTCCTCCTCTCCTTCACTCCTCTCCTATCCTCCTCCTCTCCTTCACTCCTCTCCTATCCTCCTCCTCTCCTTTACTCCTCTCCTATCCTCCTCCTCTCCTTCACTCCACCTCCTATCCTCCTCCTCTCCTTTACTCCTCTCCTATCCTCCTCCTCTCCTTTACTCCTCTCCTATCCTCCTCCTCTCCTTCACTCCTCTCCTATCCTCCTCCTCTCCTTCACTCCTCTCCTATCCTCCTTCTCTCCTTTACTCCTCTCCTCTCCTCCTCCTCTCCTTCACTCCTCTCCTATCCTCCTCCTCTCCTTCACTCCACCTCCTATCTTCCTCCTCTCCTTCACTCCTTCTCCTATCCTCCTCCTCTCCTTCACTCCACCTCCTATCCTCCTCCTCTCCTTCACTCCTCTCCTATCCTCCTCCTCTCCTTCACTCCACCTCCTATCCTCCTCCTCTCCTTTACTCCTCTCCTATCCTCCTCCTCTCCTTCACTCCTCTCCTATCCTCCTCCTCTCCTATCCTCCTCCTCTCCTTTACTCCTCTCCTATCCTCCTCCTCTCCTTCACTCCTCTCCTATCCTCCTCCTCTCCTTCACTCCTCTCCTATCCTCCTCCTCTCCTATCCTCCTCCTCTCCTTTACTCCTCTCCTATCCTCCTCCTCTCCTTCACTCCTCTCCTATCCTCCTCCTCTCCTTCACTCCTCTCCTATCCTCCTCCTCTCCTTTACTCCTCTCCTATCCTCCTCCTCTCCTTCACTCCTCTCCTATCCTCCTCCTCTCCTTCACTCCTCTCCTATCCTCCTCCTCTCCTTCACTCCTCTCCTATCCTCCTCCTCTCATTCACTCCACCTCCTATCCTCCTCCTCTCCTTCACTCCACCTCCAATCCTCCTCCTCTCCTTTACTCCTCTCCTATCCTCCTCCTCTCCTTTACTCCTCTCCTATCCTCCTCCTCTCCTTCACTCCACCTCCTATCCTCCTCCTCTCCTTCACTCCTCTCCTATCCTCCTCCTCTCCTTCACTCCTCTCCTATCCTCCTCCTCTCCTTCACTCCACCTCCTATCCTCCTCCTCTCCTTCACTCCTCTCCTATCCTCCTCCTCTCCTTCACTCCTCTCCTATCCTCCTCCTCTCCTTTACTCCTCTCCTATCCTCCTCCTCTCCTTTACTCCTCTCCTATCCTCCTCCTCTCCTTCACTCCTCTCCTATCCTCCTCCTCTCCTTTACTCCACCTCCTATCCTCCTCCTCTCCTTCACTCCACCTCCTATCCTCCTCCTCTCCTTCACTCCTCTCCTATCCTCCTCCTCTCCTTCACTCCACCTCCTATCCTCCTCCTCTCCTTTACTCCTCTCCTATCCTCCTCCTCCTCCTTCACTCCTCTCCTATCCTCCTCCTCTCCTTTACTCCTCTCCTATCCTCCTCCTCTCCTTCACTCCTCTCCTATCCTCCTCCTCTCCTTCACTCCTCTCCTATCCTCCTCCTCTCCTTTACTCCTCTCCTATCCTCCTCCTCTTCTTCACTCCTCTCCTATCCTCCTCCTCTCCTTCACTCCTCTCCTATCCTCCTCCTCTCCTTTACTCCTCTCCTATCCTCCTCCTCTCCTTCACTCCACCTCCTATCCTCCTCCTCTCCTTTACTCCTCTCCTATCCTCCTCCTCTCCTTTACTCCTCTCCTATCCTCCTCCTCTCCTTCACTCCTCTCCTATCCTCCTCCTCTCCTTCACTCCTCTCCTATCCTCCTTCTCTCCTTTACTCCTCTCCTATCCTCCTCCTCTCCTTCACTCCTCTCCTATCCTCCTCCTCTCCTTCACTCCTCTCCTATCCTCCTCCTCTCCTTTACTCCTCTCCTATCCTCCTCCTCTCCTTCACTCCTCTCCTATCCTCCTCCTCTCCTTCACTCCTCTCCTATCCTCCTCCTCTCCTTCACTCCTCTCCTATCCTCCTCCTCTCATTCACTCCACCTCCTATCCTCCTCCTCTCCTTCACTCCACCTCCAATCCTCCTCCTCTCCTTTACTCCTCTCCTATCCTCCTCCTCTCCTTTACTCCTCTCCTATCCTCCTCCTCTCCTTCACTCCACCTCCTATCCTCCTCCTCTCCTTCACTCCTCTCCTATCCTCCTCCTCTCCTTCACTCCTCTCCTATCCTCCTCCTCTCCTTCACTCCACCTCCTATCCTCCTCCTCTCCTTCACTCCTCTCCTATCCTCCTCCTCTCCTTCACTCCACCTCCTATCCTCCTCCTCTCCTTTACTCCTCTCCTATCCTCCTCCTCTCCTTCACTCCTCTCCTATCCTCCTCCTCTCCGTTACTCCTCTCCTATCCTCCTCCTCTCCTTCACTCCTCTCCTATCCTCCTCCTCTCCTTCACTCCTCTCCTATCCTCCTCCTCTCCTTTACTCCTCTCCTATCCTCCTCCTCTTCTTCACTCCTCTCCTATCCTCCTCCTCTCCTTCACTCCTCTCCTATCCTCCTCCTCTCCTTTACTCCTCTCCTATCCTCCTCCTCTCCTTCACTCCACCTCCTATCCTCCTCCTCTCCTTTACTCCTCTCCTATCCTCCTCCTCTCCTTTACTCCTCTCCTATCCTCCTCCTCTCCTTCACTCCTCTCCTATCCTCCTCCTCTCCTTCACTCCTCTCCTATCCTCCTTCTCTCCTTTACTCCTCTCCTCTCCTCCTCCTCTCCTTCACTCCTCTCCTATCCTCCTCCTCTCCTTCACTCCACCTCCTATCCTCCTCCTCTCCTTCACTCCTTCTCCTATCCTCCTCCTCTCCTTCACTCCACCTCCTATCCTCCTCCTCTCCTTCACTCCTCTCCTCTCCTCCTCCTCTCCTTCACTCCTCTCCTCTCCTCCTCCTCTCCTTCACTCCTCTCCTATCCTCCTCCTCTCCTATCCTCCTCCTCTCCTTTACTCCTCTCCTATCCAATAAAGGTTTAAATGTCAATGTTAGGTAGATTAAGTCCAATTATTTTCCAAATATAATTTTTCAGTGTGTATTTACATGTGCACCCCGGGTGAGTGCTTCTCCTGGCTCTTCAAAGATACAGCAGTGGGATATTACATCTATTATCTGACTCATGGTTTTCACTAATCCTCATGACTCATGTAGAGTATGCCATCTGTTTTTTCTGGTGCTTGCTGTTGCTGCTGTTGTTGGTCTGTGGGTTATGTAGGCTAGCTGCTGCTGCTGTTGTTGTTCTGTGGGTTATGTAGGCTAGCTGCTGCTGCTGCTGTTGTTGTTCTGTGGGTTATGTAGGCTAGCTGCTGCTGCTGCTGTTGTTGGTCTGTGGGTTATGTAGGCTAGCTGCTGCTGCTGCTGTTGTTGGTCTGTGGGTTATGTAGGCTAGCTGCTGCTGCTGCTGTTGTTGGTCTGTGGGTTATGTAGGCTAGCTGCTGCTGCTGCTGCTGCTGCTGCTGCTGTTGTTGGTCTGTGGGTTATGTAGGCTAGCTGCTGCTGCTGCTGTTGTTGGTCTGTGGGTTATGTAAGCTAGCTGCTGCTTTTGGTCTGTGGGTATGTAGGCTAGCTGCTGTTGTTGGTCTGAGGGTTATGTAGGCTAGCTGCTGCTGCTGCTGTTGTTGGTCTGTGGGTTATGTAAGCTAGCTGCTGCTTTTGGTCTGTGGGTATGTAGGCTAGCTGCTGCTGTTGCTGCTGTTGTTGGTCTGTGGGTTATGTAGGCTAGCTGCTGCTGTTGCTGCTGTTGTTGGTCTGTGGGTTATGTAGGCTAGCTGCTGCTGTTGCTGCTGTTGTTGGTCTGTGGCTTATGTAGACTAGCTGCTGCTGTTGTTGGTCTGTGGGTTATGTAGGCTAGCTGTTGTTGGTCTGTGGGTTATGTAGGCTGGCTGCTGCTGCTGTTGTTGGTCTGTGGGTTGTGTAGGCTAGCTGCTGCTGTTGCTGCTGTTATTGGTCTGTGGGTTATGTAGGCTAGCTGCTGCTGCTGCTGCTGTTGGTCTGTGGGTTATGTAGGCTAGCTGCTGCTTCTGCTGTTGTTGGTCTGTGGGTTATGTAGGCTAGCTGCTGCTGCTGCTGCTGTTGGTCTGTGGGTTATGTAGGCTAGCTGCTGCTTCTGCTGTTGTTGGTTTGTGGGTTATGTACACTAGCTGCTGCTGCTGTTGTTGGTCTGTGGGTTATGTAGGCTAGCTGCTGCTGCTGCTGCTGCTGTTGTTGTTGTTGGTCTGTGGGTTATGTAGGCTAGCTGCTGCTGTTGGTCTGTGGGTTATGCAGGCTAGCTGCTGCTGTTGTTGGTCTGTGGGTTATGTAGGCTAGCTGCTGCTGCTGCTGTTGTTGGTCTGTGGATTATGTAGGCTAGCTGCTGCTGCTGCTGTTGTTGGTCTGTGGGTTTTGTAGGCTAGCTGCTGCTTCTGCTGTTGGTCTGTGGGTTTTGTAGGCTAGCTGCTGCTGTTGTTTTTGGTCTGTGGGTTATGTAGGCTAGCTGCTGCTGTTGTTTTTGGTCTGTGGGTTATGTAGACTAGCTGCTGCTGTTGTTTTTGGTCTGTGGGTTATGTAGGCTAGCTGCTGCTGTTGTTTTTGGTCTGTGGGTTATGTAGACTAGCTGCTGCTGTTGTTTTTGGTCTGTGGGTTATGTAGGCTAGCTGCTGTTGTTGTGGTTATTGATCTGTGGGTTATGTAGGCTAGCTGCTGTTGTTGTGGTTATTGATCTGTGGGTTATGTAGGCTAGCTGCTGTTGTTGTGGTTATTGATATGTGGGTTATGTAGGCTAGCTGCTGTTGTTGTGGTTATTGATCTGTGGGTTATGTAGGCTAGCTGCTGCTGTTGTTTTTGGTCTGTGGGTTATGTAGGCTAGCTGCTGCTGTTGTTTTTGGTCTGTGGGTTATGTAGGCTAGCTGCTGCTGTTGTTTTTGGTCTGTGGGTTATGTAGACTAGCTGCTGCTGTTGTTTTTGGTCTGTGGGTTATGTAGGCTAGCTGCTGCTGTTGTTTTTGGTCTGTGGGTTATGTAGACTAGCTGCTGCTGCTGTTGTTGGTCTGTGGGTTTTGTAGGCTAGCTGCTGCTTCTGCTGTTGGTCTGTGGGTTTTGTAGGCTAGCTGCTGCTGTTGTTTTTGGTCTGTGGGTTATGTAGGCTAGCTGCTGCTGTTGTTTTTGGTCTGTGGGTTATGTAGACTAGCTGCTGCTGTTGTTTTTGGTCTGTGGGTTATGTAGGCTAGCTGCTGCTGTTGTTTTTGGTCTGTGGGTTATGTAGACTAGCTGCTGCTGTTGTTTTTGGTCTGTGGGTTATGTAGGCTAGCTGCTGTTGTTGTGGTTATTGATCTGTGGGTTATGTAGGCTAGCTGCTGTTGTTGTGGTTATTGATCTGTGGGTTATGTAGGCTAGCTGCTGCTGTTGTTTTTGGTCTGTGGGTTATGTAGGCTAGCTGCTGTTGTTATTAACTGTATTAGTGGGTAGCTTTCAAGCCTATTTGCCGTGATATAACCTGAATACTCACTCCGGGGAATGGGAACATACGTCTCGGTCTTTACATGGTACACTAGTAGGCCTAGCATTACCTGTGGGACGGCAACACATTAGCATCATTAACATTTAGCCAGCAGCATACCACCCTGCATCCCATTGCTGGCTCTCCTCTGAAGCTAAGCTGGGTTTGTCCTGGTTGGTCCCTTGATGGGGGACCAGATGCTGCTGGAAGTTAGAGGGCCAGTAGGAGGCACAGTGATTGGGGACAGGACAGTCATTGGGGATATTGCCCTGTGTAGGGTGCAGTCTTTTAGATGGGACGTTAAACAGCTGACCTGACTTTCTGTGGTCAGTAAAGAACCCATGGCACTTATCATAAGAGTAGGGGTGTTAACCCCGGTGTCCTAGCTAAATTCCCAATCTGGCCGTCATACCATCACGGTCACCTAATCACCCCCAGCTTCCAATTGGCTCATTCATCCCCCCTTCTTCTCCCATATAACTATTCCACAGGTCGTTGCTATATGTGTTCTCAGTCAACTTACCTGGTAAAATAAGTGTAAAAAAAATGGTTTACACTTAGATAAGGTGTTTAAAGAACTGTAGAGTGGTACTATTAGTTACTACTATGTTATTCATGTAATGTGTGTCATTGTTTTTTAATGGGTTTTGCTCCATCCCTACATTTTCAAACAGTGCAGAATATGTAGTTTCATGATGTGATGAAAGAGTTTGGAGAAATATAATTAATACTCCCTCTCTCTCTTTCTCACCCCCAGCACTGCCAGTAACTCGAACAGGAGTACGCCTGCTTGCTCGCCCGTCCTGCGTCCTAAACGCTCGCGCTCACCTACGCACCAGAGCCTGGAGCCTGGTGAGAATATGGTGGAGAAGGGCCACTCGGACCACTCCTCTGATAAGTCTCCCTCCACCCCCGAGCAAGTGGTCCAGCGAACCTACTCTCTGCAGTCCGCCCGCAGCGGAGGCAAGAACTCCAAGGTGAGCCTCACTGCGCAGGTGGGCCGTCTCCGTCTCAGAGCCCTCTACTTTCCACCATCCACACTACAGTACAAGATCATTGTCCTCTTTCCACCAATCGCACTACAGCACAGTACAGGATCATAGTCCTCTTCCACCAATCACACTACAGCACAATACAGGATCATAGTCCTCTTCCACCAATCGCACTACAGCACAGTACAGGATCATAGTCGTCTTCCACCAATTACACTACAGCACAGTACAGGGGCATAGTCCTCTTCCACCAATCACACTACAGCACAGTACAGGGGCATAGTCCTCTTCCACCAATTACACTACAGCACAGTACAGGGGCATAGTCCTCTTCCACCAATTACACTACAGCACAGTACAGGGGCATAGTCCTCTTCCACCAATCACACTACAAGACAGTAGGTCATAGTCTCAAATAGTACTGCCAACAGTGCCGTTTTCAAAATGACTAGTTCATCATACAGTGCATTCATAACTCACAAATAAATAATGTCAGTCTGGCCTATCACGTCAGTTCAGCAAGACATTTGTATCATCCCTGAACATCACTTGCAATACAATCTGAAATCAACATTTATTTGGTGATCACTGAGGTGATACTGGGGGATTAATTATGTTTTGTGATAAGATTTTTGTTTTTTACTGTTTACCCCTGACATAGTGTCTTGCTAACCTCCAAATGTTGCCAGTAAAGTCGTATTGTCTTCCTGCATTCCATAAAACATGTTCTGTAAGAAATAGTCAACGAGAAGGAGTGAGATATAGTGATATCTTGTGAAATGGCATGGTTTTATCAGCTTTTATTTTCCATTCCATAGTGATTTTACCCCCATCATACCTCCGCATCGGCACACCGTACTGGATCAAACATGCCATCCTCATGTAGCCCCAATTGACAGTGGTATAATGTACTCCTGATAAACGCTGCTATGACTCTGATAGGGTAATGTCCAACTCCCATCCTCAAACTATGGGTCAGATCTAACTGTCACTCTCGTACAATTGGCCAATCATAGACTGAGTAACGAGACCCTCAGCACATCAATTGTGGATAAGGACCCATCATCATCAGGAAAGATGCTTCACTGTATTCAGATTCACTGTATTCACTGTATTCTTCCCTTATTACCTCCCTCCCTTTCTCCCTCCCTCCCTTTTCCCCTCCCTCCATCCTTTTCTCCCTCCCTCCCTTTTCCCACCCTCCATCCCTCTCTCCCTCCCTACATCCCCTGGACCCATCTGGTCCTATCAGAGCAGCATTGTAATCACAGGCCGGGCACTCAGTCAGTCAGCCCACTCCATCGCAGCACTCAGGCAGTCATTAACTGCAGCTATCTCAACTCTGCAAGGCTCGTTCTGACAGAGGGTAGTAGGCAGGTCAAGAGGCTGTAGTCTCACTTCTCGCTCATCAGAATCTGAATTGAAGAGTAAGGTAGTGGAGTGAAGGACAGGAGCTTTGACTGTGGGTAACTCAGCGTACATCTCAAACAAAACATGAACATGAGAATATTGGGTGATATATTTAGTACTTTCCTCCTCTGAAAATCTTATTGCTGTGAAGTGATAAGGAGTGTGGTAGTTGGCAGTAATGGCTCTCTCACCTCTCATCCGTTTTCCCATTCACTCAATGTTCACAGTGCTCCCCAGTCCTTGTGGTGTCAGACACCTGTTGCTTTTGTTGTCATTGTGTTCTCTTCTCTCATCCTTTCTTCTTGACACAGAGCGCTTGCTTTCTCTTACTATCGCTGCCGCCATATGAAATGTCTGTGATCTGAAACTGACTGTTTAAAAAAAAAAGGGTTCTTTCAGCTGTTGTATCTTACAGTTTTTTAGTTTCTGATTTCTTTGTTCTTCTCCTGATGCATGCTAGTCTCACAAGCGACTTTCCAAAGTAAGCATTACTCTTTTCTGTTCTTTAATCCCACCCCACCTCCATGTCTTGTGAGCTGTCCTGTGCCCCCTCCACCCACCTCTTCCATCTGAACACACTCCCTGCAGATGGTATCCATGTTGCTATAACCTTCTCCTCTACCCCCCTCTGCCACCCTGCCACCTTTCCTCTCATCTAACTTCCTGCAGGGCTGCTGGCTTTCAGACACATCTCTCTCCCAGCTTGTCTCAGTGTGCTTCTGTTCTATCTCCTCCAACCCCTGTCCCAAGTCCATTAAAACTTCAACATAGCTCATTGTTGTGTCTAAACTAAGAGCACCCTAATCTCTGAGATGCTGAGTATGTGCCTGAATGCTGAGGGACGGTGGCAGGGGGGACACTGTCAAATTCCTTCCGCATCCCTTTCCACCACTCCTGTGTGACACTAATTTTTGATGACCCTAGAGCTTTCTACATCAGAAGCTCCTTTTCTCTGCCTCGCATCAAAAGCCCAGAATACACCACTCCTCTCCTCAGACAAGACAGCAGCAGAGGCCATGTGTCACCGGTTAGTTACAGCATTCTCATGTAAGGACCCTTGCACGTCAGCACATTCGCTGCATTTGGCTACATTCAGCTTTGTCACGGGCTATGAGACAGGCAGACAGGATGGGGTAAATGGCAGCCAAGCGACATTTGGTCAGTTGAGTTGGTGTTCAGGCGGTGTCTGTCCCATTTCACAGCACACCCAGTCGATGACATCACCCCTCGGGCCCGTGGTGTGGCCGAGTGCCAGCCCTCTCTGGTCCCACGTGAGCACCCAGCCGGCGGTCAGCAGGAGTCACATGACCCTGGCACTGTGTGCAGTCGCCCAGGCAACGTGAGCTCTGTCACCTTAGTCTAATGCAATCCAGAAACACACAGACAGACAGGCAGGGAGAGGGGCTCCTCTCTGTATAGGGGGCCGGCGTTCCCACACTAACTAATTGGCTGGCCGCTTCAGTGATGACGGCTCTGCTCAGTCTCCCACTGTCACCAATCAATGAGGCTGTTTATGGAACTGTAAACAGTAAGCAGCACTACAGAGAGAGTACATAGAGACTCAGCATAAAGACCCATCTCAGACCAAAACACTGAGACATGGACACATCATGAAAGTAGAGTTAGATAGGACAATAGTGTGTCTTGGCACTACAAGTACGCAAACCTGGATATTTTAGTGTTTTAGCCTAGTACTCTTAGTACACATGTAAATCAAAAACAAAGCCTTTTCCCCTCTCTTGTTTCTGATCTCTTTCCTTCATGTTGGTTAACTCTTCATTTTCTCTGTAATTTCCTTTCAGTATGACAGACTTAACCTGATTAAAGTAAGCATTTCCTCTTGCTTTTATTTGACCAGTGATCCCCTAGCCTGATTTGACCAGTGATCCCCTAGCCTGATTTGACCAGTGATCCCCTAGCCTGATTTGACCAGTGATCCCCTAGCCTGATTTGACCAGTGATCCCCTAGCCTGATTTGACCAGTGATCCCCTAGCCTGATTTGACCAGTGATCCCCTAGCCTGATTTGACCAGTGATCCCCTAGCCTGATTTGACCAGTGATCCCCTAGCCTGATTTGACTAGTGATCCCCTAGCCTGATTTGACCAGTGATCCCCTAGCCTGATTTGACCAGTGATCCCCTAGCCTGATTTGACCAGTGACCTCCTCTTCCTGTCATCTGTAGTTGTGTGATGCACAGGTGGCCGGTGGCATCTTAATTGGGGAGGATGGGCTCATAGTAGTGACTGGGAAGGAATAAATGGAGTGGTATCAAAGACATGGTTTCCATTTACTCCTTTCCAGCCATCCTCCTCTCAGCAGCCTCCTGTGGTGTGATGTCAGTCAGCGCCCCTACCTGTTTCCATTTCCTGTCTCAGACCAGAACTTCCTCCTCTCCTCTCTCTCCTCCCTCCTTAAAGTGTCCCTCCTTTTGTACAATGTTATATATCAAAACGTTGATATAACATCTCAGTTGGTAGAGCATGGTTGGTTGTGTGTTTTAGTAGTTGTGGGATTTAGCAGTTGGTTGTGGGTTCAATTCCCATGGGGGACCAGTATGAAAAAGTATGAAAATGTATGCACTTAGATCTGATTATTCTTTAGGCTTGGTGCTACAGTCTTTATTTACTGTTTCACTAGGTTGAACAGCCCTGCTCAGTTCTGTTCATCAGAACTACGTTGTTGTTCTAGTGTTGATTGAAGCTATGTGGGTTATACCTGATTTGTTTGTCTGGGTTACAGCTAGTGCTGGCCAGTTCTGGTTTGGCCCGGTTGGTTGGTTGAGAGAGCTGGCCCTGACTCTGGCCTGGTTGTGTAAAGTAACTAGTCGTTCTAGGCCTTTCTGAACCTCAGGGGAATCCAGGCCAAGACACTACTACCGTACACAAGCTCTCTCTGTTACACAGTGCACTTAATCAGTGGGTGTTAACCTGATTCGTAGTGCTGCTGACACACATCCCCACACACACATGTGCTTCGTGGGGAAGCAAATATGTGATTTAGACATGCATGCACATTTACACACATGTAGGCTATAAAGATGCACTTACACCAACTCTAAAACACATTTACAATGGCACGCATACACACACACACTTTGCAGACACCTTAGGGCTTAAGTCGTCTCTCACGCCTCTGTCACCTTCAGATGAGATTAGCCCTGTCCACGTCAGAGCCCAAAGCCCAGGGACAGGACTGGGGCCTCACAACTCTCAGACAGGAAACACTACACGCTTATCTTATAGCTGAAATATTGGATTATCTACATTCACATCTCCAAAGGATTGATTGACAATAGTAGCCTCGCACCAGTATGCCTCTTGTATGTTGTCACTGAAATGACAAAACATATTATTTGTAGTTGCCTGGTTAAGTTTTTTTATGATGTCAAGAGGAAGCCATTTTGTTCTACTCCTGCTATTTACTTCTTGACACAAACTGACATTTATTTACCGCTAAAATTGTGCTTGATTATCCTGCCATTTATTCACCCACTGGATCTCCCTAGCATGCCTACCTCTCGGATCACAATGGTGAGACGTATTACACTCTCTTTATAGCCCCATAAAACAGAAGCAGGTGAGTTATGGTTGGAATAAGCACTCTTGTTATGGTCCTGCCAATAACAGTGTGTATACTGCCCTCTGCTGTCAGAAAATATACAACACACAGCAGTACACAATTCATCTCTATACGCAAGCATTTAGAAGCAACTCTAAATCGTTAATACATTATTTTAAACACTTAGAAACAAAGATAAATATATTGTACCACACACAACCCTAGCCCAATCTACCATCTGCTTATCAAATATCCATGCAAATGAATAATTATGAGGCCCAAAAACAACAAAGAAATCAAGAAATCGTTGAAAAGTCTAACTAAAATATGTGACAAGCTCAAAGGGATACAACTCTGTTGGATAGCAGCAGAGGTCTCTTTTCAATGTAGGAGGTGCCCACCCAGAGGTTGACATTCACACCTTCTATAAATACCCACTGTCGGTTTTTATCGTCCCTTGACCTCTATGTGTTTATGATATTGAGCCCTGTGGCCAAGTATTGGTGTGTCCTTGTCTCATTGACTTACATTTGTCTTTGTTCTCTCCTATCTGCTTTGTTCCTCGCTGTCTACAGAAGAGCCAGAGCTGGTACAATGTAAGTTTCATCCTCTTCTTACTCTTTCTGTTAAGAGGTGTGTGTGTGTGTGTGTGTGTGTGTGTGTGTGTGTGTGTGTGTGTGTGTGTGTGTGTGTGTGTGTGTGTGTGTGTGTGTGTGTGTGTGTGTGTGTGTGTGTGTGTGTGTGTGAGAGATTATGAGGTGAAGGGTCCTAGACCCTGTTTAGAATCACACAAGGTTATATGCCAAAGGTCACTTTCATGTGGAGCTCAGGCTTACCCAGGATGCTAACCAGTGGGATTTAGAGTTGTAAGAGTCTAGGGTTACAGTGTGATGGCATGCTGAATTAATCAGAAAAATGACTGATTAATAATGAATGAACCAAATGCTGTGAGGATGAATAAAAGTGTCCATTTTGTTGCAAACTCCTATACCTTACTACAGATGTGATTCATAGATTAAATGTTTGACAGACAGAAGCGTCTTGTAGCGAAAGTATGGTGACAGCCTGATCCAGTGATCTCAGTCCAACACCAAGACCATTACACCAAGAGGTCCTGACTTAACACAAGGTTGCCGGCCAGTGTACTAAGAGACGAGGTTGCTACATTCTAATGGGGCTGAAATGAGTTCCTTTCGTTATGATTCTTCTAAAACAGCCAAGTAAATCTACTTGATGGCTCAGTTGGCCATCTTTATGTGAGAAAGGATTTGATACCCAGATATGGTGATATTATGAAGCCATGGTTTCTCCTATGGTGTCTCTGTGGGACTCTTTTCCCTTGTTCTGTTGTTTTATTCCTTTCTCTTGTTGTTCTTTGTGTCTATATATTCCCCCTCTCTCCCTAGCATGAAAGACAACACATCCTGAGAGTAAGCATGACTTGTATTCTTGTGCAACTTTTCAAATATCTCTCTGCTTATTCCTTTTTCTTGGATCACTTGGCTGGTCTGCCTTTCCACTTGTCTGCTCCTCATCCCTCATTGATTTGATTGATCAGTATGTTGTTTTCACCTGAGAGCGAAGCCACAATATGCAGCACTATGGTGGTTAGATGACCCAATGCCATGGCCACATTGTGGTTGTGTCTGGAAAAATTGTGTTTTCAAAATGGCTGCTGTGTGAAGGGGAACTATAGGCTTCTCAGAGCTGTGATGGTGGTGATGCAACAGGGGTGTATTCATTAGTCGGAGACCGTTGCAAAACATTTTGTCTGTTGCGAAAATTTCACCAACGGAAACTGTTTACTCCAAATGGCAAAATTTTATTTTTCTTTTGTTTCTTTTTTGAGGTAAACAAAAACAAGAGTTTCTAATGGATTAATTATTGTATGTCCATCCCTGTTTCGTTCCGTTTGCTTCCATTTGGTTCCTAGAGTAAACGATAAACAGTTTCCATTGCAAAACATTTTGCAACAGGCCAGTCTGCTCAATGTATCATACTAAACCCACGGACCATGGTCAGTGTCTGGAGCAGCCCTGAATGCCTTGAATGACAGGGGAATGGAGCATGAGACTGGTTAGCATGTTCCAGTCCTCCCACGTCTTCAAATGTGTTCGTTTTGTCATTATGGACTCATTGGTTATAGTTGGGCATTGTTGCATAGTGAAACCTGAAATGGGGATTCTCCAGAATGTTGAGGAAAAACATGGTCCACATCTAATGCTTTCTGATACTCTCACCTTTAGCTACTCACATTCATTTCTCTACTGTTCTACCATTACTAAAGGAAAGCATCATAATGCCAATCTAGACATGATGTTGCTCCCAGAAGCATTAACTATGTAATTATGCCTAATCTCTGTTCTGGACCATTGAAACGTATATTGGTATGTGTCTGATGCAGTGCTATACCTGAGGGTATGTGGTAGGCCATGCAGTCACTGTGTTTCTCTACAAGCAGTGATGTTCTCCCGTGGCACTGAACCTACTGGGATTACATCACAACCGTCCTGATGAGGTCTAAGCCCAGTAGAGACACACAACAGGCCCCACCCTGCCGTATCAACTTTCCTAATGACTCTGTTGCAATGCTTTCATGGCAACTGTACAGGACCTACGCAGGGAGTTGAGGTATTAACAAGGAAATCAATGTCTGCCAGACACCGAATGTAGTGGCTCATAGTATCGACAGTGACTAAGGTGGCTTTTTTAAGAGACTGCTTTTCTCCTAGAGATGTGTGAGGTGAAATGTCTGCCTCCTCATACTCTCTGGTCTATGAAAACATTCTAGTTTATCTCCACTGCATATAAGAGAGAGAGGGGGGGGGAGCGGACATGTTTACTCTGAGGTAGATTCTCACACAAAGGACACCACTGTAGATCTCCTAACACATGTTTTTTACAGCAGTGTGTCTTGTGCAGGACAGGGTGAATAGTCAGAGATCCTGGCTTGGCTGTGTTTCTAAGCCAGCCAGCACCTCTCTGCTGAGCTGTTCCCACATCTGGTTCTAATCAACAGACCCTCCACCCTCCCAGCATCAACAGACCATTGGCAGGGAAATTGACAAAGAAAGGTGTGTTTCAGATAGAGACGAAAGTCTTCACACACACATTCATACACACTCCCTTGACAGTGCCACTTACAATGGCTATACACATGCATACACCTTCCTGACCACTCTTCTCTACAATGGTTTTGTAGCAACCTACGGACAGTGGGGTGAGAGACTGGCCTCATTGTTTGTGTGAGGATAGACCGTAAGCCATCCCTGAAACTAATGGGGCCCCACCCTGGTTGACTGTGCCAGTCTCCGACATCTCTCTCTGTTTACCCAGCAGGTTAATGATTAACCGCCACCTCAGGGACTGTCTATAGCCCCATCACCACCTGGCAGCTACACTGTCCTAGGACTTGTCACATTGTCACCTGGAGAAGATGGGAGATAGTCGTATCAATAGCTTCTGCATTTGCTTTAGTCTTCATTTTCCTTTTTAGGAAAAGCTCTTGGAAAAACTTTGAATTCAGATACTAGTCGATTATCTGACTGTTTTTCTTGGATGCAGTTTTAGAAGAGAGTGGGCTTGCATGGCTCGCAAACGTCTGATGGAACCTTATTCACGGGATGCAGAGGCATTTTCAACAGGACGAAAGCTGTTCACGTCTGAGAGGGATCTGTGAATGATCTGCACTGGTTTCAATAGTGTGCTGAGGATTATTTTGCTTCCCTCCACATTCAGTTTCCTGGAGTGTATTTCTCCTCACTGATTTGGCTAGATGTTGAGGGGGGTTGTGGAAATTGAGTAAGCAGGAAAGGTGTAGAATTTGTGGCGGAATTCCAGGGCACAATTCCATCCACAACTGAGACTAATGGAGTGCTGTTGTTGTGTCCACCTCCCACCACTGTGCTGATAGGTTGTTTTACCCAGCTCAGAGTCAGATGAGAACCAATCTCTGTGCCTGTCTATCTAGTCTGATCGTAGTAACTGACTGGGATCTGGTTTCAGGAGTGCATTACTTGACCTTAAGGGCCAGGAGAGTTGTGGGGGGTAGAGAGTAGGGAAATAGGTCACAGGGATCCAGGGGGGGTGTTTAGTAATAGTAACACCTCTAAATGTGTTAAGCCTCTCATGCAATTGCTTTCTAATACCTGAATGGTCAACAACAGGGGAAGTGGACATACTCCCAGAGGTGCAATACTCCAACTGCATTAGACTGAGCCGTCATCCGACTCCGTGCGCACCACTCAAGATTAATGGACATGTTTTTCTTCACGGAGCATAGAAGTAACTGAAGGTTGTGTGCACATCTGTCCTCTGTAACTCAATCACCTTGTCAGCCAGCGAGACGGGGCTGCACTCCTTTCCAGTTAGGAAACACTCTCTTTCTCTGTGTTTTTCTCTTTACCAAGGATATTTTTCTTGCTTTCGCTGCTGGTGTGTCTGAGCTGTGCTCACCAAAGCACTCTGAGGCGTCTGGATCTGGACAGGGTAACACTGCATGCCTGCCAGAGCTGCCATTATAATAAAAGACTTGTGGCCAGGGTTACTAGAGGCCAACGGCCGCAGCTCCTCTCTGTTTGATAGAGACAGAGGGAGAGGGAGAGAGGACTGGAATCATGTGGCAGCAGTCAGCTGGGTCCAGCTCTCACACTGAAAGGGAGTAGCACCCATACCGGGTCAGTCACAGCAGTCTCCAAGAAACAACCACTGGACACACAACAGCTCTGTCTGTTTGTCTGCAGCAGACCTGGACCCTAACCCACTCGCATTTAAATCGACCACTCTGAGGACCCCACGAGGGCACCACTGGTTTAGGTGTCCGCCCGTGTGCCTGAGGGAAGTGAGTGGAATATGGAGGCTCAGGAGGCTCACAGAGGACTGGAGTCAGACTGGCAGGTGGTGCTGGAGCTGGATAAAGCCCTGGCTGGGTGGCTCCCACAGGATCCGGCCCAGGGAGAGTTTGGCTGGGAGTGGGGCTGGGTCGCCTTAGACAACCAAGACCAGGACTGGGAGTCAGAGGAGGTCCCTGCAGTAAGTGACTGACCCTCCCCCCAGAGAGCTGATGCCAGGAGGGGGAGCGGCGGGGAGGGAAGAGGGGTGAGAAGGTTGGGATGGGCAGTTTGTGTACTGTACCTGCTCCAAGAGCATAACTCTGTGGTTCCCTCCTGCAATTATATTTTGGAAAGCAAATTAAATGAAAGGCATGAGTCAGTAGCTATTTGCATTCCCATAGTACCCATGGACCCTTTCCCTGGACAAAGTAAGAAGGCTGCAGTTTAAGGGGAATAGGCAGGCTATTTGTTGTGAAACGGGGGCTCTAATACCCTTGATATGTTAGGCAGTTATAGAGAGTACTTTCTGTGAACATTTCTCGACTGTAAATATGTCCGACTCATAATCCATTTTTCCAGCCTTCAAAGTTCTCGAATTTACCAAGTTTTCTTGACAGGCACCATTGGTTTTCATTCATAGCTTAACAGAAACAGATTATGTCTATCCATTCTGGGCTGTTCTGGTTATATGAGTATAGAACATGTACTGTAGTTAGTTAATGTGAACAGTCTGATGTTTTCCTTCAGATTGAAGCAGCGAGAGGTTTTTCCCATGAAGGGATGTATTTGGTTACCGTACTGGCAGACATTGTTTCCTGAAGCTGTTCCTATTAAAAGACAACATCTGGCTCAGACACATAGAGCACTCACCCCTGCACTGACACTGGCTGTGGGTCACAGCAATACTTCCCTCTTTAAACAAGCCTGAAGCCCAAGATTAGATGTACCTTAATGCCTGAGAATGTAACAAGAGAGAATGAATGCCTCTGTGTGAGAACAGAACATTTCTAAACCGACAATGGACAGAGACTAAATTTGATGAGATAAACCAATAGCTACATAAGTGTTTGCTAACAGAACAGATTTGATTTGTGTCTTTGTCCCTCTCTGTCCTACATATTAACTGTTGCGCCACAAAAAGCAGCATTGTGTGTGTCCTTATAATGATGTTACTATATATTGTTGTCTTGGGAATGTGACTCACATTAGGAATGCTCACGATGCTCAAAAGCATGCTTATTGAATGTTTTGAAGTGGCTAAATGTCAACAGGGGATCGTGCTTTTGTATAAAATGCCCTTGTGAAAATGGATGCAGTCCAGTGTGTATATGTGAGATAGAGAGCGTGTGTTCAGGAATGTGTATGTGTGAGATAGAGAGCGTGTGTTCAGGAATGTGTATGTGTGAGATAGAGAGCGTGTGTTCAGGAATGTGTATGTGTGAGATAGAGAGCGTGTGTTCAGGAATGTGTATGTGTGAGATAGAGAGCGTGTGTTCAGGAATGTGTATATGTGAGTCGTCCCTCTCTCAAGAAGTTATCATTGTTGCTCTCCGTCTCTCCAGGTGTTGAGCCCCACATACAAACAGCGTAATGAGGACTTCAGGAAGCTCTTCAAGCAGCTACCGGACACAGAGCGACTCATCGTGGGTGAGTTACTAACGCAAAATACTAGGCAACTATGGCCAATTCTGTCAGCAATACGGTGGATATAGGAAAATCTTTTGGTTTTGGACACATTTGCATTGGCTGGTTGGAGTCAATTCCATTTAAACTATCAATTCAGGTAATGCATCTTTTGAATTGACTATGTTGAAATATAATTAACCCCGACCTTGATGGGTGGATGTATCCTTCCTGGGCTCTGATATTTGACCTCTGACCTGTGCTGGCAGATTACTCCTGCGCCCTACAACGAGACATCCTCCTGCAGGGCCGACTCTACCTCTCAGAAAACTGGATCTGTTTTTATAGCAACATATTCCGCTGGGAAACGCTGGTACGCACTGGGCCACTGCCTAGGGCTTTCTGTTCTTTTGATCTTATCTATATTTCTCTGGTATTGGTTAGTTTGCAATATTGAAATAGAATTGATTGTATTTCTATAGTTTGCATCACAGTATATATTGCATTATTGTGGTTCAGTAACAGTTCAACAGATATATTTAGCTGAATATTAAGCAATGCTGGAACAAAAACTATTTTGCTTGCATGTGTGTGCAGCTGACAGTGAGGCTGAAGGACATCTGCACCATGACGAAGGAGAAGACAGCCCGCCTCATCCCCAATGCCATCCAGGTGTCCACAGACGGTGAGAAGGTAAGACAGGATAGGGACTGCATTTTTGGCATTCACTGACTGAGTGGAGGCTCAAACCTTCTCCTTAGCCTTATTTCAGAGCATATTTGTTTGAAACATTTCCATTCTCTCCTCACAGCACTTTTTCACCTCATTTGGAGCGCGGGACAGGACCTACATGATGATGTTCAGATTATGGCAGAATGCACTGCTGGACAAAGTAAGCCAGCAATCTCAATTAACCTCATCATAAATAGATCTACATGTTCAGTATATTTCTACTTTTCTTTTCCATTGAATCCAAGTCTCTGCCGTACTGATTGTCGTCTCTAACCCTGTGCTCTAGCCCCTGTGCCCCAAAGAGCTATGGCACTTTGTCCATCAGTGCTATGGCAACGAACTAGGCCTGACCAGTGACGACGAAGACTACGTTCCCCCTGACGACGACTTCAACACCATGGGGTGGGTGTGGTTTCCATGGCTACAGATATAAACAATGCCTCATCAATTACCATGGTTGATTAAAATGCCCTTGATCTTCTGCGGGTTGTTATGAGAGGCTGGCCTCATTACTGAAGCATACACAAATACACACCACTCTCTCAGCCCCGCTTCACATCCCTCTCAACCCTGCTTCACATCCCTCTCAGCAACACTCCAGAACTCCTAACCCTAACCTCCAGCTGGTCCCTGTTCCCCCACGGTGATGGTGCAGGTTCTGTGAGGAGATCCCTAATGAGGAGAATGAGATCAGTAATGACAACTCGTCTAAGAGCAGCGCGGAGGCCAAACACGATGGCAGCCCACCATCCATACACAAGAAATGCATCATCACCAACAGCACCATCAGCTCATCCATCAGCAGCGAGCCCCTCTCTGTGAGTCTCAGCGACATAATAGAGGTCAGAGGTTAAATCAATTACTGTTATGTTATTTGTTTTGATGGAGTGGGAAATGCATTTGTTATTCTGCCTATAACTTGCATATGGGGAATGTTTCGTAATTTGATAACCAAAACATGAACACAGCCCAATCCTACTCGTAACTATGTACTGAAGTATCTTACAGTGCCTTTCTAGTGACTGACCCCTCCCCTCCCACTCTGTGTGTCCTAGTTTGACCTCCCTCCAGAGGAGTACATCGACTGCCTCCCTGACGGAGAACTGCTGGCCTTGCCCCTGGTGCTGGAGCAGAGGCTAGCGGAGGCCAGCGGCCTGGTGCCCTCTACCTCCCTGGACTTCAATGACAATGAAGACATCCCCACCGAACTTAGCGACTCCTCAGAGACCCACGACGAGGGTACGGCTTCAATCTTCCGTCCATTAACAGATTTGATGCATATACTGTATATATGGCATGAAACAGGCTCTTCAGTGATGCCGCTTAATCTTGGTAATACTGTCTCCATATGATATTATGTCCCCAAGGGCACTTAATCTAAAGTGTGTTTCCCTCTATGGTTCTCCAGCAGGGGAGGTGCAGGCCTTCCACGATGATCTTAAAGGGAGACAGTACATCGATGAGGTTTACAAGTTCAGTGTGGACAAGATGTATGACATCCTCTTCACAGAATCCCAGTTTATGACCGACTTCATGGAGCAGCGCAGGTTTTCAGGTCAGTCAGACATTCTGTCCGTTGGCGTTAGCATCACATTATTGTCTCTTCCATTGGTGTTGTCCTTTGACTATGTAGTGATCGAATGTGTATCCATATAATGCCACACAGATATAGTGTTTCACCCCTGGAAGAAGGACGACGCAGCGGGGAACCAGACGAGAGAGATCATGTACACCATCTCCCTGTCCAACCCCCTGGCCCCCAAGACAGCCACGGTCACAGAGACGCAGACACTGTACAAGGCCAGCCATGAGAGTGAGTGCTACATCATCGATGCTGAGGTCATCACACACGACGTGCCCTACCACGACTACTTCTACACGCTCAACCGTTACATGCTGACACGGGTGGCCAAGAACAAGTGCCGGTTAAGGTGAGGAGGGCCTTATAGCAGCTATTGTAATAACATGTGGCTCTTGAAACTATTACATGTTCATTTAGAAACACTGCCTCAACTTATACCAGTGGATGCCTTGTCCCTAGGGTGTCCACTGAGCTGCGTTACAGAAAACAGCCATGGGGATTAGTGAAGGGCTTTATCGAGAAGAACTTCTGGAGCGGGCTGGACGAGAATTTCCACCATCTTGGTAAATTCCTCTACTAGCTGTTATGTCTGTCACACCAAATATCCAGCAACATTTAATCTGATGACCGAATGCCATCCTAATGTATGAACGTAAAAACGGCTTCTGTGGTGCCCTGTCAGAGTTGGAGCTGTCGAAGGTGGAGGATGTGGTTTTGGGGTCGACCCTGCCTTCTCCCAAGGTCAAGGGGGTGAAGACGTCTGTGAGACGGAGGAAGAGACCCCTGGTCCACCTACGGAGCCAGCACCTGGAAGACGTCCTCCTCAGCCCCGTCACCACGCCAACCGACGATGAGGTCATCCACCGCATCAAACATGCGGGCGTGACAGGTCAGAGGGCAGGGGGACACTTTAAAAAAGTTTATATTATATAAACTATATATATTATATATTTTATATTTTTTATGCTCTTATAAACTCTTAATTCACTGTAGATTCTTATACACTTTCATAAGGTACATACATTACATTTCCACACATCATATTGTGTTAAATATATCTAGTTGACCTTGTCCGTGTTTGTGCTGCCCCCCTCAGGTTCCACTCAGACCAGGCACATGCCTGAGCACCTTCCTGGAGGCTTCGCCCTCTACAGCGTGTCCAAACTGCTGCTCATCATCAGCTTTGTGTGAGTACACACTCATACACACACACACACACATGCAGTATACACACTCACTTTCAGATCCATCTTAACAATTTGTGTTTCATTTGTAGTTATTTCAGTTCAACTCTCTTTGAAATATTTAGTAGTTAGCAAAAATCTGATTCTGTGTTAAACATTTATTTGTTTTGTTTGTCTTCTGAATGTGATTCTCCTCTCCTCTCCTCTCCTCTCCTCTCCTCTCCTCTCCTCTCCTCTCCTCTCCTCTCCTCTCCTCTCCTCTCCTCTCCTCTCCTCTCCTCTCCTCTCCTCTCCTCTCCTCTCCTCTCCTCTCCTCTCCTCTCCTCTCCTCTCCTCTCCTCTCCTCTCCTCTCCTTTCATTGCTTGCCATAGGATCTGTCTAAGGTACATCTGGCTAAAGATAAACCACTTAGACCTGACCAGGAAACAGACTCCTCCCTCATTTTAACTGGTTCAATAAAACCTCTTATGGATCCGCCCCTTTTTTTCAATTTTGGCCTAAAATGACATACCCAAATCTAACTGCCTCTGGCTCAGGACCTGAAGCAAGGACATGCATAATCTTGATACCATTTGAAAGGAAACACTTTGAAGTTTGTGGAAATTTGAAATTAATGTAGGAGAATATAACACATTAGATATGGTCAAAGATAATACAAAGAATAAAAACACATGTTTTTTTGTATTTTTCTTTCAAATGTAAGAGAAAGGCCATAATTAATTATTCTAGCCCCGGTGCAATTTAGACTTTGGCCACTAGATGGCATCAATGTATGTTCAAAGTTTTAGACTGATCCAATGAACTATTGCATAGTATTCAAAATGTTGTCAAGACTGCCTAAATGTGCCTAATTGGTTTATTCATACATTTTCAAGTTCATAATTGTTCACTCTCCTCAAACAATAGCTTGATATTCGTTCACTGTAATAGCTACTGTATATTGGACAGTGCAGTTAGATTAACAAGAATTTAAGCTTTCTGCCCATATCAGATATGTCTATGTCCTGGGATTTTTGTTTTGTTTCTGACAACCTCATACTAATCACATTAGCCTACATTAGCTCAACCGTCCCGAGGTCTGGACACCGATCCTGTAGAGGTTAATGAATATGCAGACTAAAGCACCTGTGTAGCTTTCATTACTCATCTTCTTTCCTTTGTCCCTTACATTCTTCTGTTTTCCTCTCCTCCTTCAGCCTGGTTTTGCTGGTGTTCCTCAACATGATGCTGTTCTATAAGCTGTGGATGCTGGAGTATTCTGCACAGCATCTTACCACCTGGCAAGGGCTGCGGATACATGAAAGGTACGCTAAGTCGCTAACCACCCATAGGTTTTTGGCATTATGCCTATTGCCTACATAATACTATAATTGATATGACTGTGTACTTAGTCAAACCCAGACTGCATATGCCTGTTTAGTTTCATCTGAAAACCACATGGGCTTCATCCTGTTTTCCCAACCTCAAAAAACAATGCTGCAGAATTGCCCCTGAACAATACTTAGCTTTGAGTTGCTCTTGGCCGTGGCATCTGGGTGTGTTTGACAGTATGTGTGTATTTCTGTCTAGTAAACTGCCCCAGACGCAGATGGAGTGGGCCCAGCTCCTGGAGTCCCAACAGCTTTACCATGACGCTGAGCTGCAGAAGTGGAGAGAGATCATCAAATCCTCAGTGGTACTATTAGACCAGGTAGGGAACAGTGGTACTATTGAACCGTGTAGGGAACAGTGGTACTATTAGACCAGGTAGAAAACAGTGGTACTATTAGACCGTGTAGGGAACAGTGGTACTATCAGACCAGGTAGGGAACAGTGGTACTATTAGACCTTGTAGGGAACAGTGGTACTATCAGACCAGGTAGGGAACAGTGGTACTATTAGACCAGGTAGGGAACAGTGGTACTATTAGACCAGGTAGGGAACAGTGGTACTATTAGACCAGGTAGGGAACAGTGGTACTATTAGACCAGGTAGGGAACAGTGGTACTATTAGACCAGGTAGGGAACAGTGGTACTATTAGACCTGGTAGGGAACAGTGGTACTATTAGACCAGGTAGGGAACAGTGGTACTATTAGACCAGGTAGGGAACAGTGGTACCATCAGACCAGGTAGGGAACAGTGGTACCATCAGACCAGGTAGGGAACAGTGGTACTATCAGACCAGGTCGGGAACAGTGGTACTATCAGACCAGGTCGGGAACAGTGGTACTATTAGACCAGGTAGGGAACAGTGGTACTATTAGACCAGGTAGGGAACAGTGGTACTATTAGACCAGGTAGGGAACAGTGGTACTATTAGACCAGGTAGGGAACAGTGGTACTATTAGTCCAGGTAGGGAACAGTGGTACTATTAGTCCAGGTAGGGAACAGTGGTACTATTAGTCCAGGTAGGGAACAGTGGTACTATTAGTCCAGGTAGGGAACAGTGGTACTATTAGTCCAGGTAGGGAACAGTGGTACTATTAATCCAGGTAGGGAACAGTGGTACTATTAGTCCAGGTAGGGAACAGTGGTACTATTAGACCAGGTAGGGAACAGTGGTACTATTAGTCCAGGTAGGGAACAGTGGTACTATTAGTCCAGGTAGGGAACAGTGGTACTATTAGTCCATGTAGGGAACAGTGGTACTATCAGACCAGGTAGGGAACAGTGGTACTATTAGACCAGGTAGGGAACAGTGGTACTATTAGTCCAGGTAGGGAACAGTGGTACTATTAGTCCAGGTAGGGAACAGTGGTACTATTAGTCCAGGTAGGGAACAGTGGTACTATTAGTCCAGGTAGGGAACAGTGGTACTATTAGTCCAGGTAGGGAACAGTGGTACTATTAGTCCATGTAGGGAACAGTGGTACTATCAGACCAGGTAGGGAACAGTGGTACTATTAGACCAGGTAGGGAACAGTGGTACTATTAGTCCAGGTAGGGAACAGTGGTACTATTAGTCCAGGTAGGGAACAGTGGTACTATTAGTCCAGGTAGGGAACAGTGGTACTATTAGTCCAGGTAGGGAACAGTGGTACTATTAGTCCAGGTAGGGAACAGTGGTACTATTAGTCCAGGTAGGGAACAGTGGTACTATTAGTCCAGGTAGGGAACAGTGGTACTATTAGTCCAGGTAGGGAACAGTGGTACTATTAGTCTAGGTAGGGAACACAGAGGACAGATACAGTTACAAGCATTAACACAAGGCTAAGAATCAAATCCTCTAGGTTTTTGTGCAGGGTCTCAAAGTGTGAAAGATATTTCTCATAAGAACCTATGATTATAGTTACTTGCAAGGTTTTAATGTTTTCTGTTTCCCTCTACAGATGAAAGACTCTCTACTGAACCTTCAAAGGGGAATTGGCTTAAGGGAGTACAGCTCAGAAGCTGAGGAGAAAAGAAGCGGTTACAACTGACATACGAGCTTAGGCCATGAGGGCATAGTGTGCAATATCGGAACTGTTTGTGTATATGTCTGCAAACAAAACAATGAGAGACAAGAGACCAACCGACTGCCAGGCAAGCTGGCCCCAGTGTGACAGGGACCGCCTACCGGCTGCCGTCCCCCAGCTCAGAGGTCATGACCCCGCAGGTCAGGACGTGCCCCTATCACAGACAGGAATTGAACAGTGGGGTTCCCACAGCACTGAGGCATCGTGGGAAGGCAACAGCTCCGCTTACCTTGACACCACTTCTGTCTCTTATTTTTCTTTGTCTTTTAATGTTGGAAGGACATCGTACTGTCAGCCATTGCCACATGGGGAATGGAGGACAACAAAAAGCTCAGCATGTGATTTTACTCATCACCTTAACTCCTCTCAATGAGGTGGTCTCCTTCCTGCTCTGTGAGTGTCTAAAGACAAACAAAAGAGGAGAGATAGATGAGGAAAGGGGACCTACAGTCTCAAGACTTTCTACACTCCCTTGACTGTTCCAAACCGATCCTCCCCTACAGGTCCCCGCTGCAGTGTCCCTTTTATGAACTCCTCTGATCGTGGCCACAGATCATGCTCTAGAGTAGCAGGATCACCAGCAAATATATATTATAGAGTATGTGTATGTGCGAGCACATTTCCACTGAAATGTCTCAACTGCCTTGTTTTTGCCCCGGGCTCAACAGTGCATCAGGGCTGGTTTCCCTAATCACCTAGAGCTAGGCTGTTGTGTTGGAATTTGCATAATGATTTACTTAGGTGGAGGAGGTTCCTTCTCACAGGTACTCAATAAAGAGAAACGTTAAGAGATTGCAGGATGTTGTTGGGGATAGAGAGGATATGTAATGTGGCGTGTCAAAACATCCATTCTTGGTGGCAAATGGATCTCCTGTTAACAACAGGAATTTATGGAATTCAGAGTCTTCTTGAAGGTTTATGAATGAGCTTTACGTGGTATTGCCACTATTGTACTAGTTGGGTAATGCAGTTCATTGTCCATCAGACTTATCAGTTGTGGAACAGTATTTTGATCCATTTTTAAGAATGATAGCTAGCCTGTAACTTCTATTTTCAAAGTACGGCAACAATACAGAGCTTTTATTTATCAGTTACTGGTGATTTGTTTGATGCACAGTGTTAATTAGTTCCATTATTTGTTGCACATTTATCAAAATGAGTTTGTACTGATCCATAAGACCCGAGAATGTAGTACAACTTGACCCGTAGTCTTTTCTGTAGGAAAAGACAGCATGCACACTAAGTCATTGATACTTGAAAAAGGGATACTGCAGCAAGACAATTAGGGAGACCTGTGTTCTTATGTAAGTGTTTTATTACTAAACTGTGACTATATCTCTTAAAAATGTTTGAGGATGAAAAAAATTATATAAATATATTTGAAATATATATATATATTTCAATATTGAATATTTCAAGATATATACATAGCATATATTAATTGTTTATTTATGTATATAGGAAAGTTATCAAAGCTCTAGCTGGGTACAAGAATCTATAAAGAAAACTGTTTTCTTCAGAAAAGCATGCCAGATATGTCTGTGACATGTCTAGTATGCATGTGTGCTTGAGTGTACTGTATGTTTCTGTGTGCGTGTGTGTGTGCACATGTGTTAATTTATATAGTGTGACATTTCTATCATTCCACACATGGATGCGTCTCAACATTTAATTTCTGGCACATGTAGCCAAACTGCCTTTTATAATGCCCATGCGTTTGGATGCAGCCTTGCATTAGCCTCTCTGGCTAACAGTTTACAATCAGCCCATATGGACATCTCTGTGTCCATGCCAAGTGGCTTGACTCAACCACACACACACACACACACCCTCTTTGCTTATCCATATCAACAACCTGCATCCCTGCTTATTCCAAATCATATACACACCCCCACTCTCCTTGTCCAGTGTTTGGGTTGGAATCTGTACACAATTCAATTGAACCATAACAGAGGGTAGATAAAGCCTTCAGAAGATGTCATTCATTTTCAATGAGCTATTTATCATTGATTTATTGAAAGACAAGTAAATACCTGCTGGATTAACCTCAGGTAGGCAATGTCCCTAACCCCTAGCTGCAGCATGAGCTCAGTGATAAAATCACTTCCAAAAAGAGAAACAGTACTGCACTTTAAAGACCTTCCAAATAGTGAATGAAAGAAATTCAGTGGTATTGCAGCCCTTATGTTATAGTGAAACGGAAGCCCTTTTTGCATTCTAAAAAGTATTATGTTTATCCAATATAAGAGAATGCTATACTCTGTATCTTTGATTGAAATTTCCTTTCAACACATTTCTGTTCACTTGATGATGTAATTACATGATTTTGTGAGTGACTGTTCTCTTAAATATTTCAGGGTTAGACAGGACAGGAGTGGGTTGTGCGTGAACTGTAGAGGAGTGGATATCTATCTCTTTAATGCAGGGGCGTCAAACGGATTTTGCCCCAGGGGCCGCATTCGGTCCTCAATGAAGGAGTGACGTTTTGAAAATGTGTTATACAGTATTTACTCGCAATCAAAATGTGCAACAAAGAAAATCATCTATTCTGACTGTCTAGCTTTAATTTTGGTGATTGATAACAAGCTGGACACAGTCAAGAAACTGTATGAATGAAAGTCCATTATATGATTTCTACACAGTTTCGATTTGGTTTTAGTCGTTTTAAAGTATGTTGAGAATGTTTGACTCCCCGGCTTTAATGTGTGCTGGCGTTGCATTGGTGAGTTACTGAATGAGTGATCTCTCATGACAGACTATAGGCTAGATTCTAGTTCTGGGTTTCCACGGTTACTGAATGAACATGTTTTAGGCTTGGCTCTCCTGCAGCGTGTCATATGATGACTTTTAATATCACAAGGTGTATTATTGATCATTTGTGAAAATCTTAAGATCTGAACAACAGTGATTGGAAAGTATTTCTGTTTTATAGAAATCCCTTTCACAATCAAGCTATATCATACTGAAAGATGTGAGGAGGTTATGTTTCAAATATGTGATTATATTTCATATGTGAAAATGTGATTTGAAATGCTTTGTTTATTTTTAAAGTGTATGGACTTTTTGAGTTATAAAATTGCTTGGATTTCTATATTTATTTCAGTAATTGAAATGGAACATTTCAAATAATCTGAAAGAAGCACGGTAACATACCCATTGGGTTTCTCATGTTAGCAACTAGAATGTCTCCATAAGATAGGTGTATTAATTGTCATTCATTCCAAATGTTAACTTAAAGTCATCTAATTCTGAAATTCATGACAATACCACAAAACATTACAACTAGTTTATAAGTATGGAATTAGCTGTTATGCAGAATTATAGCATGTTATGTATCATATGAGTAAACATCTTATGCTCGTGCTTATGAACTAGTTATAAGGGTATGGTTGATGTTTGTTTATGCAACAAGCTATTATACCATAGTGTAACAATATTCATAGAAAACACAGGATATTCAATCATATTATTCAGCATTACAAGCAATCACCTAAAAAATAAAACTCATGACCCCTTATAGATCTGATTAGCTTTTTTTTTTTTTTTTTCACACTCGCTCTAACATATTTTGGCATTAGCAAGTATGATTGTATGATTGCTATTCTGTCTCTAAAGCTCTGTAACCAAGGCTCCAGAAGTCTTGACAGCGCCATTATGTTGTCATCAACACTGCATACATTGTGTGCTTCACTGACTACATTAATTGAAATATGCCTTGCTGAATCTCTGGCTAACTTACAGGAGTCCCAACCTCCTTGAAAATGACTACTGAACACTTCTAACAAGTGTGTCTTGGCATTATCTTACTGTGTAGCTCAGTTCAAAAACCTAATGTTTTGTTTTTTCGACCTGTTTTGATCTGTAAAATGATTCTTAATTAGATTTATATATGGTATACTGTACGTATACGTTGTGTATATCTGCAGTCTACACACACTGACAAGAGAATCAAACCTGCGCTGTGCGTGGGTTTTGACTTGCCAATGACTTTGCCTAATAGAGACTAAGATAAAGTGGCTTTCTGGTAGATGTGAAGTTGAGATTGGAGGTATGAATAAAAATTGAACAAAAAGATTCAAGATTGTGACGTTTCCTCTTTTAAAAAAGGTGTTCTCCATGATGAAGCCTACAAGAACTACATCAGCAACAACTGAACATGCAGGGCAAAGAGGGGAACATTGGTGAGTTAGATTCTGGGGTTCTTGCAGTTTTGGTTAATAACACATTTTATCAAGCACACCTGGACATACTATATTTAATCTCTGTTAACCCAGAAGTAATATTTAGCGTAATTTGGTCAGCTGTGTGATTAATTTGTGTTTATACCGGTTAGAACGAAGTCTCCACCCTTGCAAAAGGAAACCAGAGACACAAAAACCCAGACACGTCACAGGGGATATGAAACTGAAGCATCCGTTTAGAACGTTTTCTCAACACCTAATAATGTTCTCATCGATTAATTAAACATCTGTGCACAGTCGAAATTGGTTTGTGCACACGCTCACTTCACAGAGGAGCCGTTCCCTAACATCAATATGCAAATGACTGATTCTACAATAGGATCACGTAGGATCTCCCTAGCTCATGCTTGTCTTCGCCCCATCTCCTTACTGGTTCTGCCCACTATGCTAAATAGCTCCAGTGTAAACGACACAGATGAACTAACTATGTGGTTAGTTATAAATATATTTCAAGAAACGCTCAGCCATGCCCCGGTGGCATGCTAATGCAATTATTATTTAGGCCACAAGATGGGGACATGGTTCATCTACGCATCTAAGTAGGCTGTCAATGAGGGACAGATTTACGTGTTTTTTAGAATAATGCCATCCCACGCTTGTAGTATGGATACATATTTACCTGACTAATATACGCTATGTAACCTGTAAAATAAATGTACATCTAGCACTATAGTGTGTGGGTTGTTCCTGCTTCAGCCATTATTCTACAACACATCAGTAATTAATTTGTACAGAAATCCCCATGCGCACAACAAATTATTACTCATACCTTCTCAAAATGTGTCAATATTTTGACCATCAGATTTCAGACTTCACTGTTCTCCTTGCAAAATCAGTTCCTTATCCTCAAAGAACTTTCTTGACATTCAGAAATGTGTATTGTGGGAACATGTTGCGGGAACATGTTGGACCCACACACACCAATGTAATACTGATATATTTCTGCACTTTTTCTCATTCAAAATTGTATATGGGTATTTCTATGAAATATTGATAGAAATTAATAAAGTGTATGTGTTGCTATTTTGGAACATATCAGGAGGATAAGTAAGGTAAGACCCAGATTCAGCCCGTGTCAAAGTAACAATGTTTATTACAGCAACAGAGGCAAAGGTACAGGAAGGCAGGCAGGCACAGGATCGGGTCAGGCAGGTCGGAAATCAGATGGGGCAAAGGTACAGGACGGCAGGCAGGCTCAGGTAGAGTGGTCAGGCAGCAGGTTCAGGGTCAGGACAGGCAACCAGGAGTTGACAGGACAAAGGCTGGTAAGCTTGACAAACAAGATGAACTGGCAACAGGCAAACAGAGAACACAGGTATAAATACACAGGGGAAGATGGGCGACACCTGGATGAGACAATCACAAAGACGGGTGAAACAGATCAGGGTGTGACAGAACAAGCTAATGTCTTACATAAAGGCCTTTTCAAGGTAATTGAGATACCCATTTTAAGAGAAACATGGTATTTTGAACCTCCACATTTTAAGTATGTAATTTTTATCTCTTTGAAGTTATATTTAATTTGTATCACAGTAATGTATGAAATAATTAAATACAAAATGTCTTTAATACATTTTGTTTTACAATATTTACCCAAATATATACAAGACATACGACATAAATAATGAAAGTTATATTAAAATATATTTATTTATTCAAATAAATATACTTTTGAAATAAACATTTTAAGCAAAGAAAATAAAAAACTAAATAGAGAAATCCACCAGATTTTCAATGGGTGAATGCCGCAGCTCTTGTTGTCAAGGCTGGCCTGCCAGACAAATATTGTCTGGCCGAAGCCACCACTGAAGGGACTTTTGGGGCGTAACTTCTCATTATGGCGCGGGAGTAGAACTACAGTAGAACCACATCTGTGGCAGCATTGCCGCTACTGTTGATGCTTCTGATTTAGTATAAAACTATTGAATCCATGATCGTTTCAAAATATCATCTGAATTCAGAGGGATGCCGTGCAGTCCCTTTTTATAGTCCCATGGGGATGACGTCACAAGTGATTTGCTTTGTTGGTTGTTGCATCATGTGAATGTGATGACGTATTTCACTGACGCGGAAAGCTGTAAATAGCGCGGGTTCAGCCGCTCAATCTGTATAGTTTGAAATATCATCTATCATCATAACGCCCAGACGCAGACGCTACTCTCGTGCTCGTCCAGTCCCTAGGAGGCGCAGACACAGGACTGACTGTGAGGCATAGGAAGTGTGGGAGCAAAAGGAGGATTTAGGATGTGTGAATTTAGGCTGTGTGGGGGCAGAATGAAGCGTTGGGCTGTATGGTAGCAGAGGAGGCGTTAGGCAGTGTGGGAGAGATCGGCAGCCCCCCCCCCCCCCCCAAAACCCAAATATCAATAAAAAACAACAATAAAGAAATAATACTAATTTTAGGAACTCAGTCCGGCTTTCAACTTACTCCTAAAGTTGTAACAGAATGCACAAGGTGCAATTTCGAAATTGGGTAGTGCATCATCAGCTTTCCCCTTGTCATGTCAGTCATTGCATGCATACCTTACTTACAAAGCTATTTATAACTTCTCAGAAATGTCCAGATCAGCTAACGTTCTTTAGCTAGGGGACAGTAGAGTACAGTAAAGAAAAGTATAGGGTACTGTATTCCTTCCAACTTTACTCTAATGTCCTCTATCTACTTTTATCCGGAGTCACTTACAGACCAGACCGTGCATTCAACTAAGGTAGATAGATACACAACAACATATAATAAATAGTCATAGCAACACAATAAAATTCTGTAAACCTTACTGAGAATGTTATTCTAGTTGGAATGGTCTATTGGTTTATTTTATAGGTTTGAACATAATTGCTGCCAGTTCTAACATAAGTGGATGTGACAGAAGGGAGCAAAAATAAATATTCTGTTGCAATCATCAGTTGGCTCCTCTTTTCTTATATTAATGGGCTTGAAAAAATATTATTGTAATATCATGCTTACTTAATTGAAAATATACAGTAAGTGCAGTTGAAATTTAATCGTAGAATCAATGACAAAAAAAAATACGTATTTTCAAAGTAATTTTTTACTTTCAACATCCGGAAAATAGTTTTTTTTTTAAATGTATTTTCATCTTTCATTCAGCACCTAAATTGCACCTGATGGAAAATATGTCTAAAATATATGTGTTACTTCATGTTGCTTACTGGGATATGACTAACGATACCATTGATGATAAGGGTTAATGGCCAGTTCATATCTCTTGATCCTCGTATTTATCGTCATATTTCATTCAAAATGTCCCAATGAAGCATGCCATCAACAGGATGACACCATCCGGCCAGCCTCAACCCACAGTATTCGAGTGTGCATGGCTGGGGAAGATGTATAGTGCGTAAAAGTAATGAGAAAATACATAGGGAATGGGCTATAGCCATCCCACCAAGACACACAGCATTCTTCATCAAATGACAATTGAGGCTAGTTTGCAAGGGGTGGATGAAATCCTGACTGTGATATCAGAGCCAATAGACTGTGGAGGAGGGCGGAGCACACCATTCTACGTCTGACAGCTACGAAATAGAAAATGTATAGCGCACAGCCACAGGCACTCATGCTGCAAATAGGCAACCAGCGTTATAGCCTAACCTAAATGCAAAGAAATCAGCTTGGATATCCACATGTGCGATGAAGAACAAAAGTGGTTGCAACAAGGGGGGGTCAAAAACTACAAGATAAGGACTTGAGCAAGAATATTTTGTAAAAATAAATATTGCAAGTAATTCAGGTGTTTCTATCAAACCATTGGAAAAGGTTTTGGAACCATGTACGGTGCCTTTTCTTTCCCAATGACTGCGGAGCGCATTCGGAATAAGGAGCGTATGGAGGCCAGTCTGACCGGACTTTGTGAGCTGGAGATCCGAAAGCAGAGGCAGGAGTGCCTGGTCCTCGGTGCTCTGGCCCTGGGGGAGCCCATGCCCGAAAATTACACAAGGAACGAGCTATCGGGTTTCAGCAGTTGGGGGCAAGAGAACTTGACATTGAGACGTCATCTGGTAAGACGTTAAAAGAGGTGGAGGTAGTTTGGACATTGTTGCCTTTTTATGTGACACATATATAGGCTAATTCACCTCGTAGGAACATTGTTGTAGTGCACAGAATGGCTACTCGACCAGGGTGGTCGGTCGCCACCGCGATTAACCCCCAGTTTACCCCTAGGCACTATAGAGGGATAGGCTACGTAGCCTATATAAAATACGATTTATTTTCCCCCGTTAGTGGACAATGCATTGGTGGTGTGCGCCTATTGTCCAGCGACGAAACTTATCTGCAAGAAAAGTTACTTAACTTGATTAATAGTATCCCCATCTGAAAGGATCTAATCGTTTCCATCCTTCGGCTGCAAATATATGCCTTGGGGAAACGGAATGGGGGGTGGAGCACCCGTCTTTTGGAGTCCACTGTTTAATGACCCATTGTTCCCTGCATGTTCCCTGCATGGTCCTACATTTATGTTGTATTTTACTTAGCAAGTGTTTATACATATTCATTCGTTGACTTTTATTTTTCAAATGAGTTCACAACGGGAGCTGATAGGACATGTGAATAGTTAAATTTGTATTAAATACATTTTCATGTGATATTAATAGTATAGTATCATATATGATATGATTTAGATATAAGTTATGAGGCACGTTTCTTTAGACTGTGGTGATTTTCGTTGTCCTTGTGGGAACTAACGTTAGTTTATAGGCAGGGATGTACTATGCTGCCAGAGGTGGGCGTGATGCGTGTCCCACCACTCAAATCACCTCGCGTACGGAGAATCCGACCATCCAACCGATGTCATCCCAAATAAGAATAAAAAGAGCGTTAACTATCCGTGATGGCAACTATTACGCATGCTTAACATTAGCCTATTATAGAGAAAATGGGCTTTTGTAAAAAAATATATATCTTCAAACAATACATGTTTTTCTTTTGAATGAATGGGATGTAACAGTTATTTCCTTACGCCCAATTTTCAGCCCTCTTATCTTTAAAAAAAAAAGAAAGATATACAGGCTAGTAGCCTTTAGACTATACTACACCATCGACTCGCACACGGCCCACTGTTCTCAATAGAACGCTCCTATGAAAGAGGGTGAAAGAAATTAAAGCAGCCGCCTCCCTCTCCTCCCAGCTTCCCCCCGCGATCCTCTCCTCCGCCGCTGCCCAAACAATAGGCGCATATGGAGAGGAATACTAATGCACACGAGGGCCTCGGTGTGCCGACAGGCGAATCATGCACCTCGGCCGCCGCTTTGAATGCACAACTGGAACACATCACCCAATAAGATGCCAACGCAGAGCAAACTGGCTCCGCTTCGACGGTGATGGTGAATACTATTTTTTACACTGTGCGACGAGTGACTGCCCCTAAATGCCGCACATTTTCTCACGTTTCATTAAGTCATTCCGGTCGGTCCATTTGAGGGATCTGTAAATTTGGATCGATAGATACTGACAGATATTAACTTAATTGTCTTTCCAAGCATGCAAATAATTTTGCAGAAAATTCCTTGGAGATTATTGGTTGGAGAATTGTGTAACAAGAATGTCTAATTGAACCCCCTCTATTGAGCCCTTCAAACATCACTTCTCCATGTGTTTCCCACTGGACCCAATCTCATATTGCATGTAGAGAGTCTATGTTGTGTGGTGTTTTTAAGGCAGGTTCACACAGAAGCTACTGACCCATGTTGCCCTCTCTTGGGAGTGTTTGGGACAGTTACCTTGGCCTTTGCTTTTGCCCCAGGGCCTCCTGTCCTGTCTATAGGCCCAGAGGCCCAGTGTGTAGTTGCTGATAGCCATGCCATGCCAGACAGCAGCTGGTAAAGCACAAGACATTGACCCCACTCTGAGCCACCATGCTGTGTGTGTTTGGAGAGTGCAAGCATTAGCAAGCCCGTGTGTGCGTGTGTGCTTAGATTTGTGTGTGTTCGAGCGCATACATCTGCGTCTCTATTGATCTATGTGCTTGGCCTCAGTGTGTGGTGATTTGGGCATGTCTAAGACGCTGTGTGCCCATGTCTTCCATAGAGTGCCACATCATTAGTGTGAGTGCCACATCATTACTGTGAGTGCCACATCATTAGTGTGAGTTCCCTTCTCAGCGGTGAATGACAGATGTCTGGGTGGGTGAGAGCTGCCTGGGCCCGGGGCTTTGAGTGACTGATGTCTGGGTGGGTGAGAGCTGCCTGGGCTCTGGGATTTGAGTGACTGATGATATGGGTAGGTGAGAGCTGCCTGGGTCTGGGGATTTGAGTGACTGATGATATGGGTAGGTGAGAGCTGCCTGGGTCCGGGGATTTGAGTGACTGATATCAAATCAAATCAAATTTTATTTGTCACATACACATGGTTAGCAGATGTTAATGCGAGGTAGCGAAATGCTTGTGCTTCTAGTTCCGACAATGCAGTAATAACGAACAAGTAATCTAACTAACAATTCCAAAAAAACTACTGTCTTATACACAGTGTAAGGGGATAAAGAATATGTACATAAGGATATATGAATGAGTGATGGTACAGAGCAGCATAGGCAAGATACAGTAGATGATATCGAGTACAGTATATACATATGAGATGAGTATGTAAACCAAGTGGCGTAGTTAAAGTGGCTAGTGATACATGTATTACATAAGGATGCAGTCGATGATATAGAGTACAGTATCTACGTATGCATATGAGATGAATAATGTAGGGTAAGTAACATTATATAAGGTAGCATTGTTTAAAGTGGCTAGTGATATATTTACATAATTTCCCATCAATTCCCATGATTAAAGTGGCTGGAGTAGAGTCAGTGTCATTGACAGTGTGTTGGCAGTAGCCACTCAATGTTAGTGGTGGCTGTTTAACAGTCTGATGGCCTTGAGATAGAAGCTGTTTTTCAGTCTCTCGGTCCCAGCTTTGATGCACCTGTACTGACCTCGCCTTCTGGATGACAGCGGGGTGAACAGGCAGTGGCTCGGGTGGTTGATGTCCTTGATGATCTTTATGGCCTTCCTGTAGCATCGGGTGGTGTAGGTGTCCTGGAGGGCAGGTAGTTTGCCCCCGGTGATGCGTTGTGCAGACCTCACTACCCTCTGGAGAGCCTTACGGTTGAGGGCGGTGCAGTTGCCATACCAGGCGGTGATACAGCCCGCCAGGATGCTCTCGATTGTGCATCTGTAGAAGTTTGTGAGTGCTTTTGGTGACAAGCCAAATTTCTTCAGCCTCCTGAGGTTGAAGAGGCGCTGCTGCGCCTTCCTCACGATGCTGTCTGTGTGAGTGGACCAATTCAGTTTGTCTGTGATGTGTATGCCGAGGAACTTAAAACTTGCTACCCTCTCCACTACTGTTCCATCGATGTGGATGGGGGGGTGTTCCCTCTGCTGTTTCCTGAAGTCCACAATCATTCCTTAGTTTTGTTGACGTTGAGTGTGAGGTTATTTTCCTGACACCACACTCCGAGGGCCCTCACCTCCTCCCTGTAGGCCGTCTCGTCGTTATTGGTAATCAAGCCTACCACTGTTGTGTCGTCCGCAAACTTGATGATTGAGTTGGAGGCGTGCATGGCCACGCAGTCGTGGGTGAACAGGGAGTACAGGAGAGGGCTCAGAACGCACCCTTGTGGGGCCCCAGTGTTGAGGATCAGCAGGGAGGAGATGTTGTTGCCTACCCTCACCACCTGGGGGCGGCCCGTCAGGAAGTCCAGTACCCAGTTGCACAGGGCGGGGTCGAGACCCAGGGTCTCGAGCTTGATGACGAGCTTGGAGGGTACTATGGTGTTGAATGCCGAGCTGTAGTCGATGAACAGCATTCTCACATAGGTATTCCTCTTGTCCAGATGGGTTAGGGCAGTGTGCAGTGTGGTTGAGATTGCATCGTCTGTGGACCTATTTGGGCGGTAAGCAAATTGGAGTGGGTCAAGGGTGTCTGGTAGGGTGGTAGGGTAGGGTGGAGGATATCTGGGTGGGTGAGAGCTGCCTGGGTCCGGGGATATGAGTAACTGATGATATGGGTAGGTGAGAACTGCCTGGTCCCGGGGTTTTGAGTGACTGATGATATGGGTAGGTAGGAGCTGCCTGGGCCCGGGACTTTGAGTGACTGATGATATGGGTAGGTGAGAACTGCCTGGGCCCGGGACTTTGAGTGACTGATGATATGGGTAGGTGAAAGCTGCCTGGGCCCGGGACTTTGAGTGACTGATGATATGGGTAGGTGAGAACTGCCTGGTCCCGGGGCGTTGAGTGACTGATGATATGGGTAGGTGAGAACTGCCTGGGCCTGGGACTTTGAGTGACTGATGATATGGGTAGGTGAGAGCTGCCTGGGTTCGGGGATTTGAGTGACTGATGATATGGGTAGGTGAGAGCTGCCTGGGTCCGGGGATTTGAGTGACTGATGATATGGGTAGGTGAGAGCTGCCTGGGCTCGGGCCTTGTCCCGTAATGTCTTCTTTAACCTAGCTTCCCACTGAGCTGGAGGCTCTGAGCAGCTGTGTCACCTGAGCACTGACTGACTGAAGTCAAGCTGGATAGAGTCCATTCAGAGCCTGTTGTCCTTGCTGGGGAGGCAGACCACAGAGGATGGCGTGTGCAGCCTGCATGCCCCATTCACTCCTGTTATGTAAACATGGTGTGTGTGTGCGTGCATGTCTGTGTAATGCCACGAAACTGCCTGACTGCTCCCCTTCCATCCCTCTCTCCACCGGAGAGAGCACAGGATGCAGTCAAATAGTAATGACACCAGGCAGTGTGCGTTATGAGATCAAGAGGCGTCAATTAATAATGCAGCAGCATCAAAAGTATCGTCATGAAAGGGAGCTGCCAGAGACCCCTACAGAGCTACACACTCTGGAAGTCAGCTATGTTTGTGTATGTGTCCTGTGTGTGTGTCCTCAAAGCTTTGTTTGTGTTCTGTGTCATTATGTTTTAATTAGCCAGCCTAATTGTCACAGTGTCTGCTAGTTCTAGATCCATGTGAGCTTGCCGGAGGACCTAGGCCTAATGATCAATTGGGTGAAAGTGTGTCATGGATATATTGATTTCCAATACACTCACTTCCTCCTTCTTTCCTTGTATTATTTATTTTGCTCGCACTCATGTAGCTATAAAACCTGGAGATCTCTTCCACTCACCTATTAGTAACCACCATAATACAATGGTTTCATGTTTGATATTAGTTTAGTGACAGAAAGCATATCTCCAATAGGTTTCATTGCATAATAGATGCTTGGGTAGACACAGCCTGGCTTGGGTATTTTGTCTCTTCGCAAACACAGAGCTTCTATCACACTGATCTACTCTTGTCTGCCTGAGAAAAATGACCCAGAATCCCAGAAATTATTTCAGCGCTGCTGTGACCAAAACAGCAGCCAACCTCATGACCAGATATGGTGCTGCTTGTTGTTTTTTGACTCAGCATCTGAATAGGAAAGTTGGGATCTACAGTATATGGAGTGTTTTTATACTGTCTAGCTCATTATGTTAGCTTGCATTGGTATGATGCTGGTTTGGCTCAGGTAAAGGTTGGCTCCTTATTCAAGGAAGAATTTTCCCTCCCTGCCACACTGATGGAGTCAGCTTGCTGCTGAAACCTTGGTCACTTTTAATAAATCCTTTGCATTCCAGCAGTGTACAGCTACATCCTTTTTTAAATTAGCCCCTTACACACACACACACACACACACACACACACACACACACACACACACACACACACACACACACACACACACACACACACACACACACACACACACACACACACACACACACACACACACACACACACACACACACACACACACACACACACACACACACACACACACACACACAGCAGTTCCTGTCAGTTGTCTAACAGCCTCTCCATCCCCAAGACTCTTGTAATGTAGAGGAGGTCACAGCATTTTGCTGATATCTGTTAAAATTACATAATGTAGCAACAGTCATTTAAGGCAAATTGAAGTGTGTGTGTGTGCTGGGGACACCATGCGTAGCTAGTGTGTGTTGGCTGTGAGTGCTCCTCAGATGACCTGAAATTGCCTGGCTGACTTGAACAAGCATGTCCAATTGCACTTTTTCTTCCTCCCTGGTGTATGATTTGTGTGTATCCTGCTGCGTGTGCATCCACAAAAATAACAGCTCAACTAGAGGTCGACCGATTATGATTTTTCAATACCGATACTGATTATTGGAGGACCAAAAAAAGCTGATGCCGATAAAAAAAAAAAGTTTTTATTTGTAATAATGACAATTACAACAATACTGAATGTACACTTATTTAACCTAATATAATACATCAATAAAATCAATTTAGCCTCAAATAAATAATGAAACATGTTCAATTTGGTTTAAATAATGCAAAAACAAAGTGTTGGAGAAGAAAGTAATATGTGCCATGTAAAAATGTGTGCCATGTAAAATATGTGTCATGTAAAAAAGCTAGCGTTTAAGTTCCTTGCTCAGAACATGAGAAAATATGAAAGCTGGTGGTTCCTTTTAACATGAGACTTCAATATTCCAAGGTAAGAGTAGGTTGTAGTTAATATAGTATTTTTAGGACTATTTCTCTCTATACCATTTGTATTTCATATACCTTTGACTATTGGATGTTCTTATAGGCACTTTAGTATTGCCAGTGTAACAGTATAGCTTCCGTCCCTCTCCTCGCCCCAGGAACACATCGACAACAGCCACCCTCGAAGCAGCGTTACCCATGCAGAGCAAGGGGAACCACCACTCCAAGTATCAGAGCGAGTGACGTTTGAAACGCTATTAGCGCGCACCCCGCTAACTAGCTAGCCATTTCACATCGGTTACACCAGCCTAATCTCGGGAGTTGATAGGCTTGAAGTCATAAACAGCTCAATGCTTGAAGCATTGTGAAGAGCTGCTGGCAAAAAGCACGAAAGTGCTGTTTGAATGAATGCTTTCGTGCCTGCTGGTGCTTACCATCGCTCAGTCAGACTGCTCTATCAAAAATAAAATCATTGACTTAATTATAACATAATAACACACAGAAATACAGGTCATTAATATGGTAGAATCCGGAAACTATCATCTCGAAAAGAAGACGTTTATTCTTTCAGTGAAATACGGAACCGTTACGTATTTTATCTAACGGGTGGCATCCATAAGTTTAAATATTCCTGTTACATTACACAACCTTCAATGTTATGTCATAATTACGTAAAATTTAGGCAAATTAGGTGGCTCAAACTGTTCCAAATACCCTGACTCTGCGTGCGATGAACGCAAGAGAAGTGACACAATTTCACCTGGTTAATATTGCCTGCTAACCTGGATTTCCTTTAGCTAAATATGCAGGTTTAAAAATATATACTTCTGTGTATTGATTTTAAGAAAGGCATTGATGTTTATGGTTAGATACACATTGGAACAACGACAGTCCTTTTTCGCGAATACGCACCGCATCGATAATATGCAGGACACGCTAGATAAACTAGTAATATCATCAACCATATGTAGTTAACTAGTGATTATGATTGATTGATTGTTTTTTATAAGATAAGTTTAATTCTAGCTAGCAACTTACTTTGGCTTACTGCATTCGCGTAACAGGCAGGATCCTCGTGAGGCAGGTGGTTAGAGCGTTGGATTTGTTAACTGTAAGGTTGCAAGATTGAATCCCCGAGCTGACAAGGTAAAAATATGTTGTTCTGACCCTGAACAAGGCAGTTAACCCAGTCATTGAAGTCATTGAAAATAAGATTGTGTTCTTAACTGACATGCCTAGTTAAATAAAGATTCAATAATGGTGTAAAAAAAAATTATATAATAATAAATTGTCCCAATCGGTGTCCAAAAATACAGATTTCCGATTGTTATGAAACTTGAAATCGGCCCTAATTATCAAATCAAATTTATTTATATAGCCCTTTTTACATCAGCTGATATCTCAAAGTGCTGTACAGAAACCCAGCCTAAAACCCCAAACAGCAAGCAATGCAGGTGTAGAAGCACGGTGGCTAGGAAAAACTCCCTAGAAAGGCCAAAACCTAGGAAGAAACCTAGAGAGGAGCCAGGCTATGTGGGGTGGCCAGTCCTCTTCTGGCTGTGCCGGGTGGAGATTATGACAGAACATGGCCAAGATGTTCAAATGTTCATAAATTACCAGCATGGTCAAATAATAATAATCACAGTAGTTGTCGAGGGTGCAGCAAGTCAGCACCTCAGGAGTAAATGTCAGTTGGCTTTTCATGGCCGATCATTAAGAGTATCTCTACCGCTATCTCTACCGTTAGTACATGATTCCATATGTGTTATTTCATAGTTTTGATGTCTTCACTATTGTTCTACAATGTAGAAAATAGTAAAAAATAAAGAAAAACCTTGAATGAGTAGGTGTGTCCAAACTTTTGATTTGTACTGTATGTCTTGAGTTTGTGTGATCATGCTTGTGTATTGGTCTGTCTCAGAGTGCGCTCCAGAGCTCCCCCTGGGGGCTGATGCTGGCACTGGAACAGCAGGTGGGCGAGCTGAGAGTGGACACAGATGATGTCACCTATGAGGGGACCCAAGGGGACAGTCGGCCCAACTCAGGTACTCCTCATGCTACCACCTTTCAATTCTCTGACCTCTGAACTTTAACCTCTGATCCACATCAGAGGGGCATTGTGTAGTTATATTTTTCTTAATGTAGACACTTTAATTAAACTTATTTTTTGCATGTTTGACCCATGTTCTGTATATTTTCTGTGTACTTTTTTACATGAATTGTGGCCCTATATTTCACTGAGGTACATATATAATGACTAACATTTCATTCGTTTTGACAAAGGTTGTTTTCATACCCTTCTTGCTACTGTTAGTTGTTCTGTGGTTTGTCAAAGGGACATAAAATCGGAAATGAGTTTTGTCAGCATATGGTTTGAGAAAGCCTGATAGCGGTCTAATGTGTGACATCATCTGTGTTTCCCAGGGCTCTATGAGTTGAGTGAGAGCCAGTCTCCAAAGGGGCATTCCTGTCGCTCTGACTTCCTAGAGCCCCACCCTGGCTGGGGCTTCAGCAGCACAGAGAGGCCGAAGTCTCTGGGTGAGTTCAGTTCCACTCTCCACTTTGAACAGCTCTCTTTCAACCACAATAGGGTTCATGGTATCATAGCAACAATACCATGGACTGTCTTTACTTTATTGCATCATTATTTTAGTTGCATTAAGTGCTCGTATCAGTAGTAAAACAAACCCGTCAATTGATCAATTGACTTCTCTCTGTGCTCTCTGTCTACAGGCTATGCCCTCCAGCTGACAGGTGAGAGTCTGATGGAGCCAGCCCCTCATGCTACTGTTCCCCTCTCCTTCGCCGCCCCCTATCCACACCTTGAGGGAATCGCTGAGGAGGGTACGTCCGAGGAGCCCTGGCAGTGGGACCTACACTGTGCCCAGGGTTGGGAGGATGAGGACCAGGCCACCCAGGAGGATTTCCAGCAGGCCATGAGGGTTAAAGGCTACATCCTGGATCTCATCCATCGCTACGCGCTCTCACCCCGGCCCTGCATGCCTCGTACCAGCCTGGGGCCTGACCCCTCCACCCCCTACTCCTCCAGCATAAACAGGCAGAGCAGCCTGCGAAGGAAACCTACTCTTCACACCTCCGAGCACTGCATCTCTGACCCACAGGACCTCTACCCTGACCCTGAGTGCCAGGCCTGGTGGTGTGACTCGCTAGACAGGGAGGAATGGGGGGGAGAGGCCCCATCCATGGAGAAGGACTGTTATCGGTCTTTACCCTACCCCCACTTCAGACCCCACTCCCTGGCCGGGGGCCATCCACCCTCCCTGGACCCCACTTGTGGAGCTCTGGACCCTTGTTTTAGTAGTGCGTCTGATTCCCCCAAGCACTACCCACTGCCCCACTCCCCGGCTTCATATAACCACTTGGTCAGTGCCCAGTACATCCCTGGGCAGGCCTGCCACACCCCTGTACGCTCCCCCTCACACTTTCCTCCAGAACGCTCCCCCTCACACGATCTTCTAGAGCCCTCCAAGCCCAGCCAAACCTTTGTGTCCCCAGACCAGAGCAGCTCAAAGCCCAGGGCCATGGGGAAGAAAAGCTATGAGGAGAGACAGAGCTCCAAGAAGCCTGGCCACAAGACCTGCCGCTCCCAGTCTGAGAACAGTCTGATGGGGAAGAGGGCTCTCCCTAAGCGCAGGTACAGCACAGCCGAGCACCCCCAGCACCAGAGGGGCCAGGTCCCATATGCAGGCCCCCAGCATAAGAACAATGCTGGGGGACGACGCTGGTGCTCCACCCTGGAGCTCAGCCAGGAGGAAGGGGAGACCCAGGGTGAGCAGGCCCACAGACGCCCACCTCGTAGGGCCCGCCACACCCAGGCCTGCTCTCATCCCAACCCCAACCACCACTCCCAGGTCCATGCCCAGCCTTGCCTCTCAGAATACCCAGAGAGAGCACCTCTGTGTCGGGGAGAGGAGGGCTATGTGCGGGCCGCCCCTGGGGAGTCAGAGTCCAGTATGAGTGAGGTGTACTCCCCTGCCTCCAGCTCTCTCTCCAGTGATTCTGATGAGGGGGGGCTGGTATGGCCCCAGCAGCTGCCCCCTCGCCTGGCCCCCTCCGCTTCCTCCTCCCCTAAGGCCTCCCCAGAGGCCTCCTCGCAGCCGAAGGCCTTTGTCAAAATCAAAGCCTCTCACGCCCTGAAGAAGAAGATTCTGCGATTCCGCGCCGGCTCTCTCAAAGTCATGACCACAGTCTGAGACATATGTCACTGCTTCTACTGCCCATATCCTGCACAGTTTAATCCTACATAACCTACAGTTTACACCCTCCGTCTACCTCTGCTGGTTCATCCAGCACTGTCATAAAAAAAAAATCAACTACTTTACCTTTGGGAAAAACTGATGTCTGTAACTGGCCTAAGATCAGCATCATGATATCATCTAGCTAAACCACATTTCACCATCATCAGAATGTGCATTAACCATCAACTCGTCTAATGAAGTCATCCTCTGATGGTTACACTGCCATGTCACACATGGACACCTGAACGTGAACTGCTACCTCTCTTCTCTTAGCTGCACCACCTTGCAGCCTTGACCTGAAGCCAATGTCTGTAGCACTGGCCATGTAGGGGGCGACTGCAGTGAGGGGTCAACACACACACACACACACACACACACACACACACACACACACACACACACACACACACACACACACACACACACACACACACACACACACACACACACACACACACACACACACACACACACACAAACACACACACACTTCTGTAAATACCTACCTGTGGCCTTGTTTGTATGAATGTAGTTTGTAAATAAAAGTTTTGTGGTCTCTTAAGCCATGTTTTTCATTTTACACGTTCTAGTATTCAACCTGGAATGGTGGACTCATGTTTGCCTACTGGATATTTCTCACACATAAATAGTTCTTTTCAAATCAGATATTTTTCAGAGCTGATCTGATTGGTCAAAAGACCAATTAGTGACAAAAAGATCAGAATTGAGCTGCCTGTGTAGTCATAGCCTCTCTGGCAGCCTAAATTGCTTTCCATGTGCAACATTGTATAACAGAAAGTGTACATCAATGTCGCCCCCCTGGGGTGTATCAGTAAACCTGCCCTAAACTTACAGCAATAATTGTTTAATCTTTCTCCAAACATCTGCTTCCGCATATTTTCACAGACCAAGTTATGAAAAAGTTGTTCATTCTGAAATGTAATGACATTATTCCATCACTTCGTGCATGATTGAGAGTATGGTAGAAAATACTAACCCTAACCTGGGCCTTACCCTTTTAACTTAAAAATAACTATGTCCCAAGGTTGAACCCCCTCATCTTTAGGCAAGCACAGAGCACAGAGCACAGAGCACAGAGCACAGAGCACAGAGATTGTGAATGATAAACAATTTAGTCACACTTTATTTGGATAGATTGTGCCTGTAGATGCTCTACAGATTATCATGCTATCAACAAACTATCTATTGATAAGCAAATGCCTGCTAAGCTTACGGTTAGGGTTAGGTTTAGAATAAGGGTTAGGTTAAGGTTAGGCCAAGGGTTAACTTTAAGTCAAGGATGAGGTTAGTAGATAGTTAGTCTAAAGCATCTACATATGAACTATGCAAATAAAGTGTTTGAAATGATTGCTAAGTGACACCTGTGAAATAAAAAATTGAGGGAATGCAGGGGTGGTTTATTGAGAAAGGGACACTGTTGATTACCACAGATGATATGTGAAAGAGAATATCTGCTTTAGGAATAATGTCAGGAGCCACTTGTGGATTTAACAGCTCGAACACAGTTCCACCTCCACACCGCAAAAACAACAACCTCTATGTGGATGTCAGCTAAAGCGGATCTGATCGAAAACAGCCTTTAAATACAGATAAAGCCAAATGTAATTGCCAAGTGTGATTGCTGCTGGAAACATATTACAGAGATAGTTCTGTTGCACAACACTGGATTAAAATCACATATCTTTTGTTTTTATATCTATATCACATATTTATTTTCAAATTTGAGAACATGGAGACATTGACATCAATACAACATCCCCAGTCCTTTATCGCAACCACCAAGGCATTTTACAAAAAAACTATATAATAATACAAAACATTAAATAACACAAAAGAGAAAAAAAAATACAATGGGTGTCACAATAACAGTGGAATCCTATCTGCACACCGTAGCCTCTGACATATGACATAACTGCCTATACTGAAAAAATTACAGCCATTCTCCACTAGCAGCTCAAACACCATCTGGCCCATGACAGCGTCCCCCAGTCCTGGCCCCGGGGACCCGAGGGGGCACACATCCCCGCCCCCACATTCAACTCGCTCGACTCCAGTCACAAGTTTGGTAATGAGTTGGTAAATTGAATCAAGTGTTCCATCACTTGGGCAAGTACAAAGACTAGCACCCTCTGGGCCCCCAGGACCAGGAGAATCCAGTCTATACAGTGGCTGGAGACAACAACAAGGCAACAGAGAACAGAATAGTAAATATAACAAAGATAAAACAGGTATGACAGTAACAGTGGATTCCTATTAACAAATCACAGCCACTTACACAGGACCTGACTGCCTATACTGAAATGTGAGAGCTAAACTATATGAAAAATAGGCTCTCTACATGTTCACTGAAAGGGGACCAAGTCAGGACAAACTTCTCTCAGGACCCCTGCACAAAATGTATCTAACCATTTCAAGTGGCAGAGATGACATCACATCCATAACGCACTACGTAAGAGAAGGAAGTCTTGCCGACCTCCAATTAAAAGAGGGTAAGACGGTAGATTTCTGTTGTCGTGGTTATTTCGTTCACACTTTTACTTTGTCACAATAATAATTTGCATGAGTTATGTTACGGGTCTCATTACCATTCCCCATAGACTGTCGGGCCAAAAGGGATTCGTAACACTCATCAATAAGCTAAGGACCCTGGGACTTAACACCTGCCTCTGCAACAGGATCCTGGACTTTCTGACGGGCTGAACCCAGGTGGTAAGGGTAGTTAACAACACATCTGCCACTCTTATCCTCAACACAGGGGCCCCCCAGGGGTGCATGCTTAGTCCCCTCCTGTACTCCCTGTTCACCCATGACTGCGTGGCCAAGCACGACTCCAACACCATCATTACGTTTTTGCCGACGACACAACGGTGGTAGGCCTGATCATCTACAACGATGAGACAGCCTATAGGGAGGTCAGAGACCTGGCAGTGTGGTGCCAGGACAACAACCTCTCCCTCAACATAATCAAGTCAAATGAAATGATCATGGACTACAGGAAAAGGAGGGCCAAGTACGCCCCCATTCTCATCAACGGGGCTGTAGTAGAGCAGGTTGAGAGCTTCCTTGTTGTCACCAACAAACTATAATGGTCCAAACACACCAAGACAGTCGTGAAGAGAGCATGACAATGCCTATTCCCCCTCAGGAGACTGAAAAGACTTGGCATGGGTCCTCTGATCCTGAAAAAGTTATACAGCTGCACCATCGAGAGCATCCTGACTGGTTGCATCACCGCCTGGTATGGCAACTGCTCTGCCTACAGAGGGTAGTGTGGAAGGCCCAGTACATCACTGGGGCCAAGCTTCCTGCCATTCAGGACCTCTATACATGCGGTGTCAGAGGAAGGCCATAAAAATTGCCAAAGACTCCAGCCACCCTAGTCATTACCACAGATGATATCTGAAAGAGAGTTTAACACAGTAGTGGTGGAGAGGAAGAAGACTTGGATGTGGGGATAATAAGACACCAAAAAAGCATTTTAAAGAGCAACTTGATTTCATACAAACTTTTATTTCAACACAAATACATTTATTTACAAGATCAGTATTATTTATTTTATTTCTTATATTTCAACTATTCATGTTGTGGTGTGCTCATTAAGAGTTGTTATCTAAGGGCTGAAACATGACATATTTGTCAAAATGACATATCTATGACAATGAACTAAAATCAAAACTAAGATCTTGTTGGGTGGTCCTTTGCATGGGGTGATTCCCTTCAACAATCAGTCTTCCAGATAGATGACACAGACACAGGAACCTTGGTATAAAACTCTTTAGTAATACAATGCAATTGCAGACAGAGATTCACATACAGAGTACCTCAGTAGTCCATAGTAAAGATTTGTATGGCGAAAAAGGAGACAACAGTCTTTATACAACCTACCGTCAATCATATCTTAATTAAGGCAAGGGGGCACTATTTTCACGTCCGGATGAAAAGTGTGCACAAAGTAAACTGCCTGCTACTCAGGCTCAGAAGCTAGGGTATGCATATAATGGTGCATTTGGATAGACAACACTCTAACGTTTCTAAAACTGTTAAAATTATGTATGTGAGTATAACAGAACTTATTTGGCAGGCGAAACCCCGAGGACAAACCATCCAGGAATTTTATTTGTGAGGTCACTCTCTTTTCAATTGGTTTTCTATGGGGAACTAGATTTATGAGGGACCTGGTTGCAGTTCTTATGGCTTCCACTAGATGTCAACAGTCTTTAGAACTGTTTTCCTTTTTCCATTTCCTTTCTGGGAGTCGAGCCAAGTGCACTGTTGTGTTAGGTTTGCACGACCTGAAATCTTGCTCCACTTCCATTTTATCCGCTATTGAACACGGTTTATTCCGTCTTAAATTTTATAGATTATTTACGTTTAAAAATACCCAAAGTTTTATTAGGAAAGTTGTTTGAAATGTTTGGATCAAGTTTACAGGTAATTTATTAGAGACTTTGTAGTCATGTTGCGCTAGTTGGAACCGGTGTATTTTCTGAATCAAGAGCACCAAATAAATTGACATTTTGGGGATATAACGACAGAGTTTATCGAACAAAAGGACCATTTGTGATGTTTAATGGACATATTGGAGTGCCAACAGAAGAAGATCTTCAAAGGTAAGGCATGACTTGTATCGTTATTTCTGACTTTTGTGTCGCACCTGGCGTGTTGAAATATGATTTTCATGTCTTGGTATGCTGGGCGCTGTCCTTAGCATGGTTTGCTTTCGCCATGAAGGCTTTTTGAAATCTGACACTGTGGCTGGATTAACAAGAAGTTAATCTCTAAACTGATGTATAACACTTGTATGATTTCTGAATTATTATTATGAGTATTTCTGTTTTTGAATTTGGCACGCTGCTATTTCACTGGGTGTTGTCAAATCAATCCCGTTAACCTCTCTGGGACATGTGGGACGGTAGCGTCTGGCCAAAAGCCAGAGAAAATGCAGAGCGCCAAATTAAAATAAATTACTATAAAAATCAAACTTGCATGAAATCACACATGCAAGATACCAAATTAAAGCTACACTTGTTGTGAATCCAGCCAACATGTCAGATTTCAAAAAGGCTTTTCGGCGAAAGCAAACAATGTTATTATCTGAGGATAGCACCATAGTAAAGAAAGAGAGAAGCATATTTTAACCCTGCAGGCGCGACACAAAACGTAGAAATAAAATTATAATTCATGCCTTACCTTTGACAAGCTTCTTTTGTTGGCACTCCAATATGTCCCATAAACATCACAAATGGTCCTTTTGTTCAATTAATTCCGTCGATATATATATCCATAAATGTCCATTTATTTGGCGTGTTTGATCCAGAAAAACACTGGTTCCAATTTACACAATGTGACTAAAAAATATCTCAAAAGTTACCTGTAAACTTTGCCAAAACATTTCAAACTACTTTTGTAATACAACTTTAGGTATTTTTTTACGTAAATAATAGATACAATTGAAGACGGGATGATCTGTGTCCAATGCAGGAGGAAAACAAACTGTAGCATGCTTTCTGGTCACGCGCCTCTAACAGTACACTTCAAGTGACCCTCGTTCAAGATTGCCGTACTTCTTCATTACACAAAGGAAAAACCTCAACCAATTTCTAAAGACTGATGACATCCAGTGGACGCGATAGGAACTGCAAGAAGGTCCCTTAGAAATCTGGATTCCCAATGAAATCCCATTGAAAAGAGAGTGACCTAAAAAAAAAATCTGAATGGTTTGTCCTCAGGGTTACGCCTGCTAAATAAGTTCTGCTATACTCACAGACATGATTCAAACAGTTTTAGAATATTCAGAGTGTTTTCTATCCAGATCTACTATTAATATGCATATCTTATCTTCTCGGGATGAGTAGCAGGCAGTTGAATATGGGCATGCATTTCATCCGGGACGTGAAAATACTGCCCCCTGTCACCAAGAAGTTAACGGGATTGGTGCGTGAAGGGATCACTTAAGCAGTTAACATTGTTGCATTTGATTAGATACAAAGCATCTAAGATGAGAAAAACATGTCTACACTGTGGTTTTTCACTCTACTATCTCGGCCTTGAGCCTATCAGCAGGTGCAGACAATTCTCAGCTAAAGCAGTACATCTCCATTTACCCAGTACTTTTCCATCATTACGCATTGCAAGCATACAAAGGTTATCACATATATACAGTAATCATGGCACTGGTGTGACAGCTCTAATGCAGTTCCACCTCTCACACCACCAAAACAACCTTATTGGGGATGTCAGCTAAAGCGGATCTGATTGAATAGAGCCCTTAAATACAGATAAAGCCAAATGTAATTGCGCAAATGTGATTGCTGGCGGAAATATATTACAGAGAGGGCAGAAGTTCCTGTTCTGTTAAACAACACTGGATTCGAATCACGTCTCCCAGCACTTTTTAATGTCACAAAACACTCTGACTCAGCAGGTTCTCATGGTTTACACACACACACACAGAACTTTACATTATATTCATCTCCTGGGTTCTTTCTGATGTGCTCTTGGATATGCTCTTTCTGGGTAGCGGCTCCTCGGTGGCGAAGTTTAACATACTGCGCAGGGAACGATTAATACTCTGCTTAAAGCCTCGTCCCAGACACACATAGATCAGAGGGTTGAGGCAGCTGTTACAGTAGGCAAGACAGAGGGCCAGGGTGTGGGCCAGCTGTATGTTGGCGCTGTGCGATGAGTGCCGGGGGGTCAATAGGATCAGGAAATCCAATATGTGCAGTGGAACCCAGCACAGGAAGAAGCTCAGCAACACAGCAAAAATGACCCTCAAGGTGCGTCTGGAGCGCACCTCACTCACCCTTCCAGACCCCACCCCAGACCCCCGCCCGGCCTTGCTATACACAACCCAATGACACGCTACGATGGTGATGAATGGCATCACAAAACCCAACAGGAAGCGTACTGTAGTGATAGTCCAGGCGCTAACTATAGTGTGAGATCCCAGGCACTCTGATTTACTGGTGCTTAGCTGGACCTCCTTCACGTAGACAAACTGGGGGATGCTGCCCAGCAGGGCCAGGAGCCACAACCCGACACATACCCAGGCGGCCTTGCGTGGCCTCCTCCAGTTCTGGCACCACACGGGCAAGCTGACCAGCAGCCAGCGGTCCAGGCTGATAAGTACTAGCAGCAGCACGCTACAATACATGACCTGGTAGATGAGTCCCTTGAGCAGCTTGCAGGCCACGGAGCCAAAGGGCCAGTGCTGGTCCATGGCCAAGGGCACCATGAGGAGGGGCAGGGACAGGCAGCAGAGCAGGTCAGCCAGGGCCAGGTTGAGGAACCACAGAGAGGTGACTGAGCGCGGCATGCGGAAGCCTGTCACCCACACCACCAGAGCATTGCCCGGGACCCCCAGCAGGAAGACCAAGCTATAGAACACCAGGGCGAACAGGTGACGGGGCCCCAGCACAGGACCAAGGTCCTCAGGCTCGACGAATTCCCATTCAGTGAAGTTCAGGAGGCTCAACTCCTCATCAGTGAAAATCGAGCCCAAATCATCCATGCTTGGAGATGACTGTTGAGGGGAAGGGAAAGACAGTAGTATGATAGTTCCTATAATAGCATTGTATCAATACAATAATACAGGTATTCTTGAAAGACGGGACAATCTCAAACTTTTTTAAAATATGTATTCTCATAGGACTTATGTTAACTCCGTCAGACACCTTAAAAGGAATTACATTTTTACATTTATTGTCCAACAACCTGATTTTGCATTGTCCTTATGGGGTATTGTGTGCAGATTGATGAGAAAATATATATGTAATCCATTTTAGAATAAGGATGTAACGTAACAAAATGTGGAAAAAGTCAAGGGGTCTGAATACTTTCTGAATGCACTGTATGTTGCAGAACAGTGAATAAATATTTTTTCTGAATATTGACAAGCCACTGATGGAGGTGATCCTTGAAACAGACATATTTGTACCTCTAAAAGTAAAAGTTAAGTACAATTATTTGTAATGTATAGAAAATTGTTCAATTGAAAATCCTCAGTAAAAACAGGTCTTTCAGCACTCTGACAGAGAACATTAGACGAGATTATGTTTTACGGAGTTGACAAAAATGCATTATTCTTCATCATTCAAGTGATATACAAAGTAGAAATGTTGTTTTTCCTCAGTTGCTTTATGATACCAAAACCTAATTAAAATAAACATATTTGAACCAAAATTAATTCCTATCTTAAAACCATTTCATTGATTTTATTGAGTTATAGTTCATATGAGGAATACAGTCTATTGAAATAAATAAATTAGCCCCTAATCTATGGATTTCACATGACTGGGAATTGTCCCCAATTGTGTTCATTATTCCTGCCCATACCTCTGTTCACAAAGTTGACATCAGCAACCCTCTCGCTGACAACGCCATACACATGGTCTACGGTTGTGAGGCCGGTTGGACGTACTACCAAATTCTCTAAAATAACGTTGGATGTGGCTTATGGTAGAGAAATGAACATTAAATTATCTTTCAACAGTTGTCGAGGCCCTAATCCATGGATTACACTTGACTGGGCAGGGGTGCAGCCATGGGTGGACCTGGGAGGGCATAGGCCCACCCACTGGGGAGCCAGGCCCAGCAAATCAGTCAATAACTACAGACAGAAATACTCCTCAAAAAATGTTGTTCAGTGTATAAGGGAGATGGAGTTTGTGTGCGTGTGTGCGTGCGTGTGTCCGTCCCCTGAGTGAGTTTGAGACTTAGTGTTTGTCCCCCCCCCCCCCACTACCATTGGTAGCTACCATTTCTCAGTAAAGTACTATATTTATCCTTAACCACTGATTCCTTGTCTCTTCTCTGCACCTTGGTCCAACCTCACCACATCACAAACCATGGTGATTTTAATATTGTTTGTTTAATTCTATCAAAAGTAGAGCACATTACAGGCCACCTCGTTGCACCACATGTAATGAGGACATGAAGGATATTATGGTGGAGCTGACCGGGCTCATTCCTGATTCATTTAGGATTTCAGAGTAATCTGACGGAGGTAACCAACGGCTCTGTTCAATCTGTCTCGTTGAAGCGTAACAGCTTGCACGCTAGAAATGAAGGTAATTTCTGTTTTAGCCGACATACTGTATGCAGCGTTTACAGTGAATGCAGTCTCTGCTAAAGTGGGAACATTGCCTTTAAATTTCAATCAAGTTGTAACACTGAACTTCTGCATTGAATAACCTCACACTCAACGTCAACAAAACAAAGGAGATGATTGTGGACTTCAGGAAACAGCAGAGGGAGCACCCCCCCTATCCACATCGACTGGACAGTAGTGGAGAGGGTAGTAAGTTATAAGTTCCTCGGCATACACATCACGGACAAACTGAATTGGTCCACCCACACAGACAGCGTCGTGAAGAAGGTGCAGCAGCGCCTCTTCAACCTCAGGAGGCTGAAGAAATTCAGCTTGTCACCAAAAGCACTCACAAACTTCTACAGATGCACAATCGAGAGCATCCTGTCGGGCTGTATCACCGCCTGGTACGGTAACTGCTCCGCCCACAACCGTAAGGCTCTCCAGAGGGTAGTGAGGTCTGCACAACGCATCACCGGGGGCAAACTACCTGCCCTCCAGGACACCTACACCACCCGATGTCACAGGAAGGCCATAAAGATCATCAAGGACAACAACCACCCGAGCCACTGCCTGTTCACCCCGCTATCATCCAGAAGGCAAGGTCAGTACAGGTACATCAAAGCAGGGACCGAGAGACTGAAAAACAGCTTCTATCTCAAGGCCACCAGACTGTTAAACAGCCACCACTAACATTGAGTGGCTGCTGCCAACACACTGACTCAACTCCAGCCACTGTAATAATGGGAATTGATGGAAATTGATGTAAAAATATATCACTAGCCATTTTAAACAATGCTACTTAATATAATGTTTACATACCCTACATTACTAATCTCATATGTATATGTATATACTGTACTCTATATCATCTACTGCATCTTTATGTAATACATGTATCACTAGCCACTTTAAACTATGCCACTTTGTTTACATACCCTACATTACTCATCTCATATGTATATACTGTACTCGATACCATCTACTCCATCTTGCCTATGCCGTTCTGTACCATCACTCATTCATATATCTTTATGTACATATTCTTTATCCCTTTACACTTGTGTGTATAAGGTAGTAGTTTTGGAATTGTTAGGTTAGATTACTCGTTTGTTATTACTGCATTGTCGGAACTAGAAGCACAAGCATTTCACTACACTCGCATTAACATCTGCTAACCATGTGTATGGGACAAATACATTTGATTTGAATAGAGCCTCAAATCTCCGGACACATTGGTTCGGAATCAGTTTTGAGAGAAACATTATTTGAAGTCAGAAGGCAAGAAATGACATAAGATCTCTCTTCAGTTCGTTTGAATTAATGCACATTATTAGGAGAGATATGCATGTACTGTATGTATATATTTGCAAAAATATATATGGGAGTTTGGAAGTGATGCAGACAATTACATTGATAGAAGCTACAATCTATCTGCAATATCTACAATCTATCTGCAATATCTACACTTAGCAGAGTTTTGAATTGGGATCCTTTGCTCTGGATAATGGCATTTCTGGGCATAGAGCCCATATGGAAATGAATAATATTGAAAATATTTTGGAATTTCCTGAAGCAAATCTTTCCCCTTTAAAAATGCTGGGGTGATTCCTTTTGCCACGGACCTCTATGCTGGGGTGGTTCCTTTCTCCACAGCCCTTTAAAAATAAGCTCAAATAATGCGACAAAATCTTGTTTTTTTCCAACTATAAAGTTTCACTGCCAGACAAGGATTGTCCTGACTTTCAAGAATCCCTGAATGGAATGGTATAATTGTTAAAGCATTGAAAGCAAGATCTTGGTTGGGTTAAATGCATAAGACACATTTCAGTTGAAGGCTTTCAGTTGTACAACTGACTAGGTATCCCCCCTTTTACCATTACATACTATTATGATGACTTGCTAGTTGTTTATTCACACAGTTTTTTTTTTTATTCAATCCGTAATTGTCCATATCAAGACCAAGGTAAATAACCATAGGAAATGAACATTTAATTAATGCTGGAATAGCTTAGTTGTGATAACAGGGTTAAACAGGATTTGAAATTGAGGAATAACACAAGCACACTTTATAAAGTGATACAAGACCAGTCAGCATTTTACATGACATTCAAGTCATTCACGTGCAAAATACCTCTAAAATGAAATGATTTCAATCAGATAATCAATCACGGAACACTGTAAAATTAAGGTTACAATTAAGGTTGTACTTTACCTTAGATTTCAGATTTATGTATCGACGTCTTCTTGTAGATGACTCCGCACACAACCAGAAAAAATAGGAACTGTTCTTCTTTAGCACAATTTCTGTCCACAGACACCTCACCCAATCATGACCTGACCTCCTTATGATCAGGAATTGTAAAAATGTCAACGCATTGCCAAATATAGAGGGAGAGATACAAACACAAATGACATAGTACTGGTCATGAGAACACCTGAGAACTGAACTAACACCCATATAACTATATAGACATACCCAGTCTACCTATGTGGGCAAAGACGCAACCCCCACTAAATATTATCACACTGATTAGTAAGAATTCAAAAAATAAGAAATCTGAGCATCTCTAGTTTGTATCCTGATAAGAGCTTGGCAGCCCTAAAGTGTTATAGGTTAGGATGTCAAGGTCATGGGTGACTCCAAAGAATTAGTGTCCACTTTATCTCTGAGCCCTTAGCTGTTTCCATATTTATGCCTGTCTTTTCTGGGGTCTCCCTGAGGACAGGCTGGCACTCCTTCACAGTGAAGTTTGACCCTGTTCCTCACTATTATCTGATTGTTGGCGCCCCCCCCCCCCCCCCCCCCCCCCCCTCTAGTGCTGTGGGGGCTGTGCTTTGGCAAAGTGGGTGGGGTTATATCCTCCCTGTTTGGCCCTGTCCGGGGGTGTCCTCGGATGGGGCCACAGTGTCTCCTGACCCCTCCTGTCTCAGCGTCCAATATTTATGCTGCAGTACTTTATGTGTCGGGGGGCTAGGGTCAGTTTGTTATATCTGGAGTACTTCTCCTGTCCTATTCGGTGTCCTGTGTGAATTTAAGTGTGCTCTCTCTAATTCTCTCTTTCTTTCTCTCTCTCGGAGGACCTGAGCCCTAGGACCATGCCTCAGGACTACCTGACATGATGACTCCTTGCTGTCCCCAGTCCACCTGGCCGTGCTGCTGCTCCAGTTTAGTTTCTGCCTTATTATTATTGGACCATGCTGGTAATTTATGAACATTTGAACATCTTGGCCATGTTCTGTTATAATCTCCACCCGGCACAGCCAGAAGAGGACTGGCCACCCCACATAGCCTGGTTCCTCTCCAGGTTTCTTCCTAGGTTTTGGCCTTTCTAGGGAGTTTTTCCTAGCCACCGTGCTTCTACACCTGCATTGCTTGCTGTTTGGGGTTTTAGGCTGGGTTTCTGTACAGCACTTTGAGATATCAGCTGATGTACGAAGGGCTATAGAAATACATTTGATTTGATTTGATTTTGATTTGATCTGATACTAGCTGTGTGCTACTCTATCTGCTCTCTTCATCCCTACATGGCTTGTTGATGAATACTGGATAAGAATCCTCATCTGAGCTCTCAGACTCAGTGCTCTCAACATTTTGCTGCTTTTGCTGGGGTGGTTCTTTTCTCCACATACCTCTATGCTGGGGTGGTTATTTTCTCCACAGACCTCTATGCTGGGGTGGTTCTTTTCTCCACAGACCTCTATGCTGGGGTGGTTCTTTTCTCCACAGACCTCTATGCTGGGGTGGTTCTTTTCTCCACAGACCTCTATGCTGGGGTGGTTCTTTTCTCCACAGACCTCTATGCTGGGGTGGTTCTTTTCTCCACAGACCTCTATGCTGGGGTGGTTTCCCGGGATAATTTGCATTTTCTCAAGCAACAGTTCATCACTGGTGTTAATTTTCTGGAGATGCCCCCTCATCTCCACCGCACTCATCTCCGCCCTGACGTTATCGTTGTTAATCCAGTAACAATGGCTCTTGACTAAATCTGTGCCATATTTCAGTCCTGATTGGGAACGAGCTGAGGCTGATAACACTTTCTGGGACTAGTAAATCCAAAGCGGACTCTCCCGGCTCATGTGTTACCTTAGTCAACTTGTGATACAGTTCAGTAGCATCCTTCTCTGCATAATGTGTCCTCAAGATTTGCCTTAGTGTGTAGAGTGTCATGTCTGTTTTTCCCTCCAGATAACTTCTCATCATAAGCCCTGGGCTCACAGCTCTGATTACTGCTTCTATGATGTCTAATTCACTGTATCCTTTTCTCAGTCCATTTTCAATCTGATATTCTAGGCTGCTGAAGCTGAGCTTATCTTTCTGATTCTGATCTGTCCATGGATTTTAAAGACTTTATGACTGGGCATACTCCACTCTCTCTCTGTGGTGTGTGCCTTGCTGGAGCTGGGCCCACCTCTCTGCTGGGCTGAGGAGCCTCTCCCTCTTTTCGTCCTGCCGCAGCTCCTGTCTCTCCGCTGGGTTCGCTGTCCACTCTGGAACTCTGTTCGATTTCATACAATGTTTCCCTCTCTTGACTCATATTGTCCTACTCACTTGGCAACAACGACAATGCAGGCAATGGCAAGATAGCTAAAATTGGTTTGGTGGTTAGCCCGGTAACGTTAGCTAGCTGGCTACTCTCCCAATGTCTCTCACTCGTTGTCCGTTCAAGGAATATGGGCCGGTGCTCACATAAAAATAAATCTCAGCAGTGCTCCAAATTTGTTACCGTTTCTATGAGCTTAAAATATAAACTCCGATGTAATATAATTTTAATAATGTTAGCATTGTGTAACAGCGGTTTACAGCCTTTTATGTTTGTTTTTCTTCCTCTACCCCAGTGTACTTAAACTTTTCTTCTTCATTTCCCATGGGCTTCACCCAAGTAAAACACCAGTTGCTGGATACAACTGTATTAATCCCCTTACAGTGCATTCGGAAAGTATTCAGACCCCTTCACTTCCACATTTTGTTACGTTACAGCCTTATTCTAAAATAAATTAAATACATTTTCATCATCAATCTACACACAATATCCCATAATGACAAACCATTTTTAGAATTTCTTGCAAATGTATAAAACATATCAAACTTACTTACATCAGTATTCAGACCCTTTGCTATGAGACTCGAAATTGAGCTCAGGTGCATCCTGTTTCCACTGATCATCCTTGAGATGTTTCTTCAACTTGATTAGAATCCACCTGTGGTCAATTCAATTGATTGGACATGATTTGGAAAGGCACACACCCGTCTATATAAGGTCTCACAGTTAACTGTGCATGTCAGAGCAAAAACCAAGCCATGAGGTCGAAGGAATTGTCCATAGAGCTCCGAGACAGGATTGTGTCAAGGCACAGATCTGGGGAAGGGTATGGGATGTTTTTCAGCTGCAGGGACTGGGAGACTAGTCAGAATTGAGAAAAGATGAACGGTGTAAAGTACAGAGAGATCCTAGATGAAAACCTGTTCCAGAGCGCTCAGGACCTCAGACTGGGGCGAAGGTTCACCTTCCAACAGGACAACGACCCTAAGTACTGTCATGAAGTTGGCCTGAGGGGGGAGGTTTATGACCCTCATAAATACCTTTCCCCTTTTTCCTCTCTCTACTCTACCGATGTGACTATTGAAGATCCCTTTGTTACTATTGACTATTGAAGAAAAAAAAGTGGGCTAGGAGAGGACGGACAGAGTATCCATTCTACCACACTCCAGTTCACCACTAGACAGTCTTCAGAGGACCAGAGATCCATGCTGGTCCACCCGGACTCCCATCTACGAACAATCTACCGGAGTGCAGCTCAGAATAAATATGTTTTTGCATTCTCCTTTTTCAAATGGGCGGTTCTTTAGAATGCATAAGATACTGTATTTACGATAGCATAGCTGCCTACGGCCCGGTAGAGACACAAAACCTTTTTTGCTCCTCAGTCTTCCCACTCTTTCACTCAAACACAACCCACTCTCTTTGTGTAACCAGCCGTCATATCTGTTCTGTCCGCTAGGGATGTTTTCCTTTATGACATAATTTGTAATCAATGTATGACACATTCTGTGTATATATAATTCTGTGTGATTATTTGGGTATTTAGTAAATACATAATTAAACCCAATTTTGTATTGCTGATTCAACTTGTTAGCCAGGGTTCGTGAAGATAACCAATCATTTACAACTTTCAGATGAGACTAAATAAAGTGACGATTAAATATTGACTGCTATGGAGGTAAAAGATTACCAGGTCTTTAAGAGTTTATTTGGAAGATAACAGCTCTATAAACATTATTTCATCGTGCCCCGACTTTCTAGTTAATTACATTAACCTGTTTAGCTTAATCAGGTAATATTAATTACAGAGAAATTATTTTATAGAATTGCATGTCATATCACTTAATCCGGCATAGCCAAAGACACGACAATACACAGCCAATGCAAGAGGGGCTTCGGAACAAGTCTCTGAATGTCCTTGAGTGGCCCAGCCAGAGCCCGGACTTGAACTTGATCGACATCTCTGGAGAGAACTGAAAATAGTTGTGCAGCGACGCTCCCCATTCAACCTGGCAGATCTTGAGAGGATCTGCAGAGAAGAATGGGAGAATCTTCCCAAATACATGTGTGCCAAGCTTGTAGCATCATACCCAAGAAGTGTCGAGGCTGTAATCGCTGCCAAAGGTCCTTCAATAAAGTCTTGAGTAAAGGGGTCTGAAACCTTTGCTTTGTCAGTCTGGGATGTTGTGTGTATTAAGGGGATTTTTTTTCATACATTTTCAAATAAGGATGTAACATAACAAAATATGGAAAAAGTGAAAAGATCTAAATGCTTTCCGAATGCAATATATATTGTAGCCCAGGCCTACTTCTAATCAGGTAGAAACGATTCTACTTTTCACAAACATTTGAAAGGTAAATTGAGTCGTGATGTACTGTATATATACTTTTGTGCATAGCTTATCATATTTTTTTCAAAAAGGTGTTTCCCCTGAGCTACATTGCTAATGTTAGCAGCAATTAGTGTCATCATTGTTAATTTACACAGCAAGCCTTACAGAATCCTTGTCTAACTACACTACTAAATCTGAATTTCGCAACTTTATTGTAAGTCCTTACGCTTATTACAGTACTGTTACATAAAAAAAAACGTGACATTGTTCATATTTACAATTTGTTGGGAGTCCAAAGCTATACACACATGTTGAGAATGATGACAGCACCTGTACTGCACATAAGTTTAATATATAGCTGTATCTCCATATTAAACTGCCAAAGGCAGACACAATAACTGTGTTGTTCCCTTTTGATATCAACAAGTACCTTCAGGGTTTGCATGTGTTTACTCTTGTGGGTGCCCTAGCCTAAGCAACCAACTAGCTTTAATGGTTAGCCGCCCTGAAAAATATGTGTACTGTCTAAATAAAGAAAACAATTCCATAACCATTTTTGGACAACTTAGAATGTTGCACACCGCGTTCAGCCAAAGCATAGTTTTCCAGTTTTTTTCCAGCAGCTTGCCATTAAAGTTGGTTAAGTAGGAAAATGATGCCTTTACAGCCTGAATGGTGGATGCTTTATGCATAAGTTGGTCCACGGATGGGCAGAAGTGTATTACCGGGAATGCACATCAATCCTAGACAATAGTGCAAATCTAGCAACCACTATCGGGTGCCCATAAAAGTGTGGTCTAGGCCCAGGTTTTCCTAACTCGGTCCCCCCCGGGTGCACTTTAGTTTTTTTCCCTAGCAGTACACAGCTGATTCAAATAACCAACTCATTATAAAGCTTTGATTATTTGAATCAGCTGTGTAGTCAGTGGTGTAAAGTACTTAAGTAGTACTTTAAAGTATTTTACCTAAGTTTTTGGGGGTCAGTACTTTACTTTACTATTTATACTTTTGCTTTTACTTCATTACATTCCTGAAGAAAATAATGTATTTTTTACTCCATACACTTTCCCTGACACCCAAAATTATATTTTGATTGGCTAGCAGGACAGGAAAATTGTCAAATTCATGCACTTATCAAGAGAACATCCCCGGTCATCCCTATTGCCTCTGATCTGTTGGACTCACTAAACACAAATGCTTTGTTTGTAAATTATGTCTGAGTATTGAAGTGTGCCCCTTGCTATCTGTAAAAAAAAATATTTAAAAAAGGAAAAAAATGAAAATGGTGCATCTGGTTTGCTTTAATATAAGCCCTTTGAAATGATTTATACTTTTACTTTTAATACTCAAGTATATTTTAGCAATTACATTTACTTTTGATACTTAAGTACATTTAAAACCAAATACTTTTAGACTTTTACTCAAGTAGAATTTTACTGGACTTTCACTTTTACTTTAGTAATTTTCTATTAAGGTATCTTTACTTTTACTCAAGTATGACATTTGGGTACTTTTTCCACCACTGTGTGTAGTGCTAGGGCAAATTCCAAAACGTGCACCCGAGGGGTGCCCAGGACTGAATTTTGGAAACCCTGGTCTATGGGTATTCAACTCTTACCCTATGAGGTCCGGAGCCTGCTGGTTTTCTATTCTACCTGATAATTAATTGAACCCACCTGGTGTTCCAGGTCTAAATCAGCCAGTGATTAGAGGGGAACAATTTTTAAAAAGCAGTGGAACTGGCTTTGAGGTCCAGAGTTTAGTTTGAAAGGTTTAGGCCAGGGATGGGTAACTCCAGTCCTCGGGGCCTGGAGTGGTGTCACACTTTATCCGCATCCCTCGCAAACACAGCCGATTAAACTAATTTCATTCTAAACTGAAGAACATAATTCATTAATTGATTAGTTAATTATTGGAGTCACGTGTGCTAGCTGGGGCTGGCCCAAAATTGTGACACCAATCAGGCCCCTGAAGACTGGAGTTGCCCATTCTTGGTTTAGGCCAACACTGATAAATCTATCGCTTGTGGGAAAGCCCACAGCCAGGTTGGTATGTCTAACCCTTATGGGTGGAGTGCCATATCCCCTAACCTGGCTGACAACTCTTTGGACCACGTGGGGTGGCGTACCAGGCTACATATTAGAGGTCGACCGATTGCCTTTATTTAACTAGGCAAGTCAATTAAGAGCACATTCTTATTTTCAATGACGGCCTAGGAACAGTGGGTTAACTGCCTTGTTCAGGGGCAGAATGACAGATTTTCACCTTGTCAGCTTGGGTGATCCAATCTTGCAACCTTACAGTTAACTAGTCCAGCGCTATAACGACGTGCCTCTCTCTCGTTACATTCCACAAGGTGACTGCCGGTTACGCGAATGCAGTAAGCCAAGGTAAGTTGCTAGCTAGCATTAAACTTATCTTATAAAAAACAATCAATCATAATCACTAGTCAACACATGGTTGATGATATTACTAGATATTATCTAGCGTGTCCTGCGTTGCATATAATCTGACTGAGCATACAAGTATCTAAGTATCTGACTGAGCGGTGGTAGGCAGAAGCAGGCACGTCAACATTCATTCAAACAGCACTTTTGTGCGTTTTGCCAGCAGCTCTTTTTTGTGCGTCAAGCATTGCGCTGTTTATGACTTCAAGCCTATCAACTCCCGAGATGAGGCTGGTGTAACTGAAGTGAAATGGCTGGCTAGTTAGCGCGCGGTAATAGCGTTTCAAACGTCACTCGCTCTGAGCCTTCTAGTAGTTGTTCCCCTTGCTCTGCATGAGTAACGCTGCTTCGATGGTGGCTGTTGTCGCTGTGTTCCTGGTTCGAGCCCAGGGAGGAGCGAGGAGAGGGACGGAAGCTATACTGTTACACTGGCAATACTAAAGTGCCTATAAGAACATCCAATAGTCAAAGGTTAATGAAATACAAATGGTATAGAGGGAAATAGTGCTATAATTCCTATAATAACTACAACTTAAAACTTCTTACCTGGGAATATTGAAGACCCATGTTAAAAGGAACCACCAGCTTTCATATGTTCTCATGTTCTGAGCAAGGTACTTAAATGTTAGCTTTCTTACATAGCACATATTGCACTTTTACTTTCTTCTCCAACACTTTGTTTTTGCATTATTTAAACCAAATTGAACATGTTTCATTATTTATTTGAAGTTAAATTCATTTTATTGATGTATTATATATTAAGTTAAAATAAGTGTTCATTCAGTATTGTTGTAATTGTCATTATTACGAATAAAAAAAATTGGCAGATTAATCGGTATCTGCTTTTTTGGTCCTCCAATAATTGGTATCGGTGTTGATAAATCATAATCGGTCGACCACTACTACATATCCCTTGGCAATCACATAATTTAAACAATGCAATAAACATATGTAAACATTATACAATTACTAACTCTAGTATGGACTACAATGTACTCCAAAACCACTGTTGGGCCCTTGGAAATAGGGGAAAATAATAAATTAAGTAATGACTTCATGAAAAAATGACAAATGTCAGCAAAGTGTTATTTCCTTCTTTCCACAGATGAGTGTTAGTACTTTTCTTAAAATAAGCACTATTGATAGATAGTGTTAGATATTCTTCTTCACACAACTCCTTCAGATAACCCTTCTCTCTCAGAGCTGTCCTTGGTTTTATTTATGACATTTTGCATGGAACATTACACTACTGCCTAACTTAATCTTCAACGTTATGTAAATAAGTTATCTCCTTTCATTGTTGGACAATATTTGAACTGTGGTACCATTCTGTCCAGGAATCTGTTTCCTATTGACCTGTGACCCATGGTCTGTGAGTGGTTTCCTCGGGAAGATAGCAGGGGTTTAGGGGTGAGGTTGGTGACTCAGTTCAGGGCAGGTGAGCTGCTAGGTGGTAGAATAGGTGTTTCATCCCTGAACGCATCTGACTGGAGGTCTGTAAGACAGACATAATAATACATTATCAGAGAGTTAGAAAGAATGACTGATGATCCTATTGGTCTTTCATCTACGCAAGCAAAGAAGCATGGATTAAAGTAAGAGAGTCTGAAAAAAGAAAGAGAACAAGCATTTATAGAGAGATACAGAGATACACACAACATACCAATGAGTGATGTGTTCTGCTGGTGGTTGATGACAACAGACTTCTCTTCCTCCTCCTCTCCCCAGTCTGCAATGTTGGCTGGGGGGATACACTGCTCCAGGAACAGATCATCCTCCTCAGAACAGAATTCCATGTCTTCCGGGGGCCACCGTAACTCGCCACTCTCCACTTCGCTCATGTCCGTGGGCTCCACCATGATGGAGGGAAGCCGCTCCTTCTCTGAGGGACTGAACTGCTGCAGGTGATTGGGAGAGCCTTCTGGACTCAGAGACACCTCCACTGGTTCTGGGAAGATCTGGAGGCAGAGGGAGGGTCCACAGGTGGGTGATTGAATGTAGGCTGACATGGATGGTGACATTAATTCACTAGTATAGACACCTGTATTATAAACCTTATTAGAAGACCCATCATAATCTATTGATTAGCATGCCATTTATTAATGGTATTTGGAACGAGAAACATATATGTGATATTGAACATAGATGCAGAGGTTGGGTGGATATGTACCTGGAAAGGTAACCTGTTCTCATTATTCCTCTGCGGTGACATCTCGCCCATCGATGACTCCTGGGCACCAAGCGCCTCCATCCCTCTGTGTGTAAAAGATAGTTCTGCTAACTGATATCACACACAAAGTATATACTGTACAAAGCCACTGGGATGAACTACAGGAAAGCAGTACACTTAGACAGAAACACATTCACACTCAGCATTGATGCAACACTTTACATGGCTTAGTAGACAGAAACAAAAAGACACATCTTACTCATACTACACTGTACACATACACAATTCTGCATGCACAAGTGTCTCAGAAGGAATATATGCTATTGAGCTACACAAAACCTTGGATCAGGTGGTATTGATGTAACCCTTGTTAGTGCTGGCAATCCTGGCACCAGAGTAGACCCTAGATTGGAATATGTTCCGGGATTCTTCCTATGGCATTGAGCAGTACACCACATCAATCATTGGCTTCATCAATAAGTGCATCGATGACGTTGTCCCCAGAGTGACCTGGGGATAACCCCAACCAGAATCCATGGATTACAGGCAACATCCACACTGAGATAAAGGCTAGAGCTGCCGCTTTCAAAGAGCGGGACTCTAACCCGGAAGCTTATAAGAAATCCTGCTATGCCCTCCAACGAACCATCAAACAGGCAAAGTGTCAATACAGGACTAAGATCGAATCGTACTACACTGGCTGTGTAGTACTACACGGATGTGGCAGGGCTTGAAAACCATTACAGACTACAAAATGAAAAAACCGTGAGCTGCCCAGTGACACGAGCCTACCAGACAAGCTAAACTACTTCTATGCTAGCTTCGAGGCAAATAAGATTGAAACATGCATGAGAGCACCAGCTGTTCCAAATGACTGTGTGATCACGCTCTCCACAGCCGATGTAAGACCTTTAAACAGGTCAACATTCACAAGGCCGCAGGGCCAGACGGATTACCAGGACGTGTACTGCGAGCATGTGCTGACCTAGACACACTCCAATTTGCATACCACCCTAACAAATCCACAGATGATGCAATCTCTATTGCACTCCACACCGCCCTTTCCCACCTGGACAAAATCAACACCTATGTGAAAATGCTATTCATGGACTACAGCTTAGCATTCAACACCATAATTCCCTCAAAGCTAATAAATAAGCCAAGGACCCTGGTACTAAACACCTCCCTCTGCAACTGGATCCTGGACTTCCTGATGGGCTGCCCCCAGGTGGTAAGGGTAGGTAACAACACATCAGCCATGCTGATCCTCAACACAGGGGCCCGTGATCAGTTCCCTCCTGTACTCCCTGTTCACTCATGACTGCACAGCCAGGCACGACTCCAACACCATCATTAAGTTTGCCAATGACACAGTGGTAGGACTGATCACCGAATACGACGAGACAGCCTACAGAGAGGAGGTCAGATACCTGACCGTGTGGTGCCAGGACAACAACCTCTCCCTCTAAGTGTTCAAGACAAAGGAGATGATCATGGACTACAGGAAATCGACGGGGCTGTAGTGGAGCAGGTTGAGAGCTTCAAGTTCCTTGGTGTCCACATCACCAACAAAATAACATGGTCCAAGCACACCAAGACAGTCGTGAAGAGGGCAAGACAAAACCTATTCCCCCTGAAAAGATTTGGCATGGGTACTCAGATCCTCAAAAGGTTCTAAAGCTGCACCATCGAGAGCATCCTGACTGGTTGCATCACAGTCCCTCATGCCCATGAATGCAGGCCATATTGCATCACTTTGAAACAGGCCCTTCATTGGTCAGAGGGGTCAGTGCTATAGCTGGGTGGCTGGGACTGGTCTGTGAGGTAGCAGAGTGAATCCCAGTTGTGGTGAGCCTAATCACCATGTTCACATGGCCCCTCAACCCACACAGTCATGCATGTGCGCGCACACACACACAAACACACACATTTAGCACTGAGCTTCAGATTAGATTGCTTATGGATTTTATCATATAAAAATGTAATATGTCCTTGTCCATCTTTTTGTTTTTCATTATGTGATGTATTGGCAGAATGTGGTCATCATATCGCTGCGTCCAAAGCCAAGCCTCCATGCTAAAATGGAGAAACGTAGTTTCCCATTCACTGTATGAGCCAGAGTTATTTCCACTTTAAATCTGTTTATGTTTTCCAGAAAAGCCCCCCGAGGATTAAGAGGAACTGAAGTTCTGTCTCCCCATTCTCACCGCTCCTCCCAGTGAAAGTCTGGTATTATGGCCTTCTGTCACAGTGGCCATCACTCACTCCTGTTGACATGCCTTTCGTTTTAATGAGGCTGGGCTGTAAGAGTCTCAAAGCGGCAGAACAACTGTGTAAACCACTTTTAAATTTTTATCCAGTTTTCTGTGAAATTGGTTTCAGCTTAAAAAATATCATGTTTTTGACCCAATTTATTTTATCATATGTTATTGACACAGTAACTGTGCTGTGTGCATGGATAAGCTGTTTGTGTGTCATCTGTGATGGAAAATGTTCAGCTGGCTAAGCCTAGATGTAATCTCCTCCCTCACTCCTGAACATTCCTCTGCCAGCCTGTCAGTAAGAAGCTAACATGGTCACTCACTTCATGGTAGCGCAGGAGGATTGTGGGCAGGAAACGGGGACAAATCACAATGTGTAAACTGATGACAGACCACAGATAACACAAATATGTTCAGCTCCACCACTGATTCACTCACCCATACACCAATTTGACTCTCTACTTCCCCAAACCCACACTTTCTTTACACTTTGCCACTGGTGCTTTCTTAGTATAATTTCTACACTCTACTATGAGGTCCTGACACAGGTCAACATCTCCATAACAGTCATTATTAATTGTAACTAGAGCATCACTGCACACCTGTGTGATCCACACACACAATCAGAGAGGAGTCTTACCCTTCTGTGGTCAGGCAGAAGTCCTCCCCATCCTGGCAGACCTCCACGCCTTCCAAGGTGGTCACTCCCATGGTGGGCATAGGGGGCCGAGGAGGGGGTGCAGACGGAGGGGAGCAGCTCCTACAGCACTCTCCCTCCGCTGGCCCCTCAGGCGAGCAGCTGGTCTCCAGGGTGACGCCTGGATGGGCTGTGACGGGGTCCACGTGGGAGGGGATCTGAGGGTGGAGACTGTGATCTGTAAGGTCGCTCCTTCTGTGGGTCAACATGGGACTGACATAAAAAATAAACGTGGTCCACTAGTCCACAGCCTCTGGGCTTCTCTGTCTACCAGCTTCCCCCTCTCTGTCTCTCTCTCTCCCTCCCCCTCTACCTCTCTTTTTCTCTCTCCCCCCTCTCTCTACGGATAGGGCTTTGTAGAAGTGGGATTGTGGGATTAGCGTCTCATTTGATTATGGATGTTGGGTGGGTGACATCAGCCTGTCCCTCTGCCAAGTGGACACACAGTGCAGGAAATCTGTGGAACATGAAACATGCACACCATCCAGTGGCGTGCACTGTTACATTGGCTCTGTAAGTCTGCCGAGGAGACGTTTCACTCCTTCAGTCAAGACTAAGCAGGCTGTGCCCCCACCAGCTCTCTCTCTCTCTCTCTATTTCTCTGTCTCTCTCTCCTGGTGTGTGCTGTCACTCTCGTCAGAGTGGATTTGGACAATTCAAGGGAATTAGCCTTGGGATCAAAGTCTCAGGGGTGTGGTGGAGATATATATAGCAGCAGGCAGCAGGAAAGCCATGTCCACTCAAACGCAGCATCAGTCACTGTAATATCCATAGTACACATCCTGTGGTTCAAGCAGAGAGACGACCGGCCACTGCCAGTCAACCTGTTTAATGGCCTCACTGATTGATTTTCCACTCATGCACCTGTGCCGAAGCCACTGATTGATATGTTAACGCTTAATAGTATTAACCTTGTTCCATGATTGATTTATCTCTGTGATCTATAGGACCTCATCTTATTCACGTCAATGGTTCTGTTATTTTATTAGGATCCTAGCTGATGCAAAAGCAGTAGCTACTCCTTCTGGGGTCCACACATAACATGAAGGATGACATAATACAGAGTAATTAGAGACAAGAACAGCTCAGCTGTGTATGTCGATGTCACAACAAGTACTGACAGTTTGGTATGACTCATATGAACTGGTTCCCCAGGGATTGCATCTATAGCAATCCCAATTTCTCTGATGTAAGCCCTCCCGATGGTCACAATCAAAATGATGATGTCAAGCCTCTGACACAGATGTGTTGAGATATGACACGAGAGATCATGAGCCATGAGGTTATGCAGTCGGAATGGTATCTACGAAGATGATTTTCTGTACCGTCTATGTGATATCTACACAGTCACCATAGTGGAGAGGACCTGCCATGTCCTAATGTTGACCGGTTTATTAGTGTCAGAACAAACTAGCGCCACCTGTCTGCATCAATGTGTTCCTCACCCCTTTGTAGACACCTGCTATACTCATTTTACAACTAGAGGACAAAGCAAATTGTCCCATCCTCTAAGATTGATGTCTAAAAACCTGTTTTGGCTTTGTCATTATGGGATATAATGTGTAGATTGATGAGGAAACATTTTCTAAAATACATTTTAGAATAAGGCTGTAACGTAACAAAATGTGGAAATATTTAAGGGGTCTGAATACTTTCCGGACGCACTGGAAAGAATATACATACACAGTGCATATAATTTGGGTGGCAGAGTAGCCTAGTGGTTAGAGCGTTGGACTAGTTACCGGGAGGTTGGAAGATCAAATCCCCGAGCTGAAAAAAAAAGATATGTCATTCTGCCCCTTAACAAGGCAGTTACACCACTGTTCCTAGGCCGTCATTGAAAATAAGAATTTGTAATTGTGTCTCACAGTATATGATCACACATTTTGGTACTTGTTTTTCTTACGTTAACATGCACTATTGTTTATGTTCAAACAAATAGAGAAATGAGCAAAGAGCAGGATGAGGCAGAGGTGAAATTTGAGGAGGCACTTTGAGAACACTGCATTACAATTTCAACATGAAAACAGCATTACAATTTCAACATGAAGCTCGCTGTAAGTGATATTTCTTCACATTTCCCCAGTGTATTTTTAGGGCAGTTGAATTGTGAGTACATACCACGATGTTGTTGTGTTGTAATTTTAATCACAGACAGATTCCCATTCTGTGTTTGATTTTAATAAATACTTTAGGATCAGAAGGAGCGAGCTGCAAAGCGACAGTCACCTGCTCCTGCCACTGGCCTTGCCCCTGTCCAATGGATAGAGAGGGACAGCAAAGGAAACATAATTCACCAAAGACCCAGACATAAAAGGTGTAACAGTAGATTTCCTCCTCATCGTCTGAAGAGGTGTAGCAGGGATCGGACGAATATGCAGCGTGGTGAGTGTCCATGTTTTAATAGAAAAGACTGAACACTATGAAATACAAAAACAATAAAGTGAATATAAACGAACCAAAACAGTCCCGTGTGGCACTGACACAGGAAACAAACACCCACAAACCATCAGTGAAATCCAGGCTACCTAAGTATGATTCTCAATCAGAGACAACTAACGACACCTGCCTCTGATTGAGAACCATACTAGGCCGAAACAGAAACCAAACATAGAAACACTGCCCACCCCAACTCATGCCCTGACCATACTAGATAAAGACAAAACAAAGGAAATAAAAGGTCAGAACGTGACAAAAGGCCTAAGGCCTCAAGACATGGTAAGTGTTATGTACCTATTTAGTTGTGTGTCTGTTTACGCATGAAAAGTGTAACTATTTTTTCTAAATAGATAACATATGCCAGTCTTGGCTGCCTCATGTTAATTGTATATTATTGTCATCAAAGTCATGGACATGGACCTTCCCGGAAGAGGTGACCAAATTGCAGCTAATGGCGGGGATGAGTATCGCCCAAAATAGAGCTTTACCCTGGGCCATCTGACCCTAAAACAGGCTTTCTCCACCGGCCACCTCAGAAGTTTAACTTTTTTTTACACCTTTTTCGTGATATCCAATTGGTAGTTACAATCTTGTCTCATCGCTGCAACTCCCGTACAGACTCGGGAGAGGCAAAGGTCGAGAGCCATGCGTCCTACAAAACACGACCCCGCCAAGCCGCATTGCTTCTTGACACAATGCTCGCTTAACCCGGAAGCCAGCCGCACCAGTGTGTCGTTGGAAATTTCACACACATGGCGACCGTGTCGGCGTGCACTGCGCCTGGCCCACCAAAGGAGACGCTAGAGCGCGATGTGACAAAGACAACAAGGCTGGCCAAACCCTCCCCTAACCCGGCAGGGTAGCCTAGCGGTTAGAGCGTTGGACTAGTAACCGAAAGGTTACCCCGAGCTGACAAGGTACAAATCTGTCGTTCTGCCCCTGAACAGGCAGTTAACCCACTGTTCCTAGGCCGTCATTGAAAATAAGAATTTGTTCTTAACTGACTTGCCTAGTAAAATAAAGGTTAAAAAATAAATAATAATAAAAATAAATAAAAAATTTAAAACCCGGACGACGCTGGGCCAATTGTACGCTGTCTCATGGGTCTCCCGGTCGTGGCCGACTGCGACACAGCCTGAGATCAAACCAGGATCTCTTCAACCTCAGGAGGCACCTAAAACCCTCAAACTTTAACAGATGCAAAATTGAGAGCATCCTGTCGGGCTGTATCACGGCAACTGCACCACCCGCAACCACAGAGCTCTCCAGAGGGTGGTGCGGTCTGACCAACGCATCACCGGGGGCAAACAACCTGCCCTCCAGGACACCTACAGCACCCGATGTCACAGGAAGGCCAAAAAGATCAACATGGAAAACAACCACCCGAACCACTGCCTGTTCACCCTGATGTCATCCAGAAGGCGAGGTCAAACAGCTTCTATCTCAAGGCCATCAGACCGTAAAATAGCCATCACTAGCACAGAGGCTGCTGCACTATATACATAGACTTGAAATCATTACAAGTCACTTTAATAACATTTACATATGTTGCATTACTCATCTCATATGTACAGTTGAAGTCAGAAGTTTACATACACCTTAGCCAAATACATTTAAACTCATTTTTTTTTGCAATTCCTGACATTTAATCCGAGTAAGAATTCCATGTTTTAGGTCAGTTAGGATCACCACTCTAAGAATGTTAAATGTCAGAATAATAGTAGAGAGCATTATTTCTTTCAGCTTTTATTTCTTTCATCACATTCACAGTGGGTCAGAAGTTTACCTACACTCAATTAGTATTTGGTAGCATTGCCTTGAAATTGTTTAAATTGGGTCAAACATTTTGCGTAGCCTTCCACAAGCTTCCCATAATAAGTTGGGTGAATTTTGGCCCATTCCTCCGGACAGAGCTGGTGTAACTGAGTCAGGTTTGTAGTCCTCCTTGCAAATTTTCTATAGGATTGAGGTCAGGGCTTTGTGATGGCCACTCCAATACCTTGACTTTGTTGTCCTTACGCCATTTTACCACAACTTTGGAAGTATGCTTGTGGTCATTGTCCATTTGGAAGACACATTTGTGAACAAGCTTTAACTTCCAGACTGATGTCTTGAGATGTTGCTTCAAAATATCCACATAATTTTCCTGCCTCATGACGCCATCTATTTTGTGAAGTGCACCTGTCCCTCCTGCAGCAAAGCACCCCGACAACATGATGTTGCCACCCCCGTGCTTCACGGTTGGGATGGTGTTCTTCGGCTTGCAAGCCTCCCCCTTAATTCTCCAAACATAACGAAGATCGTTATGGCCAAACAGTTCTATTCTTGTTTCATCAGACCAGAAGATATTTCTCCAAAAAGTATGATCTTTGTCCACATAACCAGTTGCAAACCGTAGTCTGTCTTTTTTTATGGCGGTTTTGGAGCAGTGGCTTCTTTCTTGCTGAGCGGCCTTTCAGGTTATGTCGATATAAAACTCGTTTTACTGTGGATTTATATACTTTTGTACCTGTTTCCTCCAGCATCTTCATAAGGTCCTTTGTTGTTGTTCTGGGATTGATTTGCACTTTTCGCACCAAATACGTTCATCTCTAGGAGACAGAACGAGTCTCCTTCATGAGCGGTATGACGACTGCGTCTTCCCATGGCGTTCATACTTGCATACTATTGTTTGTACAGATGAACGCAGTACCTTCAGGCATTTCCCAAGGATGAACCAGACTTGGAGGTCTACAATAGTTTTTTCTGAGGCCTTGGCTGATTTCTTTTGATATTCCCATGATGTCAAGCAAATAGGCACTGAGTTTGAAAATAGGCCTTGAAATACATACACAGGTACACCTCCAATTGACTCAAATTGTGTCAATTAGCCTATCAGAAGCTTCTAAAGCCTTGACATCATTTTCAGGAATTTTCGAAGTAGTTTAAAGTCACAGTCAACTTAATGTATGTAAACTTCTGACCCACTGGACTTGTGATACAGTGAATTATAAGTAAAATAATCTGTCTGTAAACAATTGTTGGAAGAATTACTTATGTCATGCACAAAGTAGTTTTATAGTTTTTATTTATATTTATAGCTTGTTGACAAGAAATGTGTGCAGTTGTTGAAAAACAAGTTTTAATGACACCTAAGTGTATGTAAATGTCACGCCCTGACCGTAGAGATCCTTTTATTTTCTATGTTTGTTTGGTCAGGGTGTGACTCGGGTGGGAAAGTTTATGCTTTCTGATTCTTTGTTTTTGGCCGGGTAGGATTCTCAATCAGGGACAGCTGTCTATCATTGTCTCTGATTGGGAATCATACTTAGGCAGCCTGTGTTCCTTTTCTCATTTGTGGGTTGTTGTCTTCGTTTAATGCATGTATAGCCTTACGTAGCTTCACAGTCGTTTTTGTTGTTTTGTTGGCGATATTTAAAAATAAAGGAAAATGTACGCTCACCACGCTGCACCTTGGTCCGGTCATTTTCAAGACAACGTTCATGACAGTAAACTTCCGACTTCAACTGTATTCTATCCTATTCTACTGTATCTTAGTCTATGCCGCTGTGACATTGCTCGCGCAAATATTTGTTTTCATAATTACATTCCTTTATTTTATATTTGTTTGTATCGTGTGTAATTTTCTGAAATTCTTAGATATTACTTGTTAGATATTACTGCACTGTTTAAGCTAAAAACACACGTTTTTCGCTACACCCACAATAAAACTTGCTAAACACGTATGTGACAAATAAAATTTGATTTTGATCTGTAGTAACGCAGCTAGCACTGCATTAGATCACTGATACACTAGGGAGACATTTTGTTTGAACCCTAAACTGCCACACCTGATTTAATTAGTCGACTAATTGAACCATGTGTGCCAGTTAAGGGTTAAAACAAAAATGTTCAACATCTGGAGTGGCCCGAGGAGAGGTTTGGGAAACCCTGCCCTAAAGGAACTCCAAGGGAGATGCCAAGACTGAGATCTCCCTTGGGTAATTTCTTAACAGACTTATCAAGGCTAGGATCGTAACACTACTTCCTCGGTTCAGAAAACACAACCTGTGCTTCTCTATCTCAAATCCCTCATGCCTTAACAGGACATGCTTTTGACCCTCATACACTATCCTACTGCTCATCAGAGTAGCAAATGGTAGGAGGGGGTATTAACCAGAGGTGGACTTGAAGCCAGATCGCTTGACCCTAAGGAAATCATGCTAAACACAACAACCCAAAGAAGTAAGATCCTTATCAAGGCTAGAGTCATTCAACTTGTCAGGCAGCATATGACTACCTTGTTAGGACATTTCTAGCTTGTACCAAATGCAGTTGCAATATACTGACCAATTTTAGCTGGCTCACCGGCTTTCATTTCAATGTGGGATTAAATACAAAGTAGTGCTATAAAGCTTTCAAATCCTCAGACCAATTGACTGTAACCTAAGCCTCTGTCTTACATTCATGAACTCTTAGGTTTCATGTGTTGAAAACAAATACAACATGTTATATTAGTCCCAAAATAAGAAGAACCAAAGATAATTTGAATTAAAACCACATAGTTATGCACACGTAATTTAATGACATACCGTGGCTTGCGAAAGTATTCACCCTCCTTGGCATCTTTCCTTTTTGTTGCCTTACAATCTGGAATTAAAATGGATTTTTGGGGGGGTTGTGTCATTTGATTTACACAACATTTAAGACAAAAATAAGACAAAAAAACAGAAAAATTGAGCATGCATAACTATTCGCCCCCCCGAAATGCTTGTGCTTCTAGTTCCGACAATGCAGTAATAACCAACAAGTAATCTAGCTAACAATTCCAAAACTACTACCTTATAGACACAAGTGTAAGGGGATAAAGAATATGTACATAAGATATATGAATGAGTGATGGTACAGAGCGGCATAGGCAAGATACAGTAGATGGTATTGAGTGCAGTATATACATATGAGATGAGTATGTAAACAAAGTGGCATAGTTAAAGTGGCTAGTGATACATGTATTACATAAGGATGCAGTAGATGATATAGAGTACAGTATATACGTATACATATGAGATGAATAATGTAGGGTATGTAAACATTATATTAGGTAGCATTGTTTAAAGTGGCTAGTGATATATTTTACATAATTTCCCATCAATTCCCATTAGTAAAGTGGCTGGAGTTGAGTCAGTGTGTTGGCAGCAGCCACTCAATGTTAGTGGTGGCTGTTTAACAGTCTGATGGCCTTGAGATAGAAGCTGTTTTTCAGTCTCTCGGTCCCAGCTTTGATGCACCTGTACTGACCTCGCCTTCTGGATGATAGCGGGTTGAACAGGCAGTGGCTCAGGTGGTTGTTGTCCTTGATGATCTTTATGGCCTTCCTGTGACATCGGGTGGTGTAGGTGTCCTGGAGGGCAGGTAGTTTGCCCCCGGTGATGCGTTGTGCAGACTTCACTACCCTCTGGAGAGCCTTACGGTTGTGGGCGGAGCAGTTGCTGTACCAGGCGGTGATACAGCCCGACAGGATGCTCTCGATTGTGCATCTGTAGAAGTTTGTGAGTGCTTTTGGTGACAAGCCGAATTTCTTCAGCCTCCTGAGGTTGAAGAGGCGCTGCTGCGCCTTCTTCACGATGCTGTCTGTGTGGGTGGACCAATTCAATTTGTCTGTGATGTGTACGCCGAGGAACTTAAAACTTACTACCCTCTCCACTACTGTTCCATCGATGTGGATAGGGGGGTGTTCCCTCTGCTGTTTCCTGAAGTCCACAATCATCTCCTTAGTTTTGTTGACGTTGAGTGTGAGGTTATTTTCCTGACACCACACTCCGAGGGCCCTCACCTCCTCCCTGTAGGCCGTCTCGTCGTTGTTGGTAATCAAGCCTACCACTGTTGTGTCGTCCGCAAACTTGATGATTGAGTTGGAGGCGTGCGTGGCCACGCAGTCGTGGGTGAACAGGGAGTACAGGAGAGGGCTCAGAACGCACCCTTGTGGGGCCCCAGTGTTGAGGATCAGCGGGGTGGAGATGTTGTTGCCTACCCTCATCACCTGGGGGCGGCCCGTCAGGAAGTCCAGTACCAAGTTGTACAGGGCGGGGTCGGGACCCAGGGTCTCGAGCTTGATGACGAGCTTGGAGGGCACTATGGTGTTAAATGCTGAGCTGTAGTCGATGAACAGCATTCTCACAGGTATTCCTCTTGTCCAGATGGGTTAGGGCAGTGTGCAGTGTGGTTGAGATTGCATCGTCTGTGGACCTATTTGGGCGGTGAGCAAATTGGAGTGGGTCTAGGGTGTCAGGTAGGGTGGAGGTGATATGGTCCTTGACTAGTCTCTCAAAGCACTTCATGATGACAGAAGTGAGTGCTACGGGACGGTAGTCGTTTAGCTCAGTTACCTTAGCTTTCTTGGGAATAGGAACAATCGTGGCCCTCTTGAAGCATGTGGGAACAACAGACTGGGATAGGGATTGATTGAATATGTCCGTAAACACACCAGCCAGCTGGTCTGCGCATGCTCTGAGGGCGCGGCTGTGGATGCCGTCTGGGCCTGCAGCCTTGCGAGGGTTGACACGTTTAAATGTTTTCCTCACATCGGCTGCAGTGAAGGAGAGTCCACATCTTTTAGTTGCGGGCAGTGTCAGTGGCACTGTATTGTCCTCAAAGCGGGCAAAAAAGTTATTTAGTCTGCCTGGGAGCAGGACATCCTGGTCCGTGACGGTGCTGGTTTTCTTTTTGTAATCCGTGATTGACTGTAGACCCTGCCACCTACCTCTTGTGTCTGAGCCGTCGAATTGAGATTCTACTTTGTCTCTATACTGACGCTTAGCTTGTTTGATTGCCTTGCGGAGGGAATAGTTACATTGTTTGTATTCGGTCATGTTTCCTGTCACCTTGCCCTGATTAAAAGCAGTGGTTCGCGCTTTCAGTTTCACGTGAAACAGGTTTCCCCTCAAGAATTTTCCTGTATTTAGCGCCATCAATCATTCCTTCAATTCTGACCAGTTTCCCAGTCCCTGCTGATGAAAAACATCCCCCACAGCATGATTCTGCCCCCACCATGCTTCTGCCACCAGCATGGGATATGTTCTCAGGGTGATAAGTGTTGGGTTTGCGCCAGACATAGCATTTTTCTTTGATGGCCAAAAAGCTCCATTTTAGTCTCATCTGACCAGAGTACCTTCTTCCATATGTTTGGGGAGTGTCCCACATGCCTTTGGCAAACACCAAACATATTTGCTTATTTTTATCTTAAAGCAATGGCTTTTTTTCTGGCCACTATTCCATAAAGCCCAGCTCTGTGGAGTGTACTCCAATCTCCGCTGTGGAGCTTTGCATGTCCTTCAGGGTTATCTTAGGTCTCTTTGTTGCCTCTCTGATTAATGCCCTCCTTGCCTGGTCCATGAGTTTTGGTGGGCGGCCCTCTCTTGGCAGGTTTGATGTGGTGCCATATTCTTTCCATGTTTTAATAATGGATTTAATGGTGCTCCGTGGGATGTTCGAAGTTTCTGATATTTTTTTATTACCCAACCCTGATCTGTACTTCTCCACAATATTTTCCCTGACCTGTTTGGAGAGCTCCTTGGTCTTCATGGTGCCGCTTGCTTGGTGGTGCCCCTTGCTTAGTGGTGTTGCAGACTCTGGGGCCTTTCAGAACAGGTGTAAATATACTGAGATCATGTGACATATCATGTGACACTTAGATTGCACACAGATCGACTTTATTTAACTAATTATGTGGCCTCTGAATGTAATTGGTTGCACCAGATCTTATTTAGGGGCTTCATAGCAAAGGGGGAATACAAATGCACACACCACTTTCCGTTTACACTTTTTAGAAGGTTTTTAAAACAGGTTATCATTTCACTTCACCAATTTGGACTATTTTGTGTATGTCCATTGCATGAAATCCAAATAAAAATCCATTTAAATTACAGGTTGCAACGCAACAAAATAGGAAAAATGCCCAAAACGCCAAAAACACCAACATAGGAAAAACGCCACTGTAAAGCAGGGGTTGGCAACCTTTTGTGTGGAGTGCCAATTTACAATTTATCCTACCATCCAGCCTGCATCACATCCGGCCGTGATTGGGAGTCCCATAGGGACGTGCACAATTGGCCCAGCATCGTCCAGACTTGGCCGAGAGTAGGCCGTCATTGTAAATAAGAATTTGTTCTGAACTGACTTGTCTAGTTACATAAATTTATTAAAATTAAATGTAAAATCAAAAAATATATAATGATCTGCGCGCCAATTATGATTTTCATATGTGCATTACAACTAATTGCCCACAAACGGAAGAATTCAATAACTCGCTAAACAGAGGCGATTTCCATTAGCACCACCGATCTTGTGACACGGATTCTCTTGGTGAATGACACAGAGACATTTATCCCAGCAGTGGCCAATCTTATCTTCAATCAGCTATACGAATCCTTTATGTTTCCCCACCACAGCGGGGGCACGGTCAGTTGTGATAGCGAATATGTTTTTAATATCGACACCTCTCTCCTCAAAATGATCTGTGAAGGCTTTTGCTACATCTTCTCCTTCAGTAATACCATGCATGGGTTTTAGAGAAAACAGCTCCTCACGTACCTGCTCTGAGTCACAGTATCTTCCAACAACTGCCAGATGTGGAATGTCATTCACATCCTCACTCTCATCAAGAGCCACACTAAACACACTAAACACAGGTGCATATTCGGCTTGTCACCAAAGGCACTCACCAAAAGCACTCACAAACTTCTACAGATGCACAATCGAGAGCATCCTGGCGGGCTGTATCACCGCCTGGTATGGCAACTGCACCGCCCTCAACCGTAAGGCTCTCCAGAGGGTAGTGAGGTCTGCACAACGCATCACCGGGGGCAAACTACCTGCCCTCCAGGACACCTACACCACCCGATGCTACAGGAAGGCCATAAAGATCATCAAGGACATCAACCACCCGAGCCACTGCCTGTTCACCCCGCTGTCATCCAGAAGGCGAGGTCAGTACAGGTGCATCAAAGCTGGGACCGAGAGACTGAAAAACAGCTTCTATCTCAAGGCCATCAGACTGTTAAACAGCCACCACTAACATTGAGTGGCTACTGCCAACACACTGTCAATGCCACTGACTCTACTCCAGCCACTTTAATCATGGGAATTGATGGGAAATGATGTAAATATATCACTAGCCACTTTAAACAATGCTACCTTATATAATGTTACTTACCCTACATTATTCATCTCATATGCATACGTAGATACTGTACTCTATATCATCGACTGCATCCTTATGTAATACATGTATCACTAGCCACTATGCCACTTTGTTTACATACTCATCTCATTTGTATATACTGTACTCGATACCATCTACTGTATCTTGCCTATGCTCCTCTGTACCATCACTCATTCATATATCCTTATGTACATATTCTTTATCCCCTTACACTGTGTATAAGACAGTAGTTTTGGAATTGTTAGTTAGATTACTTGTTGGTTATTACTGCATTGTCGGAACTAGAAGCACAAGCATTTCGCTACACTCGCATTAACATCTGCTAACCATGTGTATGTGACAAATAAAATTTAACGCTAGTTTGCTGCGCCTTTACATTTTCAACCATCTCGGTAACGCACCTTTCAACAGTTCTGGCAGACACATGTCTTTTATCTTTGAGATGATTGTGTCTTTGTTAGGCCATCCATCAAATAAAGCCTGCGAACTACTGAGGAAAGCCTCCTTGATATATTCCCCATTAGTAAATGGTTTTCGATGTTTAGCAATGCACTGTGCAACTTTATAGCTCCCCTCTGTATCTTGATTTTTGACTGCATGTAGAATTCTAAACACACTGCTTTGTTTTTCATATCTGGGCACGCCACTAGATTCCTGCAGTTTTGTCTACCTCGTCCTTTAAGTTTTTCTCATGTCTCGTTTCAAAATAATGCCGTACGCGGACATCTGCCTTATTTTTCTTAGCTGATGACATTTTCCACCCTGAACTTTTTTTAAATAACGTGCTTGCTAACTGCTAGCCATGTGAAAACGACTCTCTCATCTACAGCGCTGCCTTGGTTTTGAATTTGGCGGTAGAGGCGAGGCTGAACTAATAAAATGAAACTGCTGCAAAATCATGTAACCCCATTGGCTAATCAGGATTGACATACCTTGGGAACTACAATGTTGCAGTGAATACCAATGCAATTTCGAAACCAATACATGCTATTTCAATTATTTTCTCCAGTTTATAAGAAATAATCAACTGGAAAAATAAGTGACATAATATACCTCCAGCCAAGGCTTAGCACGCCACGGCAAAAAATATATTTGTATTTTTTTTTCGGGGGAGGGGGGGTGCCCTCACGTGCCAACGCTGGCACTCGTGCCTTAGGTTGCCGACCCCTGACATGCAGTATATATCTAATATAATTACATACAGTATATCATAATTCTATCTGTCATAGTGGATCTCTTTACCCAAAAAGCACAGTTATACTACTGCCTTTAAGTTGTATTGATGAAGAAATATAACTCCATTTTTATTTAATAGTTTCCAGTACCAGTACCCATCCTCTCGCAGTACACATGCTCCTGCACTTATCCCCACAAGATACAGGTACAGTATGCTAGAATGCTGAAGCAAATGCCTAACCATCCTTAACATTTGTTAATATAGCCAAGCTATTCTTTTCATTAATTCTGTCATATTATTTGAATTTGTCTTTATCTCCACAAGACTCCCTGGTGCAGGACCTACAGGAGCTGATGGGGAGTTTCACGGGGCCAGATTATCATGTAACCCCAAAGGTTGTGCGATGCAGAGATTTGCCTGCCCAGGCATCTTCTCTGTGCTGCATGTGACATAGCCACCCATAGCACCAAGGTTTTGCACGACAAGGAGTCTCTGTTTGAAGGGTCATTTCGCCCCTTGTCCTCAATCACCGTAATTCATCAGGATGATTAGGGGTCCCTTAACTTCCAAGAGCTGAAGGTGTGTGTTTATTGTTTAGGTGTTTCAAATTAAATCTGATCGCAACTCCTGCAATACCAATGTTTTAGTCATGCTGCACAATTTTCAATGCATCAGCATTTACAGTCCAAATATATAGAACAATTTGGTATCACATTTTGGTTTCTAGTTTATCTTTTTCCCATGGCTGTGCAACAGCTTTATGGTTGTTTAAAGAATGTAATTCATCGCTTCCTAATAATTACTCCTGACTCAGGGCACTACAACCTGTCCCATCCTGCTCTGAACTGCTCCGGATATCTGAGACATTGGACAGTAGGGCTGGACGAAGTTGTAAAGAGTGGCCACTGGCCAGCTACCGTGACTCACCAGACCATCTTCACAATGGACCTCTTCAAGTCCTTTGAAGACATGAAGAACAAAGCCCTTTGGCAGGGTAAGTGTATATCCTCATCAAAATAGAATTTTTATGTATTAGGGGTTAATATTTGTTCATATTTGTACCTAATATAAAATGTGCCCCTTACTTATACCTCTGTTTGTTTTGCATGTTATTAGAGTGGAAAGATATGTTGGGACACATTCCAGAAGGCATTCCTCGATTGGACGTATGGGCGGTTTGAAATAAACCAGCTTTTTGGAAGCGATCTACTCCATTTTCCTGCCTGCTCACAGGAGATGCATGCTGTATCAGTGGATGGGAATCGCAAGCAATACCGCTTCCACAAAGCTTCAGGGTTTGTACTACCTTCTTATGTGTTGATGTTTTGTTCAGGTTATAAATATACCTTCTTAAATTTCATGCTGGTCTTCTTTTTGCTGTGAAGTATATTTTTGTGATGTTAAATTGCAGATGGTCTATTGCAGATTGTAAACTAGAATGTCATTTTCCCCCCCAAAAAAATAGTTGGACAGTAATTTGTCTTTTTGCTGTATCCAATCCCCTCTGAGACACACACACACACACACACAAACACACACACACACACACACACACACACAGAGAGGTTGGAGAAACACGGTCAGATGTCTGGGATTTGAACAAGCAACCCACCTCTCTAACCTCTAGGCTACTTGCCATACCTCAATGTTTTGGTTTGATGTATAATTTTGTCATGTAATCTTGCAGTCTCACTTTCTATTTTGTGTTGAGAAGGGCTTATACTATTTTTAAGTTTCTATTTAACCTTTATTTAACTAGGAATGTCTTATGGTGTCTTCCAGGCGAAAGACGATGATGTAATCCTTCATCAAACATGTCCATACAAAGACCAACCATGTAATTATTCTCACAGCTTCTATAACATAGCTTTAATGTCACCCAGTTTAGATGTTGTTTGTTTTCAGTTAATCTCGGCACTTCACAGTGATTTTCATGTTGTATACGCCAGGCAAAGGAGTGTGTGGCACGTCAGACTGGACAGCGGCCAAAGAGACGTCAGGAAAATCATCTGCCAAAGTAGATGAGGAGGTCATTGAGATAGCAGTTTGCCGACACGGTGTGCTCCTCAAGGCCCTCAACATGTACAGAGGTAAGATATACTGTATGCCTACGCAATGTACTTGCAGAAGGAGTTGTCTTCTCCTGGCATGGTGGGCTTTTTCTGCTGCGATGTAGCATGCAAATACTGGCCATATTTGCAGAAAGTTGTGCAGGCATGCCCAGAGTCGGGGGAGCTTCTAAAAATGCACCCTCTCCTATCTGTTATCCATCAATCAATCAAATGTATTTATAAAGCCCTTCTTATGTCAGCTGTTGTCACAAAGTGCTGTACAGAAACCCAGCCTAAAACCCCAAACAGCAAGTAATGCAGATGTAGAAGCACAGTGGCTAGGAAAAACTCCCTAGAAAGGCCAGAACCTAGGAAGAAACCTAGAAAGGAACCAGGCTATGAGGGGTGGCCAGGTGGGTGGAGATTATAACAGAACATGGCCAAGATGTTCACATTTTCATAGATGACCAGCAGGGTCAAATAATATTATGCATGCGAAGGCGCATGAATGGGCTTGTGAGGTAATTGTTTTCCTTCATGACGGTCTTTGTGTTATGTAGAAAGGATACTGTAATGCTTTTTAAAATAATAGAATGAATGTATCATTAAAATATGTATATATTTGTTCATTTTGGCATTATATTATAGTCGAGCAGGTGAGTTGTTTTATAATCAGAGCTGCTGTCACGACAAAGTACATGTCCAAGGCTGATAAGTGTATTATTATAACATAACTAATGCTGAAGAAGGTTAAGGATTGCAACATAATTCCCTTAATAATGTTTAACTATTAAGTGGTCTTCATATTTTAGCTCCAGCACACTTCAATTAAGAAGATCAAACTAATTGCCCCTCTCCATGCCACGGTGGAGAGACTGGTGTACCTCAATTACCCTGAGTGCTAAGCCGGAAGGGGGTTTATAGCCCCGGCAGGTGCAACCAAGCCGGCCAGGTCAAAGGGTAGGAGGCAGACAAAGCAGTCCATGGTCCTCCATGTCGGAGGTTGGGCTTGGGGCTAACTACCCCACCCCGGAAAAACTGAAACATTGACATATGGAAACCAAATAAACTGCCCCAAAGCAGAACATTTTCTTGGACACATGTTACTGCTGAAGGGAGAAGCTTACAGTGAAGGACATTTACTTTTTGGGCTTACTTGATGATGCTATGATGATATTATGTTATGCTATGCTAATGATGTTATTGTTGTTGTTTTTAAAAATCTTACACTTGACTGATATGGCAGTTTTTATGTTGATTGGTTAGGCACACAGTAGTAATTTATTAGAATAACTGACTGAAGATGTTTTTCCAACAGTGCGCACATATTTTATCACACTACTGGCAATGGGCTAGAATAAGAGGAAGTTTGCCAACATGGATTGCATGTTGGTAAAGATATATGTGAAGGTATTGGGAGGGGGGGGCTTTCATAAAAAATATATATTTGACCTGCTTTGTCATTATTGTTTATCTATTTATACATGTCTAATCTTCTGTCTGCAATCCTGGCTCAGCTTTTTAATATTTGTACAAGTCATCTTGATGTAGGAAAACATCAAGATGACTGTATACCTTAAAGTCAAATATTTTAGTGTGATTCACTTGAATAATTAGAACCTTCACCTAATGTTATTCCTCAATTGAATTGTATTTTTTTTCAGAATGTCAAAAGACTAAAGGAGGAGACTAGCTTCCTTGAAGATAAGTGGGCAGAGCTGGACATAAACGAAGCTGTGCTTCAGGAGTGGGTTGCTGAGGTCCAGCAGTGGCCTGAAAGTATGTTCGGTTCTGAACAAATAGAGCATATGGCCCACCCCGAAAACCATCTGACTACAGTCCTATCCCATACTATGTTTCCAACAGGTTCAAATTATTCAAGTGAATCATGCTAAATTATTTGACTTTAAGCAGTGTCTTCTCTCTTCAAATGCTAACTTTATCTCGAGTTGAGTTCCACTTCCCTCATTGCCCTAGTTCCTCAGTGACTGGCGTGCCTTATCAGGAAGTGAAACTAGACTGCTCCCCTTTGTCTCCTTCCTTAGAAATATCAATATTCAGCAGAATATTAATATTTGAACAGAAAATGAAATTTCTTCACATCCCCTTGCCTCACTCAGTAACTTTCCATGCACAAAGTTCCTATTAACTCTCAATTGTCCCCTAACATATACATTTCTTATACATGTAAAGTCATCAATACATTCTAATATGATGACAGGAATAACTATATTTCAAGCCAGAATCCAACATGTAGAAAAGTGAATTGTTTCTCTCTCTCTCAACTTCATAATTGTATTGATGTCAGTGGAGTCATGTTTGTAACTTGTCCTATGTTTGACAGCCAACCTTCAGGATAGTCAGACAGGGCATCTCCAGAAGAAGATTGAGGGGCATTACCTCATTGTGAACCAGAGGAAACACTACCTCTACTGTTTGACAGGTAAGCCCAAACAACAATATGACCTCAAAGACATTAGAAATCAAGCAGTAAAACTGATTTGTGAAAGAAGATGCATTAGTCATTCACAAATCAGTGCCTCTAAAGTAACTCTGTAACCTATTGTCATGTAATATATCTAAATCTCCAGTCAGTCTAATCAGCCCTTTTTATTCAGACGGCAACAAGAGAAGGCATCAGATTCTGAGAAAAATTGTTGAGGACAAGGCAGCCTTGACAACTGCCATTGTTCAACTTCCCACACAGTAGGCAGAGTTTAGGCTCCCCACAGTGGATGAGCTGCTCAATACTGACAACTTTTTCAAATCAAATCAAATTTTATTTGTCACATACACATGGTTAGCAGATGTTAGTGCGAGTGTAGCGAAATGCTTGTGCTTCTAGTTCCGACAATGCAGTAATAACAACAAGTAATCTAGCTAACAATTCCAAAACTTCTACCTTATAGACACAAGTGTAAGGGGATAAAGAATATGTACATAAGATATATGAATGAGTGATGGTACAGAGCGGCATAGGCAAGATACAGTAAATGGTATTGAGTGCAGTATATACATATGAGATGAGTATGTAAACAAAGTGGCATAGTTAAAGTGGCTAGTGATACATGTATTACATAAGGATGCAGTAGATGATATAGAGTACAGTATATACGTATACATATGAGATGAATAATGTAGGGTATGTAAACATTATATTTGGTAGCATTGTTTAAAGTGGCTAGTGATATATTTTACATCATTTCCCATCAATTCCCATTATTAAAGTGGCTGGAGTTGAGTCAGTGTGTTGGCAGCAGCCACTCAATGTTAGTGGTGGCTGTTTAACAGTCTGATGGCCTTGAGATAGAAGCTGTTTTTCAGTCTCTCGGTCCCAGCTTTGATGCACCTGTACTGACCTCGCCTTCTGGATGATAGCGGGGTGAACAGGCAGTGGCTCGGGTGGTTGTTGTCCTTGATGATCTTTATGGCCTTCCTGTGACATCGGGTGGTGTAGGTATCCTGGAGGGCAGGTAGTTTGCCCCCGGTGATGCGTTGTGCAGACCTCACTACCCTCTGGAGAGCCTTACGGTTGTGGGCGGAGCAGTTGCCGTACCAGGCGGTGATACAGCCCGACAGGATGCTCTCGATTGTGCATCTGTAGAAGTTTGTGAGTGCTTTTGGTGACAAGCCGAATTTCTTCAGCCTCCTGAGGTTGAAGAGGCGCTGCTGCGCCTTCTTCACGATGCTGTCTGTGTGGGTGGACCAATTCAATTTGTCTGTGATGTGTACGCCGAGGAACTTAAAACTTACTACCCTCTCCACTACTGTTCCATCGATGTGGATAGGGGGGTGTTCCCTCTGCTGTTTCCTGAAGTCCACAATCATCTCCTTAGTTTTGTTGACGTTGAGTGTGAGGTTATCTTCCTGACACCACACTCCGAGGGCCCTCACCTCCTCCCTGTAGGCCGTCTCGTCGTTGTTGGTAATCAAGCCTACCACTGTTGTGTCGTCCGCAAACTTGATGATTGAGTTGGAGGCGTGCGTGGCCACGCAGTCGTGGGTGAACAGGGAGTACAGGAGAGGGCTCAGAACGCACCCTTGTGGGGCCCCAGTGTTGAGGATCAGCGGGGTGGAGATGTTGTTGCCTACCCTCACCACCTGGGGGTGGCCCGTCAGGAAGTCCAGTACCCAGTTGCACAGGGCGGGGTCGAGACTGTTAAGATTGGTGTTTGATATATTGGAGAGTTGAGACCAAATCACGGACGCTGGACAGAGTGGATTTCAGTTGTAACAAAAGGCAGTTTTAATGAGTCAAAGATATCTTGTCCCGCAGTTTTACGTGCACGGATCTAGTTCATATAACTCGGCAAGGAGTCAGGTGAAAAAGAGGCCTTATACAAAGGTTACATTCATTTTTATACATAGAATAAAGTAGGTAGAGTCTTGTCGTTTTTTGTCTTCTGATTGGTCCCAAATGTTGGAGGCGGACCTGCTCTAATCCAGAGCATGAGCCCCATTGGTACAGAACAGAGTCTTGTTCTCTGAGCCCCCGACCAGTAGAGGGGGGAGATGTGTTTATACTAGGAGATGTTTGTGTCAGGGGTTCGTGAGGTAGAGGGGCAGTTTTTTATGGCTGGGTGTATGTGTTCATGGAATGAACACATACATGGAATGTATGTGGAATGTCTTTGTTTCCTGGGGTTTCCTTTGTTTCCTGGGGTCTTTGTTTCCTGGGGTTGGGAGACAACCAAGCTGAGGGGATAGTTTTAGGGGGGTAGTTTTATTGCTGGCTGTGTGAGCTAGTTCCTGTTTCAGCAAGGGTACGTAAGATGACTTGAGTCAGGCGGTTTAGCTTAGCGCTGTATAATATATGAGTCATGTGTATGAATATTTATATAACAAGACCCAGGGTCTCGAGCTTGATGACGAGCTTGGAGGGCACTATGGTGTTAAATGCCGAGCTGTAGTCGATGAACAGCATTCTCACATAGGTATTCCTCTTGTCCAGATGGGTTAGGGCAGTGTGCAGTGTGGTTGAGATTGCATCGTCTGTGGACCTATTTGGGCGGTAAGCAAATTGGAGTGGGTCTAGGGTGTCAGGTAGGGTGGAGGTGATATGGTCCTTGACTAGTCTCTCAAAGCACTTCATGATGACAGGAGTGAGTGCTACGGGGCGGTAGTCGTTTAGCTCAGTTACCTTAGCTTTCTTGGGAACAGGAACAATGGTGGCCCTCTTGAAGCATGTGGGAACAACAGACTGGGATAGGGATTGATTGAATATGTCCGTAAACACACCAGCCAGCTGGTCTGCGCATGCTCTGAGGGTGCGGCTGGGGATGGGAGAGACCTAGCACCAGTAAGTATATGATTACAGAAGGTATAGTATCTATTGTGACTGAAATTTTACCTTCAGTGTAGGCTGCAATCATTGCTGTTGTTCTACTATATACCTCTGTGAGTTTACATCTCACAGGCAACAGCCATCTTGCCATCAAAAAGGCAATCTTCGACAGACTGATGTTGGTGGACAGACTGCAGGAGGAAGAGAGGATCCTGGTGCAGGAGATGAAGAGGCACTGGGGAGCCTACAAAGAGCAGGGGGAACTCTGGAGGCACTGTCCGTACAGCTGCAAGATCAGAGTGAGTTGAGGTTTATACTATTTTTGGACTTAACTTTTTGTCTTGCTTTACATATACCCTCCACAGTATTTTGTGTAGTGGAATTGTAAATAATGTACTGCTTTTACATATGATTTTTAGGCAATGCAGTGGAGTTGTCATAGGGAGGAATGGCCTTCTCTTCCTCCTGAAGAGAAGATTGAGTGAACTGACACAAGAACAAGACAACAACAGGAACAACTACCAAAAGCTGATTCTGGGAGAAGGGGCTATTTTAATGACTCTGATGCAAATTCAAACTCAGATGAAGATAGAAGTCCTATTACTGAGAGCTCAGATGGCGACTGCTATGCTTTCTGAAATCATACACCACCCCGGCCTCTTTGTCTCGGACTCTCTCTCTCCCGCAGGAGAGGGGGAAGGCTGCCACCACCTCCCTCATGAGCAGCCAGGGTTCCGACATTGACCCCTGACCCCTTATCTTCTGAAAGCATCCAGGGAAATGTATTTTGCCTGATGATGGTCTAGTGGAGATTTGTTGCCATGTTTCCTCTCCTCACCTCCTCCCCTTCTGGTCCTAGACTATGGCGACATCATCAGCAACTCAGAATGTTGGTTGAGGATCTCTTTACTGAGGAATGTGGTTGTTCTTCATGATTAAAAATATCTATATATTTTCTATGCTGCTGGGATTGTGATTTTTTTGTGTAATTTTGAGTTGCAAAAGAGTCCTAGGTCTCAATGGGTCTGCTAAAATAAATAAATTAAGTAAAGGTTTTGATAAATAAATGCATTAAGCACTAACAGCTGTGTGTGTGTGTGTGTGTGTGTGTGTGTGTGTGTGTGTGTGTGTGTGTGTGTGTCAGTTTATGACATAGTATGAATTAATTGTTTTGACGTAATAAAAAGTAAAAAGTGTTGGTGCCGCATGCTGTAAGCTATTGCTGCCCCTTGCAGCATTGTAAGTACAACATCACCTTTCTAAAATGTCACTTGCCAAATCTAACTATAGCCTATCACTCGTTTTTATGTTTGACTTTATATCAGTTAACGGTGTATCAATGAAAATCTGATATTGAGTGGAATGTACTGTTGCCCAATCCATATACTTCAGCAGTACATTGTACCCTACACCATCATTTCAAATGGTAGGACATGTGTCCTGTTAAAGCTTACTGCCTGATGAAGGACACTTTAGTAGCCCTAGTGATTTTATTGTGAGGAATGAGAAAACAATCATCAAAAGTGATGGGAATATTGCATTTTGAAAATCAAATAATTATAATTGATTATGTAGGCAAGTTCCCACATCAGTGGACCTGCGTGAGAGGTGTCATGAAGAAACAGAGCGTTTTGAAAGGGCTGATACTGTGTTTCACTATTTAGGCCGAGCAGGGCTCCTGTTACCATTTTTAACAGGGAACAACTTATTGGGTTATAGCTTATTATATTGCCAACTGACCTTCAAATAGTCTACGCAATACAGGGCTATTATAGGCCTATGCGATAATGAGGCCATCTTCTTTGAGCAGTTAATTACAGGCCTATAATAGGCTAAGTGTAACGTTGGGTGAGTGATGGGTGTGGAGTCAGACGCAGAGAGCAAAAGTAAACGGGAAAACACGCTTTAATGTCCTCTACAACGTAACAGGTCCAAACATGGGTGAAGCCCTAAACACAGGTGCAAACAAAACCACTGTTACAAAAACCCGGACAGCGAAAACCCAAAAGACATCGATACACCACTAACGTAACAATAACAACAAGCCCGCACAAACACCAGCGGGCTAAACGAACTTAAATAACACCCATCCCAAAACCCCAACAAGGAACAGGTGAAAACAATTGGACAAAAACAAACGAAAAGGAAAAAGGGATAGGTGGCAGCTAGTAGAACGATAGACCGGTGACGAAGACCGCCAAGCGCCACACGAACAGGAAGGGGAGCCACCTTCGGTGGTATTCGTGACACTAAGTGTAGCTATAGATTAAAATACATATAGGCCTACTTGTATATCATCATGGCTTATATGCTGTATATATAGCCTACCATGCTATTATGTTTATTTGCCTTACGTGCATTCTTTCTGTAGGCTTCTTTCTGTAAGCTACCATTGCATCATATTGACATGCTGCATGATTTTTACAGGTGCATTTATCTGCTTGGGTTAACAGGGATGCTACTTAACAGAGGGATGTGTTTTCTGAAGGTGAAAGCCAAATCATGGCAAAGCTGCTCTATTTGGATAGGAAGTGAGAATTCAGTGCATAATTGTCTTGCTTATCAGAAGTATGCTGTGCCGAAAACCATGGCAAAATAGGTGCGGTTATGGCCATTATGCGAATAATGGTTTAGGAGTTGAATGGCCATATAAAGGGTGTAAAATGTTTAAATAATATATTTTCGAGGTTCTCAAGGCTCCAATATCAATATAAAACAGTATTTATATACATTTACATATATACACTTGTTTTCTGCAATAATGTTCTATACACCCCTACAAAACCTTCTATTTTCACAAGCCATGTCTGGTCATGGAATCCATCAAAATAAAGAAAGTCGCACACTCCATGTATAATCTCCCAGCAATTTAATGGGTATTTACCAACGTTTCGGCATCACTGTGCCTTCCTCAGGTCTTGGAATCCAAACAAGTATATTTTAGTTTTTTTTGTAGCTCAGACTTGTGGCTTGGCACAAAATATATTTAAATCAGACATATTTGTGCAATCCCATACCCCTGGTGGCCATGGGGTGCTCAGTAGCACCCCCCAAATGTGCAATTTTTCCAAACTTTTATGATTTGTATGTCAAAAACAGATTAACATATCCGAACATTATTGTACATGAAGGTTAACTAAGGGATCCTAATCATGAGGCTCCCACATTTCAAACTTAAATATTAAGGATTGAAACACACAGAAAGTGCAGCAAATTAAATGTATGTATGTTTCAATGAAGGTATATAAATTTACAGGCATATTATAATGATATTGGCGAATATATTGATAAGAATAATTTTTGGGTTAGAACAATAAACTACAAAAGTTCGCCATATTTGTAGTTTGCAACTTATCCGGTTTAGGGAAGAAAATGTGTCATTATTTTTGCATACATGATTTCATAAAAAACGGTTATTGTATAAGCAAACGTGATTCAAATTAAAGACAGATGCAGCTAAAATAATTTATAAACACTATAAAAAATAAATAATACAAATCTGACATGATCACATAATTGTTATTATTTATTTTTTAATATAACATTTAAAATTACAATACAATACAAACAGAAGACATCACTACATGCATATTTTTTCTGAATAAACGTAAAATAGCATTAAAAAAAATTACAAATACTTTCAAAAGTTAAAGTTCCTAAAATATAATACATTTTAGAAAGATAAAAAGCCAGGGTTTACAGTTGCATAAACTTATGATAGAGTTGTAAGAACACAGTGGGTTTTTTTATTGAGTAAAATTATATTGCATTTAGGGACAGATTTCAAATATTTGTTTTTGTGTATATACAATTTTACCAGAGAGAATTAAGAAACGAACAACTAACTCAGTGATTTTGTTTTCATTTAAATGATGACATTAGATCTTTCATTGTAAATACATGGGTCTTATTGATTAGATAAAAAATGTAAATACTTAACTCGCTCCAAACTAACTTCACAGTCAAACTCATAAAAATGTGTATAATAGTTTATCCTTCTTTATCACAGAAAAGGCACATGTCCTCTGAATCCATGAATTCCAAGTTATTGCAAAGGGTATATTTTGTGCAAGATTTTAAAGCGAATTTATTTTTACTTTATTTGATATACACAATTTGTGAGGGAGCAACCAAGCATTCTTCCATTCAATTTCAGTAATATGAGCGTTCCAGAAGAATTTCCCTCTCGGAGAGATCTTGTTCTTGGAGTGACAAAGTTATCTTATGAATGTTTATTACATTTCTTATCCAGCAGGGGGAAACCTTCTAACATAAATTGTGCATCTATCGTGACATGTTCGCCAAAACACAGATGAGATTTCATGAATTGAGTAAGTCCTGAAGGTATTGCTTTGCATATAGAATTAAATTATTTATAATGTATTGGGAAGTTATATGTTTCTAAGAACTTTCTATAAGAGAGTATATTTCCTTCTTTATCAAATAAATCAATCACAAATATAATATGTATTTCGAACTACTTAGGAAAGAACAAAGACTTGTTCAGAGGGTCACATGATACCCTTCCTTACAAATAAGTATCTACGTCAGGCGACGTAACCGTACCGGAAAAACCCAGCAGTGACCCAAAATACGGAGAGAGAGAGATGTCTGTTCGAACATTGAAGTGCATGTTTCCCATTCTCCCTCTATTACAATTTATTTCCTCTAATTGTAATAATACAAACAATTGCGAGCTTTACTAGCAAACGTCGCTGTTGTCATAAATACGGGACATGTTCAGCAGGGCTCAACTTTACATAGGCAATCGTGTTAGAGGTACAAACTATAACAACACTTCAATATTGACCAAGAACATACCGATTAAGTATGACATGTATCGCCTGCTAATGAATGTATGCCCTATACATATTTTAGCAGTTTATTGACCTGAGAATTGTTGTTACTGAACTAAATATAAATTTAACTCTGGAGTTTATTTTTTGTTGCCACAGAATTGGGGAAATCTGATTTCCTATTTTTTGTTGGCCCCTTGTGTGGAACAATACACAGAATTCCTCGAAATTAGATATTCTGGTACCTTAAATGATTGATTAGAGACTTTGTTACAGAATGCGATTGCTTTTCTTAAATATGTTTAATGTGTATTATGTGTTTTATTATAGTGTGTTTTATTTGCAGAGCCCCACCTATTTTGAGCCCCACATTTTTATGCAAAAAAAAACGTTTTTTGGGGGGGCTTGCCTGTTTTGTATGTTATATTGGCATTAATAGGTATCACATATCAGTTTGCAAACAATGTTAAAAAATATATACATCATTGAGTTCTTAAAGCTGCATTCAAACATGGTCTCTTTTTTTATTTTCATGAGTAAGGCAGCTCCAAAATGCAGGTGTTTCAGCCTAGCTGAGTGCTTTCTGTGGTGATGGGGCAAGCGAGCAGAAAATACGGAGCGTTGTGCCATGATTGGCTCAGTGTTCTGTCATTCATGGGGACACTACATCACAGCCAAGTCTAAGGGTAGAGGTAGAAAATTCTAGCCCCTTGGGTGCTGGCATAGAGTTAGATTAGAAGTGCCCATCCAAGAAGGCTGAAGGTCATTGGCCACAGTAGCTTTGATTGGACTGAACATGTCAACATCATACTTTCAAAATCTTAGCTAGCCGTCATCATGAATCAAGTAGACAATCTACTGACAAATGATTTTTAATCATTGTCATATGAAGAGAAATAATGAAGATAAATTATTGATAAAACGTATCGGTGCTCATCTGCCATTGGACATAAATATTACACAACAAGTTAGAATTCGCAAATTCAACAATGAGTGGTTTGGAAGGAATCAGTGACAGTGGCTAACTCTGCAAGCATTGCAAAACAGTTACTAGCTTGCTATTCAGTGGAGTGGCTTTGTGGCCCCAAATCTAGCATTAAGGGGCTATTTTCCAATGTAAAATGATGAACATTCAACATTGGCCATGCTGTCAATAAAGGATGATTTGTGCCTCACTCAAAACATCTGTTAAATCGGAACTGCAATAACTTGACTTCAGTGAGTTCAAGACAACTGGGAAGTCGGGAATAAACAAGCTGTCACGATCGTCGTATTGAGTAGACCAAAGCGCGGTGTGAATGCATGATTTTAATGAAAGACGAAAAAAACACAAAGTATACTAACAAACAAACTAACTAACTAACAAGACGAACGTGACTGCTAACGTGCAACATAACATAGACAATAACCCACCAACCACAATACAAAACAGGCTACCTAAATATGGTTCCCAATCAGAGACAACGACAAACACCTGCCACTGATTGAGAACCATATCAGGCCAAAACACATATAAATAGACAAACTAGACATACAACATAGAATGCCCACTCATATCACACCCTGATCAAACAAAACATAGAAACAAACAACGCAAATCATGGTCAGAGTGTGACAGTACCCCCCCTAAGGTTCGGACTCCGGCCGCAAAACCTAAACCTATAGGGGATCGTCTGGGTGGGCATCTGGCCGCGGTGGCGGCTCTGGCGTGGGACGTGGACCCAACTCCACGATAGTCATTGCCCTCTTCAAGGGCCTCTTTAGAGTGACGACCCTTGCCTCCAACCTTGGGCCTAAGACCCTAATTAAAGGCCCCACTGGACTGAGGAGCGCCTCTGGACTGAGGGGCAGCTCCGGACTGACTTGGTAGTGCACATGTAGCCTATAACCTGTTTTAGAGAAAGTTAATAATCAAATATTGTATGAGCTTCATTGTCTGCTTATACGCCCCCTTTATTTATCCTACGGTTCTGACTTGGTGTACAGGGAGAACACTAAGAATGGCACAAGTTCTGAATTCTGTTGCTGTACATTTCAAAAGTGCTTAACAAATAGTTATATTGACTGTCCGTCCTAGCTCGTTTATTAATTCCTTGATCGAAATTATGGATTGCCTCTTATCCGTTTGTTGTCACCTTATGTCATAGTTAATTAATATATTGTTTAGTGTTGTGTAATGTAGTGGCTTTGCTGGCATGAATCCCACTTTTTTTTCCCCATCCAAGATTTACATGCTAAAATCACCACTGTTTATTTGTAATGCATACAGTGGGGCAAAAAAGTATTTAGTCAGCCACCAATTGTGCACTTAAAAAGACGAGAGAGGCCTGTAATTTTCATCATAGGTACACTTCAACTATGACAGACAAAATGAGAAAAAAAATCCTGAAAATCACATTGGAGGATTTTTAATGAATTTATTTGCAAAGTATGGTGGAAAATAAGTATTTGGTCACCTACAACAAGCAAGATATCTGTCTCTCACAGACCTGTAACTTCTTCTTTAAGAGGCTCCTCTGTCCTCCACTCATTACCTGTATTAATGGCACCTGTTTGAACTTGTTATCAGTATAAAAGACACCTGTCCACAACCTCAACCAGTCACAGTCCAAACTCCACTATGGCCAAGACCAAAGAGCTGTCAAAGGACACCAGAAACAAAATTGTAGACCTGCACCAGGCTGGGAAAACTGCATCTGCAATAGGTAAGCAGCTTGGTTTAAAGAAATCAACTGTGGGAGCAATTATTAGGAAATGGAAGACATACAAGACCACTGATAATCTCTCTCGATCTGGGGCTCCACGCAAAATCTCACCCCGTGGGGTCAAAATGATCACAAGAACGGTGAGCAAAAACCCCAGAACCACACGGGGGGACCTAGTGAATGACCTGCAGAGAGCTGGGACCAAAGTAACAAAGCCTACCATCAGTAACACACTACGCCGCCAGGGACTCAAATCCTGCAGTGCCAGACGTGTCCCCCTGCTTAAGCCAGTACATATCCAGGCCAATCTGAAGTTTGCTAGAGAGCATTTGGATGATCCATAAGAAGATTGGGAGAATGTCATATGGTCAGATGAAACCAAAATATAACTTTTTGGTAAAAACTCAACTCGTCGTGTTTGGAGGACGAAGAATGCTGAGTTGCATCCACAGAACACCATACCTACTGTGAAGCATGGGGGTGTAAACCCTGGTGCTCTGCCATTTTCTGCCACTGCAACGAAACAAACAACAAAATGATCAAACCACATCAAGATAGGTGAAATGGAAGATTTAAAAAAACGACTTTTGTGGTTTAATTTTTTTCTTACTTAGATGCTTCTCTGTTTTGGGACACTTGTGCATAAGGCAGAGGTGGGGGTGAATGCACAGATGGATTGGGTGAGGGGAAGAGACTCATTTGGGATTCAGCAAGAATCGAATCGTGGACCTAGGTGCAGTGCTTGATTTGGACTAAAATAGGTGCTGATGCTCATTTTGGGTGCTGGTACTGTTAACATTTAGTTGCAGGAACTCCACAATACTTTTGAGCTGATATTCTATAAGAGGAACAGGAGCTCATGCAGTAGTAAATCTGAGGTGCCTGTACTCAGCTGCGGTGAGCCTCAACCCAAGTCCAGCATTGCATACGTCCCAATAGATAGTAATAGTGATAGAACTCTGGCATAGCAGCATACTTACCAGGAGCATGGCTTCCATCTGATTAACTCTGCCCCTTTATTAACAGAATAAAATAAAAAATAGTTTTTGCAATCACTTGCTTTGTGGTTGTGTAATTTACAACACCTTTTACTAAATTCAAAAATGTACTCAATCGGATGATGGAATTGACTATACTGACTACCAGATGATTGGTAGTGAAACTCTTAGATGGCACATACTCATTATTTGCTGGTCCAAATTCACTCCCTACCCCTCCTCCTTGGCCCTGACTTAACCCTTATATTTTTCTTAAGGGTCTGGATAGGTATAATCAGGAAAGTGGTGGAGCTTAGACCATATTGCTTACACCTTTCACATATAGAAAAATTGAAGGCTTAGGCCCAAGGGAAAGAGTCAGGCAGTGTACTGGGACCGACTGATTCACTATGGGTAAAGCCCAAATCACACGGGAGCCTTTTTTATATGTGCGCGAACAAGCATGTTCACGCAGGAAAAAGAATGCATGGGAGTCAATGAGAGAAAACAGCTATGAGTGTCAAAGGCATCACAAGTATATATAAAGTCAAATTAGAAGCTATTTTTCCACACGGCGCAATGCTGGTAAAATGATCTGATATAGTCTCAGAAAATAGACTGTGCATTGTTAAAGAGTCTAGAATTGTGAAGTGCAGGTTAGCGTTCAGTTAAAGTATTTTTTTATTCTGTAAATAAGTTTAACTGCAAGCCAATATTATGTATAGACTAGTGCTTATGAAGCACTATGATTGTACAGTTCAAAGGAAGTGGTTCAAATTAATCAAATTTGTTTTAGAGATTGAGTGGTGTAACGTATATGCTGGGAGTCAGGAAGCAGGTGCAGAAAGTAAGTTTAATGATATGAAGAAGCAGATGAACAAAACAGAAGGGTATGCAGACAGGCATCCAAGGCTCTCATTAAGTATGTACTATATGTACAAATAAGCACAATGTTTTTGCCATAAGTTTGTGCTATTAGTGCATAAAAACATTGTGCTAATGTTGGAATTAAAATGGATCATTTACACAACATGCCTACCACTTTGAAGATGCAAAATATGTTTTATTGTGACACAAACAAGACATAAGACAAAAAAAACAGAAAACTTGAGCATGCATAACTATCCCCCCCCCCCAAAGTCAATACTTTGTAGAGCCACCTTTTGCAGCAATTACAGCTGCAAGTCTCTTGGGGTATGTCTCTCTAAGCTTGGTACATCTAGCCACTGGGATTTGTGCCCATTATTCAAGGCTAAACTGCTCCAGCTCCTTCAAGTTGGAAGGGTTCCCCTGGTGTACAGCAATCTTTAAATCATACCACAGATTCTCAATTGGATTGAGGTCTGAGATTTTGACAAGGCCATTGATTGCACATTTTAATCAGAAATATGTCTAATGTCAACCTAATCTCATTTTCATCCCTGCATCAAATGACCTAACACCTTTTCTGAATGTCAACAAGACTTATCCCCCTCACTAACATACTGACCAGACCGGTCCTCCGCGTGCGCATGTTGATTTTGTCCACCCAGACCAGACATGATCAGGCCATGCAGGTTGAACTATCAAAACGAACTCTGAACCAATTGCTGTTGCTAGCTAATTTGTCCTGGGATATAAACATTGGGTTGTTATTTTAGCTGAAATGCACATGTTCCTCTACTACGACAATTAATCCACAGATAAAAGGGCAAAAATGTGTTTCTAGTAATCTCTCCTCCTTCACGCCTCTTCTTCTTTGGACTTCATATGGAGGTTGGCAACCAACTTAAAGGTAGGTGCATTACCACTACCGACTCGAGTGTGGACCCTAGTTCATCTTTTCAATCAATCATGCTCCTAAAAACCAATGAGGATATGGGAGAAGCGGGACTTGCAGCGCATCAAGGGTCACAATTTGAACAAAGTTATATTTTAGCACCTGGCTACGCAGATGCTTGTTGATGTGCACGATCAGTGTGGGTGCAATGATTGAATAACTTGTATGTGTACATTTATTTTGCAACGCTTGCGCACATGAAGCGAGCAGTGTGGTCAGCATGTTACAACAATTCTGTTATTGTTATTAGAGTGCTGAAAAGAACCTCAAGAATGTTGGCGATGACGTTGTGCTCCACCTGCTTGACGATAAACCATTTTTCAAAAGTTCAACTCCTGTTTATTTTACTGTTTATTTTACTCGTTGTGATTGCATAATGTTGTTACAACTGTCCAGTTCTCAAACACAGCACATTCTCCTCTACTCAATGTGGAAGTTACGCGAATCATCTCAAAGCTTTGTAGTTTTATACTAGCTTTCATTCTGCTTACGTCTTGCACACCTGGGAAACGAGCACCGCCTTTACATGTCTGTCTGCAAGCAGCCAAGTAGTCAAACCAGTCCGAATATTTGGAACATCACCTCTGCAAGACGTTCACAGGTAAAACGAACTATTGTTGTATACATTCAAAATATATTTCCAAATGTACATTCATAATACATTCAGACATATATTTTTAACAAAAGTTAGTCATATTTAATTCACATGCAATATGCCTATACTCCATTTCTACAGAAGTAAACTCATCAGCTGTAGTTGTACATAGTCATGGATGTTGAACCTGGCTGTGGAGACAATAATGGAAACCTTAAGCCTGGTAATAACATTCACACAATAGTGACCTAAATACCTATTTCTAATGAAATACAGGTTGTTTGGGCAAATAATCTTTGTAAATGTCATGTATCCTGTTCACCTACATAGTTATATTTTAAGAGGCCTATGATGTGAAATGCATATACAGTGCCTTCAGAAAGTATTCAGATTCCTTGACTTTTAACACATTTTGTTAGGTTACAGCCTTATTCTAAAAAAAATTTTTTTTTCCTAATCAATCTACACACAATACCCCATAATGACAAAGCAAAAACAGGTTTTTTAGAAATGTTTGCTAATTTATTCAAATCAACAGAAATGCCACATTTACATAAGTATTCAGACCCTTTACTCAGCACTTTGTTGAAGCACCTTTGGCAGCAATTACAGCCTAGAGTGTTCTTGGGTATGATTCTACAAGCTTTGCACACCTGTATTTGGGGAGTTTCTCCCATTCTTCTCTGCAGATCCTCTCAAGCTGTCTGGTTGGATGCTGAGAGTTGCTGCGCAGCTATTTTCAGGTCTCTCCAGAGATGTTCAATCGGGTTCAAGTCCGGGCTCCAGCTGGGCCACTCAAGGACATTCAGAGACATGTCCCAAAGCCACTCTTGCGTTGTCTTGGCTGTGTGCGTAAGGTTGTTGTCTTTAGCACTCTGGAGCAGGTTTTCATCAAGGATCTTTCAGTACTTTGCTCCGTTCATCTTTACCACAATCTTGACTAGTCTCCCACTCCCTGCCGCTGAAAAACATCCCTACAGCATGATGCTGCCACCACTATGCTTCAACGTAGGGATGGTGTCAGGTTTCCTCCAGACATGACGCTTGGCATTCAGGCCAAAGAGTTCAAGCCTGGTTTCAGCAAACCAGTGAATCTTGTTTCTCATGTTTTGTTTCTTTATGTGCCTTTTGGCACATTCCAAGCGGGCTGTCATGTGCCTTTTACTGAGGAGTGACTTCCGTCTAGCCACTCTACTATAAAGTCCTGATTGGTGAAGTGCTGTAGAGATGGTGGTCCTTCTGGAAGGTTCTCCCATCTCCACAGAGTGACCATCAGGTTCTTGGTCACCTCCCTGACCAAGGCCCTTTTCCCCAGATTGCTCAGTTTGGCCAGGCGGACAGCTCTAGGAAGAGTCTTGGTGGTTCCAAACTCCATTTAAGAATGATGATGGCCACCGTGTTCTTTGGGACCTTCAATGCTGCAGAAATCTTTTGGTACTCTTCCCCAGATCTGTGCCTCAACACAATCCTGTCTCTGAGCTCTATGGACAATTCCTTCGACCTCATGGCTTGTTCTTTGCTCCGATATGCACTGTCAACTGTGAGACCTTATATATACAGGTGTGCGCCTTTCCAAATCATGTCCAATCTATTGAATATACCACAGGTAGACTCCAATCAAGTTGTAGAAACATATCAAGGATGATCCATGGAAACTGGATGCACTTGAGCTCAATTGAGTCTCATAGCAAAGTGTCTGAATACTTATGTAAATAAAGTATTTATTATTTTTATAAATTATAAAAATAAAGCTGTTTTCACTTTATCATTATGGGTTATTGTGTGTAGATTGGTGAGGATTTTTTTTTTAAAATACATTTTAGAATAAGGCTGTAATGTAACAAAATATCAAAAAAGTCAAGGGGTCTGAATACTTTCTGAAGGCACTGTGTATATTTTTTACAATAGATTCTAGATCTCTGTATGTATGCAATAGTCCAATGCACTTGTAAATGACATATGATGAATGTCACTGACAAATCCTTACAGTAAAACAGAGCTAAACAACTCTATTGTATTCTGGAACACAGAACCCGAACCCACCAATCCTGATTCAACAGAGGGTGGCCCAGAGAGTCCCAAACCAAGTAGGCCTTCTAACTCTTTTGTATACTGTTGTAAAGTTGACACAATATGTGCTTTTCACATATATCTTATGGCATCTATATTTTCATAATTTCTGTGAAAAGGAAGAATATGTACACACATACAGTGCCTTGCGAAAGTATTCGGCCCCCTTGAACTTTGCGACCTTTTGCCACATTTCAGGCTTCAAACATAAAGATATAAAACTGTATTTGTTTGTGAAGAATCAACAACAAGTGGGACACAATCATGAAGTGGAACGACATTTATTGGATATTTCAAACTTTTTTAACAAATCAAAAACTGAAAAATTGGGCATGCAAAATTATTCAGCCCCTTTACTTTCAGTGCAGCAAACTCTCTCCAGAAGTTCAGTGAGGATCTCTGAATGATCCAATGTTGACCTAAATGACTAATGATGATAAATACAATCCACCTGTGTGTAATCAAGTCTCCGTATAAATGCACCTGCACTGTGATAGTCTCAGAGGTCCGTTAAAAGCGCAGAGAGCATCATGAAGAACAAGGAACACACCAGGCAGGTCCTAGATACTGTTGTGAAGAAGTTTAAAGCCGGATTTGGATACAAAAATATTTCCCAAGCTTTAAACATCCCAAGGAGCACTGTGCAAGCGATAATATTGAAATGGAAGGAGTATCAGACCACTGCAAATCTACCAAGACCTGGCCGTCCCTCTAAACTTTCAGCTCATACAAGGAGAAGACTGATCAGAGATGCAGCCAAGAGGCCCATGATCACTCTGGATGAACTGCAGAGATCTACAGCTGAGGTGGGAGACTCTGTCCATAGGACAACAATCAGTCGTATATTGCACAAATCTGGCCTTTATGGAAGAGTGGCAAGAAGAAAGCCATTTCTTAAAGATATCCATAAAAAGTGTCATTTAAAGTTTGCCACAAGCCACCTGGGAGACACACCAAACATGTGGAAGAAGGTGCTCTGGTCAGATGAAACCAAAATGGAACTTTTTGGCAACAATGCAAAACGTTATGTTTGGCGTAAAAGCAACACAGCTCATCACCCTGAACACACCATCCCCACTGTCAAACATGGTGGTGGCAGCATCATGGTTTGGGCCTGCTTTTCTTCAGCAGGGACAGGGAAGATGGTTAAAATTGATGGGAAGATGGATGGAGCCAAATACAGGACCATTCTGGAAGAAAACCTGATGGAGTCTGCAAAAGACCTGAGACTGGGATTTGTCTTCCAACAAGACAATGATCCAAAACATAAAGCAAAATCTACAATGGAATGGTTCAAAAATAAACATATCCAGGTGTTAGAATGGCCAAGTCCAAGTCCAGACCTGAATCCAATCGAGAATCTGTGGAAAGAACTGAAAACTGCTGTTCACAAATGCTCTCCATCCAACCTCACTGAGCTCGAGCTGTTTTGCAAGGAGGAATGGGAAAATATGTCAGTCTCTCGATGTGCAAAACTGATAGAGACATACCCCAAGCGACTTACAGCTGTAATGGCAGCAAAAGGTGGCACTACAAAGTATTAACTTAAGGGGGCTGAATAATTTTGCACGCCCAATTTTTCAGTTTTTGATTTGTTAAAAAAGTTTGAAATATCCAATAAATGTCGTTCCACTTCATGATTGTGTCCCACTTGTTGTTGATTCTTCACAAACAAATACAGTTTTATATCTTTATGTTTGAAGCCTGAAATGTGGCAAAAGGTCGCAAAGTTCAAGGGGGCCGAATACTTTCGCAAGGCACTGTATCTTTGAGCATGTATCAAATGCCCTAGGCCTGGACTGATCTCTCTCTCTCTCCCTCTCTATGTTCATTCTTCCATTCTAGGAAAGATTGTAGCCTTCACAGCCAAACTAAACATGTGTGACAGCTACCCAACTCACAGCAGTATCCTGAAGTTTGCCAACGTCCTGGTCAATGAGGGAGACGGCTATAGTACTCATACAGGAAAATTCAACTGCCCACTGGCTGGCTTGTACCACTTCACATTGCATATGTCCACCTACGGCCGCGCCCAGTGTAGTATCTTAAAGAATGGCCAGCGGGTTGTCTCAGCATACCACACCAGCCTGCCAGACAAGTGTTGCCAGGTAGTCAGCATTGGTAGTGTGATTGAGCTCACTGAAGGAGACCAGGTTTGGGTTCATCTGTGGGGACCTACAAGACATGACATTTTTGCTACTGAAGACAATGACACTGTGTTTGTTGGGTTTCTTTTGGCATAATAACTTTATTGCATACTAAGAGGGTGTCCTGATATGTATTTATTTAGTGCCAATTTACTTGTGTTCAACTCCTCAGTGGTGTAATTAAATTGATAATGTATTTTATCGGTTAACAACAATACATTCTGATAATAATAAACACGGAATGACACACGCGTGTTGGGTGTCATTTAGTCCTCCACAGCAGTTGGCGCTGCAACTAATAAACTGCCATCGAATTCTCTAACATTTTGTGCGCGTGCGTCTTGTTTTCATCGTGGAAGCGGGAGACAACGTTGCTAGCTAGCCAGAAATTCGGAGTTGTTCATTATTTCGTTGATTTTAATTTGTAAACTATTTCAAATGGATATAGAGGGTGGTACATATGAACCCGGATTCGTTGGGATTCGATTTTGTCAAGAATGGTAAGAGCAGATGGTTATAAAGAAGTTCACTTAGAAAGTGCATAACGTCACTGTAGCTAGCTAGCTAGCTAAAGACTAGTAGCTATGAAATTGAGTCGCAATCCTTATTCTCTGACGGTACCAGGATAGTCTAAAATTGTATGAAGTGCGCGAGGTAATTAACGTGTTATATATGAAAATAATGGGTATAATGCTAACCCAGAGATAGTGGGGCACCTGTAGTATCTAGGATAGATAAACGGGTGCATAATGAGTATCTGATTAGGATGTCGTGACCTGTAATACATCAGTAAAGAATTGTGCTTGCTCTGCATAGATGTTGTTGTAAGTTGTGGTCTTTACGGTCAATCAATTACGGTCAATGTTATCTTTACGGTCAATCACAAGTCTGTGATAATTTCGTCTCTCATCGACCTGATATCACATGAGTCTAGACAATTGACTCAGTCTCACAACATAGACCAGACGTCTCTGCTTCATTTTGTTCGTGTTTTAAAAATATATATATTTCATCATTCACATTACGAGTGAGTTCAAAATGTCTTTGTAAAACGTCAAGGTTTTTCTTTGAACATTTTCTGGCCTCTTCCACCAGATCTAGGTGACGCTGAAGCATATGGGCACTCTTTCAAGTAGGCTGGAAAATAGAACGAGTCCAAATACACCCAATCCCATAGCAAATGAATGGAATCAAACATACACACAGCTTGTTTTGACTGGTGTGACGCTTATAATTCGTAATCCTCGAATAGTAAATTAGTAAACCTCGATAGTGACAAGTGTATTTATGCCTGCATAACGTGGAAGTAGGGAAAAATTGCAACTTTTGACTATTTCTGGTCTAGCGATCGATGACAGCAGAGTACGCTGTTCAACCTTATGCAATTAGAAAGCAGAGATTATCCTGATTAAAATTGTGCCCGACTTGAAACAAATCTAAATATACACATTGCGAGATATTTGGCGAAATAGACCAGCATGCCTCTCCATGGGAAAACAATGGGGGGAGCGCAGCGTTCCAAGGGCAAATGGTATTTCGAGGCTAGCGTTTGATGACAAGAGTAAGCTGCCCAGCCTTACACAATTAGACAGAGGATATTCTCATGTTTTAAAATGGTTCCAAATTGAAAAAAATCGAAATATATACATTGTCATATATTTGGCCAAATAGACAGATATACCTATTTCCCTATAGTAAACAATGGGAAGACCTCAGAGTTCCATTAGTAATTTGTTGTTAATTACATTTTAACTACCAGCAATGTGGGCAGGTCTCATTGCCAACAATAGCAAAGCAGGCATTGTGAAGTACAACATTAAGCTGGGAATAGACCATTTGGAAGGCGAGTTGGTGCTCAATAGAACAAATAGGAGCTGGCAGGGTGAAAAATGACCTAAATAAGGCCTGTTTTTTTGTGAATACTTCAAAACTACGGAAAGCAGCTGGGAGATGCAATGAGCTAGTTATCAGAAAAAAAGCATTATTACAACATTTCAGGTGTCCAGCCTATACTAAGCAGTGTTGCTACTCTGATGCGGGTCTTTTTTTATCTAAGCCCGTAGCGATTTCATATTTCTCCCACTGACCTTGGAAAAATAACCAGTTTTGATACAAATCACCTTTCTTGTCCATGTCGCTAGGCAATGGAATTTGACTGAGAGACATTGCAGGCTCTCCATCTTCACTCATTTGATCCACTTGTTTGCGTTTATCCGACAGCGATTACATTGTCCTCATACCTTATCCTCTTTTCCATAGCGCTTGGCTTTGGGTTCATTTCTCTGACCCCATGTTAATATGTGAATATCTCTCGTTGGAGAGTTAGATGAGATGCAAGCATAATCCTTTACTCGGGTGTTACCTGTCACAATATCCTAATCAGACAATCATAATGCACCTGTTTAGCTATCCTAGATAGGTGCCCCCACTAGCGCTATCTCTGGGTTGTCATTATGACCATTATCTTAACACAAGCTAGAATGTTATAACAAAATTGTTTCATTCTGTTTTAGCAACAACATGTTGTATCCCAAAGAAGACAAGGAGAATCGAATCCTGCTCTATGCAGTAAGTGTGATGACATTCATATACCCACTCCAAATGGCTTACAGCAGTTAGCTAGTTTCATGCACTACCTTTATTGGTTGGGAAGTGTTTGAGCTTTCAATTGTTGAAACAAGTAAATGCATGAATGTAGTAACCATTTTTGACTCCGCTGTGTATCTCAACAGTGCAGGAACTGTGACTATCAACAAGAAGCAGACAACAGCTGCATCTATGTCAACAAGATCACCCATGAAGTTGAGTAAGTGATCCCTATTTTCCACCACTTATTCTCAGACACTGAAATATACATCTGTCATGGGAAATTAAGTAATTTGTCTTATCTTTCTCACCCCTTTCTCTTCTCTCTCTATTCTCTCCTCAGTGAGCTGACGCAGATAATTGCAGATGTGTCTCAGGATCCAACGCTACCCCGGACAGAGGATCACCCCTGCCCAAAGTGAGAGTGGCCAACACTCACACACACTCGAACAAACACTCTCTCTATCTTCCTCCTTTAGCTCTCTGAAATCAGGCAATTTTTCCACACTTTTTCGATTCACAAACATCTCTATCAATTCAAAATAACTTCCAAATAAATCTAACATTGATCTCTTTTCTCTCTTTTCAGGTGCGGTCACAAGGAGGCAGTGTTTTTCCAGTCCCACAGTATGAAGGCTGAGGTGCGTTGCTATTTTTTCATCATTGAACATTCTCTGTCCCCAAAGAGTTAGCCAAATATAGAAATACTAGAGTCCACTGAGCCATATGGATACATTAATATGTGGTGTATATGAAAGTAACTGCTTTATTTTCTATGTAGGATGCCATGAGGCTGTACTATGTCTGCACGGCCCCTCACTGTGGACACCGCTGGACGGAGTGAAGAAGAGGTCAGATGTATGCATCCACAGCGTCTGCTGTCACCCAACAGGCTACTGCGTCTCACTGGTTCACTGTGGCTTAAATCAGAATGACTGATTGTTATGTGGGTCTAAAATACTCAGCCAAATCAGAAACTTTATTTACAGGAATACTAACTTTTTGTGTTAGTTCTTCATCATCTTGTTGGCGTGTATGTCGTGGTACTGCTAAGATTTGTATGGACCACTTAAATCCCATGTATTACCTTGTTGTGGAGGAACACCTAACTGTTGGGACATTGTGTTAATAATGTATTAGCTCTAGTACTTTTTTCAGATATTTGTCTTATTATAGTTTTTTTTAACTGGGAGAAATAAAATACAAAATAAAACTTTTGTTAAATGCTTCTGATTTCTTTCAAAAAGACTTCTCTAAAACTGTGAATGCCACTGTTGTATATATTAAATATTTCCTTAATTACTGTGGTTACACAATCCCGTGAACCAATCTCTGTTGCAATACTTGCCATCCCAAAAGAGCTGAAATAGAGATGGTTAAAAAATGTTTTGTGTTTTATAACTGCGCATATGAAATGTTCCTCTTTAGTGGTGTGGCTTCGACTTCTCTTTTTTTTCTAGACCTACCTGTTTGGCCACTGCAGTGTATTTCCCAATGTGTGTATTTTTCAGTTGTTTTCAGACCCACTGAGAGTTGGTGTCATTGAGAAACGCATGACTAATGTGATTGGCATGCACGTGAAAGGAAAGTACGCAAAACATGTAATAACCCGCTGGAGAAACAGTCCACACCCCCTTTAACAATATGTCGCTAACAACTTATTCTAAGGAACGTCAAGGAAACTTCCTCTTTTAAATGGTCTCTAGCGACTAAATCAAAAGCAAGTCTGGATAATATAATACATGGATTTAAGAGTCACTGGTAAGGAAGTACCTATGAGTTCTATTGAAAGGTAATGATTAAGTTTTCTGATAATGCTTTGAGGTCTAGGTACGATACTTTGCTATGAATGGGTAAATGAAAGTGAATTGTTAGGTCTATAGTTTGGATATGGAACACCACAGATTTACTGTGGTTTGTTAACCATATTCATGCATTTCAGTAGAGGTGGTTACTCGGGAACAGTGGGGAGCAGTAGCCCCTCGATGCCGGGAGACCCTCAAGTGTCCTGCTCAAAGAGTTGTCATACACCACACTGCACTGTTGCACTGCAGGGGCATCCGAGAATGTATGGACCAGCTCATCCACATACAGACAATGCATATGCAGGATAGGAACTTTGATGACATTGGATACAAGTGAGTGACCTCTCCTTTCCTGGTGTTTTCTATCATTCATTGTGTCAGGATAATACTAAATGGAAATAACTGTTTTCTTGCATTTGCAGCTTTCTTATTGGGGGAGATTGCACAGTGTATGAGGGCCGAGGCTGGGGTGTTGTGGGTGCACATACCAAGGACAATAACCGTGACTCTTTGGGCATTGCCTTCATGGGCAACTTCAACAGTAAGAAACACAATATTGGACTTTTGATCTCCAAGTCATTACAGTGTGTAAGGCATTGGTGCCAATGGGTTCCGCTTCTCTGTTTCAGATGAGAGCCCCAGTCCAGCAGCCCTGTCATCTGTTAAACAGCTCCTGCAGTGTGGGGTTTCCCAGGGGCATTTGCACCCTGGATTTACCCTGCTTGGGCATAGAGACTTGGGGGACACTGAATGTCCTGGGGAGAGACTATATGCTGCACTAAAACTTCTAAAATTTCCTTAAACATAACCTCTTCCACTGGTTTGACAGAGAAAGTGAGTCGGTGGTGAAAGAGAATGCCCTGAACAGCACACTTAACATTTTGGGACTTCCTTGTGTGTTTTTAAACCACTAGATGGGGCAATGACGCTTTATCGTAGCCATGGCCTAAAATACATACTATTTTTTTCACAAGCATTTCACTACACCCGCAATAACATCTGCTAAACACTTGTATGTGACCAATAAAATTTGATAATGGGGTTTCCCAAACCCAGTCCTGGGGCCCCCCTGGGTTCATGTTTTGTTTTTGCCCTAGCACTACACAGCTGATTCAAATGACCAACTCACCATCAAGCTTTGATTATTTGAATCAGCTGTGTAGTGGACCATTAGACAACTTTATATATCTGTGTTTTGTAGAGGACATACAGTGTGGGGGGGGGGGGGAGTATTTGATCCCCTGCTGATTTTGTACATTTGCCCACTGACAAAGAAATGATCCGTCTATAATTTTAATGGTAGGTTTGTTTGAACGGTGAAAGACAGAATAACAACAAAAAAATCCAGAAAAAAGCATGTAAAAAAAATTATTAATTGATTTGCATTTTAATGAGGGAAATAAGTATTTGACCCCCTCTCAATCAGAAAGATTTCTGGCTCCCAGGTGTCTTTTATACAGGTAACGAGCTGAGATTAGGAGCACACTCTTAAAGGGAGTGCTCCTAATCTCAGTTTGTTACCTGTATAAAAGACACCTGTCCACAGAAGCAATCAATCAATCAGATTCCAAACTCTCCACCAAGGACAAGACCAAAGAGCTTTCCAAGGATGTCAGGGACAAGATTGTAGACCTACACAAGGGTGGAATGGGCTACAAGACCATCGCCAAGCAGCTTGGTGAGAAGGTGAAAACAGTTGGTGCGATTATTCGCAAATGGAAGAAACACAAAATAACTGTCAATCTCCCTCGGCCTGGGGCTCCATGCAAGATCTCACCTCGTGGAGTTGCAATGATCATGGGAACAGTGAGGAATCAGCCCAGAACTACACGGGAGGATCTTGTCAATGATCTCAAGGCAGCTGGGACCATAGTCACCAAGAAAACAATTGGTAACACACTACGCCGTGAAGGACTGAAATCCTGCAGGGCCCGCAAGGTCCCCCTGCTCAAGAAAGCACATATACATGCCCGTCTGAAGTTTGCCAATGAACATCTGAATGATTCAGAGGACAACTGAGTGATAGTGTTGCGGTCAGATGAGACCAAATGGAGCTCTTTGGCATCAACTCAACTCGCCATGTTTGGAGGAGGAGGAATGCTGCCTATGACCCCAAGAACACCATCCCCACCGTCAAACATGGAGGTGGAAACATGCTTTGGGGGTGTTTTTCTGCTAAGCGGACAGGACAACTTCACCGCATCAAAGGGATGATGGACGGGGCCATGTACCGTCAAATCTTGGGCGAGAACCTCCTTCCCTCAGCCAGGGCATTGAAAATGGGTCGTGGATGGGTATTCCAGCATGACAATGACCCAAAACACACGGCCAAGGCAACAAAGGAGTGGCTCAAGAAGAAGCACATTAAGGTCCTGGAGTAGCCTAGCCAGTCTCCAGACCTTAATCCCATAGAAAATCTGTGGAGGGAGCTGAAGGTTCGAGTTGCCAAACGTCAGCCTCGCAACTTTAATGACTTGGAGAAGATCTGCAAAGAGGAGTGGGACAAAATCCCTCCTGAGATGTGTGCAAACCTGGTGGCCAACTACAAGAAACATCTGACCTCTGTGATTGCCAACAAGGGTTTTGCCACCAAGTACTAAGTCATGTTTTGCAGAGGGGTCAAATACTTATTTCCCTCATTAAAATGCAAATAAATTTATAACATTTTTGACAAGCGTTTTTCTGGATTAGGGTTAATGGTAGATAAACCTACCATTAAAATTATAGACTGATTTCTTTGTCAGTGGGCAAATGTACAAAATCAGCAGGGGATCAAATACTTTTTTCCCTCACTGTACGTGGGCAATGTAGTTTGTCTGATTTGGCAACTGATGTGCATGCGGCTTCAGGAATCGCCACCCATTCAGTGTAATTGTAGAGGTAAAATATTAAGGTTGTAAAATGCATCTGTTTAGATTAGGCTAAACATGATTTATTTGGGTATTCACATAAAATTGTCCACATACCATTATGTTCCTTTTTCTATGAGTGTGCTGCTATAAGGTGTTCTAGGAAATAAGAACTGAGAAGGGTGTAAGGGTAACTTACACTGAGTAAATAAAAATATGCTGCTGAACAAGTACAAACTATTGACATAACTGGATGGGATTTCCATTTTGGGTGGCCAAAATATCTTGTCCTGACTTGCTGTTTTGTCCTGAATGAGTTTAAGCTTTTGGGTTTATTTGAAATGGCTTCTCAAATCACTAAAAAAATAAAATAAAACAATTTGTCAAAGGTAGAAAAGCTGTAGATGTTTCAACATTGTAAGCTATGTGTATTTCCAAACAAGTGAACACTTGTATTGCATGATGGAGTATTAAAGGGGACCCCATATCAAATTGAGAAAATAGAGATGGTGAAACATAAATGCTGCTTCATACTGTGCCTTGATGTTGCAACACATCTTACCTGTCAACTGTTGTGCAGGAAGCTGCATGCTCCCCAGCCAGACGTCTAGGCTACCCAATCTGCCCCCCAACTATGTCTCGTTTAAGTTCTCCGCTTGTTTACTTACTTTACGAGTTTACCTACTCCTAAATTACTTACACACCTTCACCTAATTCGGCTTTGATGGGCTGTTTGCCAGGTTATTGTGTAAACAGACGGAAAGGAGTGGAGAGAGGCGTTCCCAGAGGGCGAAACGCAGGTGAGAGGTTTGAGTTTCACGCTCCTCGGGAAGTGTTATAATTGAACCTGGGAGTTCATCTGCCAGTCAGTGAAATTGGCAGCGCACTAAACTAATCGCAAAGTTTGTAGTATACGGCTTGTGTGACTATGCATGTTTGGATCAGGATTGTTGAGCAGGAGTTTAAGCACGAGTGGCGCATTTTGTCTTTGGCACCCCAAGACGACGTGCGTATTATTTCGTGGATTTAGACGTTCCTTCTCTTCAGACTGCCAGACGCCGCGGGAAGTGGGTGATGTTGAACATGGAGGATTTGAAAGCTCCTGTCAGATTTTTCCACAAGTCTTCATTCAGCATCAGCAGCCTGCTGTTTCGACGAGAGGGAGTGATGAGTGATGACGGTGCCGTGCTGGATGGGCATCTTTCCAGAAAACACATTTCTTCGGGGCCATCTACTAGGCCTAAAGAAGTTTGTGCTCAAGATGGAACATATGATTTACATGGAGACAAGGATTGTCATAAAGAATACGCAGTCCAAGAAGACAAACGACTCTCCAGAAATGGAGAAAGGGAATACGGAGAAGATACCGATGGAGTGGTGAAGACATCTGGAGGAGTAGAGGGAAAAGCTAAACCGGAGAAACCTCCTTTCAGCTATAACGCATTGATAATGATGGCTATTCGCCAGAGCCCGGAGCGAAGGCTTACCCTCAACGGCATTTACGAGTTCATCATGGGCAACTTCCCTTACTATCAAGAAAATAGACAAGGATGGCAGAATTCAATCCGGCATAACCTAAGTTTGAACAAGTGCTTCGTCAAAGTACCTCGCCATTATGATGACCCAGGCAAAGGCAACTACTGGATGCTTGACCCTTCAAGCGAGGACGTGTTCATAGGTGGCACAACTGGTAAACTCCGGCGCCGTTCCACGGCGGGCACCCAGACAAAGCTGGCAATAAAACGGGGTGCCCGTTTGACCTCCACCACTGCCGCCGGGCTGGCGTTCACTGGGTCCTTTTATTGGCCGGTGCCATCGTTTCTAAACCTTCAACCTCCTGCGAACTCACACCCGGGCATGGGGTCATGTGTAGGGCCCAATCACTCCAACTATGCCACCTCGATCCTTTCTCAACGGTCACACCACATGAGTGCCATAAATGCTGGAGCAGACCGACTCTTCCAAACAAACCAGGAGTCATCGTATTTTGGCATGGGTGCAGGCGCGCAATACCGTCGTCATCACCAAATGAGCGCAGCCACAACATTCGCCTCTTCATCGTTGCCATGCACTTTGTCTCTCCCTAACCCTTGTTCCTTTAACTTGCTCAACCGACAAGCTAGTTATTTTTACTCGCATCACCAGGTACCCCACCCGGCGACATTCAATACATGGTGCCAGGATGAGTACCCCCCAACCAAGGCATCTCCAGCCGGACCGATTTACTCCGGAAAAAATGGGCCATCGGATTGCTTGGGGAGTTTGTGTGCGGAGTTCCCTAATTATTTTCCCTCAATCAGCCCCATGAGCTCCCTCAACACCAATCTTTCTCGGGATGCAGGGAAATGACCATATTTAAATTTAAAAAGTCAGATTCTCTTTATGGATTACATCTTTCTAATGTCTACCAATGCTGCGAAATGTATTCAAATCATTTATGTGAGTTTGCTATTTCCCAAATAGGTATATCTGTCTTTGGACAGAAAACAATTATTTAATATTTTTTAAATAATTGCCACTCACGCTTTAATGTGCAATTTAATCTAAACGTATCAACAACAAAAAAACGCCATTCACCATTAAAATTGTTTTCAGTGCAACAGCCTATAATAATGTTGTATTATTTCACGAATAATTCATGGTCAATATTTGTGGTGCGTTCAGATCATCATTTTTTTTTATTTCTTTCGTTAGTATTTTATTTTGTATTTTAATAGACCACTAACTATACATCACAAGATGAAGAGAGATGAGAAAATGATGCTGTATTTTAATTATTGCGCATGAAGTAAGAGTTTCATAATGAGGAATAATGTCGTGAAAATAACAAACTATTTCGTATCTGTGAAGGTAATTATCATGGTCGAGGTTGTTAATTGCAAGATTTTGCATCATCGTTTAGGCTACTTTTACAAACAGGCTAAACCATCACTCTCTGAAGTTTCTATTCGTTTTTTTCGTTATTGGTGTTATAACTTCGTTTTGCGATTCGTAGGCCTAGTTCTTAGGGATGTGGGCTACATGAAACATTAACCATTTAATGAAATTAAAATGAAAAAAAATGAAAATATCTTGTCCGACTGTGTTCCATAGGTGCTCTCCAGATATTTCCACTAATATGACATATCTTCTGACAACTGGATGTGTTTTAACAATTCACTGTTATTATCTTAAAACAAACTTGAAAGAACAATTGTCTTCATAAATGTCCTCTATCAATCTTATTGTATATAGCCTCGTTATTGTTATTCTTATTGTGTTACTTTTTATTCTTACTTTTTATTTGAGTCTACATGGTAAATATTTTCTTATCTCTTCTTGAACTGCACTGTTGTTTAAGGGCTTGTAAGTAAGCATTTCATGGTAAAGTCTACACTTGTATTCAGCGCATGTGACAAATAAAGTTTGATTATTTGATATTGCTTGAGGAAGGCTGTGCGTAATTAACGGTTTGCCCTTTAATTAAAAACGAAATCTTTGGTCATGTCTGAAAAAGTATTGGAAATATAGTGTTTACTCTGATGCTATTAAAATAATGTATACATTACAGACAAAAGTCCAGAATTATTTTGATGTTCCTGAATTAAGAGTAAAAGTTCCTCATAAAAATATATAGGCTAAGAGTTTTTTCTGTCTGCACTCTCCTATTACTTCAAAATGAAATCTGCAGTGATTGTCTCCATTTGTGTTTGTAAATGTATCTCAATTGTCTCAATGCTCAATATGAACACAATGCTGTGTTATGCACTTCTTACATTTTAGAAAATAACTATACCAAATATGCTTTGAGAAATTATTCATCCCAGAGGTGGTGACTGTATGTCTTGCATGATTTGTACTGTATCTGCACTAGCTATCTTTTTCCCTTTTAAGCCTGAAAATATTTGTTTACAGGGAACTCTGTGCATGTCATATACTGTAGGCTATACGTGTAATTAATTTGATCCATTTTATAATGTGTGTGCAATAAAAACAAAAATAGTGATATAAAAGGGATGAGTTGTATTACATATGCATTCAAAACATAACAGCCGGTTATGTGATACTTAAGGAACAGGAAGAGAGTGTCAATGAGTCCAGAAGGAATCCAGCTGCATCCAAATAGCACTCACACATGCACGCAGGACACACACACATTCCCCCAGTCCATTCAATAGCTGAGCTCAACACTCATGGTCATATTTAAACAGAAACTTCATTAGCACCTGCTAATGAAACCCACTGTTACCACCACAAATAGCCATGCTGCTGTATCTGAAAGAGTTTCAATGCAGCTGTTTTCATCTCAATATCTGGGTAACAATTAAGTATCTTACTATGATTGTTTTAAATTTAAATGGTCAAAAATAATTTTAAAAAATTGCTTCTGAGCAAAGAGCAATTTCTCAAGCAATAATTTTTCTGGGACTGTCTGGGAGTGGGGAGGGAAAAATGAAAACTAGCTGTTAGTGTCAGAGAGGTTTTGAACTCTCTTTCTTATTGTTCTATTAACTCATTTACCGCAGGGTGATGTCACCATGGAAGGTCAAAACTCTATCCCACCAGAACAGGCTGAAATTTCAGGTGGTCTTTTCAAACAGCTCTTACAATAAAATAGTATTATCATAATTTTCACAATTTCACAGTATTATTCCTACCTCATATTGTGGAAATAAATATAAAACACGGTGAAATCACATTTTTTGGACTGCACTGGGACTTTAAGATCATCAAAAGTTCAAATCTGAAACTACAGACGTGTCAGTGTGATAAAGGGCATGCAGAGCCTTGACTGAGATGTATAGGGAGAGAGAGATAGACATCATACCCTAGCTGATCTCATTGATCTACTTCTACCGTTTCGCCTGCACATGACATCACCGCCTGATGAACTTTTCCTTACCTTTCTTGGGGCTCATTCGAGATATAATTTAATAAAAATAGATGTGTGAGGACACAGATAAGGACAGATTTCTGGAAGTGTGCCTCTATCAAACAAAAGAGGCTTTATGTGGACTGTAGCCACCTTTCCTAGACAGCCCAGTCTCAAAAACAGTCGGCTGCGGTTAGACCAGGATACTGCTCTTAGGATGTTTCATGTAACCTTACACCAACACTGTTGGCAAACTTAGGATCTAGATACAAAGATTATAAAAACATTTTCATTACGCACATGAGTAATTGTGGTATAACCACTTAGAGCAAGATAGAGAGTGAATCAACAAGTAAGCTAGTACAGAATGGGGCTTTGTGTGTCCTGGGGCAACTGTAATACAATCCTGTTTGCTGTGAATTCAGTAATAAATAACAGCCATCCTCTGACAGGCATTGATAATAACCCCACACCTCTAAATCACCCAGCCAGCAGACTCACAGTACCACAGGGCAGAGAGTAAATCAGCATGAGGAGAGGGACTGAGGCAGGCCTCAAGATGTGTCTGTGCACTCAAGGGCAGCTTGTGCTCACCAAGACTGTGTAGCTAGACCGCAAACAAATACAAATACACACACACACACACACACACACACACACACACACACACACACACACACACACACACACACACACACACACACACACACACACACACACACACACACACACACACACACACATGGGTGTATGGACAGCTAACAGTCAGTAATCCCAAGTAATCCCACCCTCTCTGTAAGAATTAATCTGGGATTTATGACAGGCTCCCCCATTAAGGAAGAGAGTGAGTGAAAAGGGGCCTATGTAAGCTGTTTGGCTGAGACAGGTAGAGGGTGTATGTTTCATAATGATAGTCAAGCTTTGTAAATCAATCCCAAATTTGGGCCTCCCAAATCAGCACACTGTGGGTGTGATTATCCCCTAGCATGTGCTCTCCCAAAGTAGAGGAGCCACCCTGTGAAATAAGGTTGGTGGATGTATCTCCCCCCCAGGCGCCTGCCTGTCTCTCGCCAGTAAGCCAATCTCCCTATGTCTCAGTACTGTGCAAATAATGTACATCTCTGTCTCTCACACGCGTTCACTCTCATCTCTGTCACCAAGAGGTCTACAACAGAGTTACATATGGGTCTGTGTCTGCCAATATTTGCAGTGGGCACTGATATGTAGCTTAAAGCTCAATGTATCCCGGACCTAAAAACATGCCACTTCGATACAGCTATGACCGGAAGTGACTTTTCATAGCAGGTTAGGAGAGCATTTTCGCTAACAATAACACTTTTCCTATCCTTAACCTAATTCTCCTAACCTGCTACGAAAAAGTAACTTCCGGACGTAGCTGTGTCGAAGTGCCATGTTTTTAGGGAATCTGCTGTGTGTCCTAAGTATAACCCATAATGGGTTAGAATTTCTCCATATAATGTATCAGAAAGACATTTGAACGAGACCCGGAAGCCTTTGTACAGACAAAGTTCTCGGAGCCAGAGGCTTGCACCGAGTGTCAGGATAAAGATGAGTCTGTGACGGTAGGAGTGACATTTTTGGGAAAAGTGAACCCTTGCCTTTTGGCTGATCCGTTTGTGTTTTCAGAGTGGGTGAAAACAGAGTTAGGTGGTGTGGAATCAGTAAAGGTAACCAGAAGTTATCTGGTGTTAATGGTTTGTGTTTCTGCTGGTCAGAGGGAGCAGACACCCTGTGTTAAAGTAATGGGGACAAGAGACGTGAATTGTTTTGCTCTCAAGAAAAGGGCACCATTAAAAGGAGCGATAACTGGGGTAGCGGTAAATAAAGTGCCTTGCGAAAGTATTCGTCCCCCTTGAACTTTGCGACCTTTTGCCACATTTCAGGCTTCAAACATAAAGATATAAAACTGTATTTTTTTGTGAAGAATCAACAACAAGTGGGACACAATCATGAAGTGGAACGACATTTATTGGATATTTCAAACTTTTTTAACAAATCAAAAACTGAAAAATTGGGCGTGCAAAATTATTCAGCCCCCTTAAGTTAATACTTTGTAGTGCCACCTTTTGCTGCCATTACAGCTGTAAGTCGCTTGGGGTATGTCTCTATCAGTTTTGCACATCGAGAGACTGAAATTTTTTCCCATTCCTCCTTTCAAAACAGCTCGAGCTCAGTGAGGTTGGATGGAGAGCATTTGTGAACAGCAGTTTTCAGTTCTTTCCACAGATTCTCGATTGGATTCAGGTCTGGACTTTGACTTGGCCATTCCAACACCTGGATATGTTTATTTTTGAACCATTCCATTGTAGATTTTGCTTTATGTTTTGGATCATTGTCTTGTTGGAAGACAAATCTCCGTCCCAGTCTCAGGTCTTTTGCAGACTCCATCAGGTTTTCTTCCAGAATGGTCCTGTATTTGGCTCCATCCATCTTCCCATCAATTTTAACCATCTTCCCTGTCCCTGCTGAAGAAAAGCAGGCCCAAATCATGATGCTGCCACCACCATGTTTGACAGTGGGGATGGTGTGTTCAGGGTGATGAGCTGTGTTGCTTTTACGGCAAACATAACGTTTTGCATTGTTGCTAAAAAGTTCAATTTTGGTTTCATCTGACCAGAGCACCTTCTTCCACATGTTTGGTGTGTCTCCCAGGTGGCTTGTGGCACACTTTAAACAACACTTTTTATGGATATCTTTAAGAAATGGCTTTCTTCTTGCCACTCTTCCATAAAGGCCAGATTTGTGCAATATACGACTGATTGTTGTCCTATGGACAGAGTCTCCCACCTCAGCTGTAGATCTCTGCAGTTCATCCAGAGTGATCATGGGCCTCTTGGCTGCATCTCTGATCAGTCTTCTCCTTGTATGAGCTGAAAGTTTAGAGGGACGGCCAGGTCTTGGTAGATTTGCAGTGGTCTGATACTCCTTCCATTTCAATATTATCGCTTGCACAGTGCTCCTTGGGATGTTTAAAGCTTGGGAAATATTTTTGTATCCAAATCCGGCTTTAAACTTCTTCACAACAGTATCTCGGACCTGCCTGGTGTGTTCCTTGTTCTTCATGATGCTCTCTGAGCTTTTAACGGACCTCTGAGACTATCACAGTGCAGGTGCATTTATACGGAGACTTGATTACACACAGGTGGATTGTATTTATCATCATTAGTCATTTAGGTCAACATTGGATCATTCAGAGATCCTCACTGAACTTCTGGAGAGAGTTTGCTGCACTGAAAGTAAAGGGGCTGAATAATTTTGCACGCCCAATTTTTCAGTTTTCGATTTGTTAAAAAAGTTTGAAATATCCAATAAATGTCGTTGCACTTCATGATTGTTTCCCACTTGTTGATTCTTCACAAAAAAATACAGTTTTATATCTTTATGTTTGAAGCCTGAAATGTGGCAAAAGGTCGCAAAGTTCAAGGGGGCCGAATACTTTCGCAAGGCACTGTATGAAGTTGACCAACTGAAGGGGAAGATTCCCGGTGTTTGTGATGCTCGTCATTTGGTGCGATGCAGACAGGGTGGTGTTCCTAGGTTGGAGAAGTGTGCAGAAGGGCATGAGACAAAGGAATGTGTAGTATTGTAGGTGTCATGTACAAAAGCTGAAGAATATACGCACATCCAGATACTTTCCGCAGGTGCTGGAGTTGTAAGCAAACTAATGGAAAACACCACACACCACTGCTCATGCTCCCAGGTGATTTCATTTATAAAAACGTTTTGCCCCTTAGGTCTTCATCAGGCATCCGTATCCCAGATGGGGGTGGAAGATCTTATACAGTGCCCTCAGAAAATATTCAGACCCCTTGACTTCATATTCAGACCACATTTTGTTAGTTTACAGCCTTATTCTAAAATGTATTAAATCATTTATTTTTCCATCAATCTACAGACAACACCCCATAATGACATAAGGACAACAACAAAAAATTAGAAATGTTTGCTAATTTATTAAAAAGAAAACACGTAAATATCACATTTACATAAGCATTCAGACCCTTTACTCAGTACTTTGTTGAAACACCTTTGGCAGTGATTACATCCTCGAGTCTTCTTGGGTATGACCCTACAAGCTTGGCACACCTGTATTTGAGGAGTTTCTCCCATTCTTATCTGCAGATCCTCTCAAGCTCTGTCATGTTGGATGGGGAGTTTTGCTGCACAGCTATTTTCAGGTCTCTCCAGCGATGTTAGATCGGGTCCAAGTCCGGGCTTTGGCTGGGCCACTCAAGGATATTCAGAGACTTGTCCCGAAGCCACTCCTGTGTTGTCTTGACTATGTACTGTGGCATATAGCAGGTCAGCCACCAGGGGGAGACTCGTTGAGACCTGGTGAGAGACAGAGTATACATTACGAGGGGATGGCTCCCTCTGCTGGATGTGCCAGGTCTCAACGGGCTCTCAGGCCAGGACTAATTGGGACTGATTGCTCACCAGCTGGACGAGTCCCATAAAGCTGCCAGAAGGGCAGCACATGGAGAGGGGACTGGGGGAAGAGAGTATACTCCAGTATAGTCGTGCTCAGTCCCAGGGATAACGGAGGGAGCTCAGTATTGCTCCCCGCAGGATACAGCAAGCCCAGAAGATGGTATCCCTGAGAGTGTCTCCTGGGGGAGACCTATTGGTATGTTTATGTTTGTTATTTAAATAAACATCCTTGAACCCGGCTAATCCAACTGTCCGTGTCTGTAATGGGGTGCGTGCTGGTGGCAGGGAAGTCAGGCGCAGGAGAACGAACTTGGTATAAACATAATTATTTAATAAATGCTCACAAACTCCGAAAACCAACATATACAAAATAAAGAAAGTGGGTACAAAACCCATCGCACACCATAACATACTTAGCACCAATACATACAACGAACAATCACAGACAAAGACAGCTAAAACGGACGGTTAAATACACAACATGTAATGATGGGATTGTAACCAGGTGTGATGTGAGACAAGACAAAATCAATGGAAAATGAAAAATGGATCAGCGATGACTAGAAGGTCGGTGACTTCGACCGCCGAACACCGCCCAAACAAGGAGAGGGACCAACTTCGGCGGAAGTCGTGACAGTACCCCCCCTGACGCGCGGCTCCAGCAGCATGTCGACACCGACCTCAGGGATGACCCGGAGGGCAAGGCGCAGGGCGATCCAGATGGAGACGGTGGAACTCTCGCAGCATAGAAGGATCCAACACGTCCTCCACCGGAACCCAGCATCTCTCCTCCAGACCATACCCCGATGTCCAGAGAGGGCGGAGGGAACTCCCGCACCTCAGTCCCCCCGGTGGGACCACAGGAGCCTCGGTCTGACTCTGATGCCAAGGAGCCAGAACCGGCTGATACCCCAGTACACACTAGAAGGGAGAGAGGTTAGTGGAGGAGATGGCCCAGGGAACGAACGCTGCCCACTCCCCTGGCCGGTCCTGGCAATAAGACCTCAGAAACCTACCCACATCCTGGTTAACTCTCTCCACGTGCCCATTACTCTCAGGGGGAAAACCTGAGGTAAAGCTGACCGAGACCCCCAGACGTTCCATGAACGCCCTCCAGACCCTCGATGTGAACTGGGGACCCCGATCAGACACTATATCCTCAGGCACCCCGTAGTCCCGGAAGACGTGAGAAAACAGGGCCTCCACAGTGTGTAGGACCGTAGGGAGACTGGGCAAAGGGAGGAGACAACAGGACTTGATCGGTTATGAAATCCACCGACAGGTGCGACCACGGCCGTTGTGGAACAGGTAAGGGTTGTAACTTACCTCTGGGCAGGTTCCTAGGAGCCTTACACTGGGCGCACACCGAACAGGAGGAAATATAAACCCTCACGTCCTTAGCCAAAGTTGGCCACCAGTACTTCCCACTAAGACAGCACACCGTCCGACCGATCCCAGGATGACCAGAGGAGGGTCATCACCATTACACCCTGCCCGTGCAGGCCCCTGAAACTCTCGTCTTCAAAAGCTTGGAAGACTGATGGCGCAATCATCAACCCGTACGGCATGACGAGGTACTCATAGTGCTCAGAGATGGTACTGAAAGCAGTCTTCCACTCATCTCCCTCTCGGATACACACCAGATTGTAAGTAGTCCTGAGATCTAGTTTGGTGAAGAAGCGCGCCCCGTCATTGATTCTATCGCTGTGCCTATGAGCGGTAGCGGGTAACTATACCTCACTGTGATCTGATTTAGACCCGACACAGACCTCCCTCCTTCTTCACAAAAAAAACCTGAGGAGACGGGTGAATTGGAGGACCAAATGTACCCCTGATGCAGGGATTCGGAGACGACCACCCCGTGAGAGTCCTCTGTGGTCAAGAAACAGTGGGGTTATGACAAGCTAACCAGGGTAGGCCCAGCACCACGGGAAACGCAGGAGAGTTAATAAGGAAGAGACTAATTATCTCTGTATGACCCCCTGCGTCACCATGCCCAAAGGAGTGGTGACCTCCCTAATCAACCCTGACCCTAATGGTCGACTATCTAAGGCGTGAACGGGGAAAGGCACATCCACTGGGAAAATGGGGATCCCTAAACTATGGGCTAAAGCTCTATCAATGAAGTTCCCAGCCGCGCCTGAATAGACGAGCGCCTTATGCTGGGAATGCGGGGAAAACTCAGGAAAAGTGGCAGACACAAACATATGTGCAACAGAGGACTCTGGGTGAGGATGCTGCCAGCTCACCTGGGGTGACGTTAGAGCGCCCTGCCTGCGGCCTCGATTCCCAGAGGAACCCACCCGGCACCAACTGGCAGTGTGACCTCTGCGGCCACAGATACTGCACGAGCGGGAACCCCCTCCGGTCTCCCTGCACACCGCCCCTCCCAGCTCCATGGGTATCGGAGAGGGGGTGTGGGATGATGGAACCACCAGACCCCGATCTGAATGTCCACGAGTAGCCAGCAGGTTGTCCAGCCGGATGGACAGGTCCATCAGCTGGTCAAATGTGAGAGTGGTGTCTCTGCAGGCCTGCTCCCGACTGACGTCCTCGCACAGACTGCAGCGGTAATGATCGATCAGGGCCCTGTTGTTACATCCCGCGCCGGCAGCCAGGATCCTAGACTCTAAGTGTGAACTCCTGGGCGCTCCTCGTCTCCTGCCTCAGATGGTAGAGGCATTCACCTCAAACTGGTCCAACGCCGCGCTCCTCAAACTGGTCCAACGCTGCATCTCCCTCTCTCCACACGGCGTTGGCCCACTCCAGGGTTTTCCCGGTGAGGCACGAGACGAGGGCTGACACCCTCTCACGGTCCGATGGAGCCGGGTGAACGGTGGCCAGGTATAGCTCCAGTTGAAGTAGGAACCCCCGGCAGCCCGCAGCCTCTCCGTCGTACTCCTGGAGCAGGGAGAGACGAATCCCACTGGAACCAGGTGGAAACGGGGCACTCGGGAGAGACCCCGGTTGTGCTGGTGGAGGCACTGGAAGAACTCCCTGTCTCTCCCAGTGGTCCATAGTCAGAACAACGCGGTCCATGGTGATGCCAAGATGGTGAAGCATTGCTGCATGTTCCTGGACGCGCTCCTCCACCTCTATGGCTGGGGTACCTTGTCCTGCTGACTCCATAATACAGTTGGTGATTCTGTAATGGGGTGCATGCTGGTGGCAGGGAAGTCAGGCGCAGGAGAACGAACTTGGTATTAACAGAGTTATTTAATAAATGCTCAAAAACCAACATATACAAAAGTGGGTACAAAACCCGTCGCACACCATAACATACTTAGCACCAATACATACAACGAGCAATCACCAACAAAGACATGAGATAACACAGAGGATTAAATACACAACATGTAATGTCGGGATTGAAACCAGGTGTGATGGTTAGTCTGCCACAAGTGGTGGAGAATGTCTGATAAGGTGGTCCGATCGGGGTTGACATTTACACAGAATCAGCATGGACGAGTTGATAGCTCAGTTCATCCAGTCCCAACAAGCACGCTAACAGAAGACGACGACATCAAAACCTACCTCTGTACATTTGAACGGACAGCACTACGGGAAGGATTGCCAAGGCTGAAGTGGGACCTTACCGACAAACAGGCGGCTAACTATGACGGACTCAAACAGGAGATACTCAGCCGCTATGGGTACAGCCTGGCCCATCGTGCCCAACTGTTCCACAACTGGAGGTTCGTGGCTGACGCATCCCCCCGAGCCCAGGTGTTTTGAGCATGGCGCCCGGGGGCACCTTGACTGGAATTTCCCGGCTTGAGAGGAGTCGAGTCGATGCAATCAGCAAGCCCCGGAAGCGAGGTGGGCCATGCAGTGAACTACGTCACCTCCTGTTGGGCGCACCATAAATAAACGGCACTCATGGTCACGGTGAAGGTTGACGGACACAACATGGAAGCTCTATTAGACTCCGGAAGTATGGTTACGCTCTTAACCACGAGCCTGCTGAACCAGGGGACCGAACGTGGTAGGGAGATGTCCATTGCCTGTGTCCACGGGGACACAAAGTGGTATAAAACCGTATGGGCCAATATTGTGACACGACAAGGGAACTGCCAAACTATGTTGGGTGCTGTACCGGAGGTGCCGGTACCCCTCTCAATGGGACGAGATTGTTCGCGGCACTGTTTTTTTTCGCGTTATTTGTAACTTATTTTGTACATAATGTATCTGCAACCATATCTTAGAGCAAAAAAGAGCTTCTGGATATCAAGAAAGCGATCACTCACCTCAGATTAGACAAAAAAAAAAATCTTCAACAAACAAGACACACAAGACATCCTCCAAAAACCTGACAGGGCCGACATCTACGTTTTTTGCAAGAGGAAGCGACACAGGTACAGAGGACAAAGAGCCGGATGCTTGGTCAGGAGCCGAATAAGGCAACTGGGAAAGCTGCCGTTGCCGTCAATATTACTCGCCAACATGCAATCATTGGACAATAAACTAGACGAGGTACGATCACGAATATCTAACCAACGAGACATCAAAAACGGTAATATCCTACGTTTCACGGAATCGTGACTGAATGACGACATAGATATTCAGCTAGCGGGATACACGCTGCACTGGCAAGATAGAACAGCACACTCCGGTAAGACGAGGGGGGGCGGTCTCTGCATATTTGTAAACAACAGTTGGTGCAGGAAATCTAAGAAAGTCTCTAGATTTTGCTCGCCTGAAGTAGAGTATATTGTGATAAATTGCAGGCCACACTACTTGCCTAGAGAGTTTTCAGCTATACTTTTCGTGGCTGTTTATTTACCACCACAGACAGATGCTGGCACTAAGACCGCACTCAGTCAGCTGTATAAGGAAATAAGCAAACAGGAAACCACTCACCCAGAGGCGACGCTCCTAGTGGCCGGAGACTTTAATGCAGGGAAACTTAAATCGATTCTACCAAATTTCCATCAACATGTTAAATGTGCAACCAGAGGGAAAAAAATTCTAGGCCACCTGTACTCCACACACAGAGACGCGTACAAAGCTCTCCCTCGGCCTCCATTTGGTAAATCCGACCACAACTCTATCCTCCTGATTTCTGCTTACAAGCAAAAATTAAAGCAGGAAGCACCAGTGACTCGGTCTATAAAAAAAGTGGTCAGATGAAGCAGATGCTAAACTACAGGACTGTTTTGCTATCACAGACTGGAACATGTTCCAGGATTCTCCCTATGGCACATCAGTCACTGGCTTTATCAATAAGTGCATCGAGGACGTCGTCCCCACAGTGACTGTACGTACATACCCCAACCAGAAGCCATGGATTACAGGCAACATTCGCACTGAGCTAAAGGGTAGAGCTCCCGCTTTCAAGGTGCGGGACTCTAATCCGGAAGCTTACAAGAAAGCTGCCAAAAGGGCAGTACACGGAGAGGGGACTGGGGGAAGAGAGGTTACTCCCGTATAGTCATGCTCAGTCCCAGGGATAACGGAGGGAGCTCCGTTTTGTTCCCCACAGGATGCAGCAAGACCCGGAGTCCAGAAGACGGTACCCCGGAGAGGGTTTCCTGTGGGAGACCTATTATTTTATTTTTGCTTGCTATTTAAATAAACATCCTTGAAACCGAGATAATCCAACTCTGTCAGTGTCTGATCTGTGTAAACATCTTGACCAAGGTCCTGAGCGCTCTGGAGCAGGTTTTCATCAAGGATCTCTCTGAACTTTGCTCCATTCATCTTTTCCGCTGAAAAACATCCCCACTTCATGAGGCTTCCACTACCATGCTTCACCGGAGGGATGGTGCCAGGTTTCCTCCAGGTGTGGCGCTTGGCATTCAGGCTAAAGAGTTAAATCTTGGTTTCATCAGACCAGAGAATCTTGTTTCTCATGGTCTGAGTCTTTAGGTGCCTTTTGGCAAACTTCAAGTGGGCTGTCATGTGCCTTTTACTGAGGAGTGGCTTCTGTCTGGCCACTCTACCATAAAGGCCTGATTGGTGGAGTGCTGCAGAGATGGTTGTCCTTCTGGAATGTTCTCCAATCTCCACAGAGGAACTCTAGAGCTCTGTCAGAGTGACCATCAGGTTCCTCGACACAATCTTCTCTCAGAGCTCTACGGACAATTCCTTTGACCTCATGGCGTGGTTTTTGTTCTGACATGCACTGTCAACAGTGGGACCTTATATAGACAGGTGTGCCTTTCCAAATCATGTACAATCAATTGAATTTACCACAGGTGGACTCCAATCAAGTTGTAGAAACATGTCAAGGATGGTCAATGGAAACAGGATGCACCTGAGCTCAATTTCGAGTCTAATAGCCAAGGGTCTGAATAGTTATGTAAATATTTATGTTTTTAATTTTTAATAAATTTGCTAAAAATCATAAAAACCTTTTTCGCTTTGTCATTATGGGGTATTGTGTGTAGATTACTGAAGATGTAGAAAAAGTATGGAAAAAGTCAAGGGGTCTGAATACTTTCTGAATGCACTGTATATAGGGGCAGTACTCAGTGACATTACTTTCTGAAACAGGAGGTATACATATATAACAGATTCACAATATTAACATTCAATGTATCAAAATATATGATCATACACAAGAAAAGTGATCAATATGTACAGTCGTGGCCAAATGTTTTGAGAATTACAGAAATATTAATTTCCACAAAGTTTCCTGCTGATCTAAAGACACTGATGTCTTTAGATATGTTTGTCAGATGTTACTATGGAATATAATCTCTGTCCCCAAGTTGCAAACCGTAGTCTGGCGTTTTTATGGCGGTTTTGGAGCAGTGGCTTCTTCCTTGCTGAGCGTCCTTTCAGGTTTGTCGACATAGGACTCGTTTTACTGTCGATATAGATACTTTTGTACCTGTTTCCCCCAGCATCTTCACAAGGTCCTTTGCTGTTGTTCTGGGATTGATTTACACTTTTTGCACCAAACTACGTTCATCTCTAGGAGACAGAACGCGTCTCCTTCCTGAGTGGAATGACGGCTGCGTGGTCCCATGGGGTTTATACTTGTGTACTATTGTTTGTACAGATGAACGTGGTACCTTCAGGCGTTTGTAAATTGCTCCCAAGGATGAACCAGACTTGTGGAGGTCTCCAATTTTTTTCTGAGGACTTGGCTGATTTCTTTAGATTTTCCCATGATGTCAAGCAAAGAGGCACTGAGTTTGAAGGTAGGCCTTGAAATACATCCACAGATACACCTCCAATTGACTCAAATGGTGTCAGTTGGCATATCAGAAGCTTCTAAAGCCATGACATCATTTTCTGGAATTTTCCAAGTAGTTTAAATGCACAGTCAACTTAGTGTATGTAAACTTCTGACGCACTGGAATTGTTATACAGTGATTTAAGTGAAATAATCTGTCTGTAAACAATTGTTGGAAAAATTACTTGTGTCATGCACAAAGCAGATGTCCTAACCGACTTTCCCAAAACTATAGTTTGTTAACAAGAAACTTGTGGAGTGATTGAAAAACAAGTTTCAATGACTCCAACCTAAGTGTATTTATACTTCCGACTTCAACTGTATATACACACAATACTCAATTTGGATAAAAACACAATAATTTGGACATTTTAAAACTATAAAAACGTTTTTTTAACTCAAACTCCTCGTAAAGGCCAAGAGGAGACAGTGTGTTGAGCCTGTAGATCCAGAAAGATTCCCTTTGAAGAAGTTTCCTCTCAATCTCGCCTCCCCTACATGACATCTTGGCAATTTCAATTCCAATGTATCTCAGTGAACTAATAGGATGTCGAGCTTGTGCAAAAGGAATAGCAACCGGATGTTTTGTCTCACCTGTCCATATATTGCTGCGGTGCTCACTGATCCGGGTCTTAAGGCTTCTACCGGTGTTCCCTATGTAAGACAGACCACAAGGACATTTCAACATTTCAACAACATTGATGGACATGCAGGTAATCAGGCCATTGATCTTAAATCTTTGTTCTTTGCTGGGGTGGGTCAGTGAGTCCCATTTGTAGGTGAAACTGCACATTGGCCACATTTGTAATTACCCTTCAGAACCTTGGCCTCACGTTTTTGGGGGTCTTTTAGAGACCATACGTGAGGGATATTTCAATTGTACTAGTGCTTCCTGATAATGTCCTTAAATGGCTTCCTCAATGGTGAGTTTTGTGTGAAGCCAGAGGGGACATGTTCAGATTTTTCTTGAACTTGGGCATGTTTCACCTTGGGCATGTCTTTGTACCCCCTTTTCTTAAACCTTTGTGTGAGGTCCGTGGTCTGTTTCTGGTAGGAAGCATCAGAGCTGCATATTCTTCTGATGCGGCTGAATTGACTTTTAATAAGTGTATGTGGATGAAAGCTGCCACCTCTAAGGAGGGTGTTCCTGTCTGTACGTTTCTTATAGGGATCTGTAGAGGGAGGTTTTGTCTTTAATAACCATCACATCAAGAAAACTAGTTAATGATGAAACGAAGGTGCTCATTCATAGTTTAGATAGGCATGGAATTCCAAGAGTTCTTCCTGGGTCCCTGTATAAATCACAAAAACATAATCCACATATCTCCAAATTAGGAGAATATTGGAGAGAAAGGGGTTAAGGTCTGGATTCAGCACCAAATGTTTTTCAGACATTCCTAGATATAGGTTAGCATAATTAGGAGCCATAGTATTCCCCATCCCTTTGGTCTGGAAGAAAAAGTATCCTTTGAAGAGAAAATTGTTGGAGGATAGTACAAGATCAGCCAAGTTAGTACAGATCAGCCAAGTCCACAGCACAATTGGTGCTGGGAAGAGCATTAGGGGGATGTTCATTGACGTAGAGCTTGAAGGCCTCTAGGCTGCACTGATGGGGGATGTTAGTATATAGACTGGTAACATCAAAAGTACCCAGAATAGAATTTTCAGATATCTGATCCACAGATTCCAAATTATTTGAGGCAGGGGTATAGGGGCTCCCAAGTGGCACAGCAGTCTAAGGCACTGCATCTCAGTGCAAGAGGTGTCACTACAGTCCCTGGTTCAAATCTAGGTTGTCTCACATCTGACTGATATTGGGCTGCGCACAATTGTCCCAGTGTCATCTGGGTTGGGCTGGGGTAGGCCATCATTGTACATAAGAATTGACTTGCTTAGTTAAATAAAGGTTACAAAAAATACATGGGGAGAGAGATTGCCCAGGGTTTCACAAAATGGTCTTTAAAGGTAAAGATATTCTCTGACAGAGATCTGTTACTACTCACAACGGGCCTGCCTGGTATCAGTGGAGGAAAAAGTACCCAATTGTCATACTGAGTAAAAGCATAGATACCTTAATGGAAAGTTACTCAAGTAAAAGTGGAAGTCACCCAGTAAAATACCACTTGAGTAAAAGTCTAAAAGTATTTGGTTCTAGTTATTCTTAAGTATCAAAAGTAAAACATATTAATAATTTCAAATGACTTATATTAAGCAAAGCAGACAGCACCATTTTTTTGTTTTTAAAATGTACGGATAGCCAGGGGCACACCCCAACACTCAGACATAATTTACAAAAGATGCATTTGTGTTTAGTAAGTCCGCCCGATCAGAGACAGTAGGGATGACCAAGGATGCTCTCTGTTTAGTAAGTCCGCCCGATCAGAGACAGTAGGGATGACCAGGGATGTTCTCTGTTTAGTAAGTCCGCCAGATCAGAGGCAGTAGGGATGACCAGGGATGCTCTCTGTTTAGTAAGTCCGCCCGATCAGAGACAGTAGGGATGACCAGGGATGTTCTCTGTTTAGTAAGTCCGCCCGATCAGAGACAGTAGGGATGACCAGGGATGTTCTCTGTTTAGTAAGTCCGCCCGATCAGAGACAGTAGGGATGACCAGGGATGTTCTCTGTTTAGTAAGTCTGCCCGATCAGAGACAGTAGGGATGACCAGGGATGCTCTCTTGATAAGTGTGTGAATAGGACAATTTTCCTGTCCTGTTAAGCCTTCAAAATATAACGAGTACTTTTGGATGTCATGGAAAATGTAGGGAGTAAAACATACATTATTTTCTTTAGGAATGTAGTGAAGTAAAAGTAAAAGTGGCCCAAAATATAAATAGTAAAGTAAAGTACACATACCCCCAAAAACGACTTAAGTATTTCTACTTAAGTACTTTACACCACTGCCTGGTATAGGGGGTGTCATGCTCTTGTGAATTTTGGTAAAGCGTATATGACAAGTGTGGTTGTGTAGTCAATTTCATATTCTCATATTCTATCTTTGTAATTTCCCCTTCATTCAAAAATGTTCACAATTTATCATGGATCAGAGACTTGATTGATTAGTAGGGTCCTTAGGAAGTCTTTTGTAAAATTCATTATCACTAAGAGAGGCAGGTTGAGGTTCCCAGGGTTAGAGTAGTGCAGAAGTTGTCGTATGCTGAGGCAGTGACGAAGACAGAGAAAGATGGGTCGAAGGGGAGGGTTCCTGAAAGGAGTGGTGTGAGTAGAAGATCTGTACCAGTATTTGTATTTTTGTCATTATTATGGATTCCCATTAGCTGCTGCCTTGGCAACTCTTCCTGGGGTCCAGCAAAATTAAGGCAGTTTATATCATTTTAAAAACATTACAATACATTCACAGATTTCCCAACACACTGTGTGCCCTCAGGCAATGTGTGCCCCCCTCTCCACCACTACCATATATCTACAGTACTAAATCCATGTGTATGTGTATATATAGTGTGTATGTTATTGTGTGTATGCATGTGTATGTGCCTATGTTTGTGTTGCTTCACAGTCCCTGCTGTTCCATAAGATATGTTTTTTTAAAGATGTGTTTTTTACTGCTAGCATCAGTTACTTGATGTGGAATAGAGTTCCATGTAGTCATGGCTCTATGTAGTATCGTGCACCTCCAATAGTCTGTTCTGGACTTGGGGATTGTGAAGAGACCTCTTGTTGCATGTCTTGTGGGGTATGAATAGGTGTCCGAGCTGTTTGCCAGTAGTTCAAACAGACAGCTCAGTGCATTCAACATGTCAATAACTCTCATAAATACAAGTAGCGATGAAGTCAATCTCTCATCCACTTTGAGCCAGGAGAGACTGACATGCATATTATTAATATTAGCTCTCTATCCAAGGACCAGCAGTGCTGCCCTGTTCTCAGCCAATTGCAATTTTCCCTTTTTGTGGCACAAAAGTCCCTTTTTGTGGCACCTGACCACAGTAGTCAAGGTGCGTCAAAACTAGGGCCCATAGGACCCAGTACAGAGGGATAGGCCAACAAGTGATGTATGTTTTAGTAAGATTGGATTTTTGGCATTTATAGCAATGGCTATCAACTGTACTGCAGGGATAGAACTTAAGTCACAGAAAATGTAGGTTGTAGTGGCAGATGCAGAGAGAAATTTGGGTGTACGAGACTTGATGTCAGAGTTACAGGGTGTGTTGTGTAGTGGTGTCCTTTCTTTTAAGGCTTTTGACCTGAGGTAGGACTTGATAGATTAAATAGTGGAGTAGGGTGGTGGGTTTTTGTGAGTGTAGGGTTAGATGGTAGGGTATATGTTAATTTATTTTTCAAGCAAAGTATAAGGGAGTTATACTCCAGTCTAGTAGGTGGCGGTAATACAACAAAATTGAATGCTAACTGCCCTTAAACCAAAGAAGAAGAAGAAGTTGTTGTACAGAGAACACACGAGTGTGGCGTTGGAGATTAAAGAAGCAGGCAAAAGCTAACATATTTACTAGCTTGGTTTCCTGCTAAAATCGCCATTCGCTGAAGAAAATATGTAAGTAACTTACTTGAAATGACCAATGTGTGCATTGTTTATATACAGTTAAACAGAGCCTCATCACTGTGGAAAGAATTGTGGTTAAATTTGGCTAGCTGGTTAACGATAGTGTATGATGACCTAACGTTACTAGCGATAGTAACTACTGTAGCTAGCTAACCATAATAAACCTAGGAACTTATCAGCCAACAAGCTGAGCAATACATATTGCCTTTGGCCACTTCATGTAAAACAGTTTTCCACTTTGTTAGCAGCTAACTGTTGGTCTGAATTAACGTTAGTTTTGTCAAGTCTCAATCATCATCTCGATCAACAATGTTTGAATTGCCTGGAGTTTAACTCTGTTAACAATAAGTATCCTCAATAATCCTTCCAGGAGTCTGTTAAATAAACCCAAGTCCGAGATGACTCCTGAGGAGCTCCAGAAGCGGGAGGAGGAGGAGTTTAATACTGGGCCCCTGTCTGTGCTCACCCAGTCTGTCAAAAACAACACACAGGTCCTCGTCAACTGCCGAAACAACAAGAAGCTGCTTGGCCGTGTCAAGGCATTTGACAGGTATTTATGTAGCTAGGCCACTGTATTTTACACAAGCCGACAAATCCACTATAATTGGGAATTTCAATAAGCATTTCTCTACGGCTGGCCATGCTTTCCACCTGGCTACCCCTACCCAGGTCAACTGCCCGGCACCCTCCACAGCAACCCGCCCAAGCCCCCACCATTTCTCCTTCACCCATATCCAGATAGCTGATGTTGTGAAAGAGCTGCAAAATCTGGACCGCTACAAATCACCCGGGCTAGACAATCTGGACCCTCTCTTTCTAAAATGATCTGCCGAAATTGTTGCAACCCCTATTACTAGCCTGTTCAACCTCTCTTTCGTATCGTCTGAGATTCCCAAAGATTGGAAAGCTACCGCGGTCATCCCCCTCTTCAAAGGGGGAGACACTCTAGACCCAAACTGCTACAGACCTATATCTATCCTACCCTGCATCTCTAAGGTATTCGAAAGCCAAGTTAACAAACCGATTACTGACCATTTTGAATCACATCGTACCTTCTCCGCTATGCAATCTGGTTTCCGAGCTGGTCATGGGTTCACCTCAGCCACGCACAAGGTCCTTAACGATACCATAACCGCCATCGATAAGAGACATTACTGTGCAGCTGTATTCATCGACCTGGCCAAGGCTTTCAACTCTGTCAATCACCACATTCTTATTGGCAGACTCAACAGCCTTGGTTTCTCAAATGATTGCCTTGCCTGGTTCACCAACTACTTCTCTGATAGAGCTCAGTGTGTCAAATCGGAGGGCCTGTTGTCCGGACCTTTGGCAGTCTCTATGGGGGTGTCACAGGGTTAAATTCTCGGGCCGACTCTCTTCTCTGTATACGTCAATGATGTTGCTCTTGCTGCTGGTGATTCTCTGATCCACCTCTACGCAGACGACACCATTCTGTATACTTCTGGCCCTTCTTTGGACACTGTGTTAACTAACCTCCAGACGAGCTTCAATGCCATACAACTCTCCTTCCGTGGCCTCCAACTTGCTCTTAAAGGCAAATAAAACTAAATGCATGCTATTCAACCGATCATTGCCCGCACCTGCCCGCCCATCCAGCATCACTACTCTGGACTGCTCTGACTTAGAATACGTGGATAACTACAAATACCTAGGTGTCTGGCTAGACTGTACACTCTCCTTCCAGACTCACATTAAGCATCCAATCAAAAATTAAATTTAGAATCGGCTTCCTATTTCGAAACAAAGCTTCCTTCACTCATTCTGCCAAACATACCCTCGTAAAACTGACCATCCTACCGATCCTTGACTTCGGTGATGTCATCTATAAAATAGCCTCCAACACTCTACTCAGCAAACTGGATGCAGTTTATCACAGTGCCATCTGTTTTGTCACCAAAGCCCCATATGCTACCCACCACTGCGACCTATACACTCTCGTTGGCTGACCCTCGCTTCATACTCGTCGCTAAACCCACTGGCTACAGGTTATCTTCAAGTCTCTGCTAGGTAAAGCCCCGCCCTATCTCAGCTCGCTGGTCACCATAGCAGCACCCACTCGTAGCACGCGCTCCAGTAGGTATATCTCACTGGTCACCCCCAAAGCCAATTCCTCCTTTGGTCGCCTCTCCTCCCAGTTCTCTGCTGCCACTGACTGGAACGAACTGCAAAAATCACTGAAGCTGGAGATTCCCATCTCCCTCATTCGCTTTAAGAACCAGCTGTCAGAGCAGCTCACAGATCACTGCACCTGTTCATAGCCCATCTGTATACAGCCCATCTATCTACCTCATCCCCATACTGTATTTATTTATTTTGCTCCTTTCGCACCACAGTATCTCTACTTGCACATCCATATTTTGCACATCTACCATTCCAGTGTTTAATTGCCATATTGTAATTACTTCGCCACCATGGCCTATTTATTGCCTTAACTCCCTTATTTGACTTAATTTGCACTCACTGTATATAGACTTTGTTTTCTACTGTATTATTGACTCTATGTTTTGTTCATTCCATGTGTAACTCTGTGTTGTTGTTTGTGTCGAACTGCTTTGCTTTATCTTGGCCAGTTCGCAGTTGCAAATGAGAACTTGTTCTCAACTAGCTTACCTGGTTAAATAAAGGTGAAATATATATATATATATATATTTTTTAATAGTTGGGAAGTCATCAATTGGAGTTATATGGTTAACCACAAATGTCCAACAAATACAGACACAAGATAATGTGTGCATTTTGTTATCACATGTTACCCATATCCCCCCAAAGACTCTTAATGCTTTTTTGGTTAACTGTATACATTTGTATTCCCCTCTCAATGCAGACACTGCAACATGGTCCTGGAGAATGTGAAGGAGATGTGGACAGAAGTGCCCAAGAGTGGCAAGGGCAAGAAGAAGTCCAAACCAGTAAACAAGGACCGTTACGTCTCCAAGATGTTCCTGAGAGGAGACTCCGTGATCGTGGTGCTGAGAAACCCCCTCATCACAGGGAAATAGACTGTTAATTTGCCCACTTCACCTGTCTTTGTCAAAGAGATGATGGCAGGCAGTGGATGGGCTGTCATTATGTGAAAATAATGTTTTGTTTTGGAACAGAGAGGAATCTGAGCTGTGTGTTTAGAATTGAATGAGAGAAAATGATACCAAGTTCACACTTTGGATTGCTGATTAAGATTATTCCTGACGTTCTATTTTGTTTAGGGCGCTAATTTAGTTTTTCATTTTAATAATAAAAGACGAGAAGTATGGTATTCAGTGTTGTGAATACGTCTACACACTCTTAGAACATAGCCAGATGTATTCTCTACTGTATCTCAAATAGTTTCAGGCTCGAAAGCAAGGGATATGCTGGGATGAACAGAACTCTGACTCTTGACTTCTCTCTTTCTCTCCTCCTCCTCTCCATCCTCTCACTCTCCTCTAGCCTGTTTCCCCAGGCAGAAGCTTGGGTGTCAGTGTTGATTTCAGGTGGCAGCGCTCAATATGCGACAAACTGCCGTTTAAAGAACCATGCATTATAGATGAGACCAGATGTGCTGACTGTCACTTCACACCCTGCTCTGCGTTCTCCGTATCATCTTGTCTCTTCGCTGCGACTCACCCCATCCTGACCACTTTGTTAGCTAATTGTCTCAATAGCATATTTATTTCTTCTCAAACAGTTGGCACTTAAACCAGTGCGGTTAACTTGGGGCTTGAGTGCCCGTCCCAAGGTTATTTGCCAGTAAGTGGCATACTGTACAGTGCATTTCGGAAAGTATTCCGACCCCTTGATTGTTACGTTCAAGCCCTATTCCCCCCTCCCTCAATCTCCACACAATACCCCATAATTAAAAAGCAAAAACATGTTTAGACATTTTGCAAGTTTATTAAAAAGAAAAAACCACATTTACAGACCCTCAGACCCTTTACTCAGTACTTTGTTGAAGCACCTTTGGTAGTGATTACAGCCTTGAGTCTTCTTGGGTATGATGCAACAAGCTTGGTACACCTGTATTTGGGGAGTTTCTCCCATTCTTCTCTGCAGATCTTCTCAAGCTCTGTCAGGTTGGATGGGGAGCGACGCTATACAGCTATTTTCAGGTCTCTCCAGAGATGTTTGATCGGGTTCAAGTCCGGACTCTGGCTGGGCCACTCAAGGACATTCAGAGACTTGTCCCGAAGCCACTCCTGCATTGTCTTGGCTGTGTGCTAAAGGTCGTTGTGCTGTTGGGAGTTGAAACTTCGCCCCAGTCTGAGGTCCTGAGCACTCTGGAGCAGGTTTTCAACAAGGATCTCTCTGTACTTTGCTCTGTTAATCTTTCCCTCAATTCTGACTAGTCTCCCAGTCCCTGCTGCTGAAAAACATCCCCACAGCATGATGCTGCCACCACCATGCTTCACCGGCGGGATGGTGCCAGGTTTCCTCCAGACGTGACGCTCGCCATTCAGGACAAAGAGTTCAATCTTGGTTTCATCAGACCAGAGAATCTTGTTTCTCATGGCCTGAGAGTCCTTTAGGTGCCTTTTGGCAAACTCCAAGTGGGCTGTCATGTGCCTTTTACTGGCAGCAGCATACCACCCTGCATACCACTGCTGGCTTGCTTCTGAAGCTAAGCAGGGTTGGTCCTGGTCAGTTCCTGAATAGGATACCAGATGCTGCTGGAAGTGGTGTTGTAGGGCCAGTAGGAGGCACTCTTTCCTCTGGTCTAAAAAAAGATCCCAATGCCCCAGGGCAGTGATTGGGGACACTGCCCTGTGTAGGGTTCCGTCTTTCGGATGGGAAGTTAAACAGGTGTCCTGACTCTGAGGTCATTAAAGATCCCATGGCATTTAGGGGTGTTAACCCTGGTGTCCTGGCTAAATTCCCAATCTGGCTCTCAAACCATCATGGTCACCTAATAATCCCCAGTTTACAATTGGCTCATTCATCCCCCTCCTCTCCCCTGTAACTATTCCCCAGGTCGTTGCTGTAAATGAGAATGTGTTCTCAGTCAACTTACCTGGTAAAATAACGGATAAATAAAAATAAAGGAGTGGCTTCTGTCTGGCCACTACCATAAAGGCCTGATTAGTGGAGTGCTGCAGAGATGGTTGTCCTTCTGGAAGGTTCTCTCATCTCCACAGAGGAACTCTGGAGCACTGTCAGTGACCATCAGGTCCTTGGTCACCTCCATGACAAAGGCCCTTCTCCCCCGATTGCTCAGTTTGGCCGGGCGGCCAGCTCTAGGAAGAGTCTTAACGATTCCAAACTTCTTCCATTTAAGATCTTAAATGCTGCAGAAATGTTTGGTACCCTTCCACAGAGCTAGTTTTCTGTCTCGGAGCTCTATGGACAATTCCTTCGACCTCATGGCTTGGTTTTTGCTCTGACTTTGCACTGTCAGCTGTGGGACCTTATAAAGACCAGTGTGTGCCTTTCCAAAACATGTCTAATCAATTTAATTTTACCACAGGGGGAGTCTAATCAAATTGTAAAAACATCTCAAGGATGATCAATGGAAACCGGATGCATCTGAGCTCAATTTTGAATACTTACGTAAATAAGGTATTTCTGTATTTTTAATACATTTGCAAAAATGTCTAAACCTTTTTTCACTTTGTCATTAAGGGGTATTGTGTGTGTGTGTGTGTGTGTTGATGAGGATTTGTTTTTTCTTTAATCCATTTTAGAATAAGGCTGTAATGTAACAAAGTGTGGAAAAAGTCAATGGGTCTGAATACTTTCCAAATGCAATGTATGTGCAAGAGCACAATCATTCTCATTTTGCAGGACTCTTTTAAATCATCTGTCGTCTGAATTAAGACTGCATCCTAGCTGGAGGGGTGCTCTCATCTTATCTACCAACATAGACAGGGCTCTAACTCCTCTAGCTCCACAATGAAATAGGGTGCAGGCCAGGCAGCAGGCTGTTAGCCAGCCTGCCAGCATAGTGGAGTCTGCCATTAGCACAGTCAGTGTAGTCAGCTCAGCTATCACCATTGAGACCGTGTCTGTGCCTCGACCTAGGTTGGGCAAAACTAAACATGGCGGTGTTCGCCTTAGCAATCTCACTAGGATAAAGACCACCTCCATTCCTGTCATTACTGAAAGAGATCATGATACCTCACATCTCAAAATAGGGCTACTTAATGTTAGATCCCTTACTTCAAAGGCAATTATAGTCAATGAACTAATCACTGATCATAATCTTGATGTGATTGGCCTGACTGAAACATGGCTTAAGCCTGATGAATTTACTGTTTTAAATGAGGCCTCACCTCCTGGCTACACTAGTGACCATATCCCCCGTGCATCCCGCAAAGGCGGAGGTGTTGCTAACATTTACGATAGCAAATTTCAATTTACACAAAAAAAAATGACATTTTCGTCTTTTGAGCTTCTAGTCATGAAATCTATGCAGCCTACTCAATCACTTTTTATAGCTACTGTTTACAGGCCTCCTGGGCCATATACAGCGTTTCTCACTGAGTTCCCTGAATTCCTATCGGACCTTGTAGTCATAGCAGATAATATTCTAATCTTTGGTGACTTTAATATTCACATGGAAAAGTCCACAGACCCACTCCAAAAGGCTTTCAGAGCCATCATCGACTCAGTGGGTTTTGTCCAACATGTCTCTGGACCCACTCACTGTCACAGTCATACGCTGGACCTAGTTTTGTCCCATGGAATAAATGTGGTGGATCTTAATGTTTTTCCTCATAATCCTGGACTATCGGACCACCATTTTATTACGTTTGCAATTGCAACAAATAATCTGCTTAGACCCCAACCAAGGAACATCAAAAGTCGTGCTATAAATTCACAGACAACACAAAGATTCCTTGATGCCCTTCCAGACTCCCTCTGCCTACCCAAGGACGCCAGAGGACAAAAATCAGTTAACCACCTAACTGAGGATCTCAATCTAACCTTGCGCAATACCCTAGATGCAGTTGCACCCCTAAAAACAAAAAAAATGTCTCATAAGAAACTAGCTCCCTGGTACACAGAAAATACCCGAGCTCTGAAGCAAGCTTCCAGAAAATTGGAACGGAAATGGCGCCACACCAAACTGGAAGTCTTCCGACTAGCTTGGAAGGACGGTACCGTGCAGTACCGTAGAGCCCTTACTGCTGCTCGATCATCCTATTTTTCTAACTTAATTGAGGAAAATAAGAACAATCCGAAATTCCTTTTTAATACTGTCGCAAAGCTAACTAAAAAGCAGCATTCCCCAAGAGAGGATGACTTTCACTTTAGCAGTGATAAATTCATGAACTTCTTTGAGGAAAAGATTATGATTATTAGAAAGCAAATTACGGACTCCTCTTTAAACCTGCGTATTCCTCCAAACCTCAGTTGTCCTGAGTCTGCACAACTCTGCCAGGACCTAGGATCAAGAGAGACGCTCAAGTGTTTTAGTACTATATCTCTTGACACAATGATGAAAATAATCATGGCCTCTAAACCTTCAAGCTGCATACTGGACCCTATTCCAACTAAACTACTGAAAGAGCTGCTTCCTGTGCTTGGCCCTCCTATGTTGAACATAATAAACGGCTCTCTATCCACTGGATGTGTACCAAACTCACTAAAAGTGGCAGTAATAAAGCCTCTCTTGAAAAAGCCAAACCTTGACCCAGAAAATATAAAAAACTATCGGCCTATATCGAATCTTCCATTCCTCTCAAAAATTTTAGAGAAGGCTGTTGCGCAGCAACTCACTGCCTTCCTGAAGACAAACAATGTATACGAAATGCTTCAGTCTGGTTTTAGACCCCATCATAGCACTGAGACGGCACTTGTGAAGGTGGTAAATGACATTTTAATGGCATCGGACCGAGGCTCTGCATCTGTCCTCGTGCTCCTAGACCTTAGTGCTGCTTTTGATACCATCGATCACCACATTCTTTTGGAGAGATTGGAAACCCAAATTGGTCTACACGGACATGTTCTGGCCTGGTTTAGATCTTATCTGTCGGAAAGATATCAGTTTGTCTCTGTGAATGGTTTGTCCTCTGACAAATCAACTGTAAATTTCGGTGTTCCTCAAGGTTCCGTTTTAGGACCACTATTGTTTTCACTATATATTTTACCTCTTGGGGATGTTATTCGAAAACATAATGTAAACTTTCACTGCTATGCGGATGACACACAGCTGTACATTTCAATGAAACATGGTGAAGCCCCAAAATTGCCCTCGCTAGAAGCATGTGTTTCAGACATAAGGAAGTGGATGGCTGCAAACTTTCTACTATTAAACTCGGACAAAACAGAGATGCTTGTTCTAGGTCCCAAGAAACAAAGAGATCTTCTGTTGAATCTGACAATTAATCTTAATGGTTGTACAGTCGTCTCAAATAAAACTGTGAAGGACCTCGGCGTTACTCTGGACCCTGATCTCTCTTTTGAAGAACATATCAAGACCATTTCGAGGACAGCTTTTTTCCATCTACGTAACATTGCAAAAATCAGAAACTTTCTGTCCAAAAATGATGCAGAAAAATTAATCCATGCTTTTGTCACTTCTAGGTTAGACTACTGCAATGCTCTATTTTCCGGCTACCCGGATAAAGCACTAAATAAACTTCAGTTAGTGCTAAATACGGCTGCTAGAATCCTGACTAGAACCAAAAAATTTGATCATATTACTCCAGTGCTAGCCTCTCTACACTGGCTTCCTGTCAAAGCAAGGGCTGATTTCAAGGTTTTACTGCTAACCTACAAAGCATTACATGGGCTTGCTCCTACCTATCTCTCTGATTTGGTCCTGCCGTACATACCTATACGTACGCTACGGTCACAAGACGCAGGCCTCCTAATTGTCCCTAGAATTTCTAAGCAAACAGCTGGAGGCAGGGCTTTCTCCTATAGAGCTCCATTTTTATGGAACGGTCTGCCTACCCATGTCAGAGACGCAAACTCGGTCTCAACCTTTAAGTCTTTACTGAAGACTCATCTCTTCAGTGGGTCATATGATTGAGTGTAGTCTGGCCCAGGAGTGGGAAGGTGAACGGAAAGGCTCTGGAGCAACGAACCGCCCTTGCTGTCTCTGCCTGGCCGGTTCCCCTCTTTCCACTGGGATTCTCTGCCTCTAACCCTATTACAGGGGCTGAGTCACTGGCTTGCTGGGGCTCTCTCATGCTGTCCCTGGAGGGGGTGCGTCACCTGAGTGGGTTGATTCACTGTTGTGGTCATCCTGTCTGGGTTGGCGCCCCCCCCCCCTTGGGTTGTGCCGTGGCGGAGATCTTTGTGGGCTATACTCAGCCTTGTCTCAGGATGGTAAGTTGGTGGTTGAAGATATCCCTCTAGTGGTGTGGGGGCTGTGCTTTGGCAAAGTGGGTGGGGTTATATCCTTCCTGTTTGGCCCTGTCCGGGGGTGTCCTCGGATGGGGCCACAGTGTCTCCTGACCCCTCCTGTCTCAGCCTCCAGTATTTATGCTGCAGTAGTTTATGTGTCGGGGGGCTGGGGTCAGTTTGTTATATCTGGAGTACTTCTCCTGTCCTATTCGGTGTCCTGTGTGAATCTAAGTGTGCGTTCTCTAATTCTCTCCTTCTCTCTTTCTTTCTCTCTCTCGGAGGACCTGAGCCCTAGGACCATGCCCCAGGACTACCTGACATGATGACTCCTTGCTGTCCCCAGTCCACCTGGCCATGCTGCTGTTCCAGTTTCAACTGACCTGAGCCCTAGGACCATGCCCCAGGACTACCTGACATGATGACTCCTTGCTGTCCCCAGTCTACCTGGCCATGCTGCTGCTCCAGTTTCAACTTCCACCTGACTGTGCTGCTGCTCTAGTTTCAACTGTTCTGCCTTATTATTATTCGACCATGCTGGTCATTTATGAACATTGAACATCTTGACCATGTTCTGTTATAATCTCCACCCGGCACAGCCAGAAGAGGACTGGCCACCCCACATAGCCTGGTTCCTCTCTAGGTTTCTTCCTAGGTATTGGCCTTTCTAGGGAGTTTTTCCTAGCCACTGTGCTTCTCCACCTGCATTGCTTGCTGTTTGGGGTTTTAGGCTGGGTTTCTGTACAGCACTTTGAGATATCAGCTGATGTACGAAGGGCTATATAAATAAATTTGATTTGATTTGATTTGCATGGTTCTTTAGGTTTGTTCAAAGGTCACAAAGTATTCCCTGCTGGGCATAAAGAGTAGCAGTTAGTTATACATAAATCTCATTATGTCTTATTGATTGACATCCCCTAAACTTGAGTCCCAGAGGAGGAGGGACATGAACATTGTTGAGGAATTTTGCCAAATGCTTCCTCTTCCCAAAATAACCAGGTAATTTTCTGGAAGCTATTTGTTTGCTTTTCCCATGTTGTGATGTTGATACCATTTTCATTTGTTTAATTGAATGTGCTTTGGAATTTAAATATGTTTGCAGAGCAGTCAGAAGCCAGATGGGAATCTCACATTTACCTATATGCATCTTAGTCTATATCTCACTGTCTTGTGTTGATTCCTATTCCATATTTTCCATTGAGGCGAGTCCTCTTATAGATGACTATAGCTATTTTGTGCTTCTCTATTCCCATAGCTACTTCAGTCTTACTCATGGCACTGCATCACACATGTTCTTTTGAGAGTTTTCCCATGCTCTCTTCGGCCCACCCAGGCCTTCCAACCCTGGGGCTGTCCTCCAGGTCTCCCACATATGAGGGAACATATCTTGGGCAAATACATCCTCTTCATGCCCCCCACCCCCTCTCCCTGTTAAATTGCTCGCCCTAAGGGCCACTGCACCTGTGGTATCTCTTTGTGTGGGGGGCAGTTCTCTGTATCTGATTTACAGCCCTCAGGTGAAGCCTTCTGGGATGTGTGTGTCAGAGAGAGAGGAAAAAGGAACTTAAAACGAACATGGATAAAACTCAAACTAACCCCCCTCATCCTTGTCTTTGTAATCTGTAGGCCAACTCGTTATTTTCCTGATCAGAGATGGGGGAAACATTCCTATTTATCTTTTTTTGGTCTCTGTCTGCAGCAGTTCATGTTAGCACCAATAATACAGTATTTTCAATCTCTTGAGTGTTCTGTTTAGTGAAAAGCATGCACACGTAACCGATGTGAAATGGCTAGCTAGTTAGCGGTGGTGCGCGCTAACAGCGTTTCAATCGGTGACGTCACTCACTTTGAGACCTTGAAGTAGTGGTTCCCCTTCCTCTGCAAGGGCTGCGGCTTTTGTGGAGGGATGGGTAATGATGCTTCGTGGGTGTCAGCTGATGTGTGCAGAGGGTCCCTGGTTTGGGCGCGGGGACGGACTAAAGTTATACTGTTACACCCATTCATTCATTCCTAATGAGTTATAGAAAAGGGTGCCATGTGTCTTTACGCATGAGTGAGACTTCTTGAGTCCATTTCCCTCCAGATTTTGGGGTGTGACTCTTCAGCAGGAAGGAGGATGTTTTATTCAGTAGGCAGCTGGAGCAGAAGGCGCGATAAGAGGGGAAGTGTGATTATGATAGCGATCGGCCATGCATCGATACTCTCCCCTCCGCGCAACGCGACACCTTCATCCAGCGTGCGGCTCACACTCGCCATCGATCTTGCCTGGTAACCCGAACCGCTGCAGTTTGTTTCCAAGCAGAGCCATGGTCGGGGTATCAGTGCCACGAGGCATGTGGAGAAAGAGTGACAGAGTATCAACTCTGTAAACAGCAGTGGAGGCTGCTGAGGGGAGGACGGCTCAACATAATGGTTGGAACGGAGCAAATTGAATATTTGATAACACATATTCTGCTCTAGCCATTACCACGAGCCAGTCCTCCCCAATAAAGGTGCCACCAACCTACTGTGATATACACAAACACACTTGAGGTCACCTCATCCCAGTGAAAGAAAATATGCTGCTACCCCACACATCATTATTTAATATTTTTTTGTTAATTTAATTAGGCCTACATATAGGTGTTTTAATACAAATACATCACATACTGTATGTTATTGGCAGACTAAAGGGAAATGTGGAGATACAATGTGTACTGGTACATGGACACACCAGTTATGTTGAGCTGCTATGTGTTATTTTTCCTGATAAATCAGATAAGGGCGCAACTATAGACTACATAGCAACAAATATAGTTTATGTATACAAACTGACTAATTTTTTCTAACAAAATAGTAGGCCTACACTTATCAATATTAAAACATAAAATCATTCTCTTAATAAAAACAGGTAGTATCTTCCGCCATCTAACGGCGTATATTAGTACTGTATTTTGTTTGCTCGGCCAGTAGAGGGCGTGCTTAAACTTTTTAACTACTGCAGGCTACATGATTGCAAAATGCTGAGCAACACTCAATACCTGTCAAACACCACCAGTCTACAGACCGAGCAATCAGTTGAAGAGGGACAAACCGCTAATGTTTGTTAAAGCATTGTCCTCACAAAGAAAAAATTACGAGTTTCAGCTCTAAATCCTCCTTAACATAGACCTATCTTCTTCCACTGTGCTGTGACTTACATATTTGTGCCTTAGGTCATCCTCCCCATTTCCTCTAGTAGAGGTCAGAGACCTAGTCAGCTCATTTGGGCTACATTTCTTTAGCTTCCCTCAGCCTGGCGACTGGCCCAGATCTCTCTACCCCCCCCCCCCCCCCCCTCTCTCTCCCGCTCTCCTGTCCAAACACACACTCTTTTTCACAAGAGAATGTTATCTATTATGCACAGTGAAATAATCCATGGCCCATATTAATCCTTATTAAATTGATTAGTACTCAACCCCTTGCCTCCACCACCATTCACATTGTTTTCCAGACTGAGTTTCATTCAACCTCTTCTCCTCTCATTTTTGCTACTGTCTTTTAATGCAGTAAACTAGATTCCTGTTTACATAATGCCCCCTCTAAAAAGAGGGCACAAACGCTCTCTCTCTCTCTCACACACACACCTACCTAATGTCACCCGGGTCTTCCCCTTATCTCTCACTGTCCAGCCACTCTAACATAACCTTGGTCTCTATCTTAATCTAACTCTCATATTATCTAATCACTTGTCCAAGTCCAACAGGTCCCGTGTGAAACTGTGCCAACTATGGAGAGAGCTGACGTCACACTGTGGAAAAGTGGTACAGAGGAAAGGAGGGGAGAATCCTAACATTACAGCACAGTCTACTTCTAGGTGAACCACTTTCTGGGAGTAGAGGGACCGTCTTTGACACACACATTTTCATTTTCTCACCAGTTTCCCACAAAATTACATGCTTGGATGGGGAAAATGTGATTATATAATTAACATGAGTTTATATAATTTCTTGAAAATGTGTACTCTATTTTTGGGTGCAGTTTCAGTTGTGGCCAGCAGACAGCAGATTGAATGGAGGGAGCTCAAATTGTGTGACAGGCTGACAGTTGCTCTGTAGACAGCTGCCGTGTGTGTTCAGGCCTACCAGTGCTTCAGATGTTTACACATGCCATTGAGACATAATGCAGTCCTTCCTCTTCTGTTCCAGTTCCCTCTCCCCCATAAGGAGAAAAATGCTACAGTATTGCTCAAGAAGTTTTAGGAATGCAGTGCAAGATATCATGGTGGTGACAGCACTGTATAATTCGCTATATTCTTTCCCATTATCTTCTAACTTCATACACAATGAAGGAGGAAGGCCTGTGGTGGTGGCAGGTAGCCTAGCGGTTAGAGCGTCTGGCCAGTAAACGAAAGGTTGCCAGTTTGAATACCTGAGCTGGCAGGGTGAAAAATCTGTCAATGTGCCCTTGAGCAAGCCACATAACCATAATTTGCTCCAGGGGCACAGTACTACTATGCCTGACCTACACAGTTCACTGCACTTATGTGGCAATATATATATATATATATATATATATATATATGTGTGTGTGTTTTGCCTACATACAGTCTACAACTAGTTTCTTAAACTATTTGTTGTCTCACCACTATTCACGTTATGTGCACAACGTTGATTATAGGGCAGTCTTGTTCAGTCCAACAGGCCTATGTTGCTTAAATAATTATAAATACAGTTTGTTCCCAACTTTCTATCAACCTTGAATATCCGAATTAGAGTTATGCCTTTCAACCACTAGGGAAAGGAAGAGTTGTGTGGATTTTTTTCAAAGGTTAGTGCAATCCGGCATCCTTGGGACATGGACATCACTCCCAAAAGCCTAACCTTAACCATTTTAAAATGTCCACTTCATTGGGACGTCCCACTGATCCCAGATAGCAAGGACCTATTTTCTAACTACAGAGAGGAGGGGCCGGTGAACATGGAATGAAAACCTACTTCGAGTTAAACACCAACGAAATTACGCAGACCAGGACGAAGGTCTAGAGAAGGTTCACAGCATTACCCATCAAGAGGAGTTCCCACTTTGAGTAAAATAAGAAAGAGACTTTAGTTTGTCCTGGCACGGTTTATGGTAGCCTGTTTAGAAAGGAGAGATGAGTCTCGGATCCTGATTGGAGTTGACAAGCGCGCTCCACTACTGTATCCAGCCTTTCAACCCCTCTCCGAAACCAGGAAATCGTCGAGGTGTGCTTATCTTTATCCTGCTTGTGGATCGTAGGCTACCCCTTTGCGGGTAGATCCATGTGTATCTCGCCGATATCGTCGTCTTTTATTTAATTGTTTTGCTTTTGAACCCGGGCTCAGATCTGAAGCCGAAAAAACTGCATCGGAGTGGATCTCTCTTCTCGCCTAACAATGAGGTAAAGCGGGTCAAATCTGATCGGTCTGTTCATTGTGTTTATTTTGTTTTGGAACTACAATACAACAGTTTTGTGCGCTTGTAGTGCTCGCGCATGGACGGTGCACGTTTTTGTTTGGAGTCTATCACATGATTTATCATGTAACACCGATAGATCTCGAACTGTTTCGGTAGTCTAGTTTGGACTCAAGATAGACTAAACATGTCATTATTAAAGTGACCGCCAGACTAGACCAACTTGTTTCAATGTAGAATACCCAATACAATGTTTCACTTTGTAGCCCAGTTGAATTTTGGAATGGGGCTGAGTGAGAGAATAATCAGATAAGTGCAAGCTAGAGCGCTGTGTCTGTCTGGTGCCAGTCAAAAATGTATATGACTCTTTCCCCTTGTCATACAGTAGTAGCCTGTTGCTCAGTCATAGTTGAACATATTGTCAAGGCCTAATTCCAGTACATTAGGCCCAGAGGGCATTAGAGCGGGTCATTTGTACTTTACTTGAATGGCAATTTGTGTCCCATAGTGATTTAGGTTTATCATGGAATCAAGAACGCTGCTATCTGTAATGGTGCCCTGTGGTTGAGCACTCTGTGTAAGCTAGGCATGGAGCTGTCTGGTCAGCTGGCTTGCCGTATAACACCACGTATCCATGCAAGGTCTCTATTTTTTTCCCTCTGGTAGTTGGCCAACCAGGGTTGTACACGGAACCAAATTGCACCGAGCATGGAACACTCCAGTCTACAAATTCCACATCCTGTTGAAGCTTGTGCAGTTGGCAATTACATGCTTTGAAGCAGACACTGGTTAGGCTTTTCTGGAATGTTTAAAACATTTTTTTATTTTATTCAAACACAATGGCCCCTCGCATATGACCTGGGCATATGTACATTTGTATACTTTTACTCTATCCACAATGTATATTTGTAGTGTTTCCATAACCTGTGCAACAAGTTCTTTATCTTTAACCAATCTTGAATCTCTCACTGCTTTTGTAAAACCTAGTTGGGCAAGTAAGGCCTTGTATTGTTTTTAACCTGTTGCTGATCACTTTGGTTTACTTTGTTAAAACCAACACTGACCTCTAAGCCTACTAAATGAATGGGCTCCGGCCCCACCTAAAGAGGTCATGTCATTTACCTTGCTTGCATAATGGGGGGAGGAATGTAATGTTGTCGGTCACATCAAGTTCATTGTCCTCTAGCATAATCTACCGTATTTGAATGTTGACACAGAAATGCAGCCAACTGGTTAAATGTTCCATGGTTTCTCCCAATATAGGTAGGCCTAGCCCTAGATCCTGAGCTGACCTAAATCTAATACATAGAAACCTCAGTCAATACATCCAAGGCAGTTTGTTACATGTTCTCTGTCCACCCTGGCTTTGCATACATTCTCCCTATAAACATAATCAGCTGAGCCTTTCTGGACAGTTTCCTCCATGTTTCTCTCTGACTGTATGCACACTGACACACAGGAAATAAATCAGTCTTCATTAATGGCAGCTAGAGGATTCATTGTTATCAAAGTGACGCCTGCTGTGACTCGCTCCAGGTGTCTGGTACTAACTGACTCTCCCTTGGGCTGGGCTAGCATACAGTAGACCTACACAGGACACCCTTCAAGTGTAAGGTGGTTGTGAAACATGCCACATTTGATCTAACAAGTCATTCCATGCGCTGTGTTGAAACCAAATCAAATTTTATGTCACATGTGCCAAATACAACAGGTGTAGTTAGACGTTATGGTGAAATGCTTACTTACCATGGTTGGAGTCAATTTGAATTGAAGACAGTCAATTTTGGAAGTAAACAGAAATTACAATTCAACAATAAAAAAAAAAAAGGGAATTCGTTTTCAATGTACTTTTCAGTTTCTTGAGAAGTCAAACTTTTTATTTCAAAAGTTAAAAAATTTCAGAATTTTAAATTCAAATCACTTCCTGAATTGACTGCCTTCCATTTGAGTTAAGCCCAACATGGTTACTTACACCATATATACACAAGTATATGGACACAGCCAAATCCACTCATTTGAAGACATTTCAGCCACAACCGTTGCTGACAGGTGTATAAGATTGAGCACACAGCCATGAAATCTCCAGAGACAAATATTGGCAGTAGAATGGCCTTACTGAAGAGCTCAGTGACGTTCAACGTGGCACCGTCATAGGATGCTACCTTTCCAACAAGTCAGTTTGTCAATTTCTGCCCTGCTAAAGATGCCCCGGTCAACTGTAAGTGCTGTTATTGTGAAATGGAAACATCTAGGAGCAACAACGGCTCAACCGAGAAGTGGTAGTCCACACAAGCTCACAGAACGGGACCACAGAAGCGCATAATATGTAAAAATTGTCTGTCCTCGGTTGCAACACTCACTTCCGAGTTCCAAACTGCCTCTTGAAGAACTGTTTGTCGGGAGCTTCATAAAATAGGTTTCCATGGCTGAGCAGCTGCTCACAAGCCTCAGATCACCATGCACAATGCCAAATGTCAGCTGGAGTGGTGTAAAGCTAGCCACCATTGGACTCTCTGGAGTGATGAATCACACTTCACCATCTGGCAGTCCAACGGACAAATCTGGGTTTTGGGGATCAAATCTAATTTTATGTCACATGCACCAAATATAGCAAGAGTAGATCTTAGAGTGAAATGCTTACTTACAAGCCCTTAACCAACAATGTGTTAAGAAAAAAGTGTTAAGTAAAATATGGATAAATAGAAAATGAAAGTAACAAATAATTAAACCGCAGCAGTAAAATTAACAAGTGAGGCTATATACTGGGGGTACAGAGTCAATGTGCAGGGGCTTGGGTCAGTTGAGGTAATATGTACATGTAGGTAGAGTTAGTGACTATGCAAAGATTATAAACAGAGAGTAGCAGCAGTGTAAAAGAAGGTTCTGGGTAGCCCTTTGATTAGCTGTTGAGGAGTCTTATGGCTTGGGGGTAGAAGCTGTTAAGAAGCCTTTTGGACCTCGAATTGGTGCACCTTTACCGCTTGCCATGCAGTAGCAGAGAGAACAGTCTATGACTAGGGTGGCTGGAGTCTTTGAATTTTTTGGGCCTTCCTCTGACACTGCCGAGTATATAGGTCCTGGATGGCAGGAAGCTTGGCCCCAGTGTAGTACTGGGCCGTATGCACTACCCTCTGTAGTGCCTTGCGGTTCGAGGCCGAGCAGTTGCCATACCAGGCAGTGATGCAACCAGTCAGGATGCTCGTGATGGTGCAGATGTAGAACCTTTTGCCGATCTGAGGACCTATGCCAAATATTTTCAGTCTCCTGAGGGGGAAAATACTTTGTCGTGCCCTCTTCACGACTGTCTTAGTGTGTTTGGACCATGTTAGTTTTGTTGGTGACGTGGACACCAAGGAATTTGAAGCTCTCAACCTGTTCCACTACAGCCCCGTTGATGAAGATGGGGGTGTGCTCTGTCCTCCTTTTCCTGTAGTCCACAATCGTCTCCTTTGTCTTGATCACGTTGAGGGAGAGGTTGTTGTCCTGGCACCACATGACCAGGTCTCTGACCTCCCTATAGTCTCATTGTTGTCGGTAATCAGGCCTACCACTGTTGTGTCGTTGGCAAACTTGATTGTGTTGGAGTCGTGCCTGGCCTTGCAGTCATGAGTGAACAGGGAGTACAGGAGGGGACTGAGCACGTACCCCTGAGGGGCCCCTGTGTTAAGGATCAGCATGGCGGATGTGTTGTTACCTACCCTTACTACCTGGGAGCGGCCCGTCAGGAAGTCCAGGATCCAGTTGCAGAGGGAGGTGTTTAATCCAAGGGTCCTTAGTTTAGTGATGAGCTTCGAGGGCATTATGGTCTTGAACGCTGAGATGATGCCAGGAGAACGCTACCTGCCCCAAAGCATAGTGGCAACTCTAAAGTTTGGTGGATGAGGAATAATGGGGCTGTTTTTCATGGTTCGGGCTAGGCCCCTTAGTTCCAGTGAAGGGAAATCATCTTAACTCTCAGCATACACTGACATTCTAGATGATTCTGTGCTCCCAACTTTCAGCATGACAATATCCCTGTGCACAAAGTGAGGTCCATATAGAAATGGTTTGTCGAGATCTTTGTGGAAGAACTTGATTGGCCTGCACAGAGCCCTGACCTCAACCCCATCGAACTCCTTTGGGATGAATTGGAATGCAGACTGCGAGACACTCACTAATGCTCTTGTGGCTGAATGGAAGCAAGTCCCCACAGCAATGTTCCAACATCTAGTGGAAAGCCTTCCCAATAGAGTGGAGGCTCTTGTTGCATGCAAAGGGAGGACCAACTCCATATTAATGCCCATGATTTTGGAATGTGATGTTCAGTGAGCAGGTGTCCACATACCTTTGGCCATGTAAGGTACAAGCTCTTTCCCAATGACGCAGAGTTAAAGAAGAATAGAAAACACAATAATGAGGCTATATACAAGGAGTACCATTACAATATCAATTGGCAGGGGTTTATTTTTGTATATTTTTTCACCTTTATTAAACCAAGTAGGCCAGTTGAGAACAAGTTCTCATGTACAAATACGACCTGGCCAAGATAAAGCAAAGCAGTGTGACAAAAACAACAGAGTTACACATAAACAAACGTACAGTCAATAACACAATAGAAACATCTATATACAGTGTGTGCAAAGGTAGGGAGGTAAGGCAATAAATAGGCCATGGAGGCGAAATAATTACAATTTAGCATTAACACCGGAGTGATAATGTGCAGATAATGATGTGCAAGTAGAGATACTGGGGTGCAAAATAGCAAGAGGATAAGTAACAATATGGGGATGAGGTAGTTGGGTGTGATATTTACATGTACAGTGATCAGTAAGCTGCTCTGACAGCTGATGCTTAAAGTTAGAGAGAGAGATATGACTCTTGCTTCAGTGATTTTTGCAATTCGTTCCAGTCATTGGCAGCAGAGAACTAGAAGGAAAGGCGGCCAAAGGCAGTGTTGGCTTTAAGTGACTAGGCAACAGGATATACTACACTGGGCTGGCAGGTGGCCTCGTGGTTAGAGCGTTGGACTAGTAACCGAAAGGTTGCAAGATCAAATCACCGAGCTGACAAGGTAAAAATCTGTCATTCTGCCCCTGAACAAGGCAGTTAACCAGCTGTTTCTAGGCTGTTAGTGAAAGTAAGAATTTGTTCTTAACTGACTTGCCTAGTTAAATAAAGGTAAAACATATACAGTATGTCTACAAGAAACAGCTCTCGCCAGTTTGACATTTTCCCCTTTCACTCTCTCCACACTGAGCAAAAAAAAACTTCTTTTTTTCTTCAACATTTTAGTCATTTATAGCAGACACTCTTCTCCAGAGCGACTTACAGGAGCAATTAGGGTTAAATGTCTTGCTCGATTACTGGCACAACTCTCTTAACCGCTAGGCTACCTGGCGCCTTGTGTGTTTAGAGTAATAAAAGGCTGCTCTCATCAGTTTTTAAAATGTTCCCCTTTCACTCTTCATGCTGAGCACATGTAGTATTGATCTACTTAAAAGCAAGAACACCGATTTCTGACTCTCCTTTTATTTCTCTGACATCATTCTTTGTCTGCCTGACTGTATTGAAATGAGCTATGGAGAGGCCTAACTGAAAGGGCTATGGAAGGGCCTAACTGAAAGGGCTATGGAGAGGCCTGACTGGAAGGGCTATGGAGAGGCCTGATTGGAAGGGCTATGGAGAGGCCTGACTGGAAGGGCTATGGAGAGGCCTGACTGGAAGGGCTATGGAGAGGCCTGACTGGAAGGGCTATGGAGAGGCCTGACTGGAAGGGCTATGGAGAGGCCTGACTGGAAGGGCTATGGAGAGGCCTGACTGGAAGGGCTATGGAGAGGCCTGACTGGAAGGGCTATGGAGAGGCCTGACTGGAAGGGCTATGGAGAGGCCTGACTGGAAGGGCTATGGAGAGGCCTGACTGGAAGGGCTATGGAGAGGCCTGACTGGAAGGGCTATGGAGAGGCCTGACTGGAAGGGCTATGGAGAGGCCTGACTGGAAGGGCTATGGAGAGGCCTGACTGGAAGGGCTATGGAGAGGCCTGACTGGAAGGGCTATGGAGAGACCTGACTGGAAGGGCTATTGAGAGGCCTGACTGGAAGCCGGTGGCTAGTGTAGACTCACAGGGAGGGTATTCCACTTGCTACCCTCCCGCCCCCCTCTACCATCATCAGTGATATTTTGACCCTGTGACCCCTGGTTGAAGAGTCAGGAGCTATTATGCCTGATGTTTAGGTGTTTGTCTAACTTTGTCTGTTTGACACAGCCATTAGTAACATTCATTGCCTTAATCATGTAGTTAAGAATTGTATGGCACAACGTCATTGTGTATTTGTCATCACTAATCATTTTGTGTATGTCAGTATGGTGATTTTAATGTAAGCTATTTCCATAATTCCTTTGTTCATGAAAGTACATTCAGGTGGGTTCCCTGTACAAAAATCATTGGGATTCTCCCTCATCACAATGAGATGTGTGTGATTTAGTATTCACCAAAAAATAATTTGCGCATCATTTATACATTAACACTGAATGTCGCTGTGGCCGAGCAATCTGTGCCATGCATTATCACAAGCTCTTCCATTTAACGCTACTGGCCTTTTATGTCAACACCTGATCACCACTGCCCCATAACAATTTACCCCCATCGGTGCTCCTTGTTCTAGGGCAAATAAATAGGCCTTTATGTGGGGGCCTGCCTTGGGATTAGAAGCAGTGCACAATGTACAAAACCTTCTATTGTCTCAATAGTGCCAAATCCAGTTTCCTTGGTGGTTGTTGTGGGTTCTATTACTAAGCATCTAGATTACAATATCTTCCCTCCTTGTTCAGAGGTGTTACTCAAACGTATACAGTCTAGGCGTCTGTAAAATGGTGGTTAGGGCATGGTAAACCGGAAGCAACAATAGGGCTTTGTTCATTGCCACTGACAAAAGAATCCTCTACAACCTCCTATAGCATGGTACACTGACGGTGAATCAAATGCACGTGTCATATAATTAGGTACACCTCTCAATTCTATGAAATTGCGCAAACGCCAAACATATCGCAGTGTGTTGGGATAGCACTTAGCTCTGGAGCCTGCATCCTTCCTGGCTCGGTCCTAGTGGCTAACGGAGGGTCTAATTAGCCGCTACTCCCTCAGGTTTGGGACACTTGTGCATATGTTTGGGACACTTGTGCATATAGTGGAGGCGCGCGTGAATGAGCAAATGGAGGGTCGAGGGTAAGGGGTGATTTGGGATTCAGCCTGACACTCCCATATTTACCATTTAAGTTCCTTCCTTCCACCCTAGCTAGTATCTTTCCAATCACCCATATCCCTCATTCCCAACACTCCCAGTTTCTCCTTTTATATCCCATGTAGTGCTGCAGCTGATCCATATAGATGCTGTAGGTCAGGAGGAAACTGTGCTTTCACAGAGCCACTGTTGTCTCTGGAACAACGGTCATCATATTCTCCTTCTGGTTCCCTGGGCAGCTCCAGGCCTTGGTTGGCTTTGTCCCAACAAGCCCAAGGCATCAGCATAGCTACACAGGGTACAAATTGCACCGTCACTGTGGAGCTGTAGGTGAGCGACTAACCACTAGGCATTGGATACCATAGAATTAGGAACTAGAATAGTCATTTAATAGGATCTCTATGTTGGATACTCTAAAAGTGGTTGCTGGCCATGGCTGAGACAGGCTGGGTCTTGTTGCAGTAGCCATGCTGTAATGATTTAATGCATGGTCAGCAACGGCTGCCATTTCTTCTTCCTTTTCTTTCTCTCCATTCATAACTCGCTCTTCCTCCCTAGGCAAATATTAATGTCTAGTGATTCACTGTTGTTCTGAATCTGATTGCTAATGGACACAGACACAGAGTAGGTTCAGAAGAGTGCCACTCTATAATGTGGCATAATGGGCGTCTGTGGAGAAGTGTCTACTGACTTTCCCCTACAGCCATACATGAGGATGCTGAGAGTGCATTGACTGGATAAAAGCTATGTTTTGGTTGGAAAATGTATATTGAGGCTCAAGCGATGCCACTGTGGGTTAAATAGATTGGGCATCAAAAACTATTTCCTGCATGGGTGACATTTTTGTGGATGATTAGCGTAGCGACTAATCTTGTTTACCGAAACGATCAGCTTTTGTGATATCGCGGGACTGGTTGCCTCTTCAGAGCTCCCAGTTGGGTCTGTCTGATAATATCTATGTTGAATAATTTTAGGTTTTAGTCATTTGGATACCTTTTCAATGGGTAGTGAATTCATGTATCGTCTCAATGGGCTGTAACTGTAGAAATGACCACCTCATTCAAAAGGTAGACTTACTGATCCTCGATCCATTGCTTCATTTTCAAGTTATAAGCATGTTCATGCATTAACTTTAGTGACCACAAGGCAAGTTGAACCGTTTTGAAGACACCGTGCATACTATCAAAGAGTAGGACAGCAACATTTGATAGATACATCATTTGATTGTGTACCAAAGATAAAAATGAGACTTCCTGTGTCTTGACCAACGTTGACCTGTTTTGAGGATCGTGATAGTAATTTCCACTACTACTACTCAGCATCTATACTGAACAAAAATATGAATGCAACAATTTCAAAGATTTTACTGAGTTACAGTTCAAAAAAGGAAATCAGTCAATTGAAAAACATTTTAGGCCGTAATCTATGTATTTCACATGAATGGGCAGGGGCGCAGCCATGGGTGGGCCTGGGAGCGCGTAGTCCTACCCACTTTTACATGTTTTTATTTTATCTTTATTTAACTAGGCAAGTCAGTTAAGAACAAATTCTTATTTTCAATGACAGCCTAGGAACAGTGGGTTAACTGCCTTGTTCAGGGGCAGAACGACACATTTTTACCTTGTCAGCTCGGGGAGTCGATCTTGCAACCTTTCGGCTACTAGTCCAACGCTCTAACCACTAGACTACCTGCCACTCCACTTGCGGGCCAGGCCCACCCACTGGGGAGCCAAGCCCAGCCAATCTGAAAGAGAATTTTTTTTTACCAACAAAAGGGCTTTATTACAGGCAGGAATACCTCTCCGATTCTTCAGCTGTCCGGGTGGCCGGTCTCAGACGATCCATCAGGTGATGAAGCCGTATGTGGAGGTTTTGGGCTGGATGTACTGCCAAATTCTCTAAAATGATGTTGAGAGTCGGGGCTTATGGTAGAGAAATGAACATTAACATCTCTGGAAACAGCTTTGGTGGACATTCCTGCAGTCAGCATGCCCATGGCACGCTCCCTCAACTTGAGACATCTCTCACATTGTGTTGTTTGACAAAACTGGACATTTTAGAGTGCCGTTTTATTGTCCCCAGCACAAGGTGCACCTGTGTAATTACCATGCTGTTTAATCAGCTTATTGATATACCACACCTGTCAGGTGGATGGATTATCTTGGCAAAGGATAAATTCTCACTGACAGGGACTTCCACAATATTTGAGAAGCTTTTTGTGCGTATGGAACATTTCAGGGATCTTTTATTTCAGGTCATGAAACCAACACTTTAAATGTTATTTTTGTTCAGTGAAATATATAGCTAATGCAAAGTGTCAAGCCAGAGGCATGCAGCACTCACAGACCTTCATAACAGTGAGTTATCAACTCAATATAGATTACATCCTTCCTCGCTCCCTCTTTTGTGCACGGTGGGCACAGTTTTATACCCATACCATATTCTCTGGAGATGTGGACATAGTTACATGTCTGGACAACAGAGAGGGTGAGGAGTTTCTCTTCATCTCTCACCCCCTAATGAGGGGGGATCTTCCCCGGGGGGGTTTGCCTCCTCCTCTGCCTCCTTAGCTTCTCAGGGAGGATACGCTTCGACATGTAAAAGGAATTAAGCGAACGCAGAGAGGAGAGCGATGATTCGATGGTCCAAATAAGGGCATAGTGAGTGCCAGTCACAATCCCCCCCCACAGCGCTTCAGGAGCTGGAATGCTGCTTTTGCTCCTCGGCCTCTTTCAAGTGGTCAGAGGCCTGGCCCAGACAGCCAGGGAACGTTTCCACAACGTTGGAGAGACCTATTCCAGAGAAACTCAGGCACCGATGAGTCAGCACACAAAGAATGCTGACGCAAAGAATGCTGAGTGGTTTGAACTTGACTGAGAAAGAGAAAGTGAGAGAGTTGGTGCATAAGAGTTTGAGGCCGAACATAAGAGACGGAGAACGAGAGTCCGACACCTTCTGAGAGAGAGAGAGCGAGAGAGACAGGGAAAAAAAGATGGCCAGCGTGTGTGGCTGACGGGGGAGAGACTAAAGGCAGTATCCTAAATCTGTGTCGCAGCATGCTAGGACCTGTGTGAGGGAGCAGGCACGCAGAAGGGAGGGAGACTGAGAGAAGGATAGAGTTAGGAAAGTTATCAGCAGTAGGCCAAGGATTACCACAGGGGCCCTGGTCCTCCTCAATCTTTAGTCTGGGGCTTCAGTAGTCAGCCAGTCGCTCCATATGGTTAGCCTCTTAAAAATACCTGTACTTCAAGGGGCTGAGGTATGCGATCCATCTTTACAACTGTTTATTTGAACAGCATTAAATTACTTAGGCTGTACGCTGAAGAGGATGCTCTGTGTTTTTGTATTTGAGAGATTAACACTTTTGTTATTCAGTGAAGTTACTGTCTGTGTCCCACTGTGTGTCAGTGTCACTTGGGTCAGAGGTATCATTGAGTCTGTGATGTCACTGACAGCCCTGTACTTGGCTGGAGGGAAAGTTCATTGAGGACAATACTGTCAGATGACACTGGTAACTTCAATTTTTGCCTCAAAACTAATGCAATTGTTTTTATGTTTTTGTACATAAACTGGATAAGAGGTCACACGGTTGGTCACCTATGCCCCTGTCATTTGTGGGTGTGTACTCACCTGGTGGTGCTAGAGAGAGTCCCAGGTTGTGCGCTGTATCCTAGAGAGACAGGACCGGGTTATTTCTACTCTGCTTTTAAGAATGTGTGATATCGGTATCTGCATCATCATCCACAACATGGAACTGTGGTCTATATTTTTTATCAAGGCTGAGAGGGGGAGTTAGCATTGCTTTACTTTTCATTGTTTTAGCTCTCACTTCAAAGTAGATGTTTTAAAGTGGGCTGAGAGGGAAGAGGACCTATGAGTGAAATAACATTTGTTCACATTTCCAACAGGTGCGAAGTCCTCCTGAGATCTGAATAAACTGAACTGTGATGCCTTTTATTCATTCCCTTTAGTCATGTTCAATATGACTGATGATTTACGACTCAAACTCTTATCTTTGGAAACATGTCATTCTTTTGGAGTAGAGCACAGTTATTGATTTGTATAGCGCAATACCGATTTTTGTATTGATCTGTTGATGTGCTATACTGGACAGTTTGTCTGGCATGAATGACCACAAGGCACAATGGCAGGACATGGCAAGCACATAACATACTTTTGTATAGATAGTGTATGTGGACACCCCTTCAAATGAGTAGATTCAGCTATTTCAGCCACACCCGTTGCTAACAGGTGTATAAAGTCAGGTACACCGCCATGCAATCTCCATAGACAAACATTGGCAGTAGAATGACCTTACTGAAGAGCTCATTGACTTTCAACATGACACTGTCATAGAATGCCACCTTTCCAACAAGTCAGTTTGTCCATTTTTGCCCTGCAAGAGCTGTATGTGCTGTTATTGTGAAATGGAAACGTCTAGGAGCAACAACTGCTCAGCCGAGAAGTGGTAGTCCACACAAGCTCACAAAACGGGACCGCAGAGTGCTGAAACGCGTAGCGTGTAAAAACCATCTGGCCTTGGTTGCAACTAGAGGTCGACCGATTAATCGTAATGGCCGATTTAATTAGGGCCGATTTTTCAAGTTTTCATAACAATCGGTAATCTGCATTTTTGGACACGATTGTGGCCGACTACATTGCACTCCACGAGGAGCCTGCATGACAGGCTGACTACCTGTTACGCGAGTGCAGCAAGAAGCCAAGGTAAATTGCCAGCTAGCATTAAACTTATCTTGTAAAAAAACAATGCATCTTAACATAATCACAAGTTAACTACACGTGGTTGATATTACTAGTTTATCTAGCTTGTCCTGTGTTGCATCTAATCGATGCGGTGCCTGTTAATTTCTCATTGAATCACAGCCTACTTCGACAAACGGGTGATGATTTAACATGCACATTCGTGAAAAAAGCACTGTCGTTGCACCAATGTACCTAACCATAAACATCAATGCCTTTCTTTAAAATCAATACACAAGTATATATTTTTACACCTGCATATTTAGTTAATATTGCCTGCTAACAGGAATTTATTTTAACTAGGGAAATTGTGTCACTTCTCTTTCGTTCCGTGCAAGCAGTCAGTGTATATGCAGCAGTTTGGGCCACCTGGCTCGTTGCGAAGTCAATTTTTTCCTAACAAAGACCGTAGTTAATTTGTCAGAATTGTACATAATTATGACATAACAGCAATATTTAGACTTATGGATGCCACCCATTAGATAAAATACGGAACGGTTCCGTATTTCACTGAAAGAATAAACGTTTTGTTTTCGAAATGATAGTTTACGGATTTGACCATATTAATGACCTAAGGCTTGTATTTCTGTGTGTTATTAAGTCAATGATTTGATATTTGATAGAGCAGTCTGACTGAGCGGTGGTAGGCAGCAGCAGGCTCGTAAGCATTCATTCAAACAGCACTTTCATGCGTTTGCCAGCAGCTCTTCGCGTGCTTCAAGCATTGAGCTGTTTATGACTTCAAGCCTATCAACTCCCGCGATTAGGCTGGTGTAATCTATGTGAAATGGCTAGCTAGTTAGTGGGTTGCGCACTAATAGCGTTTCAATCGTTGACGTCACTCGCTCTGAGACCTTGAAGTAGTTGTTCCCTTTGCTCTGCAAGGGCCGCGGCTTTTGTGGAGAGATGGGTAACGATGCTTCGAGGGTGGCTGTTGTCAATGTGTTCCTGGTTCGAGGCGAGGAGAGGGACAGAAGCTATACTGTTACACTGGCAATACTAAAGTGCCTATAAGAACATTCAATAGTCAAAGGTATATGAAATACAAATGGTATAGAGAGAAATAGTCCTATAATTCCTATAATAACTACAACCTAAAACTTCTTACCTGGGAATATTGAAGACCCATGTTAAAAGGAACCACCAGCTTTCATAGGTTCTCATGTTCTGAGCAAGAAACTTAAACGTTAGCTTTTTTAACATGGCACATATTGCACTTTTACTTTCTTCTCCATCACTTTGTTTTTGCATTATTTAAACCAAATTGAACATGTTTCATTATTTATTTGAGGCTAAATAGATTTTATTGATGTATTAAATTAAGTTAAAATAAGTGTTCATTCAGTATTGTTGTAATTGTCATTATTATAAATAAATAAATAAATAAATTGGCCGATTTTAATCGGTATCAGCTTTTTTTGGTCCTGCAATAATCGGTATCGCCGTTGAAAAATCATAATCGGTCGACCTCTAGTTGCAACATTCAGTACTGAGTTCTGCCTCTAGAAGCAATGTCAGCACAATAACTGTTTCTTTGGGAGCTTCATAAAATGGGTTTCCATGGCTGAGCAGCCTCACACAAGCCTAAGATCACCATGTGCAATATATAACCTCCTTATTGTTTATTTAGTAAATATTTTCTTGACTCCATTGTTGGTTAAGGGCTTGTAAGTAAGCATTTCACGGCAAGGTCTACACCAGTTTTTTTATTTGGCGCATTTGACATAAAAGTGTCGGCTGGAGTGGTGTAAAGCTCGCTGCCAATGAACTGTGGAGCAGACCAACGGATGAATCTGTAGTTGTCGGATGCCAGGAGAACGCTACCTGCCTGAATGCAGAGTGACAATTGTAAAGTTTGGTGGAGGAGGAATAATGGTCTAGGGCTGTGTTTCATTGTTCGGACTAGGCCCCTTAGTTCAAGTGAAGGGAAATCTTATGCTACAGCATATTTCCTGTTTCAGCATGACAATCGGCGTTCCAATTCATCCCAAAGGTGCTTGATGGAGTTTAGGTCAGGGCTCTGTGCAGGCCAGTCAAGTTCTTCCACACCGATCTCGACAAACCATTTCTGTATGGACCTCGCTTTGTGCATGGGGGATGGTGTGTCGATCGGTGTGGAAGAACTTGACTTGCCTGCACAGAGCCCTGACCTAAACTCCATCAAGCACCTTTGGGATGAATTGGAACGCCGATTGCGAGCCAGGCCTAATCACCCAACATCAGTGCTCAACCTCACTAGTGCTCTTGTGGCTGAATGGAAGCAAGTCCCTGCAGCAATGTTCCAATATCTATTGGAAAGCCTTCCCAGAAGAGTGGAGGCTGTTGTAGCAACAAAGGGAGGACCAACTCCATATTAATGACCATGATTTTAGAATGAGATCATGAGATCATGTCCACATACTTTTGGTCATGTAGTGTATAAGTGTCCAACATCTTCTGCCAGATTAACAGAGAGATAGAAGGCCAAAGTGGAACAAGTGGAGGGAAATTGTTTAGCGGAGGGGGCTTGAGTCCAAAAAAACGTAGACTGATTTAACTGGTAGCCTAAGTATGAACGCAGTGATGAAGAAGAGGATTGAGGGATTAAGAGGGACGATGGGGGCCAGATGTGGAGACTAAAAGAGGGGGAGGAAGAAATAAGGAGTGTGGAGAAGCATGGTGGGATGGCCTGGTAAACAGAGAGGGAGAGCCACTGGACCTGACTGTACTTGTCAGTACAAGCTCTGAGCAAAGCCTTATACAGACATTTCTTAGAGCGTGTGCCCCAGTCGTGCGCTGCAGTTTCCTGTTAACCCCTCACTGACTGAGAAACTATAGGCTCCCATTCCGGCTCCAAATGTCAGTGTTGGCTAACTTGGAGTTTCTGTCTTTTTTATTTTAATTCTCAGCTAAACTTGGCCTTTGAGTTTGGTTTATTGGTTCTCCTGTAGGCGTTGTCTGTCTGTATTCAGGCCATAAACTTATCTTAATGTTATTATCAGAATGTTATCAGTTAGGTTGCTAGGAGCCTATAATTTGTCATCTTGACAGACAGGATATTTTCATAACCTTTGCATGCAAAAGCACTTGGTTATGATTTTAACATGGGCAGTAGCCACAGCTAATGTTTCAAGGGTATGTGAAAATTCCTCAGATTAAGACTGAAAATGACCATTGCCTGGTTGAGTTATTTTAAGGTTAAGCCAGTGACCTATTGGCTCTCACAGTCCACTCTCACAGGTTAAATGAACTAGTCAGCTAGTTAACACTTAGCTTAACTACTAGTCTAGACTCTTAGCTAACCTTCGAGGACTGCATTATATGTGTTTTTTGGACACTGTCACAGGAATAGGTTGTTTATGACATTTATTGTTCATGGTTCATTCAGAAGCTAACGTGTGAAAAACGTGTGTCCATGTAGCATCCTGCCAACCTCTCGGACTCTGTCGACGTATGCACACACATGTAGTCTCAATATCTGTAGATGTATCAATAATTCACTCCTCACTCTGTCCTCCTGAGCCTATGCTTTCTCTCATATTAAAAATGCATTTGTTTCCCAGTCCTTTTCTCTGTACCTTCCCAGTTAGCAGCAGCCCTCACCACTCTATACCTGGGTGGGTCACGTTCACTGAAAACAAGTGTGAGAGAACCTTTTGAAATAGAATATTGGTTCAATATAAGTTCAGCTGGCACCTCTGTTTCTGTGCTTACTGACCACAATCCATGTCTCTCTTTCCTCACACCATTATGTCCCCAGCCAGGGACATCTTTATTTAATTTTTCCATCTATTAACTTCTTTCTTCACCTACCTTACCTAACAAGCATTTGGGTCAACAAATGAGCACATCAGTGTGTAAACTTGAAAGGGTGTGCGTTTGTGTGTGTGTGTTCACTAGTCAGGCTGAGTCAACCCTTATTAGGCATTGCTGGGAGCAAGAGGTGGGCTGTGGCTACAGAGCTGTGTCACAGGAAGCGGGAGATTGTATCATGGGATGGATGGAGGGAGAGGAGGAGTGGGGAAAAGAGATTGATAAAGAAAATGAGTCTGCTCTTCCTGGTTCTCTCTCAACTAGACTCCACTTTGGCAAAAAGACCACATGAACTTATCATGTCTGGACCGATACCTCCGGAGGTAGTGCAGGGCAGTGTAAACACAACTATCTCCTTGACACAAAACTCGTACCGGACAAATTGTTATAGCATAGCAATGTTTTTGAAACGTATAGACGTTTCACTTATTTTTCTTTAGGTTTTACCTGATATTGTAGTAACAGCCAGTTACATCTGAAATTGTTTCAATTGCTTTTACCTCAGTGACTTCCATGATATATAGATAAAATGAAGCCTGGTTTGTTCGAAGGTATCTTCTAATATTGTACCTAGTGTCAGCCTAAGAGCTCCAAATAGTTATTGTTCAGCTAAACATCAGCATTCAGCTACAGCCAGCACGTTTTACTTAAGTATTCAGAAATTATACTGAACAAAAATATAAATGCAACAATTTCAAAGATTTTTCTGAGTTACACTTCATATAAGGAAATCAGTCAATACATTTTTTTTTTCACATGACCGGGAATCTGTTGGTCACAGGTACCTTAACATTAAAAAATAAATCTGTATCTGGTGTGACCACCATTTGCCTCATGCAGCACGACATGTCTTCTTCACATAGAGTTGATCAGACTATTGATTGTGGTCTGTGGAATGTTGTCCCACTTCTCTTCAATGGGGCCCAATGTCGTGCCATTAATCCGCTGCCAACACCCCATGTTTCAGCATAATGCACGGCTCCATGTTTCAAGGATCTGTACACAGTTCCTGGAAGCTGAAAATGACCCAGTTCTTCCATGGCCATACTCACCAGACATGTCACCCGTTGAGCATGTTTGGGATGCTCTGGATCAACGTGTACGACAGCGTGTTCCAGTTCTTGCCAATATCAAGCAACTTTGCACAGCCGTTTCCTGAAGATAGCATGCCAATTGCACGCTCCTTCAACTTGAGACATCTGTGGCACTTTTTATTCACTCTATTTTATTTAGCTAACGTTTCCTAGCTGTGTAGCCTATATTATAACATGAGTGACATTGTTCGATAACATTACTGTACTTTTATATTTGTTTTGGAGAGGTAAACGTACATTACTGATATGCTAACATTACTTGATCATGAAGCATGTTGTTAGCTTTAGACTGTTCTCTCTGCTTCCGCACGGCAAGCGGTACCGGAGCGTCAAGTCTGACACCAACAGGCTCCTAAACAGCTTCTATCCCCAAGCCATAAGACTGCTATATAGCTAATAAAATGACTACATAGACTATCTGCATTGACCCTCCTATTTAATTTTTATACTGTCTCTATGCACATTCTACACACTTACTCACCACGACCAACACACACACACACACACACACACCGCTCCTCAGACTCATCTCTCGTAGTTGGAATAGGGACTCTGTCACTCACTCACTCAGCCTGTCTGAAGGTCAGGGACTTCCTTTATGTGTGACTAGGGGAGTGTGTGAACCTTGATATGAGCCAGAGTATCGGGGTGGCCCTCACTATCTGTCTGTCATTGTCACCATGTCTGGCTCTAGTCAGTAACACTTGTCTGTCAGTGCCACTGCACATAAGCCTACTTGCATAACACTGCAGTCCTCTCCTATAGATTGGTTTGAATTTCCAGTAGTCTCTAAAATGTGTTTACTTTCTCTTAAAGACCAGGGGCTGCGAAATGCCAAGGTTTCTATTAGCTGGTACATTTCCCTAAGAACAGGTTGGCCAGTTGTATTGCTTCTTTAATCAGTACAACAGTTTTCAGCTGTGCTAACATAATTGCAAAAGGGTTTTCTAATGATCAATTAGCCTTTTAAAATTATAAACTTTGATTAGCTAACACAACGTGCCATTGGAACACAGGAGTGATGGTGGCTGATAATGGGCCTCTGTACACCTATGTAGATATTCCATAAAAAATCTGCCGTTTCCAGCTATAATAGGCATTTGCAACATTAACAATGTCTACACTGTATTTCTGATCAATTTGAGGTTATTTTAAAAGACAAAAAATTTGCTTCTCTTTCAAAAACAAGGACATTTCTAAGTGGCGGTAGTGGTCTAAGCTGGTTCGACTCCTTAAATTAGCCATTACATTTTTTTGTTACGCAAAAAGAGTGCCTTTTGCATCCCTGTTGATTTTTGAAAAATGTTAGCCCCTTTTCTCCCTAATTGTTAGTAGTTACTATCTTGTCTCATCGCTACAACTCCCGTACGGGCTCGGGAGAGACGAAGGTCGAAAGCCATGCGTTCCCCGAAACACAACCCAACCAAGCCGCACTGCTTCTTAACACAGCGCGCATCCAACCCGGAAGCCAGCCGCAACAATGTGTCGGAGGAAACACCGTGCACCTGGCGATCTGGTTAGCGTGCGGCACGGTTAGCGCCCGGCACGCCACAGGAGTTGCTAGTGCGCAATGAGCCAAGGATATCCCAACCGGACGACGCTAGGCCAATTGTGCCTCGCCCCACGGACCTCCCGGTCGCGGCCGGCTGTGAAGGAGCCTGGGCGCGAACCCAGAGTCTCTGGTGGCACAGCTAGACCACTGCGCCACCCAGGAGGCCCCACTGTTGATATTTTAAGTAGAAATTGTGAACCAATATTGAATTTTAAAAGCCTGTTAAAAAAAATATATTATAAGTGCATTTTAATATAGACCACATGGAGAATTCAATAGATATGAATAAAGACTTAAAGTTAAAGTGCCAAAATTCTTCATTATGACATGTCCCTCTTTGACATCTATGAAGATTTTAACCCACTTAACCCCAACATTTTCAGCATTGTAAAGCCCTAGTTATTTTGTTGTTTTGACAAAGATTATTATTTACTTCAGCTGGTTCGACTCTTTTTGGCCATGTTTTGTGGTGAGAAAATAAGTGGGTCGAGTGTAACACGTCAACCCTATTACCCATAGATAGACAGGCTAAAAATATTTGAGCAATTTATACATTTTTGTGAAGCTTGCATTCGATTGCCACTCCCTGTTGCACACAAGTTTCCATTCCCCCGTCACAAGAAGATTCAGGGCTGATTTAAGATGGAATTGTCAACCCTGTTACTTTATTTGGCACTTACTACCTTTTTATCATGATGAAATCTAAAGTAACATTTTTTTTGAGAAGTTACACTTCTCAAAAGGCGCTGACTTGGTGGAATGATCCTACTGCATTCCTGCTCTCTCTTTTTATATTTATTTAACTAGGCAAGTCAGTTAAGAACAAATTCTTATTTTCAATGACAGCCTAGGGTTAACTGCCTTGTTCAGGGGCAGATTTTTTTGTTTTACCTTTTCAGCTCGGGGATTCGATCTTGCGACCTTTCGGCTACTAGTCTAACACTCTAACCACTAGGCTACCTGCTGCCCCGTGTCTCTCTCGTCTGTCTCTCCTACTCTTCCTCAATCGCTTCCCTCACAATGTCTCTCTCTTTCATACATGCACTAACATCTGGTAAATGCATCTCCATATTCTCACAATATACATGTCAAGGGAGGACCTAAACTTAGACTATACACTCACAGGCGTATAAATGGCCTGTTGATTGTGCTGAAGAGACACCATTCATTATGTTGTATTACCTGTTGCTCCCTCCCTTCATTAAGAGTGTATTGAGTTGGCTTGCATCAGTGCTCGGGGGTCCATTGACAGCCATAGTGTGACAGTGGCTGGGTGAGTTTGAACAGAGCAACTGGACGATTGCCTGTATGGACTGGCTCAACTCTCAAGCATGTCTTGTTTATGGCAGCATGTGACCTAGCTCATTTTTATGATTCTTTCTCCCTCTCTTCTCCGCCCCCTCTCTTCCTACCCTGCTGTCCTCCACTATACTTTCCCCTGGTTCCCTCCTTCTCCATTATTAGCCCCTCTCCCAACACCATCCCTTCTTCCCTTATTCCTGGCCCCCCTTTCTCTCTCTAGCTCTCTATTTATTCAACTCTAAGCTTTTTTTGCATAATAAATCATTCCACTGTCTCTCCTTTAGTGAGTCCAGTATCTGCCAGGCTCGGGCCACGGTGATGATCTATGATGATGGGAATAAGATGTGGCTCCCGGCAGGAACAGGGTCTCAGACCTTCAGCAGGGTCCAGATCTACCACAACCCCTCCACTAACGCCTTCAGAGTGGTGGGACGCAAGATGCAGACAGATCAACAGGTAGAGTGCGTGTGTGTCTATATGTACAGTATCTATGACAATGGGTTTTAGTCTGTGTGCATGCTTGTTCCACTGATTGTGTGTGTGTTTGGTCTTGTGTGATGTTGTACATAATCAACAGCTTCAAACCTCTAGTACCAACAAGCCCGGGCCAGCTGGAGAACTGTGAATCAGCCCTTTATCCACCTATGGCCATGCGCAGGCAGGCTAACGCCCACTAACCACCTCTGTGACGCAAGCACAAACACCCTACCACAGGTTCTATGTGCTGGTTCAAAGAGCTGTGTTCTGTCTCCTGTAGTTCCCCCATCAGGGCCAACAGGCTAGTACAGACCTATCAATACTTACATCTCCTGTACTGTCACAGCTTTAACAATGGAACAAGACAAACAGCACTATATATACTGAACAAATGTATAAACACAACATATAAAGTCTTGGTCCCATGTTTCATGAGCTGAAATAAAAGATCCCAGACATTTTCCACATTCACAAAAAAGCTTTTTTCTCTCCAATTGTGTGCACAAATATTTTTACATCACTGCTAGTGAGCATGTCTCCTTTGCCAAGATAATCCATCCACCTGTGGAGTGGTAAATCAAGAAGCTGATTAAACAGCATGATCATTACACAGGTGCACCTTGTGGTCGAGACAATAAAAGGCCATTCTAAAATGTGAAGTTTTGTCACGCAACACAATGCCACAGTTGTTTCAAGTTTTGAGGGAGTGTGCAATTGGCATGCTGACTGCAGGAATGCCCATCAGAGCTGTTGCAAGATAATTTTGTTCATTTCTCTACCATAAGCCGCCTGTTGTTTTAGAGAATTTGGCAGTACATCCAACCAGCCTCATAACCACAGACCACGTGTAACCACAACAGCCTATGACCTCCACGTCCGGCTTCTTCACTTGTGGGATCGTCTGAGACCAGTCACCCGGACAGCTGATGAAACTGAGTATTTCTGTCTGTAATAAAGCCCTTTTGTGGGGGAAAAACTCATTCCTATTGGCAGCATGCCCTCCAAGGCCCACCCCTGCCCGCCCTGACATGTGAAATGCATAGATCAGGGTCTAATGAATTTATTTAAATTGACTGATTTCCTTATGAACTGTAACTCAGTAAAATAGTTGAAATTGTTGCATGCTGCATTTATATTTTTGTTCAGTATAGATATAGTATCTGACCATCCCATCCCCCTCTCGCTTCCACCTCTCCTGCTCTCTCTCCGTACAATTCTTTCTTTAAACATCCAGTCGCCTAAGTGTTTCCCATAGATGTATCTTAAAGTGGATTATGTTTCCTGAGAGGTATTTGGCCAGCTCAACCATTTCCTGTGACAATTAAGGAAGCCTTCCCCCTCTCTCTGAGTATATCTGTCCCCTCCCTCTGTGTCTGCTTCTGCTTCTATCTCTCCCTGACTCTTTTGGCGCGGGGAGTTTAGGTGCTCGCTCGCTCCTCCGCTCTGTGGAATTCAGGGGTTTTAAAACAAATAGAGAAATGATGCATCAGCACATTCAAACCCAGAGCACCATGGCCTGTATTGAATCACCAGGCTGGTGCCACCTGCTGGACTGATATAGACCTAGAGTGCATTTCTCTTGTCATAACTGGCTTCCTGTCCTTGATCTGAAAGCACAGGCTGAGTGCAATGTGGAAAAAGCTTTCAATTAGGAAGATGGAAGGGAGGATACCATGCCACATTAGACTGAGATGCACCCTAAACACTAACACTTAGGGTTGGGCGATATATCATGATTACTGGTATGGATCCACATACCGGTATGGATTTTTATCACAGAGTGTTTGTATTCAGGTCTAATATTGCCATTACACATGTAGTTCCTTCCATACAACCTGAGTAAGGACCGTTCACTTCTCTAAAATCTGCAGTTTGTCCATTTGAACTACACAGAGCATCACCTTGTTGCTTGATAAAGAAGTGGGATATGACGTGGATGTCGATTTAAGACCCCCTCACCTCTCTGATTCAGAGGGGTTGGGTTAAATGCAGAAGACACATTTGAGTTGAATGCATTCAGTTGTACAACTGACTAGGTGTCCCCCTTTCCCTTATCCATGATATGCCAATGTTGGGAGTGTCATGACTCGTGTCTTGACTCCGACCCCTTTCTCTCTAAGGTGGTGATTAACTGTCCGATTGTGAAGGGCCTGAAGTACAATGAGGCCACGCCTAACTTCCACCAGTGGCGAGACGCACGGCAGGTGTGGGGGCTCAACTTCGGCAGTAAGGAGGATGCCGCCCTCTTCGCCAGCGGAATGGCCCATGCACTGGAGGTGCTCAACTCTCTGGCAGATGCAGGTACTATTAGAATGGATTTTACATGTAGCCTCAACATACATGACAACATGCTTTACAATACCTAAAGGCACAGCACAGTCTGAGAAATAATTGAGAGATGCATGTGTGGAAACATGAGCATGACTTGCATCTCACAGCTTTTTTAAAGTTATACTAAGGAAATCGCTTTATCTCCAGGTTACGCTACCCTCCCCCGCCCAGTGTCAAATGGACCTTCCCCAGAGGAGCTGGAACAGCAGCGGAGGTACCAAGTGTGGGATATCCGGGAGGGGGGGGGGGGGGTACAGTACACTCACCTTTACTTCCACATTGTGTTGTAATTAAGGGTCAGTACTGGTATCAAGACTAGACAGTTTCATATGACCAGTCCCACTGACACGGTTTGACATAACCACACTGACTCAGAGGATTTGTCAGCATTAGCCTTACGCCGCTTAGCCCTCAGCCAGTCTCTTGAGGTCAGAGGTTGAAAAGCTAAAGAAGGTCAATTCCTCTTTGACATCGAAATCCATCCTTTCCTACCTCTTCCTGTGGACCCCACACTCACCAAGGATACGTTCAGCTTTACCCCTAATCTCATTTAGTCTAATGGGCAATATGACACACTGTGGAGACTCTGGGATAGGCTGGCAAGGTTGTCTGTCAAATGGTGGTAGTAATGGTCACAGATATGATTGTCACGATGGCGCCGACAGAGAAGGGCGACATCTTACGAGTTCCAAGTCGTTTGTATATATAGTGACTTTTATTGTATTTCTTTACTTTTCTTGTACAGAAAGTTAATAGTATTATCACATATGCACTTCTGGAAACCAGATTGACAGTTACAAACCTCGATTTTGACTTCAACTCCAACTCAGCTGTTCCACTGTTCATACCGAACCCTATTACCTTTGTTCCATGGGCTACCAAGAATCTGCAGGCCTAGATGCGAGACGAGGTGGAGTCGATTCTATTAGCAAATGTTCAGTCACTTGAGAATAAGAAAAAGACTTGAAAGCTGCAATATTATGTCTTACTGAAACACTATGCACGTAGTACTCGGTGGATTCTCCATGCAGCGGCAGGATCGGGGAAGTCGAAAGGAAATGGAGTGTTTTTTTTCATAAATAACAACTGTACTGCTTCAAGTGTGAAGGAAATCTCTAGCAATTCTTTTTATTTTTCTCCCCAATTGGTAGTTACAGTCTTGTCCCATCTCTGCATCTCCCACCAGAGCTGTTGCCAGGGAATTTAATATTAATTTCTCTACCATAAGCTGCCTCACAACATTGTTTTAGAGATTTTGGCAGTACGTCCAATATATGAACAGTAACTCAGTAAAATATTTTAAATTGATGCATGCTGTATTTTTATATTTTTGTTCAGTATAGAATACCTCATGGTAAATTGCAGACCCTTTTATCTAACAAGAGTTTTCATCTGTAATTTATCATGGCAGTCTACATCCCTCCACAAGCTAACACTGAACTGTATGGGGCTTCAACACAGGGGGACATAAAACCGTCCTACCTGACTTCTACCAACATGTCTGCTGCTCCAGTAGGAGTGCTAAAACTCTAGACTACTTTTATTCTACCCACATAAGTGCTTACAAGGCCCTCCCCCGTCCTCCCTTCGGGAAAATCTTAGCATGACTCCATTCTCCTGCTTCCTGTTTACAAACAAACTCAAACAGGAAGTACCAGTGATTCACTCAATACGGAAGTAGTCGGATGAAGCACACACGAGGATACAAGACTGTTTTGCTAGTACAGACTGGGATGTGTTCTGGGATTCATTCGATAGCAGTGACGATCTCAATTGCACTTCACACTGCCCTCTCCCATCTGGACAAGAGGGGAAATAACTATGTGAATACTGTTCATAGGGGTGGCAGGTAGCCTAGTGGTTAGAGCGTTGGACCTATAACCGAAAGGTTGCTAGATCGAATCCCTGAGCTGACAAGGTCAAAATCTGTCGTTCTGCCCCTGAGCAAGGCAGTTAACCCATTGTAAATACGAAATTGTTCTTAACTGACTTGCCTGGTTAAATACCTTTTTAGAATTTTTTTTAAATATATATATATACTACAGCGCAGCCTTCAACATGATAGTTCCCTCCAAGCTCATCACCAAGCTAGAGACCCTGAGACTGAACCCCTCCCTTTGCAACTGGATCCTGGACTTCCTGACTGGCCAGCCCTAGGTGGTGAGGGTAGGCAACAACACCTCCGCCACACTGACCCTCAACACAGGGGCCTCTCAAGGGTGTGTGCTTAGTCCCCTTCTGTACTCCCTTTCCACCCACGACTTTTTGTCCTCCACCATCAAGTTTGCTGAATATACGACAGCGGTAACCCTGATCACCAACGGCGATGAGTCTGCTTACAGAGAGGTGTCCAGAGACCTAGCAGTGTGGTGCCAGGACAACCTATTCCCTCAATGTCAGCAAGACAAAGGAGCTGATTGTGACTGCAGGGAGAGCACGTCCCGCCATCCACATCAACAGGGCTGTTGTGGAAGGGGTCGAGAGCTTCAAGTTCCTTTGCGCCAACATCCACTAAGGACCTAACATTGTCCACCCGCACAGTTGTGAAGCGGGCACAGCAGCGCCTCTTCCCCCTCAGGAGGCTGAACAGATTTGGCATGGGCCTTTGGATCCTCAAAAAGTTCTACAGCTGCACCATAGAGTGCATCTTGACTGGTTGCATCTCCGCTTGGTATGGCAATTGCACTGTACTTGACCGCAAAGCAGTACAAAAGGGGTGTGTGGACAGCCCAATACATCACTGGGGTCCAGCTCCCTGCCATCCAGAACCTCTATATCAGGAGGTGTTAGAGGAAGGCCCAAAAAACACTCCAGCCACCCTAGCCATAGACTGTTCATTCTGCTACCGTCCAGCAAACGGTACCGGAGCATCGGTCTCGGACCAACAAGATTCGAGGCAGTTCTCTGGGGTGAAGAATGAGGACAGACTAATCTGGGTTTGGCGGATGCCAGGAGAACGTTACCTGCCCCAATGCATAGTGCCAACTGTAAAGTTTGGTGGAGGATGAATAATGGTCTGGGGCTGTTTTTTCATGGTTCAGACGGGGTCCCTTGGTTCCAGTGAAGGGAAATATTAATGCTACAGCATACAATGACATTCTAGACAATTCCATGCTTCCAACAGTTTGGGGAAGGTTCTTTCCTGTTTCAGCATAATTCCCCATGCACGAAGCGAGGCCCATACAGAAATTGTTTGTCAAGACAACCCCATCGAACACCTTTGGCATGAATTGGAAGGGCGACTGCGAGCCAGGCCTAACCGCCCAACCTCACTAATGCTCTTGTGGCTGAATGGAAGCAAGTCCCCGCAGCAATGTTCTAACATCTAGTGGAAAGCCTTCCCAGAAGATTGGAGGCTGTTATAGCAGCAAAGGGGGGACCAACGCCATATTAATGCCCATGATTTTGGAATGAGATTTTCGACAAGTAGGTGTCCATATACTTTTGGTCATGTAGTGCATCTACCTCAAATACCGTGTACCTCTGCACATTGATCTGGTACTGTTACTCCCTATATATATCTCCATTCTTGTGTGTTTTATTTTAAACTGCATCATTGGGATGCGCTCGTAAGTAATTATCATGGCAAAGTCTACACCAGCCCTCAGTCAACCAAAAGTGCTTTAAAGTGTGTGTGGCGACAGCAGCTCCTGTGGGTGACAGATGTGTTGGGGTAGGGGACCTGGAGCGACCCGGATTAGGGCTTCTGGCCAGATGTGGACTTTAATTTCAGTGCTAGGCTAATCAGAAGCTGTGAAATGCCCCTTCACAGACCCAGCATGGCCGCATAGTCAGCACAATTTATTCACGAATATGCTCTTCAGTCTAACACTGCTCCAGAGCCATCTGTCACAATTAGACAGTGCCCACTGTGATTGTTTGAACATGGTTGTTGCTTTAATGAAAGGATTGCTGGTACAGTTCACTTGCCATGTTATCATTGTCAAAAGATGAAAAACAAAATGTAATTTCTCTGCTATGCCACCTCTGGCTAGATACCTTATTTTCATGGAGGATGTGGTGCCTTCCCATTCATCCCTTCACCATATACAACATTGTTATATTATTTGTGCCTTTCTAAATCTGTTTGGGTGTATGTTTGTTTGTCTCTGTGTTAATCCCCATGAGTTTTGTCCCTGTAGGCTGGAGCAACAAGAGAGAGAGCGGCAGGAGTGGGAGAGACTGGAGAGAGAGAGACAACAAGCTGCAGCAGGTCAGAGGCACCATCTTCTGTCAAACAGCCACACTGACAGCAATACCGTTCGCCTTTTTCAACACTGTGACAGTCATTTACCTTTTTTATTTTTAGTGCCCACTCCTCCAGTCCCACCGTTGGCCCCCCCAGCACCTCCGGGGCCCCCTCCACCCCCAGGACCTCCTCCGTCTGGGCCCCCTCCTCCCCCTGGACCTCCTCCCCCAGGACCCCCGGCCGCAGGATCAGGACCCCCGCCAGCCCCACCGCTGCCCTCCCCAGGAGGAGATGGGGGCCTAGGGGGAGGTGCAGGGGGCCTGGCGACAGCCTTAGCTGCGGCCAAGCTCCGCAGAGTGGCCAAGGTGAGAGACAGAAAGGAGAAATAGTGGCCTCAGGATAAGAATTAGCGTAACAGTTGTTTTGTATCTGTTGTATCGATCTCCACATTTTATGCAACCACCAATTATTTCTGATTTGGACTTCAATGCAAATCATTTTGAATGCCGAGCCTCTCTGTTTTGCAGTGCTAGCTAGAGCTAAAGGTGGTGTTGTATCGATACTCTAACCGCTCCTGTGTCTTCTACTGCTCTCTGTAGGACGATAGTGGTAGTGTTGCTGCTGCTTCTTCTGCTGCAGCACCAGCTGCCAAGCCTGATCAAAGCCGCACCAGTGGGTCCATCGGTGGTGGTGGTGGTGGAGGAGGCCTCATGGGTGAGATGGCATCCATCCTGGCACGGAGGTAGGTGGTACTGAAGAGAGCACTGCTATAAATTAACAGATTCATACACCCCAGTCAAGAGCGCTGTGTATGCACCTCTATGGATCTGATCCGGCTTAGTGAATCTTTAAGTGTTGTACCACACTATTACTCTCCTTTCGTCTATCTTGTTCAGGAAAAAAATGGCAGACGGTGGGGCTAAGCCACCTGCTAAGACAGCAGATAATGTAAGTATTTGTTAATTTATTGGCCAACTATGTCGTAAGTACATAATTGAGCAATTTCCATGTAGTTAAAAAACACTCACGTTTGTCTGGTCTCTGTTTCCTTTCTCCCTACAGGATGACTCAGAGTCTCAAGGCCAAAGTGGTGAGAACTGCGTGTGTCAGTCTGTTTTGTTTGTACCTAGGAAGACAAATGTGCTTAATATTAGACTTTTATACAATTTTGATGTAAAATATCCCTCTCTCCTTTTTAGACACTCTTGGAAGAAGACCATGGGAGAAATCAGCCACTATGCCCAGGTAAGTTTTCAGCTTCCCATGCTCTCTCTCTCTCTCTCTGTCTGTAGTAAGAGCAGCCTGTGTGGACGTATGTCAGTCTCAGAATTCAAAGAGGGGTGTGTGTGTTGATGAATTGGTTGCTTCACATTGTAAGAGCAGAGTGTGTGTCTCTCACAAACAGGAATAACTCCATCTCCAAGAGCATGGACTCCACCTCTCCCTTGCCCCAGGGTCCCAGGTACAAAGTCCCTCCCCTGACAAGACAACAGGACTAATGCTTTCCTGTTCTCTCTAGCATACCGTCCCATCTCCCTTCTCTCTGTCAGGTCAACAGGGGCACAGCTTCAGATCGTGGTGCTGGGCTATTGTACTGTTGACAGCACCACCTAGTGGACTTCAGAAAGCTATGACTACTGTGACAGCCTTTCTCATCTGCATCATTCCATTCTGATATGTGAATTGATATCCCTTGATGTAGTATAGAATGGAATTTTGTGTGTTTTGTCTGGCATTTCTGGACATTTGGTTCTGTGGTCAACAGTCAAATGTCATTGAAACTTTGAAAGCTAGCCTTGTGTTGTCTGGTGTATGTGTGGTGCTTCCTGAGGCCTCTTTGGGGGTGCTATGGTGATGGGTTGGTATAACAGCGTGGGTTGTCAGTGATGGGACTATGTTCGATCTTAATCAGTCTCTCCCTTTTTCTCTGCCTCCCCTACCCACTCGCTTTCTTTCCACCCCGTCTCCACACCATATCCAGGGTGAAGCATGCAGGTGGTAGTAATGATGCTGGAGGTGGTGAAGAGACAGATATGGAGAGGATTAAACAGGTAAATATTATTTTCTGAAGCACCTCTAATGCCAAGACTAGTATAGACATATAATCATATGCAATACTAAGACTGCAAATTATAGAATGTTTTGGTTGCTTCCTGTAGGAGATTCTTGACGAGATGCGGAAGGAGTTACAAAAAGTCAAGGAGGAGATAATCGGAGGTGAGATTATGCAGATATTTGTTTTGGGCCACAGCTATTTTTCACACGGAAACCGCTTCAATGACATTTGTATAAAAGTCCAAATTAAGTGTGTGGGGGGGGGGGGGGTCTTTGTCAGGTGTTGTATTGATTGTTTCTTGTCTCTCTCCTGTTCCACAGCCTTTATTGAGGAGCTACAGAAGAGGGGTTCCACATAGTTCTACTAGAGGAACAGGGGGATGCGATGGATGGAGGTTATGGCCCTTTGTGGACCTCTCCCATATCACCCCCTCCAGTGTAGCCCAGGGATTTTTCTTTCTCCCCTTCACACATTCACACACACCTACATACTTGCACACGACATGTACACGTTAACCCAGGGAACCAATTCAGAAATACAGGACTAGATCACCTACTACCACCCCATCTGTGATGACACAACCTCTCCTCACTCATCCCTTCTTGTATCCAACTCTTCCTTAATTTCATGAGAACCACTGTAGAGCACATAATCACGGCTGCTGTTACTCTTACTCTTTGTCATGTACAATTGTTTCTCTCCACCCATGTATCTGCCCCATAGAAATCCTGCTCCTATTCACTCTCTTTGTCAGACAGACCAGTGTTTTTACTGGGGTCTTCAGTATTCAGGGAAGATCATATCATTAATTCTTGTTACTGTAATGGCAGAGTGGTTGGTTGGCTTTTGTAAGAATCCTCTTTAACTTGGCACAGCTTCGACCTCAAACACGGCCTTCAAATAAAAACATTTTATATGGGCCAAGACGACATAGGCCTATCTTGAGAATGTGTGGTGACGGGAGGAAACTAACAGATTGTACAGGGACCCCATGGTGGAGGGCTTTCATCCACAGCACACACTGCTCCCTTCAGGCCTGGTGCACAAGAGCTTATACTGCACCACTGCCTTGAAGCCAGCGCTACTGCTCCCAAGTGTACTGCTCTGTCAATGGCCAAAAAAGAGACCCTATACAAACTTCAGTTCTACAGACTTTGAGGAGAAGTCAGAGGAGACATGCAAAGGGAATGTGATGGACGACCTCCCGGAGTGCCGTGAGAGAGGAGAGTACTGTGGTTCTGTGCTATGGAGGGAATCCTAGTTCTTTCTGCATTGCACTTGGCCTGGAGAAAGTGTGTATTTTGTGTGCCACTCAGAATCGACAAAACACTCATCTTTCCCTTCTGCTCAAAATGAGACACTAATAATTTGCCAGTGCAGTGGTCCTAAACTGTACTGTTTATTTTGTTTGAAAAATGTTTTCTAACAACATTGAAATATAAGAATTCGGCCATGACTAAGTCAATTAATTGGCCATGACCAACTGCCTTGGAGAATATATATTAAAAAAAGAATTGGGGGGGGGGGGGTGCTAGCAAAATTGAAATGATGTTTCTATTTTAATTGAGGTGAATGGGACATTTTTGGATCGCTTTCTTTTTAAGAGATGTAATTGGGTTACTGTTTTGTTTTTCTAATAGAGTATAGGCTTTTTACACTGAAATATAAATAAAAAAGCGTAGAGACACTGGATTAGAGATGCCTTTTATAGTCAAATACAGCCGCTTCTTGTAATGCATCAGCTTCTTGAGTCTCCTTTTTTTTGGTTTTTCCATTGCTCTTTTTAAGCCTTAAATATTTTGGGGGATATTCTGACTGTCAAGGCATTGAATGGGATTATTTAGTCAAAAAATAGCTCAAATGCATTTATGAACATTTTGAATAATTAAGAAAGTATGTATTAATTTTGAAACTGTATTTCAATATGACTCAACAGGATAGGGCTTGGGGGTTTAAGAACGTTTTTCTGGTTGATGTTCATTCTAGAGTGCTGGATCAAACTGTTTTTGCTATTAACGTGGGATGCTTGGGAAACCCAACTAAAACGTTGGGATCATGGTTAGATCTATGGTTAGGGTAGGATCCCACTTTGCATTTACTGGGATCAAATTGGCTATCCACAAAATTATACAATAATTCAGAAAGGATCTGCATGGGACAGTACTACAGGACATTATGGACAGTAGCATGCATGTCAGGTGCTGTTCTATGTTTCGAATTTATTTAATGACAAATCAGTCATTCTAGAGCTGAGACCCTGTGACAGACAGGATATTGAAACATCAACGCAGAGGGGGCGTTCAAAATCAGCTGCCTGTCTGAAGCGTGATTAATCTGGAACTGATGTAAAAGAGCGAATGACGTGACAAAAATTGGAACTCATTGTAAAATAAGAGTCAATAAGTGTTTGGCCAATTATACACATTAAAGTGTGTTTTTGACCGTTCCATGTCGAAAGCAAATATGAAATCGCAGATGGAACGATCAATTTGGGATGTCCTTCCCAAGATATCCCCAGCTGCTTCCGGATTGAGAACATTCTGACAAAACTGGTGGCAAATGAAGATGTTTTACTCAGGCCGTTTAACTCTGAAAATGTTTCACAATTCCGGTTTACTTAAGGGGTGGTTCTCAATCAGAGAGCAGCTTGGTCTTGTCGGTTTAGTTCATTGACCGTATAAACAAAACACTTGGAGTGGGATATCTCGCTTCCTCTTCCATCTCTGATTCTGAGTCGTTTCCGCCGCCATTGCAGGTTTGGACTGAGATCAGTGCTAAAGCCACTGCCATCCATTCAGGCAGTGGAGAAAACGCACAAACATCCGGCGGCTACACTTGACATACGATTTTGGAATCACGACTAAGAAAATATACAAAATAACACATTGATTGGACGTAAAGATTCACTGTCTCTGACTAAGATTTAAGAATCAGTGAGTGAGGAGGTCGTAGCTAGCACAGTGCTAACCTAGCCAGCTATCGTAGCTGCTTAGCTAGAATTTCAGGACACCGTAAAAGCAAAGAAAACCCGCAATGGCACAAATACTACCTATCCGCTTCCAGGAGCACCTGCAGGTATGAAAACAATATAGTTAAATACTAGTCGTGACCAGGTAGCGTAGCTATCGCGCTACACACCTCCAGATTTTTCTCGACTGCTTGATGATTTTCGCTAACTGTAGCTAGCTGTCCAACACCTGCAGCGAAATGAATGACCTCTCTTCCACCGTTGCCATGCAATGTTAACCTGCTAGCGAAAAGACTACCACCGTGTGTCAGCTAGCTAGTTAACTTTAGGGTTGCCATCAAACGTAACGTTAACAAACTGCTTTCGTATGACCGCTACTATTTGTATTGGCCTGTTAACTCAAACATATTTAATGGCTAGCTACGATGAACGATGTTTCTGCGTGACAGTCCATTCAATAACCGCTAGATGTATTTATCTATGTCTGACACTGATCTTAGATTACCTTGGACCTTCATTCAGGTAAGGCAGGTGTTGAGTTAAATTGGCTTAATCAACAGACAGTAGTTCCATGCTGGTCAAAACAGCACAGCTAGCTAGTTAGTACTAGTATTATTTATTTGGATATAACTAGTTATATGGCTATAGGATGATAAAAGGGTCATGTGTTTGAGTCTTTATAAATGGCTAACTACATCACGAATCATCAACATAACATCTTAATCAATGAGCCTGTGCATGGGCCTTGAGGCCAGTTAGCCCACTGAACTAAAGCTACGGCATTAGTTCCAGGACAGGAGCCAACACGTTCAGGTCTCAGACAAGATTACTCACTCATCATGCAAGCATTGTTCACAGAGCCACCTCTGCAACACAGTCACGCTAGCAATTGTTTTTTCAATAAACCATTCAAAAAATGTAATTATATTTCCTTTAGCTCCAGAACCTGGGGATCAACCCAGCTAACATTGGATTCAGCACCCTGACTATGGAGTCTGATAAGTTCATCTGTATAAGAGAGAAGGTGGGCGAGCAGGCACAGGTGGTCATCATTGATATGGCCGACCCCAACACTCCCATCCGTAGACCCATCTCTGCAGATAGCGCCATCATGAACCCTGCTAGCAAAGTTATTGCCCTCAAAGGTAAGTACTTCCACTTACCCCACCCCCTGAACTGTTTCCTTTGACTCAATGTACAGAGGCTGTGTTTTTAACAATTGAATTCACCCAAACTAAGTGGTAACTACAACTTTGATTGCTGTTGACCATCATTTCCCTGTGTGTTGCTGTCTTAATGTTTGTCAGCAAGTTATTGATCTAGACCTGTCATATTCTGCTTTGCGCGTTAATGACCATATACAGGCCTGTAGTAAAACTGCTTGTAATTTGCAATTTATAGTCCAATTTGAAATAAAGTAACTCCATTGTACAATGATAAAATTGTCATACAATCATGAATGCTTGTCTATTTTTGCTTGTTTTTGCTCTTTTTGTTTCTTAATGCTTTCTTAAATGTTTGCAGACGGTGAGTTGGATTTTATATATCATGAGTTGTGGAAGTTGTAATCATGTTTGCACTGTGTTGGAATGTCTGTCCAGTACTGTGTATGTACTGTTTACATAGGAAGGAGTGTTAGAAAGTAGAATGGAAGCACAAGGGGGATGATTTAAAGAGCGGGAGAATATAGGATAAATGACAAACAGAATATGGAAATACAAGGAAGTTCATCAAGACCTCTAGGGTAGAGGAAAAAAATCCCTGATGTAAAACTACTGTGAGTATGCCATGTGCACCTTTTTATATCGACAAGTCCCCATTATGGCACATTGCACACTACTGTCTCAATGGCCTAGAGATCAAGGCTTGCACAGGCTGAGACGGTGAAATATTCCTCTGAAGCAAGATCCTTGGGATAACTTTTGATAATTTGTTATTCATGCACCTATTATAACTATATCCAGTTTGAGAGCTGGTCTTGGCCTATAGGCCGAAGTAGTCATGGTTTGCATGATTTTGTCAGTGCGTCCTTGACTGCAGTGTAAGAGAGAGACTTGCATTCAGAGACCAAATGTATTGCAGATCCTGCATATTATTAGACTACAGGAAAATCAGATATTCAATGCAATATTTATTTCAATGCTAGACTATGGTAGCCAAATTCATTTGTATTTTTGTGTTGATTGATTAATGTTGATTTGACACCCCACCCCTGTATATTGGTCTTTATGTAGCCTGTAATGTATTATATTTTAATGGTTTACTTGTCAGGCAAGATAACTGATCAAATGTGTCATATCTCTGCATTAGATGGGCTAACCTGTTGTTTTTATATATTTTCAATGGTATTATGTGATAACTATAGCAGCTTCATCATAGGCTACAGCCACAAGAAATGAATGACTAGGAAACTCTTTCATTGCTCCAATAATAAGCCTGAAATTAAATTGGTGTCAGTCGGTGCATCCCAAGACACTTCTCGTACCTCATCACATCTGTTTGTGCTTTGGTCTTGCGTTAATCTGCATTCAGACCCAACCCAAATTCCTTCATTCATCTCAGGATTAATAGTGGGTTAGGAATCCTGTATAGCTGCTTGAACTTCAGATTCACACCCCTGAAGATGACTTATGACTAAGCAGATACGTTAGAACTTGAGTAGAAGGGCCTTATACAGTCTCTGGCTTTTGTTAAAGCCTGAATTCAAAATTGATTTAAAAAATGTGTTGATACCCCATAATTACAAAGTGAAAACATGTTTTTAGAAATGCTTCCAAATGATTGAAAATAAAATACTGAAATCTAATTTACAAGTATTCACACCCCTTTGCTGTAACACTCGAAATTGAGCTCGGGTGCATCCAACTTATTTTGATCTTCTTTGATGTCACTACAACTTGATTGGAGTCCACTTTTGGCAAATTCAATTGTTTTGGCATGATTTAGAAAGAAACACACCTGTGTATGTAAGGTCCCACAGTTGACAGTGCATGTCAGAGCAGAAACTATATCATGAAGTCTGAGAGAATTGCGATGAGGAATATATCTGGGGAAGGGTATAAAACAATTTCTAGAATGTTTAAAGTTTCCAAGAGCACAGTGGTCTCCATCATTGGGAAATTGAAAAAATATGGAACTACCCACACTGCCTAGAGCTGGCCGTCTGAGGTACCGGGAAAGAAGGACCTTGGTCGGGGAGGTGACTAAGAACCCAATGACCACTCTGACAGAACTACATAGTTCCTTGGCTGAGATGTCCTTCTGGCAGCTTCTCACAAGTCTACAGCACTTCACCAATCTAGGCTTTAAGGGAGTGTGGCCGGACAGAAGCCACTCCTGAGAAAAACGCACATGACCTCACGCCTGGAGTTTGCAAAAAGGCACGCGAAAGACAGAACATAAGGCAAAAGATTCTGTGGTCTAATGAGATACTCTGGCCTGAATGCAGAGCGCTATGTCTGGAGAAAACCAGGCACAGCTCATCACCTGTCTAACACCATCCCTACCTGAATGAAGCATGGTGGTGGCAGCATCATGCTATTGGGATGCTTTTCAGCGGACTGGGAGACTGGTAAAGGGGGAACAATGAATGAAGCAAAATACAGGCAAGTCCTTGATGAGAACCTGCTTCAGAGTACAAATGACTTTAGACTTGTGACAGGATTTCTGTTCCAACAGGACAATGACCCCAAGCATACAACCAAAGCAATGCTGGAATGGCTTCAGAACACGAATGTAAAAGGTCTTGAGTGGCCCAGCCAATGCCCAGACTTGAATCCCATCGAAACTCTGTGGAAAGACTTGACTTCACTGCTGATCCCCATCTAACTTAACAGCTTGAGAAAATCTGCAAGGAAGAATGGGAGAAAATCCAGATGTCCAAAGCTGATAGACATACCCAAGACTACTCAAAGCTGTAATTGCTGCCAAAGGCACTTATACAAAGTATTGACTCAGGAGTGTGAATGCTTATGTAAAAGAGACATTTCTGTATTTCACTTTCAGTAAATTTGCAACATTTCAATAACCCATGTTTTCACTTCGTTATTATGTGGTGTTGTGCGTAGATGGTTGATAAATCTATTTAACCCATTTTGAATTATTCAGGTTGTATCACAACAAAATGTTGGAATAAGTCATGGGGTACTTGTTTGTAAGTTGTCAATTCACCCAGTCCCAAGAGGTTGTTGCTTATTAGCCTCATCTGGATTGGTCAGAGTCTTCTGCCTTTTTGTATAGAGTGTTTTCATAACTGAATGCAGATCTGACCATGTTATTGGTTGTCCGCTGTGGTCTTGCTTTCTACATTGCAAGTGCTGTTTTGTATGGTCATTTAGTGGTGCTCGCACCGACCCATGACTACCAATATTTCTAAATCAAGCTGAATTTGCTATTACAGTATTTTAATTTTCCCTATAGTCTAATGTTTGTGTGTGGGGATTAGTAGTTGACATTAGTTAGTGGTGATGGTGTTTATTTATTTTATTTAACTAGGCAAGTGCTATATCATCATACCTTTTTTCTGTATGAATTTTCAGCTGCAAAAACCCTCCAGATTTTCAACATTGAGATGAAGAGCAAAATGAAGGCTCACACCATGACTGATGATGTCACTTTCTGGAAGTGGATCTCCCTCAACACTGTAGCACTTGTCACAGACAACGCCGTCTACCATTGGAGCATGGAGGGAGACTCCCAGCCAGCCAAAGTCTTTGACCGACACTCCAGCCTTGCAGGCTGTCAAATCATCAACTACCGCACCGACGCCAAACAGAAATGGCTGCTTCTCATTGGGATTTCAGCACAGGTACTGAAATAGAAGGAATTATATTGTATTTCTGGTTGACACTAGCTGTAATCTACTGTAAAGTGACTTGCATTTTTTTAAATTAATCAGTTAATCCTTGTGAGTGTCCACTCTTCTGTACAGCAATACACTGACCTGATAGAGGCTAATCTCTTGCTTTTTAACCCTATTGACGCTTGAACGTTGTCATGAAATGTTCTGCCCTGAAGGCTTATTTACCACTGGAAAAGACTGCTGTAAGACATTCTCTTATACAGTCTGTGTTTTCCCTGATTTGAGCAAAACCGTGTGGTGGGAGCCATGCAGCTGTACTCTGTGGACAGGAAGGTGTCCCAGCCCATTGAGGGCCACGCCGCAGGCTTTGCCCAGTTCAAAATGGAGGGCAACACAGAGGAATCCACACTGTTCTGCTTCGCTGTCCGAGGCCAAGCTGGAGGAAAGGTAGAACTCTCAGCATGGACATGGAGTAGTCAGCAAGTGCTGTAATTTAATGGGGGGGGGGGGACGGGAGATGTTTTTCTTCTGAATATGTTTTTGCTTTTCTAGTTACACATAATTGAAGTGGGGACCCCACCAACAGGCAATCAGCCGTTTCCAAAGAAGGCAGTGGACGTGTTCTTCCCTCCTGAGGCCCAGAATGACTTCCCTGTAGCTATGCAGGTACTGGAACCACTTCACGGTAGACTGACAAGCACTCATACCTATTCCATACAGACATGCAGGGCCTCAGCATTAATACCCGCTATGATACATCTACTGAAGCCGTGTGTCCCTGCTCTCTGTCCTCTAGATCAGCTCTAAGCAGGATGTTGTCTTTCTCATCACCAAATATGGCTACATCCACCTGTATGACCTGGAGACTGGCACCTGTATTTACATGAACAGGATCAGCGGGGAGACCATCTTTGTTACAGCCCCACATGAACCAACCGCTGGCATCATTGGAGTCAACAGGAAAGGACAGGTAAGTCTCCACTGGGTAGCCAGGAGTGAAGGGGAGTGTGTTAGTCCTTTTATCGGGAGTAACCAAATACCAGTGAGCTGATCAATGAGTTTCCTATCCAAAACACGCACAACCATTAAATATTCAGGAGGATGGAAAGCTGATCCATGTCTGTAGAGCCCACTGCTCCAGCTCTCCTCAGAAATCACAAATACTATACCTGTGTGATGGCTTGAGAGTCCCATTTATTAAACAGTGTGTGTTAGAAATTGTGTGGCAGTGTGCTTTTGTCTCTTAAGAGTATGATTGATGTGTGTGTCACTAGGTGACCTTGGCTGAGGGAAGCCTCAGCAGTGAGCACCATGTGAAACACAGTTGGAAGTCCCCTCAGGCGTCCTAATCTCCTTAAAGCTCCTGGCTCGCTAACCCTCCAAGTCTGCTGCTCCTTTACATCTTTATGTATCATACATACATGCACACACCACACACACACACACCACACACACAGACACCACACACACACACACTGCTCCATGGGGATGGCCATCTGTGTACTTAATGAATCTACCAAGCCTAATTCACAAATACCATTCTCTATTCCAGCAGCAATTTTTTTTTTTACACAGTCAATTCAATTTGGAATACATATGAGTTTAACAAAGGAATGATGTACCAATTTTGTTACAATTGTCTCCACTTATAAACTAATGTAATAGTACACATCTTCATGTCTGTATAGGAGTGGACTCTAACCCTGTCTGTGTGTTAATGCGTTTTGTCCAGGTGTTGTCCGTGTGTGTGGAGGAGGAGAACATCATCCCCTACATCACCAACGTGCTCCAGAACCCAGACCTGGCCCTGCGTATGGCTGTGCGCAACAACCTGGCCGGGGCCGAGGAGCTGTTCGCCCGCAAGTTCAACACCCTGTTCGCTGCAGGGAACTTTTCTGAGGCTGCCAAGGTGGCCGCCAATGCTCCCAAGGTACTGCCAATGCACCAAAACACCCGAACAATGACATAATCGTTATCTGTGGGATGATATTTTGTCTGCAAAACACATTTCTGTCTTGTGGATGTTTTCTTTTCTCTACTCGTTCTGTCTTTTATCGTTATCACACTTTTTTAAATGTCATTTTTCGCACCTTTCCTCCTCCCCAGGGTATCCTGCGTACCCCAGACACCATCCGTAAATTCCAGAGTGTGCCAGCCCAGCCGGGCCAGACCTCTCCCCTGCTGCAGTACTTTGGCATCCTGCTGGACCAGGGCCAGCTCAACAAGTTTGAGTCCCTGGAGCTGTGCAGGCCCGTCTTACAGCAGGGGCGCAAGCAGCTGCTGGAGAAATGGCTGAAAGAGGACAAGGCAAGGAAACCATAGTTATCATAATAACTGATACTATAGCTTTGTTCACTGTTAAGTGCGCATGTTCAACATTGAGCTTTACAGTTTTATGTTCCAATTATGTGTTGCTCAACATTTAGCACTGGTCTGTTCAAATATGCCTGTAACTATTGGGCTGGCTAGGACTCGGTTAGAAACAGTGTTGGTTAGGAATTCACAGCTTGTTGTGAGTTGTCTCAATGAATGAACATTGCATGTATTCTTTTACAGCTGGAGTGTTCTGAGGAGCTGGGGGACCTGGTGAAGTCAGTGGACCCCACTCTGGCCCTCAGCGTCTACCTCAGGGCCAACGTGCCCAACAAGGTCATCCAGTGCTTCGCTGAGACCGGACAGTTCCAGAAAATTGTCCTCTACGCCAAAAAGGTTAGTGGTGTTTCTATTTTTATCTACTAGACCTGTCCAATATAACATTTTGACTTGACACAAAATGGACTTCTGTAATATGGTCAAATTAGATTGTGTTCAACTATATGTATATGTTTTCCGTATTTTCACTCTAGGTGGGCTACACCCCAGACTGGATGTTCCTGCTGAGGAACGTGATGAGAATCAGTCCAGAACAAGGCCTGCAGTTCTCCCAGATGCTGGTGCAGGACGAGGAGCCGCTGGCTGACATCACACAGGTCAGAGGGCAAAGGGCCAAACGTCTTCCCCACCTCAAGAATTCATTTATCGTCCCATTTCTTTTTAGATTTAAATTTGCTGAATGGAAAAAAACCTGGTTCATTGCTTTTCTGTGAGGTGGCTGTATCAAATGATGGCTGTATACAGTAACATGAATGATGTGTGGTAGCTGATGTATTGGCTGTCTCCCTGTTCAGATCGTTGACGTGTTTATGGAGTATAACCTGATCCAGCAGTGTACCTCCTTCCTCCTGGATGCCCTGAAGAACAACAGGCCTGCTGAGGGGCCTCTGCAGACACGCCTGCTGGAGATGAATCTGGTCCACGCCCCACAGGTAAACATGCATATCACACCCACAGCAATTTTATGTTTTTTGTTCCACTGACTCGTAGACTCTATTTGAAATGAATGCTGTTTTTTTCCCCACTTCAGGTGGCTGATGCCATCCTGGGCAACCAGATGTTCACCCACTACGACCGTGCCCACGTTGCCCAGCTGTGTGAGAAGGCTGGCCTGCTGCAGAGGGCTCTGGAGCATTACACCGACCTGTACGACATCAAGCGGGCTGTGGTGCACACACACCTGCTCAACCCTGAGGTATAGGACTCTATTTAACACACAATCACACACTGCATGGAATAGAATGTCCTTGACCAGAATGTTCATAGTCTTGGAGAGCGGTGTGTGTGCGCTTGTTGTTTTTTGCTCTTAAGAAATGCAACCTTGACTAATGTGTGCATCTTCTGTCTGTGCACTGACTCTGTGTGTGTATATATATATATATATATATATATATATATATATATATATATATATATATATATATATATTGACTCTGTCCTACAGTGGCTGGTGAACTTCTTTGGCTCCCTGTCAGTGGAGGACTCTCTGGAGTGTCTTCGGGCCATGCTGTCGGCCAACATCCGTCAGAACCTGCAGATCTGTGTCCAGGTGGCCTCTAAGTACCACGAGCAGCTCTCCACCAACTCCCTCACCGAGCTCTTTGAGTCCTTCAAGAGCTTCGAAGGTAAGCAGACCATACACCTGACGCAAACCACCTAGTCTTGTCCTCACCTGCGTGGAACATGGTCATGAGTGTCTCAACAACCACAGTTGTTCTTCCTTTCGCTCGATCTGTATAGGGACTAAGTTCTGTCTCTGTTCATTCCAGGTCTGTTCTACTTCCTGGGTTCCATCGTTAACTTCAGCCAGGACCCAGAGGTCCACTTCAAGTACATCCAGGCCGCCTGTAAGACGGGACAGATCAAAGAGGTGGAGAGGATCTGCAGAGAGAGCAACTGCTACGACCCCGAACGAGTCAAGAACTTCCTCAAGGTAAGGGAGAAAAGGAGGCATACTGCAACATGACATCACAGCTCCGCATACTTCAATCTTTAATTACCCTGAAAGCCAGGTCTGGATGTTAGTTTGATTCTGTGAGCTGATATGAATCTTGCCTCTTCACAGGAAGCTAAGCTGACTGATCAGCTCCCCCTGATCATCGTGTGTGACCGCTTCGACTTTGTCCACGACCTGGTCCTCTACTTGTACCGCAACACCCTGCAGAAATACATTGAGATCTATGTGCAGAAGGTATACAACCTCCTATTAACCTGTGTAGGACTTTACAGCTTCTTTATTCACACGGAATTAAAAGGTCACTACCATTGTATGATTTATAAATGTTCTGTAACTAAAATATATATTTGTGTATGTCAGGTGAACCCCAGCCGTCTGCCGGTGGTGATTGGAGGGCTGCTGGATGTGGACTGTGCTGAGGATGTGATAAAGAACCTGATCCTGGTGGTGAAAGGACAGTTCTCCACTGATGAACTGGTGGCTGAGGTGGAGAAGAGGAACAGGTAAGGAGCATGGGGACATGATTTGTCTCAGCCCAAACCGGCTTTATATTAAAGGGGCCTGTCTTGCGAGGGCTTGTTTTTGTCACCAACTGCAGCTGTAGTGCATTTAATTGTGACATTACTTCTGAAAGAGAAAGTAGGATGAAGTGGTGCTGTTTGACCCAGTTAAAAGTGGAAATATGTTTATGAGCGCCTGAAAATTGAAAATGTATCTGTGTGTTGTCTCCAGACTGAAGCTGCTCCTACCCTGGCTGGAGGCCCGTATCCACGATGGCTGTGAGGAGCCAGCTACCCACAATGCCCTGGCCAAGATCTACATCGACAGCAACAACAACCCAGAGCGCTTCCTGCGTGAGAACACCTTCTATGACAGCCGCGTGGTGGGCAAGTACTGTGAGAAGAGGGACCCCCACCTGGCCTGCGTGGCCTACGAGAGAGGACAGTGTGACCAGGAGCTCATTAATGTGAGTGGGGAAATAATAAATAAGTTTTAACTTGACTAGTACATTGAAATGGTAATTTAGCAGTGTTTGCATATGTTTGGCCTCATACTGATCATCTTACATTTCCTGTAAAGGTGTGCAATGAGAACTCTCTGTTCAAGAGTCTGTCTCGCTACCTGGTTCGCCGTAAAGACCCTGAGCTGTGGGCCAGTGTGCTGCTGGAGAGTAACCCATTCAGAAGACCCCTCATCGACCAGGTATGGACCTGTTAGAAATGCAAACATCGGGGCTCCCGAGTGGCGCAGTGGTCTAAGGCACTGCATCGCAGTGCCACTAGAGATTCTGGGTTCGAGTCCAGGCTCAGCCAGCTGCGACTGGGAGATCCATGGGGCGGCGCACAATTTGGCCCAGCTTCGTCCGGGTTTGGCCTGGGATGGTGCTGGGATGCCCTTGTCCCATCGCACACTAGCGACTCCAGTGGCGGGCCGTGCACAGTGCATGCTGACACAGTTGCCAGGTGTACAGTGTTTCCTCCTACACATTGGTGTGGCTGGCTTCCGGGTTGGGTTGTGTTTCGGAGGAATCACGACCTTCGCCTCTCCCGAGTCCGTACGGGAGTTGCAGTGATGAGACAAGACTGTAACTACCAATTGGATACCACAAAATTGGGGCGAGAGCATAATCCTCACGAAAACCATTGTCCCAACCCCACCCACACTTTCCTCATATTTCTCATGATGGTTAAATTGTTATTTGGGACCCATTTTGGCTCCAAGTGGCTATATTTCCTCCATTCTGGAGTAATGATTGATGTTGATTATGTCTCTATCTTTTCAGGTTGTTCAGACTGCCCTGTCTGAGACCCAGGACCCAGAGGAGGTTTCAGTCACTGTCAAGGCCTTCATGACTGCAGACCTCCCCAACGAACTCATTGAGCTGCTGGAGAAGATCGTTCTGGATAACTCAGTCTTCAGTGAACACAGGTACTAGAGCTACTGAAGCTCTACTATCTGTGCTCACTGGCAGACTGAGCTGTCCATTGTGTGTCTGCTCTTTCAATACTGGGAAGCTTTGGAATGTTCAACTTTTGTTTTACTTTGTCAATGCTGAGCAGAATTCATCTGTGTTTTTATTCAGAAACCTTCAGAACCTGCTGATTCTAACAGCCATCAAGGCAGACCGTACCCGTGTAATGGAGTACATCAACCGCCTGGACAACTACGATGCCCCTGACATCGCTAACATCGCCATCAGCAACGAGCTCTTTGAGGAGGCATTCGCCATCTTCAGGAAGTTTGACGTCAACACCTCTGCCGTGCAGGTCAGTGGTCAAGTCTTTTGCTCTGGGAAATGGACCATTGACCGAACAGTTGCCGGTTCAATTCACATTGTGGACAATGCTACTGTTCTGCTTGAATTCTACAGATCAGAGGTGAACTTGACAATTTTTCTCTATGTTTTTAGGTTCTGATTGAGCACATTGGGAACCTGGACCGGGCCTATGAGTTTGCTGAGCGCTGCAATGAGCCTCCAGTGTGGAGCCAGCTAGCCAAGGCTCAGCTCCAGAAGGGTCTGGTGAAGGAGGCCATCGACTCCTACATCAAGGCTGACGACCCCTCTGCCTACATGGAGGTGGGCCAAGCTGCAGCCCAGAGCGGTAAGAGACAACATTGCTCCACGTAATGTCCAGCATACGAGCAACAACATTTTTCAATGTAGGCTTACCATTTGAGGTGAAGCTATTCACATGCTGTATCTAAATGGGGGTAACGTAGTCTGGGTACCAGTCTCTGGTTCCACTCTTTGTGTCATATGCCAAATAGACTGGCCTTTCTCCAATCTCAACGTTCAGTATGCTGCTGAATTTCTGGCGATGTTGCTCATTGGTTGTAGGAAATCATTCATATTTCCCATGACAACATATGGAGCCTCGAAACAAACATTTAGCTGTTAGCTAGGAAAGTTTTATTTTGAGGCATAAAATCAAAGCTAAGATGTCTTGTGGCTGGAATTGCAGTATGTTTTTAGTTTGAGAATTTTGGTGTGAGCTAAACTTTTGACCAACTGGTTTAGTCTGGAGAAACAAAATGGTTGCCGAGCAACCAGACACCAACACAATCTGAGAGAGAAAAAAGGTGGTAGTTTCAATATTTGCGTAAGGATAGCTGTGAGGGTTATCGAATCACGATCAAATCATGATTCAAATGATAGAATGTTCAGAATTTGAAGAAAGACCCGTATCTGGCAAATGACAGAGTACAAGGAGTAGAATGTAATGGCTGAACAGATGGCAACCAGGCGAGGGGAAAAGGGCTTAGTGTTCCCCTACTATCCTCAGGTAACTGGGAGGACCTAGTGAAGTTCCTTCAGATGGCCCGTAAGAAGTCCCGTGAGTCCTACGTGGAGACCGAGCTCATCTTCGCCCTGGCCAAGACCAACCGCCTGGCTGAACTGGAGGAGTTCATCAATGGACCCAACAACGCCCACATCCAACAGGTACTCTCCAAACACGATATACACACTGCCACACACACAGGTTTACCTGACACATCCCTCTCCATCACTGCTGACCAGTATCATACGTTTTCTTATTGTCTTTCTCTGTATTAGGTGGGTGACAGGTGTTATGATGAGAGGATGTATGATGCGGCTAAGCTGCTCTACAACAATGTGTCCAACTTCGGGCGGCTAGCGTCCACCCTGGTCCACCTGGGAGAGTATCAGGCCGCCGTGGACGGAGCCCGCAAGGCCAACAGCACCCGCACCTGGAAAGAGGTGTGCTTTGCCTGTGTGGATGGGAAAGAGTTCCGCCTGGCCCAGATGTGTGGCCTGCACATCGTTGTCCATGCTGATGAACTGGAGGAGCTCATCAATTACTACCAGGTAAGGTACTACCATTTGGTTCAATTACTACCAATAGTCACTCTCATAGCAATTGCCTTATCCAGGCAAGAGTTTTTAACCCCATCATACCACAGCATATGACAAATGTGTTTTTAATGGTCCTGTGTTGATTGAAGATCCATGGTTGTGTTTGTCTCTAGGACCGTGCTTACTTTGAGGAGCTGATCACCATGCTGGAGGCAGCCCTGGGCCTGGAGCGGGCTCACATGGGCATGTTCACCGAGTTGGCCATCCTCTACTCCAAGTTCAAACCCCAGAAGATGAGGGAGCACCTGGAGCTCTTCTGGTCCAGAGTCAACATTCCAAAGGTGGGAGAGGAAGAACACTGCCAGATAGATGTCTATATGCAAGGGGATTCAAATGATCTGCATAGTCTTCCTATTTTATTTGTTCATTTGTGTGTGAGAGATTCAGTGACTATCTCAGAGTGCTGTTTTGGGGTGGGTGAAGATAATGTTAATGCGTGTCTGCAGGTCCTGAGGGCTGCAGAGCAGGCCCACCTGTGGGCGGAGCTGGTCTTCCTCTATGACAAGTATGAGGAGTTTGACAATGCCATCATCACCATGATGAGCCACCCCTCCGATGCCTGGAAGGAAGGACAGTTCAAAGACATCGTCACCAAGGTAACTGACTGACTGCAACAACAGCCAATCTCAGCATTGACTGGATCTCATGTTTTAGATTTGCAAACATTTCGTGTTTGTCACTCAAGGTTAAGATGTATTCCATGGTCATTGTATTAGACCAAGTATTTGTCACTGAATAGAAATCCACATCCTGCAGCTGACTGTATGATGCTTTGTCGTACTAGGTGGCCAATGTGGAGTTATACTACAAGGCTATCCAGTTCTACCTGGAGTTCAAACCATTGTTACTGAATGACCTGCTCATAGTGTTATCACCACGACTCGACCACACCCGCGCTGTCAACTTCTTCATGAAGGTACTGGGACGCTACTGTGTCCATACTTGATAGCTTTCAATCTCTTGTATGTCAATATTTGGCATTCAGAATGACCTGCTTGACTGTCCACTGACTGAACTTTTCTCTGTCCACCTCCAGACCAAGCAGCTGTCACTGGTCAAGCCGTACCTGCGGTCAGTGCAGAACCACAACAACAAGGGTGTCAACGAAGCACTTAACAACCTCTTCATCACAGAGGAAGACTATGCGGTACTAAGATCTTTTAACATACAGTGGCAAGAAAAAGTACAGTTGAAGTTGGAAGTTTACACACTTAGGTTGGAGTCATTTAAAACTAGTTTTTCAACCACTCCACAAATTTCTTAATAACAAACTATAGTTTTGGCAAGTCGGTTAGGACATCTACTTTGCGCATGACACAAGTCATTTTTCCAACAATTGTTTTCAGACAGATTATTTCACAATTCCAGTGGTTCATAAGTTTATATACACTAAGTTGACTGTGCCTTTGAACAGCTTGGAAAATTCCAGAAAATGTCATGGCTTTAGAAGCTTCTGATGAGCTAATTGACATAATTTGAGTCAATTAGAGGTGTACCTGTGGATTTATTTTAAGGCCTACCTTCAAACTCAGTGCCTCTGCTTGACATCATGGGAAAATATAGACCTCCACAAGTCTGGTTCATTCTTGGGAGCAATTTCCAAACGCCTAAAAGTACCACGTTCATCTGTACAAACAATAGTTTGCAAATATAAACACCATGAGACCACGCAGCCATCATACCGCTCGAGAAGGAGACTCGTTCTGTCTCCTAGAGATGAACGTACATTGGTGCGAAATGCAAATGACTTTCTCTCTTGTTACTACTCTGTCCTGTCCAGGCCCTGCGTGCCTCCATCGATGCCTACGACAATTTTGACAACATCACCCTGGCCCAGGGCCTGGAGAAGCACGAGCTGATTGAGTTCAGGAGGATCGCTGCCTACCTCTTCAAAGGCAACAACCGCTGGAAGCAGAGCGTGGAACTCTGCAAGAAGGACAAACTCTACAAGGTCCAGCTTCTCCAAATTTATATTAACTCATATTTTGTCTACAGACCAGTGACCATCAGCTCACACAGATACCCATGCTGCTGTTGTTTTTGTCAAATATATGGGTCATATCATTGCTTTTAGATATGTCACTGTCTGAATTCTCTCCCCTTGTGTCTCCCCTGTTTTGGTGTGCCTGTCTGTGGTGTTTTGGTGTGCCTGTCTGTGGTGTTTTGGTGTGTAGGACGCCATGCAGTATGCGTCTGAGTCAAAAGACGTGGAGCTGGCTGAGGAGTTGTTGGCCTGGTTCCTGGAGGAGGATAAGAAGGAGTGCTTTGCCGCCTGCCTCTTCACCTGCTACGACCTGCTGAGGCCTGACGTAGTGCTGGAGACGGCCTGGAGGCACAACATCATGGACTTCTCCATGCCCTACTTCATCCAGGTCATGAGGGAGTACCTCTCCAAGGTGGGTTAGGTTGGCCACTCCTCGGGTGGCAGTTCACCTCATACGGTATTTTATACATGACCTAAACCCTTACCAGACTATCAGTGTCTCCAGTGAAAAGTAGGTACTGTTAACATGGTGATGCAATTTCACCTTCTTTTAGGAGATTTTAAACAACCGCAACTTCAGCCGATCTTATCCTGTTCTGTTTATCTCGATCATGATACCGGTAATCATGTTTCTTTTTGATTTTATCTCTGCTACTTTTCCATACAAATAATCAGAAACAAGTCTGCTGATTTATAAAATATATCTGATAAATCTTGTAATTCTAACTTAAAAGTACCACATCAACAATTGTACTAGAGCTTGTATCAAAAGTGGCTCATTTCCATCTCTCGCTGTGATTTTTCTTCTGTTTTCTTTGTTGATCTGATGATTCCACATTTGTTCTCTCTGTTGGGGGAGAGTTTCAGTGGTTTTTTTCTCCTTAAGTTGCCTCTCTGAATTCCCTTTCAGGTTGATGCGATTAAGGAAAAGGTGAAAGTCCAGTCCATTTCCAGTCATTCTTTTTGACCCCCTGTAGTCTGTAGTTTGGAGGAGTAAAACTAGAGGAAACTGCATGAGTCTGTCCCCTCCCCATGTCACTGCTGCTTCTGACTCCACACCTTGACTAGACAACCCACCCAGAGTCGTCTGGAGTGGGGCTCTCCCACCCTGCCTTTGGTGAGATGCTGGGGTTTGGAATGGCTCTGTTAGCTATTGCTCTTTGTTCCAGGGTTGAATCAGTGACTGACCAATCAGGATTCAGGAACTCATTCACCCCAGCAACACCCAAACAGAGGGATGTTTAGTTCCATTCTTTCGAGGCTGTCCACATAAACCAGCAAACTCAGTAACTGTCCAGGAACAGGAAAGGGTAACCTACTGTAGCCAGACAATCCTCTCCCTTAAACCTGTAGATACTAATGAAAAACTACCACTGTCTGTAATATCACTGAGCTGCTGTTGGCTTGAGTCTGAGAATCTGTACCACTTGCCATTTAGTGATCAACCTTGGTAGGGTAATGAGGTTTGATTTGTACTGAAATGTATGTTAAAACAGCCCTGGGACCACATTTGAATTGTTCAATGTTGTCCTTATAGTGAAGTTATGTAGCCTCACATTTGGCTATGCACAGCTGTAGACTGCTGTAAAGTGGGAGTGTAGAACATACTCTGTATGGAAATTGATGAAGTGACCATTCTTTCAGAGTTCCTTCTTATATAACTGTTTATGGAATTAACTCTCAAAGTAAAAAAATTGAACTTTGTAATGTTAAATATCCTGCTCCTGAGTGGCGCAGTGGTCTAAGGCACTGCATCTCGGTGCAAGAGGCATCACTACAGTCCCTGGTTCGGATCCAGGCTGAATCACATCCGGCTGTGATTGGGAGCCCCAACGGGGCGGCGCACAATTGGCCCAGCGTCTTCTGGGTTTGCCCGGGGTAGGCCGTCATTGTAAATTAATTGTTCTTAACTGACTTGCCTAGTTAAATAAATTTTAAATAAAATAAAAATTGGAACACGTATGTAGATGTTTTTTGTATGTTATTATAATTTTGTTCCTTTGATTTGTTATTAGTTGCATTGTAGTTTCTTTGCTATTCCAGAACTTAAGTGTGGGGTACTGTGTGTGCTTAGGGTGTGGAACGCGTGTTACAAACTTGTAGTGTGTTCAGGGCAAGCATGCATTTCACCCTCCATAGCATTTGCAGCACTTTGGACAGGCTAGGAGACATCGTTGTTGGCTGTGCCTGCTTCGCGACGCCTTGACTGGCCGTACAAACCATCCTCTCACTCCCCCCACTGTGGCTCTCTGCCTCTCATGCACTCTTCTAAACAGACAAATGAACCTAACTGCCGCTTCAGCATGTCTCTTTCCCCTTCAATGAGCCTACAGCCTGTTTACCTGTATCTTAAAACAACGTACTGACTTTGTTTTGCCAGATAGCAAGTATGTAGAGAACTGAACCCTACGTTGTGATCTGACAGAAGTAACTGTCTCAAGTTGCCTTATTATGGTTTTCCAGAAGTGATATTGTGAATTTTCAGGATGAATAGGTTGTTTCACTTACATTCAAGACGCTGCTCGCTTTTTCTTGTGAATTGTCAGTCTTATCTTGTCTTACAATTCCTGCTCTGAGCTGCTTAACAACTTATCAAGAGGACCGACAGGATAAAGATTTGCCATATTTGCTGGTCGACAATTTAATGTAAATATAATCTTACCATTTAGAGCTTTTTTTTATTGTGGTTTCCAGTTGATTCGTTGGATCTGTTCATGGCAGGGAAAGTTTTCTTGTTAGCATTTGTGGTAGTGCTTGTAATCCCTGGTAGTTCAGTTTCTGTGACATTGGACCATATTAGAGCTGTTGAAATGGGTTTGGTTCTCTACATACAGTCCAGACACATGGAAATAGATTAATCTGGTGGCTGGATGGTGGGACCATTGTTTTTGTTTAGGCCTAGCTGTGTGTCTAATCTGAAGTTAGACTTATTTACAACCCTAATGCTTCTCAAGATTGGTAGCTAGTGACAATGCCTGATAACAAAAAAAACTCCCACACCCGTAGCATGGCCTGCCTCTTGCAGCCTGTTTTAATCTTGACTTTATTCGTCTCTGCCTGTCAGGAATGGTCCCATCGGCTAGCCAGTGAAATAACCCAGAGGTCAGTTATAAGGGCGTCTCATTAGAGCTCCCCTTGCTGGTTGTGTCTGGTTAACATGCTCACTTCTCTGCTTGCCTCTCAGGTCGACAAGCTTGACGCCTCAGAGTCACTAAGGAAACAGGAGGAGCAGAACACCGAGTCCCAGCCCATTGTTTATGGTACGACGACCTCTACATAACCCTGCCCCTCTATTGGTTGAATATGTTAAACGGGGGCCTATTATGCTTTGTAGTTTTAGCACCTAGGCAATGTTAACCCTTTAGAGTGTGTTTGTATTAGCAGTTTTGGCATGATCTCATGCTAGTGTCCTCTGTTTGTGTTGCAGGCACGCCCCAGCTCATGCTCACTTCAGGCCCTGGTCAGGCTGTGCCCCCCCAGCCTGGCTACGGAGGTTACGGCTACCCAGCAGCACCCGCTGGTTACGGCCAGCCTCCCCAGCCTGGCTTTGGCTATGGCATGTGAATGCCCACCCCAACCCCTAAGTCATCTGTTTCTCTCCTTATGTTCCTCACCAGCCTACCATGCTCTTCTACTCACAGAATAGACAAACATCAAGCAAACCTGTGCTCATTCAATTATTTTTATTCTGTTCTCCCTTAACTGCAATGAATGACTTTTTTATTTGTATTGTTTTTGAACAGAAATTTGACTACTTTTTTTCTTGGTTTTCCACATTCCATATTTATGACTACTGAACACTTCCTTTAATGATTTTTTTTAACAGGATTATGTTATGTATTTAAGTGGACCTTAGAAAGAAGCAGTTAGCCATTTTGAAGTAGTTGGAACATCTGATTTGCACTGTTGTGAGAAGAAACTAATAGAAACCCTTAATTTTGATGTACTGAACGTGTGAACAGTTTACATTGTCTATTGTCTGTATAATGCATTTCATTATTGTATATTCTGAAAAAAGGTTACATAATATTTGAACATATATTGCCACTTCAATGACTATAGCTAGCAACACTAAGTAACAATAGTATATTCTGCACAGGCGTGTAGCTTTATGGAGTTTTAAATGCATAGACGTATGTATCTGAGTGTGTGTGTGTTCTAATGATCTAAATAAGAATTTGAATCCCCCTCGGCCTATACTGGCTCTCCAGTCAACCCCAGTAGATGTTAGTCCTCCTTTGTTGACTCAGTGTGTTTTTAATCTAGGTGACCTGTTTTGCTGTGTACAGTGCTTGTGTGTGAGACTGTGTCTGTGTATATGCAGGGGCGATCGAAGGCTGACTGCAGACCCGTACATGTGTATTTACTCATCACCCTCCTTGTGCTGAGGTCTGTGTATGCCAGGTGTTGTGGTGTTCTAGGTCACCATATTTTTGTGTGTACATAAGAAGGATCATTTAAAAAAAAGTGGCGATCCTACTCATCGTCCTCCACAGCGCTGTCCCGTTTGGTTCGGTCAGTGCGATTGGCTCTGAGAACAAATAGAGGAATTGGAGGACGGGCTCCTTTTGGTGTCCTAATGTCAACTTGTTTAGATCAGTAACACTCCTGTAGGTTATGTATTTCAATGGTTATTATGAAGAATTAGATCTCAGTACTACAGCATAGTGATTTGTTGAGAATGGGTCTGAAATAAAAGCCTGTATTTACCTTGATGTATTCCCAAAGTGCTTTTGAGCTGTGTGTGTAAAGTGTCATCCTAATCTCTGAACATACCTTTCTATTATCATGCATATTAACAATAAACATTGTCATAAAAGCCATGCTGAAAGGGACATTTAAAATACTAAATAAAAATGATATCCTGTAGATAAAATAATATTGGGTCCTGTATGACTGGAATCTGTTAGGCACAGTCCAATTAATTGATCTAACAAAAAAACAGTATACATTTTAAAATCACATTTAAGTCAATATATTAACAATACATTTTTATTTTCTCGGTTGTTGAATAGTTAATGTGCACTAAAGGTCACGCCTACAGTACAATTATAAATATTCATATTTGTAATAGTCATCTTTATTCAAATGATCTAATGATCACTAACACAAAGGTGCTGCACTAGATTTATACCCTGTACTAATTATTTTCTCTACCCTGTCAAAGTGTGATGGCAGTGCCAATTTATCTCTATTGTGAAATCTTTGATAAAGATCAGGGTTTGTGTTGCAGTCTGTCAGTCAGGCTAGTGAGCCAGAGCAGGGAGAGCATGCACCCTTCTCTCCACTTCATTGCAATACTTCTCTGGAAGTCCAGCAGCCCTACAAGTAAAATGAACAAACATGAATTACAAAACTAAACCTGACCATCCCCCCAAAAACACTTGGTTTACACACAGTGCTGTTGCTTTCACGTAATATCCTCTCAGTTCCCCTCAATTCTACGTACCACTTTGTCCCTTTACATAGTTAGTCCCCACCCAGTCCCTGTACATAGTTAGTCCCCACCCAGTCCCTGTACATAGTTAGTCCCTACCCAGTCCCTGTACTTACTTGAGCTCCCTGAGCTTCTTCTCCTTGATCTCATCAAGGCGGATGCGGCGATGGCGGGCCTCCTCGTCCAGCCGGTCTCCCTCTTTGTAGACCTCCCTGCGCAGGGCGATGGCCTGCATCTCCCGCTCCCTCACCTGCTGGCGCACCCCGTCAGCGTGACGCAACACCTTGATCCTGTGTTTCTCCTCCTTGTCCTTCTCCTTACAGATGGAAACCTGCTGGGCCCTGGGGTGAGAAAAAAAACTGTCTGTAAAACGCAACTGCTAATACAGAGACCTTTACTAACATTTTAAAGTCTGGTTGTCCAAGGCATAGCATAGTGTTATGCTCTGATTTATGAAACCGCCTATAATACAAGTACAGTTATCGGGTTAGTACAGTAGTAACTACCCACTGGGCACAGATCAATTCAACATCTATTCCACGTTGGTACAACGTAATTGCATTGATACGACGTGGAAACAACGTCACTGAGCAGTGTATGCTCAGTGGGTACATCTACATTGTGTCATGGTGTACCTCAAAACCCTGTCAAACTCAGCCCTCTCTCGCCCAGCCTCGATGGATAGGAGGTGCTCCTTATGTGTGACCTGCTCCAAGCGAGCTGCCTTCAACCTCTCCTCAACATCCACCTTCTTCTTGAGCTGCTCCTTCTCTTTTCTCCTCCAATCTCTCTCTGCTCCCTCCTGGTTCCTCCTGGCTCGAAGCTCATCCTTACAGTCATACACAAAACCACTGTAACCATTCCTCCATACCTTTTATGATCAATTACGACAACAACAGGTCAGTGTGAGCCACTGTAAAACAAATGGAAATTTGGTGCTACTCACCTGCTCTGCCTTGTGGTCTTTTTCTCTCTCCTGTAGGGCTCGCAGTCTGGCCACGTCCTTCTCCTTCTCTCTCTTGATGCGTCTCTGTTCAGCCTCGTACTCAGCCTCCCGCTCCTGTAGGGGTCACACAAAAGTATATTTGGCTGCGTTAACACGGGCATTCTAATTCAGATTTTTTTCTCTAATTATTGGTAAAAGAACTGATCTGATTGCTCATAATACCAATTTGTGGAAAAATATTACACTTAGGCTGCCAGTGTAAACGCAAAAAACATGTAAACACCTTTTTTGCCCTTTTGCTTTCTAACCCAAAACAAGAAGGCCAAACCTATAATAAAGTCCATAATGGAGTAACTCTTACCATTTTCTTGTGGGTGTACTCCATAGCCCGGAGGTCGGCCAGTCTCTCCTCCTCTTTGTTGCGCTCCTTGGCCAGCAGGCTGTCCTCGTTGATACGGAGGATCTCCTGCTGCAGACGCTGCTGCTCCTCCTTCTTCCTCTCCAGAGCCTGGGAGACACACCACACCATTCTGTTATTTATTATTCCTTATGCCTAACTGCATTAAGATTCATTCATTAATGATATTCATTAGTTGCAAGAGTACAAACAGATCTGGGACCAGGCTAATTCATGAGGAATTTCTAACTGAAATTCAAAGTGGTAATACATTACCCTGACGATAAAACTGTTGTACTGCACAAGAAGACTTGTCTCTAACTAATAATACCTCCAGCTCCTCCATCTGCATCTTCTCCAGGTTCTCCAGCATCTGCTGGCCCTCCTGCTCCTTCATCTCATTCTGCAACATCCTGTCCTCCAGACGCTCCTCAATCTGGTTTATAATCAGCTGCTTTCCCCTATAGACACACACAGGGAAGACAGCTGAGGCATTACAGTTTGGAAGAGATGTAGTGTATTTGCTTTTAAATGGGCCATTGTGTGTGTGTGTGTGTGTGTGTGTGTGTGTGTGTGTGTGTGTGTGTGTGTGTGTGTGTGTGTGTGTGTGTGTGTGTGTGTGTGTGTGAGCGTGTGTGTCCTCACTGGATCCTCTGGTGTTTGCGCAGCTCGTCGATCTGCTCCTGGGCCTCCAGGGCTCTCCTGCGGTCCACCTCCATCATGGCATCCAGACGCCGCTCCTCCTCCTGTAGCTCAGCCAGGATCTGCTGCCTCTCCAGTATCTGGGCATCCCTCACCGCGTGGCACCGGGCACCCAGGATCAACTGGCCACAACAAAAGGGTACCATACACGACACAAACAAGGACACGAAGATGGAAGAGTCTGGATAGGGCATGGGTATAATAACTGGGGAAAAGTGTGATATTGCAGTGATGTTGGGACTGAAGTTGAGATAAAACAAATAAAAAGAGTAGCGAAGAGAGAGTGAACGGTTGATTCTCTTGCTGTACCTCATTGAGTTTCTTGACCTCGTCCTCCTGCTCCATCCTCATGGCGTTGGCCCTCTCCAGCAGATACTGAGCTCTTTCCTTGGCCTCGGCCTCCAGTTCACTTAGGCCCTGGTTCTTCTGACGAGACAGGTCAGCCTGGCGGATATGGGCCTTCCTATCCTCAGCAGCATCCTGGTCAAGAAAAACAGCAACATTGGAACAGTGCAAAGGTTAGTTTGGGTATAATGCTGTAGCTGGGACCCTGTACTGCCAGTTTGTCACCCAGCTTTCATGTGGTAAAGGTTGCTTACAAATTCATCAGGTACATTTGTCCTTTCTCACCATAGCTGCTTCTCTCTCCCTCCTCTGGGATTCCAACGTGAACTCCCGCTCCTCCTTGGTTGAAACCAGAGAAGCTGTTGCGATCCGCTCAATATCAGTTGGGCGGAGGATGACAGACAACCCAGACGGATCCTTACTTGGGATCCTGGAAAAATTCTGTAATTCACCACCACTTGTAAAATGTGATTGTGGGATATGTTTATTGGTGCAATGTAGGTTTATGGAACTGGATGGCATTCTCTTTTATAATGAGTAAACAGTAATAAACACTGCCAAGTGTAGTACTGTTATTTTCACAAAGCATTAGACTTGATGATCACATCAAGTAAACGAATGAGAAGTTGAGGTATTGACTGATACTTGCTTCAGGTCTCGGATGAGGTCCTTTGTGATGATGCGAACTGTCTCTAGGTTCTGAGTCTTCTGACTTGGAGCAGACCTGGACTGGCCCCTGGGTCCGAACCGGCCACCCCTCTCAGTGTCCTTGACATTGCAGGCTGACAGAGCCTTGAGTAAGAAAATCCAACATACATTTACACCAATTCTCTATCTCACACACACACACACACACACACACACACACACGTACATACATACATACATACATACATACATACATACATACATACATACATACATACATACATACATACATACATACATACATACATACATACATACATACATACATACATACGTACGTACATACATACATACATATGTACATACACAGACCTTGCACAGTTCAATTGTCACATCTTATTGCTATGTGTTTATCCAATGCAGATCAAAGAAATGGCTGACATAAGGCCCACCTGTTTTGGGGTTCCAAAGAGGCTCTCATCCACATGAGACGTGAGTGCACGGGTGCGATAGCGACGTGAACGGGAGCTACCAGAGAGCCTAGATGAAGACCCTATACTCTGCGGCTGCGACAAAGTCAACAGTGTTGGTACTGGTAGAGTTATACAGTAATTGAAAGTGTGTACAGACCAGAAAATAATTATGACTTTTATGAATGTCATTTTTATGTCAAGCAAGATTGTGGGCCTGTCTCTGATTCTACTTACCATGATGATCGTCAAAAATAGTCCACTATCATCAACCAAAATTAATAACAGCTAAAATAATGACAGGAAAGTCACCATTATAATAACACAACGAATATCCAAGGTTAGGAAGCACCTAGTTAGCTATTTTTCGTTCTTAATTATGGGAGAAGTGCTTGGCATATCCCTGAAAATGAGATGTTCTGTTGTTGTGTATCCATGGAAACCCTGATCTTAAAATGGAAGAGTCCACGTGGCCTCTGTACCCGCCCTCTTGACACAGCCAGATGAATCATCTATTGTCTTGTATACTTTCTATTAAAAGGTAAATCAGAGGTGCCTTGATACAATGTGATACAATGTTTGGTTTCAGTGCATGCATGCAGCATGTTCGATATAATATACAAAATGTGCAATGCATGTTGCTGTATGGTGGAGGTGGTACATCACACTTTGTGCTCACTAAGTGGCGCCAAAGTACCTGATCTCTGCAAACGAGACAACCCAGCAACTATGTAACACACCGTCATGATGACACATCATAGTTCATGGCATTTTCGAAAGAAAGTTCATGTTTGTGGTAGCGTGGTCATTGACTTGAATATCGGGCTTGGTGTACAGAACTGGAAAGAAATAGCCCACTGGGCACAGACGTAAGTCGATTCAATGTCTATTCCTATGTTTCTTCAAGTAATGTCATTGCAATGACGTGCAAACAACGTTGATTCAACCAGTGTGCGCCCAGTGGAAGGCAGTTTATGTTAACAAGAAACGTGGACTAACGAGACAGGTAAAGAGCAGAAAAGTATTCACACCCTTTGCCTTTTTCCACATTTTGTTGTGCTACAGCCTGAATTTAAAATCGATTACATTTAGATTTTGTGTCACTGGCATACACACAATACCCCATGATGTCAAAGTGGGATACATAAAAATAAAAAAAAGTTTTACAAACTATTTAAAAATGAAAAGCTGAAATGTATTTTATTTCACCTTTATTTAACCAGGTAGGCCAGTTGAGAACAAGTTCTCATTTACAACTGAGACCTGGCCAAGATAAAGCAAAGCAGTGCGACACAAACAACAACAAAGAGTTACACATGGAATAAACAAACGTACAGTCAATAACACAATAGAAAAAAATCTATATGTGTGCAAATGAGAAGATTCGGGAGGTAAGGCAATAGATTGGCAGTAGTGGCGAAGTAACAATTTAGCAATTAAACACTGGAGTGATGGATGTGCAGAAGATGAATGTGCAAGTAGAGATACTGGGGTGCAAATGAGTTTTAAAAAAAATGACAATATGGGGATGAGGTAGTTGGATGGGCTATTTACAGATGCCCAATGTACAGGTGCAGTGATCTGTGAGCTGCTCTGACAGCTGGTGCTTAAAGTTAGTGAGGGAGATATGAGTCTCAAGCTTCAGTGATTTTACAATTCGGTCCAGTCATTGGCAGCAGAGAACTGGAAGGAAAGGCGGCCAAAGGAGGAATAGGCTTTGGGGGTGACCAGGGAAATATACCTGCTGGAGCGGGTGCTACGGGTGAGTGCTGCTATGGTGACCAGTGAGCTGAGATAAGACAGGGCTTTACCTAGCAAAGACTTATAGATGACCTGGAGCCAGTGGGTTTGGCGACGAATATGAAGCGATGGCCAGCCAACGAGAGCATACAGATCGCAGTGGTGGGTAGTATATGGGGATTTGGTGACAAAACGGATGGCACTGTGATAGACTACATCCAGTTTTCTGAGTAGAGTATTGCAGGCTATTTCGTAAAGGACATCGCCGAAGTCTAGGATTGGCAGGATAGTCAGTTTTACGAGGGTATGTTTGGCAGCATGAGTGAAGGATGCCTTGTTTGCGAAATAGGAAGCCCGATTCTAGATTTAATTTTGGATTGGAGATGCTTAATGTGAGTCTGGAAGGAGAGTTTACAGTCTAGCCGGACACCTAGGTATTTGTAGTTGTCCACATATTCTAAGTCAGAACCGTCCAGAGTAGTGATGCTAGTCGGGCGTAAAGGTGGGGGCAGCGATCGGTTGAAGAACATGCATTTAGTTTTACTTGCATTTAAGAGCAGTTGGAGGCCACAGATGAAGAGTTGTATGGCATTGAAGCTCGTCTGGAGGTTAGTTAACACAGTGTCCAAAGAAGGGCCAGAAGTATACAGAATGGTGTCGTCTGCGTAGAGGTGGTTAAGAGAATCACCAGCAGCAAGAGCAACATCATTGATGTATACAGAGAAAAAAGTCTGAGAATGAAACCCTGTGGCACCCCCATAGAGACTGCCAGAGGTTCGGACAACAGGCCCTCCGATTTGACACACTGAACTCTGTCTGAGAAGTAGTTGGTGAACCAGGCGAGGCAGTCATTTGAGAATCCAAGGCTGTTGAGTCTGCCGATAAGAATGTGGTGATTGACAGAGTCGAAAGCCTTGGCCAGGTCGCTGAATACGGCTGCACGGTATTGTCTTTTATCGATGGCGGTTATGATATCGTTTAGGACCTTGAGCGTGGCTGAGATGCACCCATAAACAGCTCGGAAACCAGATTGCATAACAGAGGTACGGTGGGATTCGAAATGGTCGGTGATCTGTTTTTTAACTTGGCTTTTGAAGACCTTAGAAAGGCAGGGTAGGATAGATATAGGTCTGTAGCAATTTGGGTCGAGAGTGTCTCCCCCTTTGAAGAGGGATGTGACCGTGGCAGCTTTCCAATCTTTGGTGGATCTCAGATGATACGAAAGAGAGGTTGAACAGGCTAGAAATAGGGGTTGCAACAATTGCGGAGGATAATTTTAGAAAGACAGGGTCCAGATTGTCTAGCCCAGCTGATATGTAGGGGTCCAGATTTTTCAACTCTTTCAGAACATCAGCTATCTGGATTTGGGTGAAGGAGAAAGGGGGGGGGGGGGTGCAGGGCTGTTGACCGGGGTAGGGGTAGCCAGGTGGAAAGCATGGCCAGCCATAGAAAAATGCTTGTTGAAATTCTCAATTATCGTGGATTTATCGGTGGTGACAATGTTTCCTAGCCCCAGTGCAGTGGGCAGCCGGGAGGAGGTGCTCTTATTCTCCATGGACTTTACAGTGTCCCAGAACATTTTGGATTTTGTGCTACGGGATGCAAATTTCTGTTTGAAAAAGCTAGCCTTTGCCTTCCTAACTGTGCCTAACTGCCGGTTCCTAACTTCCCTGAAAAGTTGCATATCGCGGCAGCTATTCGATTCTAATGCAGTACGCCACAGGATGTTTTTGTGCTGGTCAAGGGCAGTCAGGTCTGGAGTGAACCAAGGGCTATATCTGTTCCTGTTTTTTTTTTTATAATGGGGCATGCTTATTTAAGATGGTGAGGAAAGCACTTTTAAAGAATAACCAGGCAACCTCTACTGACGGAATTAGGTCAATATCCTTCCAGGATACCTTGGCGAGGTCGATTAGAAAGGCCTGCCCGCTGAAGTGTTTTAGGAAGCGTTTGACAGTCATGAAGGGTGGTTGTTTGACCGCAGATTCATTACAGACACAGGCAATGAGGCAGTGATTGCTGAGATCCTGGTTGAAGACAGCAGAGGTGTATTTAGAGGGCAGGTTGGTCAGGATGATATCTATGAGGGTGCCCGTGTTTACAGATTTGGGGTTGTACCTGGTAGGTTCATTGATAATTTGTGTGAGATTGAGGGCATCTAGCGTAGGTGAAGATAGATAGGTGGCAATCAATTCACATATGGTGTCCAGGGCACAGCTGGGGGCAGAAGGTGGTCTATAACAAGCGGCAACGGTAAGAGACTTGTTTCTGGAAAGGTGGATTTTTAGAAGTAGAAGCTCGAATTGTTTGGGCACAGACCTGGATAGTATGACAGAACTCTGCAGGCTGTCTCTGCAGTAGATTGCAACTCCGTCCCCTTTGGCAGCTCTATCTTGTCGGAAAATGTTATAGTTACATCACCAGAGGAACAGAGGAGGAGTAGGTTAAAGGTACAGCTAAAGGCTATAAGAACTATAAATCTTGATTCAACAAGTACTCAACCCCTTTGTTATGTCAAGCCTAAATAAATTCAGGTCAGGTGTAAAGATGTGCTTAACAAGTCACATAATAAGTTGCTAAAAATTACTCTGTGCAATAATAGTGTTTCACATAATTGTTGAATGACTACCTCATCTCTGTACCCAACACATGCAATTATCTGTAAGGTGCTTCAGTCGAGCAGTGAATTTCAAACACAGATTCAACCACAAAGACCAGGGAGGTTGTCCAATGCTTCACAAAGAACGGCACCTATTGGTAGATGGGTAAAAAAACAAACAGACATTGAATATCCCTTTGAGCATGGTGAAGTTATTAATTATGGTGTATCAGTACACCCAGTCAATACTGGGCATCCTTCCTAACTCGGTTAAAACAGTTATAGAGCTGAATGCCTGTGATAGGAGAAAACTGAGGATGAATCAACAACATTGTAGTTACTCCACAATACTAACCTAAATGACAAAGTGAAAATAAGGATGCCTGTACAGAATACAAATATTCCAAAACATGCATCCTGTTTCCAACAAGGCACTAAAGTAAAACTGATCAAATGTGGCAAAGATATTAACTTTATGTCCTGAATAAAAAGTGTTATGTTTGTGGCAAATCCAACACAACACATCACTGAGTACCACTCTTCAAACTTTCTAGTATGATGGTGGCTAGTAAGTCTCTAAAAGTATTGTACACCTAGATTGTACAATATTTGCACATTTTTCTTTTGAAATTCTTCAAACTCTTGTCAAGTTGGTTGTTGATCATCATTGCTAGACAGCCATTTTCAAGTCTTGCCATAGATTTTCAAGCCTATTTAAGTTAACTGTAACTAGTCCACTCAGGAAGATTTATGTAGTCTTGGTAAGAAACTCCAGTGTATATTTGTCATTGTGTTTTAGGTTATTGTCCTGCTGAAAGGTAAATTTGCTCCAAGGTTTTCCTCTAGGATTTTGCCTGTGCTTAGCTCTGCTCCGTTTCTTTTATCCTAACAAACTCCCTTGTCCTTGCCGATGACAAGCATACCCATAACATGATGACTGAGAAAGACTCACAGCTGTAATAGCTACCAAAGGTGATTCTAACATGTGACTCATTTTGAATACTTAGGTAAATTAAATATTTATGTATTTGATTTTAAATACATTTGCCAAAAAGTGAACATGTTTTCACTTTGTCATTATGGGAATTGTGTGTAGATGGGTGCCAAAATATATATTTAATTCATGTTTAATTCAGGCTGTAACACAACAAAATGTGGAACAAGTCAAGGTGTATGAATACTTTCTGAAGGCACAGTAAAACTTTTATATAGAATTTCGCAAAATGCATGCACACGCACTGATATCAAAAGATTTTGCTCATAGATATACAGTGCATTCGGAAAGTATTCAGACCCCTTGACTTTTTCCACATTTTGTTAAGTTACAGCCTTATATAAATGTGATATTTCATTTTTTTATTCATTTTTTTTATTGTGTGTAGATTGATAAGGGGAAAAAACAATTTAATACATTTTAGAATGAGTATTCAGACCCTTTACCTAGTACTTTGTTGTAGCACCTTTTGCAACAATTACAGCCTTGAGTCTTCTTGGGTATGACGCTACAAGCTTGGCACACCTGTATCTAGGGAGTTTCTCCCATTATTCTCTGCAGATCCTCTCAAACTCATCGCTGCACAGCTATTTTCAGGTCTCGCCAGAGATGTTCGATCGGGTTCAAGTCCGGGCTCTGGCTGGGCCACTCAAGGACATTCAGAGACTTGTCCCAAAGCCATTCCTGCATTCTCTTGGCTGTATGCTTAGGGTCGTTGTACTGTTGGAAGGTGAACCTTGGCCCCTAGTCAGGTCCTGAGCACTCTGGAGCAGGTTTTCATCAAGGATCTCTCTGTACTTTGCTCCGTTCATCTTTCCCTCGGTCCTGACTAGTCTCCCAATCCCTGCCGCTGAAAAACATCCCCACAGCATGATGCTGCCACCACCATGCTTCACCGTAGAGATGGTGCCAGATTTCCTCCAGACTTGACACTTTGCATTCAGGCCAAAGAGTTCAATATTGGTTTCATCAGACTACAGAAACTTGAGTCCTTTAGGTGCCTTTTTGCACACTCCAAGTGTGCTGTCATTTGCCTTAATCTGAGGAGTGGCTTCCATCTGGCCACTCTACCATAAAGGCCTGATTGGAGTGTTGCAGAGATGGTTGTCCTTCTGGAAGGTTCTCCCATCTCCACAGAGGAACTCTGGAGGTCAGTCAGAGTGACCATTGGGTTCTTGGTCACCTCCCTCACCAAGGCCCTTCGTTGGCCGGGTGGCCAGCTCTAGGAAGAGTCTTGGTGGTTCCAAACTTCTTCCATGTAAGAATGATGGAGGCCACTGTATTTTTAGGGGACCTTCAATGCTGCAGAATTTTTTTGGTACCCTTCCCCAGATCTGTGCCTCGACACGATCCTGTCTCGGAGCTCTACGAACAATTCCTTTGACCTCGTGGCTTGGTTTTTGCTCTTTGGCCCACTCCTCCTGACAGAGCTAGTGTAACTGAGTCAGGTTTGTAGGCCTCCTTGCTCGCACATGCTTTTTCAGTTCTGCCCACAAATGTTCTATGGGATTGAGGTCAGGGCTTTATGATGGCCACTTCAATACCTTGACTTTGTTGTCCTTAAGCCATTTTTCCACAACTTTGGAAGTATGCTTGGGTCATTGTCCATTTGGAAAACTCATTTGTGACCAAGCTTTAACTTCATGACTGATGTTGCTTCAATATATCCACATTTGTCCTACCTCATGATGCCATCTATTTTGTGAAGTGCACCAGTTCCTCCTGCAGCAAAGCACCCCCACAACATGATGTTGCCACCCCCGTGCTTCACAGTTGGGATGGTGTTCTTCGGCTTGCAAGCCTCCCCCTTTTTCCTCCAAACATAACGATGGTCATTATGGCCAAACAGTTCTATTTTGTTTCATCAAACCAGAGGACATTTCTCCAAAAAGTACGATCTTTGTCCCCATGTGCAGTTGCAAACCATAGTCTGGCTTTTTTATGGCGGTTGTGGAGCAGTGGCTTCTTCCTTGCTGAGCGGCCTTTAAGGTTATGTTGATATAGAACTTGTTTTACTGTGGATATATATACTTTTGTACCTGTTTCCTCCAGCATCTTCACAAGGTCCTTTGCTGTTGTTCTGTTGCTGACTCAAGTGATGTCAATTAGCCTATCAGAAGCTTCTAAAGCCATTACATCATTTTCTGGGATTTTCCAAACTGTTTAAAGGCACAGTCAATTTAGTGTAGTAAATTTCTGACCCACTAGAATTTTGATACAGTGAAATATAAATGAAATCATCTGTCTGTAAACAATTGTTGGGAAAATTACTTGTGTCATGCACAAAGTAGATATCCTAACCAACTTGCCAAAATTATAGTTTGTTAACAAGAAATTTGTGGAGTGGTTGAAAAATTAGTTTTAATGACTCCAACCTAAGTGTATGTAAACTATCGACTTCAACTGTAGCTATGGTTGATAAAGCGGGAAACCCCAAAAATTACTGAACTACAAAATTGAAACACAATATTGGCAACTTTATAAAATGTTTTTAATTAGTAGGCTACTTGATGGTCAACAGATGCAAATGTGTCATTCTCCACATTTAATTTCAGTTTCATTGAGGACTTTTCCTCATAACAGAAGCATGCCAGGGAGTTCCATAACTTCTGTTATGCCATTGTAGTCTACCATTTGATAAAACAAATATGTTGAAATAACTATATCGCTGGAGTCATTGCAAATCAATTTGTTCCACTTGTTTAGCCTACCTGCAGCAGGCAGACCAATTTAATAAATAGCCTATAACTTTTGGGTGAATTGTGGCCTTGTTATTATGCAATTATTAATGGCCATGTTAAATTAATTAAATTAGAAGTTATCAAAGCTCTATCGCAACTGACGATCAATTGCTATAAATCCTTAGATTGACGGTAACAGTCAATCAGATTAGGCTACAGGTTAAAAAAAAACAACGAATGATCACTGGCTGTTGACAAGCATATTCAGTTCATATACATATGATTAATATTTAATTCAGTGATTGGAGTTACGGCCACATTCTCAGTAGCCTATTCCCGCAGATGATCGATGCTTGACTACCCTTCGACAAATACAAATATTCTCGCTATAATCTCATAATGTAGACTAGTTTACCCGCACTGTATCTGCGAGCTGTTGGCTAGAGCAGAGTAGGTACATTTTGCTATCGAAAATGTGATGGAAACACACACAATTTAAGATTTTTATTAGGTACATAACAAATGTTGCGAAGAAGTGTATGTTGTGTGCACAACGTCATCGCGCACAGATTTGTATCTGCAACAAGTCAGTTTGGAAACACCACTGTTGGGAAAATGCGCATATTTCCTTTGTGTTATTTGCATGAAAATATGTTGCCAATTGGATGGAAACCTAGCTAATGATGCATTTTCACACAAACCAACCCACCGTGATAATGGGGTTGTGTTTTGTGCTGATGGTCATCTCTCTTCACACACTCCCTGAGCTGAGGAGGATCCACCCTCTGGGCTTGCAGTCACCATTGGACTCTCCAATGAATCATTAACTAAGAACATTCAATAACATCCAGGCACACCAGCAGGGAGGAACAGTCAGGATCAGCAAGAGGGGGGTGAAAGGTATATAATAGGAATCAGGAGTGTCTTTCATTTTTTTTTACAGACTTTTGGACAATACAAGCAGCATTACAGAAGATAACAGCATCGGAGTAGGTCAATTCCATTATCTTCCCTTTGGCCCTTGTAGAACTCGGATAAGGCAGGGGAAATCACTCTTAGAGTAAAGAAGTTGACCATTAACCCCAACTATTGATTACAGCTCTCTCTCCCTCTTCTAACCAGCTCTGCTCTGCACCGTGGATCCTGACACCAAAGTTCAGTCACTGGTGGCAGAAGTATTTCACACTGGAACAACTACTCCTCTGTAGTTTTGTTTTATAATCCTCTATTATTTAGCACTTTTTTCTGCACTGCAAACACCATGGCAACCGCAGGGTATGGATATTACCGCACCACCATTTTCCTGGCCATGTTTGTGGGCTATACGCTGTACTACTTCAACAGGAAGACCTTTTCCTTTGTGATGCCCTCTCTCATGCAAGAGATCAAGCTGGACAAAGATGACCTGGGTAAGAGAAGCCTCACTATTGTCTTTTCCTCTCTTTCTGTCTTGCATGTCCCTCACAACAATTAACAACTAAAGTTTAGATACTGCTGATAGTGGTCTGACTGATTGGTTTAATTGAACGATCATATGGGGATACATCAGTTAATGCTTTGTGTATGTTTATATTAGTACCAAAATCAATTAAACATTGTGTTCTGCCTCTGTATCGTGTGCACTATCCCTCAGGCATGATCACTAGTAGCCAGTCTCTGGCCTATGCTATAAGCAAGTTCATCAGCGGTGTGTTGTCGGATCAGATCAGTGCCCGCTGGCTCTTCTCCATTGGCCTGTTCATGGTGGGTGCCATCAATGTGGTCTTCTCCTGGTCCTCTACTGTGGCCATTTTCTCTGGCCTCTGGTTCCTCAACGGCCTGGGTCAGGGCCTGGGGTGGCCCCCATGTGGCAGGGTGCTGCGCAAGGTAGGACCAGGAAGTAACACTGTAGTCCACGGGATATGAAGCTGTCAGACACATATAAATCAATTGCCTGCACTGTTAAAATACTGGTCAGTCAGTACCATTTTGTATATCCCTGTCCATTCAATACTAGTCGTGTCAAGCCATGAAGCACATCACTAGTCTGATATTATGAAACGTCATTCCCTTCTGCTCCTCAGTGGTTCGAGCCCTCTCAGTTTGGGACGTGGTGGGCGATTCTGTCCTGCAGTATGAACCTGGCTGGGAGTTTAGGCCCCATTATTGCAACGTTGATGGCCCAGAACTACAGCTGGAGGACGACCCTGTCCATCTCAGGCCTCTCCTGTTGTGTGGTCTCCTTCGTCTGCCTGCTGTTGATCAGGAATGAGCCCAAAGACGTGGGCTTGCCCAACATAGACACTGGGGGGGCCAAGAAGGGCAAAGCAGGTCAGAGCTGGGAGCTAACCTCTTCTTGTCCTGTGGTTAAAACATTGCGAAATATGTGTGACTGACATGCACAGGTTTTATTTTGAACGCATGCCTTTTTGTGTATTGTCTGCATGTGCAATTGTGTGTAAGGTCAGTAAAACTCTGTGTTAATGGACTCTGCACCCAGTGTTCCCTCACACGCTAGCGTGAACAAGTTCAAGATCATGCACACTCTAAGTGATGTGCTAGTGTGACTGAAACCCCTCTCCCTTACCAGGCTCATCCAGTGATGAGACCACCTTCAAAGAGTTCATCCTGTCCCCCTACCTGTGGCTGCTGTCTGTGGGCTACCTGGTGGTGTTTGGGGTGAAGACAGCCTGCACTGACTGGGGCCAACTCTTCCTCATCCAGGACAAGGGCCAGTCAACACTCATGGGTATGGAAGTCTGATACATTAAGACCTGCATTTTCCCTCTGTTTTTACGCAGGTTAACGTGTATTGTCATGAGTCTTATCCTGGAGGCAGAACAGTGATTTGCTCTTAGATAGGCCAGCTGCAATGTAAAAATTGGCTATATTGTAAAAATGTATTGAAACAAAAATAAAGGTTAGGGTTAGGCATTAGGGTTAGCAGTGTCGTTAAGGTTGGGTTTAAAATCAGATTTTATGACTGTGCCAGCTAGAGGTCGGCCGATTATGATTTTTCAATGCCGATAACGATTATTGGAGGACCCAAAAAAAGACGATACCGATTAATCTGACTATTTTTTTTGTTTTGTTTTTGTAATAATGACTTTTTATTTTTTTACCTTTTATTTAACTAGGTAAGTCAGTTAAGAACAAATTCTTATTTTCAATGACGGCCTAGGAACAGTGGGTTAACTGCCTTGTTCAGGGGAAGAACGACAGATTTTTTACCTTGTCAGCTCGGGGGTTTGAACTTGCAACCTTCCGGTTACTAGTCCAAAGCTCTAACCACTAGGCTACGCTGCCGCCCCAACAATACTGAATGGACACTTATTTTAACTTAATATAATACATCAATAATATCAATTTAGCCTCAAATAAATTATGAAACATGTTCAATTTGGTTTAGGTAATGCAAAAACAAAGTGTTGGAGAAGAAAGTAAAAGTGCAATATGTGCCATGTAAAAAAGCTAACATTTAATTTCCTTGCTCAGAACATGAGAACATATGAAAGCTGGTGGTTCCTTTTAACATGAGTCTTCAATATTCCCAACTAAGAAGTTTTAGGTTGTAGTTATTATAGGACTATTTCTCTCTATACGATTTGTATTTCATATACCTTTGACTATTGGATGTTCTTATAGGCACTTTAGTATTGCCAGTGTAACAGTATAGCTTCCATCCCTCTCCTCGCTCCTACTTGGGCTCGAACCTGGAACACATCGACAACAGCCACCCTCGAAGCAGCGTTACTCATGCAGAGCAAGGGGAACAACCACTCCAAGTCTCAGAGCGAGTGACGTTTGAAACTCTATTAGCGCGCACCCCGCTAACTAGCTAGCCATTTCACATCGGTTACACCAGCCTAATCTCGGGAGTTGATAGGCTTGAAGTCATAAACAGCGCAATGCTTGAAGAATTGCAAAGAGCTGCTGGCAAACGCACGAAAGTGCTGTCTGAATGAATGCTTACGAGCCTGCTGCTGCCTACCATCGCTCATACTGCTCTATCAAATATCAAATCATAGACTTAATTATAACATAATAACACACAGAAATACGAACCTTTGGTCATTAATATGGTCGAATCCGGAAACTTATCATTTCGAAAACAAAACTTTTATTCTTTCAGTGGGCGGAACAGATATGACAGCTGGTTACACAAAAGAAAAGGGGCTGGGTTTGAGTGAAAGAGCGGGAAGACTGAGGAACAAAGGGCGAAGCTGTGCTATCGTAAATACAGTATCATATGCATTCTAAATTACAGCCCATTTGGAAAAGTAAAATGCAATAAATATTTACTCTGAGCTGCGCTTCGGTAGGTTGGTGGTAGATGGAAGGTAGTGTTGCCCAACCGAGTCCTTTGTCCTTTGAAGAATGTCTCTGCTGGTAAATTGAATACGTTGTAGTAATGTCATTGTGTGGTAGACGGAATACTCTGTCTGTTCCTTCCTACCCTCGTTTGCAGCGGCTGTTGCTAACTCAACGGCTAGGAGGTATCACTTCTATAGTGAATAAGAGTTCAAAGTTCATACCATTTGCAACCAAAGCACACACTTATGTTGGCTTCGTTCTGTAGTTATTATCTGAACCATTCTGACATCGGACCGTCGTCCTCGGAACAGGAGGTTATATTATCGTCAAGGCTTTATATAGGAAGAGAGAAAAGGGGTGTGTTTCATAGTTTACAACCTATATCTCTTCACGTGGGCGGGCCACTGAGTCGGGCCTAATTCACTCATGAAAACCCAAATCTCACATTTTAGAAGCTAAAATCACATTTCATCCCATCACGAATAATTTTGTATTCAAACATTTAAATGGAACAACAATTCCATGTGAATCCGATAACTCTGTATAGACGTTCACTGGAGAGTTTGTCATCTTATCATTGATGAGAATGTCTCAGATGACAACCGAACTGACATCATATTCATTAAGTACCACCGCATGCATGTTCAATTGGTCGGATTACCAGAATATAGTTCATTTCCCCCCACCTTCTGATGTTCCCAGAATCTCTATGTTAACCAAGGGCTTTGCAAATGTAACATCAGTAGGGTAGAGAGAGTAAAAAGGGGGGAAGAGGTATTTATGACTGTCATAAACATACCCCCCAGGCCAACGTCATGACACATTGCACAACCTTCAATGTTATGTCATAATTATGTACAATTCTGGCAAATTAATTACGGCCTTTGTTAGGAATAAATGGACTTCACACAGTTCGCAATGAGCCAGGCGGCCCAAACTGCTGCATATACCCTGACTGCTTGCACGGAACGCAAGAGAAGTGACATAATTTCCCTAGTTAAAAGAAATTCATGTTAGCAGGCAATATTAACTAAATATGCATGTGTAAAAATATATACTTGTGTATTGATTTTAAAGAAATGCATTGATGTTTATGGTTAGGTACACATTGGTGCAACGACAGTGCTTCATCACCCATTTGTCGAAGTAGGCTGTGATTCGATGAGAAATTAACAGGCACCGCATCGATTTTATGCAATGCAGGACACGCTAGATAAACTAGTAATATCATCAACCATGTGTAGTTAACTAGTGATTATGTTTAGATGGATTGTTTTTTATAAGATAAGTTTAATGCTAGCTAGCAACTTACCTTGGCTTCTTGCTGCCCTTGCGTAACAGGTAGTCAGCCTGCCACGCAGGAGAACTCAGTACTGACTGTTGCAACTAGAGGTCGACCGATTATGATTTTTCAACGGCGATACCGATTATTGGAGGACCAAAAAAAGCTGATACCGATTAAATCGGCCAATTTATTTATAATAATGACAATTACAACAATACTGAATGAACACTTATTTTAACTTAATTTAATACATCAATACAATCTATTTAGCCTCAAATAAATAATGAAACATGTTCAATTTGGTTTAAATAATGCAAAAACAAAGTGTTGGAGAAGAAAGTAAAAGTGCAATATGTGCCTTGTTAAAAAGCTAACGTTTAAGTTTCTTGCTCAGAACATGAGAACCTATGAAAGCTGGTGGTTCCTTTTAACATGAGTCTTCAATATTCCCAGGTAAGAAGTTTTAGGTTGTAGTTATTATAGGAATTATAGGACTATTTCTCTATATACCATTTGTATTTCATATACCTTTGACTATTGAATGTTCTTATAGGCACTTTAGTATTGCCAGTGTAACAGTATAGCTTCTGTCCCTCTCTTCGCCTCGAACCAGGAACACATTGACAACAGCCACCCTCGAAGCATCGTTACCCATCTCTCCACAAAAGCTGCGGCCCTTGCAGAGCAAAGGGAACAACTACTTCAAGGTCTCAGAGCGAGTGACGTCAACGATTGAAACGCTATTAGTGCGCAACCCACTAACTAGCTAGCCATTTCACATCGATTACACCAGCCTAATCGCGGGAGTTGATAGGCTTGAATTCATAAACAGCTCAATGCTTGAAGCACGTGAAGAGCTGCTGGCAAACGCATGAAAGTGCTGTTTGAATGAATGCTTACGAGCCTGCTGCTGCCTACCACCGCTCAGTCAGACTGCTCTATCAAATATCAAATAATTGACTTAATTATAACATAATAACACACAGAAATACAAGCCTTAGGTCATTAATATGGTCAAATCCGTAAACTATCATTTCGAAAACAAAACGTTTATTCTTTCAGTGAAATACGGAACCGTTCCGTATTTTATCTAATGGGTGGCATCCATAAGTCTAAATATTGCTGTTATGTCATAATTATGTACAATTCTGGCAAATGAACTACGGTCTTTGTTAGGAAAAAATGGACTTCACACAGTTCGCAACGAGCCAGGTGGCCCAAACTGCTGCATATACCCTGACTGCTTGCACGGAACGCAAGAGAAGTGACATAATTTCCCTAGTTAAAATAAATTCCTGTTAGCAGGCAATATTAACTAAATATGCATGTGTAAAAATATATACTTGTGTATTGATTTTAAAGAAATGCATTGATGTTTATGGTTAGGTACACATTGGTGCAACGACAGTGCTTTTTTTGCAAATGCGCTTGTTAAATCATCACCCGTTTGTCGAAGTAGGCTGTGATTCGATGAGAAATTAACAGGCACCGCATCGATTTTATGCAATGCAGGACACGCTAGATAAACTAGTAATATCATCAACCATGTGTAGTTAACTAGTGATTATGTTTAGATGGATTGTTTTTTATAAGATTTGTTTAATGCTAGCTAGCAACTTACCTTGGCTTCTTGCTGCCCTCGCGTAACAGGTAGTAAGCCTGCCACGCAGGCTCCTCGTGGAGTGCAATGTAAGGCAGGTGGTTAGAGCTTCGGACTAGTAACCGGAGGGTTGCAAAAATGAATCCCAGAGCTGAGGTAAAAATCTGTTCTGCCCCTGAACAAGGCAGTAACCCACCGTTCCTCGGCCGTCATTGAAAATAAGAATGTGTTCTTAACTGACTTGCCAAGTTAAATAAAGGTGTAAAAAATAAATAATTGCAAATCGGTGTCCAAAAATACTGATTACCGATTGTTGTGAAAACTTGAAATCAGCCCTAATTAATCGGCCATTCCGATTAATCGGTCGACCTCTAGTGCCAGCTAGTGACCACTGCAGATTCATGACTAAAAACGCTAACCTGCCTGTTTTACCAGTATGCAGTAGACTGCAGTTGATAACTCAATAATAACTGCCTCTTGTTAAGTTTGACTGAATGCATCTCTTTTTCACAGGCAGTTCCTACATGAGTGCCCTAGAGGTGGGAGGCCTGTTGGGCAGTTTAGCTGCAGGATACTTCTCTGACAAGGCTGTGGCACAAGTGGGTTTATAGTGGCATCATACACTAATTCAGAACTCTATTCAAATCACTGCAGTGTTTGTAAGGTACTGTATTTCTTTTTGTACAGCAAGGCATGAAAAGCCATGGAAACCCCCGTCATTTTCTCTTGATCTCAATGATGGCTGGGATGTTTGGTTCCATGTATCTATTCCGGATCACTGTCACGCCAGACAGCCCAAAGGTATAGTAAACACATCATGTTCCATCAACTCCTTTCAGAGCCAATACGCTATTAGTCTGTTTGTTAGTTCATGTTTTGTTTTTTATGTTGTAAATTCAGATGTGGATCCTCTTCTTGGGGGCTACATTTGGCTTCTCATCTTACGGACCAATAGCCTTGTTTGGCGTGATAGCCAATGAGAGTGCTCCTTCAAACTATTGTGGAACGTCACATGCTATTGTTGCCTTAATGGCCAACAGTAAGTTTATCTCAACCAAATTGTCTCAAATTCGAATTAATATTTTTCTCACATTTTGTTGTATTGTATTCTGGTGTCTTGGCTTTACTAGCAGTACCAGACAGGTACATTACCGGTCAAAAGTTTTAGAACACCTACTCATTCAAGGGTTTTTCTTTATTTTTACTATTTTCTACATTGTACAATAATAGAGTAGACATCAAAACTATGAAATAACACATATGGAATCATATAGTAACCAAAAAAGTGTTAAACATATCAAAATATATATTATATTTGAGATTCTTCAAATAGCCAACCTTTGCCTTGATGACAGCTTTGCACACACTTGGCATTCTCTCAACCAGCTTCATGAGTTAGTCACCTGGAATGCATTTCAATTAACAGATGTGCCTTGCTAAAAGTTAATTTGTGGAATTTCTTTCCTCCTTAATGCGTTTGAGCCAATCAGTTGTGTTGGGACAAGGTAGGGGGTATACAGAAGATGGCCCTATTTGATAAAATACCAAGTTCATATTTTGGCAACAGCTCAAGTAAGAAAAGAGAAACGACAGTCCATAATAAGACATGAACCTCAGTCAATCCGGAAAATTTCAAGAACTTTGAAAGTTTCTTCAAGTGCAGTCGCCAAAACCATCAAGTGCTATGACGAAACTGGCTCTCATGAGGACCGCCACAGGAATGGAAGACCCAGTTATCTCTGCTGCAGAAGATAAGTTTGAGTTCCAAGCCCAAATAAATGCTTCACAGAGTTAAAGTAACAGACACATCTCAACATCAACTGTTCAGAGGAGACATTGTGAATCAGGCCTTCATGGTCAAATTGCTGCAAAGAAACCACTAAAGGACACCAATAAGAAGAAGAGACTTGCTTGGGCCAAGAAACACGAGTAATGGACATTAGACCGGTGGAAATTTGTCCTTTGGTCTGGAGTCCAAATTGGAGAGTTTTGTCTCCAACCACCGTGTCTTTGCGAGACACAGAGTAGGTGAAAGGATGTGTAGTTCCCACCGTGAAGCATGGAGGAGGAGGTGTGATGGTGTGGGGGTTCTTTTCTGGTGACATGGTCAGTGATTTATTTCGAATTCAAGGTACACTTAACCAGCATGGCTACAGCAGCATTATGCAGCGAAACGCCATGCCATCTGGTTTGCACTTAGTCCCACTATCATTTGTTTTTCAACAGGACAATGACCCAACACACCTCCAGGCTGTGTAAGGGCTATTTTACCAAGAAGGAGATTAATGGAGTGCTGCATCAGATGACCTGGCCTCCATAATCCCCCAACCTCAACCAAATTGAGAGGGTTTGTGATGAGATGGACCGCAGACTGAAGGAAAAGCAGCCAACAAGTGCTCAGCATATGTGGGAACTCCTGTTGGAAAAGTATTCCAGGTGAAGCTGGTTGAGAGAATGCCAAGAGTGTGCAAAGCTGTCAAGGCAAAGGGTGGCTATTTGAAGAATCTCAAATATGAAATATATTTTGATATATATTCAACACTTTTTGGGTTACTGCATGATTCCATATGTGTTATTTCATAGTTTTAATGTGCACTATTATTCTACAATGTAGAAAATAAAACCCTTGAATTAGGTGTTCTAAAACTTTTGACCGGTAGTGTAGTTCAACAACTAAATCTGTATATCCTATTTATGAGAACCACCCTAATTGACATTCCTGTATCGTTCAGTTGGTGGCTTCTGCTCTGGACTGCCGTTCAGCACCATCGCCAAGCACCACAGCTGGGAAATGGCCTTCTGGGTAGCAGAGATGACTTGTCTCATCACTACCATCTGCTTTTTCCTGCTGCGGAACATCAGAACCAAGATGGGTCACATCCCCAAGAAGACTGACTGATCACTACACTAACTCTCTGCTGCCAATGTAGGAAATTTAGGATAAGAATGTACATTCTTATTTATTAAGTGTTTTTGATTTGAAAAAGGCTCAATTGAATTGACGGGAGACATGGTCCTGTATATTCTTATTTTAAGAGATGGTGAGACATGGAGTTGAGCGAGGGAATATTTATTTTCACTGAAGATGTATTCAGATGCAAATACATCAACCATGTTGTGTTAACTCTTTTCAAGGATCTGTTTTATGCCATGAGCAAAGATTCAAGTATTGAAAATGTGTCAATATGATCATTTGAAACCAAGACACTTTATGGTCAAATGTACTGCTCACTTTTTAAATTGGCACTGTACTCATATGGGTGAAATGTGTTTGACTGTATAAGACTTGAATAAAATTCCTTATGTTGTGGTTTTAGTCAATTTTAAAAATAATTACATTGGAAAGAAAGACTAGAGATGATAAATGTTATGGTGTTTATTCTTAAAGTATATACAAAAACAAAACATTCAGTATTTACATTGTATCCCAGTATAGCATATTATCACACAAGTTATTCAACATTAGTTCTGAAATATCAGCACTGCTTGGAGACATGTTGACCCATATGCAGTGTACTATAGCCTCCCAGTCACAACAAACACAATGCAATGGATTGGCAGGAAAAGAAACTGGAGCAATGGATACTCTGGATTTGCCTTCGTACACATTTTTCAGGTTTGTTTCTGCTCAAGATCCAGGTCCAAAGTTAGCAGCTTTCTCTGCTATCTCCAATGCACCCTTCAAATTCTGATCAAAGAGTTCACACCTGTAACAAGAGGGCAAAATATATCTCACCAGGGTTGCTCATCAATGACTTGGCTGACTCATGTGAGAGACAGAGGGCAGATATTTGACATGTGACAGTTACCTGATAGGCATCTCCAGAGAGTAGAAGGGGTTCTTGAGGGCGAAGTCTGAATAGATCTCGTAAATCTTCCTGAGGAGCGAGTCAATGCCAGACTGCCGGGGGTCTGCCAGCACAATGAACTTTATACCTGATAAAAAAAGATGTTGGCAGATTTCGTTTTTCAAAACAAGAGCATTGCATGTAGACATCACATACAGTGACTGATAGCAGTGTTTGAATGCATGGTTTTACCAGTGAGTGTCTGAAAGCAGTGCAGTTTAAACATATCTGTCTCCAGCATCTCAATTCCTGAACTGCCAACTTCAGGGGACAGCTGTGAACCAATAGCAAACAACCTAGGAAAGAGTACAATACAACATGCAGCAAGATCATGGAAACGCCTATGTCACCATAGATAAATGATGTATTCATGTTAGAGCAGACAGGTGTAATAACTTGAGAACTGTAACTACTTACGAATGAAACATTGAAGCCAACATCAGTTTTTCATTTGAACTCAAGCGAGCCCTTCCGAAACGTATGGACACCGGATAGTTTGTTGAGTCTTTCAAGTATTCGATGATCTCCTTCCCATCCGCCGTGAACTTGCCGTTGACATCCACTCCATTGATGGACAGTAAAGCATGGCCCACTAAATTCATAGAAGTATGCGTGCACAATGTTAACAATAAATATAAAACATGCACAATGCAACATTTGAGTTCCAACCATGACATATTACCAGTTATCACTATATACATTTTGTAAGCCTTGATGTTGACTTGCTGACAACTTACTGTACCTCGGATTCCATCGCGTTGACCAAATGATACAACAACTTTCTCATCGTGGATCTTTAACACCAAATCTAAAGGGTAGCTGAATGTTTTCTCTGCTTCTGCTCTCGGTACATAATTGTCATACTGGTAAATTAATCCCCCAGCCTTATTTACAACATACACACTGAATATCGCCATCTTTGCCTTTTTCTGCACAGCTGACGAAATTGTCAGGTGACAGGAAATATTTCAGACAAAATAAAATACAATCTTCAACAGAGGTAACTTTATCTGCGTGTTCATTCGTATTGTTTTTTGTTTAAGATCGCATCTATATTTATTTCGCAGATATTTTAATTATTAATTCTAAAACCAAGAAATATATTTTTTTTAACTACATTTCCCAGTACCGTACTTCAACATCCGCATGTACGGGTTCTCTTAGTGGCTGGTGCACGGGTTGAACGTCCTTTCACTCCGACATCTTGACGGTGGGACATCATGGTAAGGTCTTTAGCGTGGTTTTTCATTAATTTCGATGGCGAACAAAACATTCGACTCTGAAAATGTCTGTCTGAATAGATCAGGATGCGTAGTTGGAAAATATATTTCGTCCTGACCGTGGTTGTGGATGGAATGGCTCAGTTATACTAGTTGGATATGCATGGTAGCTAGCTAACGTTACATGCGGCTGGCAGTGCTGATTGTGCACTGTATGATCAGACGACCACGGCCACATGTGTAGATATCTCAAGCCGACATTTCCCACCAAAATGTATCAATTGATGAGATTATGCAAACTGCACGCCAGTTCTCTGCAGACCACTATTGGCCTAACTGAAGCCGGTTGTTAACTGACGTTAACAGGCTAGCTTTTAACATGTAACGTTAGCTAGGCCCTAGTTAGTTGGCTTAGGCTTATCTAACGTTTTACATTTGTTACACTAAAATGTTCAAAGATTAACATCATATTTGGTTCAATTCCAATTGAGGGACTCGTGGTTACCTTTTTATTGGCTAACCATCTTATTACTGTCTGTTAGTGCACTGAAAAATTTCCAGCTAACGTTAACTAGTTTTGGGAAATGTGTGGTGGTTAATTCAGCATCAGTTGGATAATGGTACTGCGATCTGTATTATTCCAGCCTCCTAAGGACGCCAAGGGGAAGGGTAAGGATTCTGGGAAGTCCAAAAAGGACAAGGATCCAGCCAACAAATCTGGAGGCAAAGCCAAAAAGAAGGTATGTCCTGGTATCAATCTTTTTTTGTGGGAGTTTAGGTATTCCTTTGGGTGTCATAATGGTTTAACTGTCAGGAGTGTGAGCAACATCATCAACTTATCCATTTCCCCTGAGCAGAAGTGGTCCAAGGGAAAGGTGAGGGATAAGCTCAACAACCTGGTCCTCTTCGACAAGGCCACCTACGAAAAGTTGAACAAGGAAGTGCCCAACTACAAGCTCATCACACCAGCAGTTGTGTCCGAGAGGCTAAAGATCAGAGGCTCTCTGGCCAGGGCTGCCCTCCAGGAACTGCTCAGCAAAGGTAAAACCCTGAACCCTACTCTGATTCCCAACCAGTGTTCGCTCAGGGAAATTGGGAAGTTGTTGGGTAGCTAGATCTGACTTCAATGCAAGAAAAGTATGTATAGCAGTTACTGAACTCGCATTTCAACATTTAGCTTTATTTTGGAGCCATAATAGTATTGCTTGTCAGAATAGGAAGGCACAATTTTGCATGGATTCCCTCCTGGTTCACTGCTCTGTCATATCTCTACAATAGTGTAGTTTTTTGGAAGGCTACATTCTGTGGCAGTCTCCTGAGAGGATGTATACATATGCCTGCTGAATATGTGACCAATAACACTTGATTTTGAAGATACTGTCGTTTTGGTAAACATCAGTGACTGATCAGTGACTACGAAGACTGGCACTGCAACTTGATGTCTGCTCTTTCAGGATCATGTCTTGTGGATATTGCCTTAACATGTCAGGGCAGTGAATGGGTCAGTTGGTAATGTGGGACCATAGAACTTCAATATCTGTACAAAATAACTGACATGTTCCATTCTGCCCCCCTCTAGGCATGATCAAGTTGGTGTCAAAACACAGATCGCAGGTGATCTACACACGTAACACCAAGGGTCCTGAGGAGGAGGGTGGCGTTGTGGTTCCAGACAAGCCAGAGAAGCCTGAGAAGGCAGCTAAGGCATCGAAGGCAGAGAAGGGAGAGAAGGAAGAGAAAGCATAAACTGGTATGCGTTATGCTAGTACTCCTGTTGGAACTAGCCTACATTCAATTAACAATCACTGAAGATCGCTCACTACAATTCATTGTTGATTTTTAATGTTTTAGCATAAACACATAACATGTTAACAGGGCATTTTGGAGGACTACTGCTAAGAATCCCATCTAAAACCATGTTTGTTTTCAGGTTGTGCTCTTGTGATTCCTGCGTTCAGATGTGTGATGTAAGGTGAATAAAATTCTGAAAATACATTTGCATTACATTTTTTTGTATTCCTTTTAATATTCAAATCAAATCGAATTTTATTTGTCACATACACATGGTTAGCAGATGTTAATGCGAGTGTAGCGAAATGCTTGTGCTTCTAGTTCCGACAATGCAGTAATAACGAACAAGTAATCTAACAATTCCCAAAAAACGACTGTCTTATACACAGTGTAAGGGGATAAGGAATATGTACATAAGGATATATGAATGAGTGATGGTACAAAGCAGCATAGGCAAGATACAGTAGATGATATCGCGTTCCTAGGAAACTTTTAATATTCTGAGGGACCAATACATTTCTGCTTCCGTCCATGTTAGTCTACAGTGGATGGCTGTTGTCTGTGGACTCATCATTTTGAAGAGACTTTATAACTTTATAACTCCAGATATAGGGCAATAAGTCATTCGGTTACATTTGGCTGGAGATCTGTGCATCTAGTTTCAGTATGATAACTCCAATTGATATATTGTAACGTACACAGCAATTGATCTAGCAAAATCCAGACGGAAATGCCATTCAATTTCCACAGGACTACAAACCTTGACTTTGAGCAAATTGGGGTTACAATGTTGCCTGTCCATAAACACTTGAACTTCATTATCACCCGTCATTGGCAAATCTAATCCAGGACTTCTGACCTGCAAATAGCTGTTGATTGTTTTTTTTTAGTCTCGCCCCTCACATCAAATCAGTTTGAAAATGTAATCCTGGTGGGAGAGGACAGGGCTGTGGAGTGCAACATGAAACTGGTGTGAAGTGTTGTGGTATTACGCTGTCAAAATGGTGCTTTGGGGACAGAAGACAAGCAGGCTGAGGAGTCCCCTTAGAGGCACCCTGCCAAGCATGTTTACACCTAATTTAATGTGTTGTGTTCAATTAGTATCAATGCTTCCCTTTCCAATGGGACTCGCCCAACCCTACATTTGTGCTTTCACTTGAGCAGCATTTGTTAATTTTGTCACCCATTTTAAATTCAGTAGGACTACCAGGTTCATGCAATGATCGTGTTACTGCATTCCATATAAGGTGGCTTGTTTCCAATACATTTCTCGTAGGGCTATCTGGGATCCTTGCAACCCTACTCTTAACCATTCAACAAAAAAAGTCTACTTCAGTGGGTGGGAGGGGGATGTCCCAAGGATCCAATATAATGAGGGACCAATACATTTCTGCTTCCATCCATGTTGGAGTCTACAAAGGAAGGCTGTATGTATAGTGCTGTCACAGGCAACTGAAGGGTATGAGTTATTTATTGACAAATGCCATGAACTAAAACAACTTTATGGGCTTGAGTTAGGGATGTGTGAGATGCAGGGTAGCCTACTGATTGATGCTGTAGCTTGTCATTGAGCAGTGTGACATGGGGGAAAAAAGCAGGATGCACACTGAGATTCACAACCTCTACCACCATAAATTCCTCTGGCATCCCGCCTCGGAGAGAGTGACTTTAAAATATATATATTCCCTTTCAGAACTTATTGATTTATATAAATAACTATGTATGGTGGCCAAATGTCACATTAATATTTGCATGTCATTTTCTCAATTCCGGATTAATTTCTTAGCTTGTCCAGATGTGTTCATTATGAAATAATAAACCAGATAAGATGGGGCTTGTTTTGAGTAGGGTAAAAATGGTCTCCATCAGCTCAGTGTTTAAAGTGGAAAATATATTTGAATACACAGTGCATTCGGGAACTTCAGACCCCTTTACTTTTTCCACAGTTAAGTTACAGCCTTATTCTAAAATTGAGGGGGAAAAAACAATTTAATCAATCTACACACTACCCCTTAATGATAAAGCAAATGTATCAAATAAATTATCACATTTACGTAAGTATTCAGACCCTTTACTCAGTACTTTGTTGAAGCACCTTTGGCAGTGATTACAGCCTTGAGTCTTGGGTATGATGTGACAAGCTTGGTACACCTGTTTGGAGTTTCTCCCATTATCTGCAGATCCTCTCAAGCTCTGTCAGGTTTGATGGGGAGTGTTGCTGCACAGCTATTTTCAGGTTTCTCCAGAGATGTTCAATCAGGTTCAAGTCTGGGCTCTGGCTAGGCCACTCAACGACATTGAGGCTTTTCCCGAAGCCATTCCTGCATTGTCTTGGCTGTGTGCTTAGGGTTGTTGTCCTTTTGGAAGGTGAACCCAGTTTGAGGTCCTGGGCGCTCTAGCAGTTTTTCATCAAAGATCTATGTACTTTGCTCCGTCCATCTTTCCCTCGATCCTGACTATTCTCGCAGTCCCTGCCACTGAAACATTCCCACAGCATGATGCTGCCAGGTTTCCTCTAGATGTGATGCTTGGCATTCAGGCCAAAGAATTCAATCTTGGTTTCATCAGACCAGAGAATCTTGTTTTTCATGGTCAGAGAGTCCTTTAGGTGCCTTTTTGCAAACTCCATGCAGGCTTTTACTGAGGAGTGGCTTCTGTCTTCTGTCTGGCCACTCTACCATAAAGGCCTGATTGGTGGAGAGCTGTAGAGGTGGTTGTCCTTCTGGAAGGTTCTCCCGTCTCCACAGAGGAACTTGAGTTCTGTCAGAGTGACCATCAGGTTCTTGGTCACCTCCCTGACCAAGGCCCTTCTCCCCAGATTGCTCAGTTTGGCCAGGCAGCCAGCTTTTGGAAGAGTTTTTTTGGTTCCAATCTTCTTCCATTTAAGAATGATGGAGGTCTCTGTGTTCTTGGTGACCTTCAATGCTGCAGAAATGTTTTGGTTCCTTTCGCAAGATCTATCCTCTCTCGGAGCTCTACGGACAATTCCTTTGACTTCGTGACGTGGTTTTTGCTCTGACGTGGACTGTCAACTGTGGGACCTTATATAGACAGGTGTGTACCTTTCCAGATCGAATCCAATTTAATTTACCACAGGTGGACTCCAATCAAATTGTAGATACATCTCAAGGATGATCAATGGGAACTGGATGCACCTGAGCTCAATTTCGAGTCTCATAGCAAAAGGTCTGAATACATGTAAATAAGGTGTTTCTGTTTTACATTTTTTTATACATTTGCAAATATTTTTCAACTCTTTGCGTCATATTATTGTGTATTGTGTGTAAATTTGAGGGAAAAAAATTAAACTTTTTTTTTTTTGAATAAGGCCATAACTAACAAAATGTGGAAAAAGTCAGGGGGTCTGAATACTTTCCGAATGCACTGTATTGTCCAACGAAATGCTTACTAGCAGGTTCCTTCTCGACATTGCAACACCAATAATAAAAGTTATGAATACGAACACAGTGGAGGCTGTTGAGGGGAGGACGGAGCTAATAGAATTACATCAAACACATATAAACTGTATTTGATGCCATTCCACTTATACTGCTCCAGCCACTACCACAACCCTGTCCTCCCCAATTTAGGTGCCAGCCACCTGTGGAACATAATGTAAATGGCGGTAGAATAGAATAAGCATTTTAGCATAAGTACTTAATACATGCTGTAATGTAGTCTGCCTGTTTCTTCTGTCACTGACAGCCCTCCATAAGACGAGCTATGTCTACCTGTCATATTGAAGCTGTCAAGAAGACCACCGCCAAACTCACTAGTGAAAGCTATAAGTGAAGCTTCTTAAATTAGACACGCTCATGCTTTTCCAGACACTGGTATTCATGGAAGCTAAGGGCTCAAATCAGATTTTAGACAACTGTGATTTCCCTCCTTGACACTTTTGAAAGGATCCCAGACACCCTTCTGTATCTATGAGCAGTGGCTGCTCAGAGAGACACATGATTTGAGAGGATAATCAAAAGAAGGGAAGCCCAAGGTAGAGAGAGGTACATTGGATATGCAGGAAGTGGGAGCGCCATCCCGTGGTGATTAGTTGGGGCAGTTCCATGGCTAGATTTATGGCACGCAGTTGTTGAACGCCTGACAGACATCGGAGGCAAGGGCTCCACCGCTGCTACCCCTTTTACTGCTGCTGCTGCTTCAGAGGAGCTCTGTTTGCTACCGGAGAGGAAGCTCTGTCTCAGCACACAAAGGTAGGAAACATGCTCTGCTTTCTTAACTACTTAATGTCGTTGCTACTGTATGAGTTAGTGCTCTGTGAATATCTTCATCTTTTGAATGCTCTAGTGTTTCAACTCAAGTCTTTACAGTCTAACTTTTGACCTATCTGCTAGTGACATCGGTGTCCCTTTTTGCTTTTTTGTTTCAATTTTTATAGAAAGAGAATATTGAATTTATATGTAAGTGTATTTATTTTCCCTGTTTCATGTGCTGGTAATAATTTTACCATACATGGTCAAGAATATTGGAAGACAGAAAAATGTTGTCAGTGTAACTCAGTTATAATTTATGTTAATTTCCCTTGTTACTGTATCATTCTGTTCATTAGTTTTGCTCATGTTTTGTCCTGTGGCTCTTTTAAAATGTAGAACCCAATGCTATGCCCTATGTTTAGAAGTGGAAGCATTACAGCAAATGGGAGATATGGACACAGCAGCTTAGACAGACAAACACAAAACACAAAACACAGCAGAGAACGGAGAGGGCTTGGCTTTCGATTGCCTTCTTTCTGACAGCTCACATCTGAGCTCCTCCGAGTATTGTTTGTTCCCCTGCAGTCTTTATAAGTGAACATCCTCCAGCTAACAATTTGAGAAAGTAATTTTTAACTCCCTCCCCGGCTTTGGAAGTTCTGCTGGTGCCTAATCAGGTCAAAGTGAGGTGCTAAGAGAAGCCTGGAATCTCAATTAGAGTCAGACCCTAGTGATTTAGACAGGCAGGCAGCAGTATACACAATACTGCTACAGCCCTTTAGCTTCAGCACTTTAGCATGAGTGAAGACAGAACAGGGCAGTAAAAGTAGCATCACTGGTTTGAGGTTATTGGACAAGGGCCCCAAGATAAAAAAGCAACGGGAAAAGTCTGAGGTGAACTCAATACTCTTCATCACAGGAGGACAGTGAAATCTTATGGGACTATTGGGATTTTGAAATGTCTTTTAAAACCCTTTCATGTGATCGGGCCTCATAAAGAACTGTTCAACTGCTAGGCTTGTGTTCTGTGAAAGGGACATGACTAGCATTTTGTTTCCTAAAGCACATTAGCTGAGGAGGATTCTTTCCATGGCAGTACAGTGGCGTGGTTGTTTAAGGAATGTTTATTTGGGTTGCTATGTGACTGGGCTGGCACTCTGAAACTGGAGTCTGAAAATCACCAGGATGCTCCCCTCTGTTTTAGCAGTAGACCACATCCTAATGCTTCTCTTTAAATTAATTGGGCAAATATTTATTTTTTTACACCTCAATTAATATTTCAAAGTTATTCAACCTGTATTATTCATTTAGGCACTCCACAGAATATTTTTACAGTGTAATTGTTTTAACACATGTATGCACTTTCTTAAATTCCTACTGCCAACACACTACATGGACGTCTCTCATTTATATACTATGAGGCCGTTTTTTAAAGCAAGGGTATAAGCCCTGTGTGCATGTTCTTTTTAGTCAGATGTAGTTTGTATTCACTATAAGACGGGTCAAGAGGAAACTCATTTTGGGAACTGTTGAAATCCAATTTGTCATTATGATTCATCCTGATGACTCAGTCAAATTAATAATACAAATGGGCATTGGTATGAAAAATAGGTATTCCACACAACAAGGATTACTTCTACAATTCCCTTGTGGAGGTAATCCTTGAGTTAGGTTTTTTTGCTACATTTGTGTTGTAGTGAAATAAGGGCTATTTATCACTGTTGGGCTCTGGAGCCAGTGTGACAGGTCCTAGGGAGAGGTGGATCCTGGTGGGGAGAGATACTCTGTATCCTTTATGCCAACACGCTTGCTGCCTTTGCCAGTTTGCATGTTTATGGTAACAGCAGGAAACGAGCTGTTTATATACACAATGACTAGGCGTTATCATCTTCTCTGAAATATCTCTTCCTAGGGGACGGACCAAAGCAGGGAGCATGTATACTATTCATCCATTTACCTTTGAAATAGACACTAAGATATACCACTGATTCATTAATCATGTATTTATCTGAAAAGCCTTTGGCAAGTTTTCTGGAATTGGAGGTTACACATTTGGAGTTTTCCTTCCCACAAAAAGCATTAAAACTTTATTGTGTAACAAAATGTTGTCTTAACAAACAAAAATTATGAGTTATAATAATAAAACAAAGAGCTATAATAGCGCCACACATTACCAGTTAACTCCCCCAGCCTCTCCAGATAGGCCTAACCTTATCATTATTAGTTGGGAGCCAGCCAAATTACACTGAGGTGCTGTTCTGGCTCATGTCGGGATAGAATTATAGTCCACAATGAAAAGTTGATCTTTAAACATGATGGAAACCATGTTTACTTCTGCAATGAGGTGGAGCATCTGTACATATGTAAATCACCCAAGCTGCTATGTTTCCATTCCTGACTGGCATGAAACAAATCAACTATTTAGTTTTTGTCAACAAGTTGAGATGTTAGTATGAAGTCAACAGCAGATCTTGGGGAAACTTGGCTGATACAGAAACTAAGTTGTTTGGAATGGTTTGTTAAACGTGTGCATTTTGCAGTATTGGTGTCGACCACTAGAGGCTGGTGAGGGGAGGACGGCTCATAGTAATGGCTGGAATGGAGTAGATGATCCATTCCATCCACTGGTGCCGACAGAGATTCATTTCATTTGTATCACCCTTTATCGGTCACATTTAATCATTGTGTCTGTGTATTCTTTACACACACTCAAAGAGAGTTAAACATGATTCTAGGATTCAGTGTGGAGATTATTTGGTGAATGGGGTTGTTTCATTGTCATTGATCGTGAAAGGCATTTTATTTAGCTATTGTCTACAACTCAATACATTTTCTTCTGGCATTGCCTTGAATGAAAGTATGAATGTTGATTAATACATTTAATGTGACACCAGCCCTGGCTCCATTCCTGTAGAGCAAAAAAAGCTATGGCTATGTACTCAGCTGTCACAGCCTATATTCTCAGCGCTTCCTTGTGAAATATATTGCTCATGTTTTCTCTGCTCTTATATGACATGAATGTGAAGAAGCAGCAATGCCTTTGCCATTTAGATCTCTGGTATTGTTGATTTATATAAGCATGCATTCCGACAGAACCCAAGAATCACGCTCGGCTCAGTTCTATTTAGTCTGGACTTAAAAACGAAAGCCAGTGGAATGAGGAGGAGTTTTCGCTCTCTTGCTGTTAGCCATCTTTAATAAATGTTGGAAATATACTCAAGTTTTTCATCAGTGTTCTGGCCAGATATTCAGCTGATCAGTAGTAGCGTAGGTGTTTAGAATAATAAGAACAGGTTTTGTACTGTACATGGTTGCTTATGCTCTGAGGCAATTTCCATAAGATGAAGCATGATGATGATGATGATGATATTTATAAAGAGCTGCCACTTCAGGGTGATGTATAGTTGATGTCAAACATGTCCATTGATTTAAACTACCTCTTTTCTTGTCCCTGTGTTTTCCCTAGCAGATGGTGAGGGAGCAGTATGTCACCACCACCCAGGACAGCAGTGTCCCTGCCCCGGTCCCTGACTCCATCTATAAGATCGGGATCTACGGTTGGAGGAAGCGCTGCCTCTACCTGTTTGTCCTGCTGCTCATCATCATCCTCACCGTGAACTTTGCCCTCACCATATGGATCCTCCGGGTCATGTGGTTAAACACAGTATGTGGGGTCACTTAGCTCTAATTCATTCATAACACATGCTGCCTGACCTTTACAGTAGACTACACACAGATTGTTTGGCGCTTGTATGGACAAAACGCCATATAATCTTTCCTGTATCAATGAAAATGTGAGATGTTTGTTATTGAGACCTTGTCTACATTCTGATTCTGCCCACATTTTTATACAGTTGTAGACAATCAAAAGACACATTGTGATCAGATCATCCTGCCCACCTCCTTCAGTAGTCAGAGACACATTGTGTCTGGATATCTTACAAGTGTAGACAGATCTGGACAGAAACCATTTAAATCATCATTATTCTGCCTTCAAAAATCCTTGACAGGTGGCACCATTAACTGATTATTTCAATATGTGTCTTAAAATAAATTCATATTATTTTAAAAGAATAGCTGTGAAATCATTTGCATAAAGGAAGAGACCAGGAAATCTGGTCGCAAGGCAGACACAGTTTTTTTCGTTTTTTTATTTCACCTTTATCTAACCAGGTAGGCCAGTTGAGAACAAGTTCTCATTTACAACTGCGACTTAGCCAAGTTAAAGCAAAGCAGTGTGACACAAACAACACAGAGTTACACATGGGATAAACAAACGTACAGTCAATAACACAATAGAAAAGTATTTTTCCAGTGTGTGCAAATGTAGTAAGATTATGGAGGTAAGGCAATAAATAGGCCATAGTAGAGAAATAATAAAACATTTGCAATTAAACACTGGAGTGATGGATGTGCAGAAGATGAATATGCAAGTACAGATACTGGGGTGCAAAGGAGCAAAAAATAAATAATATTGGGGATGAGGTAGTTGGGTGGGCTATTTACAGATGGGCTGTGTACAGGTTCAATGATTGGTAAGCTGCTCTGACAGCTGATGCTTAAAGTTAGTGAGGGAGATATAAGACTGCAGCTTCAGTGAGTTTTGCAATTTGTTCCAGTCATTGGCAGCAGAGAACTGGAAGGAAAGGCGGCCAAAGGAGGGAGTTGGCTTTGGAGATGACCAGTGAAATATACCTGCTGGAGCGGTGGAACGGGTGGGTGCAGCTATGGTGACCAGTGAGCTGAGATATGGCGGGGCTTTACCTAGCAGAGACTTATAGATGACCTGGAGCCAGTGGGTTTGGCGACGAATATGAAGCGATGGCCAGCCAATAAGAGCATACAGGTCGCAGTGGTGGGTAGTATATGGGGCTTTGGTGACAAAACGTATGGTATTGTGATAAACTGCATCCAATTTGTTGAGTAGAGTATTGGAGGCTATTTTATAGATGACATCGCTGAAGGATCGGTAGGATGGTCAGTTTTACGAGGGTATGTTAGGCTGTATGAGTGAAGGATGCTATGTTTTGTGAAGCCGATTCTAGATTTTATTTTGGATTCGAGATGCTTAATGTGAGTCTGGAAGGAGAGTTTACAGTCTAGCCAGACACCTAGGTATTTGTAGTTGTCCACATATTCTAAGTCAGAACCGTCCAGAGTATTGATGCTGGACGGGTGGGCAGTGATCGGTTGAAGAGCATGCACTTAGTTTTACTTGCATTTAAGAGCAGTTTGAGGCCACGGAAGGAGAGTTGTATGGCATTGAAGCTCGTCTGGAGGTTAGTTGACACAGTGTCCAAAGAAGGGCCAGAAGTATACAGAATGGTGTCGTCTGCTTAGAGGTGGATCAGATAATCACCAGCAGCGAGAGCGACATCATTGATGTATACAGAGAAGAGAGTCGGCCTGAGAATTGAACCCTGTGGCACCCCCATAGAGACTGCAAGAGGTCCGGACAACAGGCCTTCCGATTTGACACACTGAACTCTATCAGAGAAGTAGTTGGTGAACCAGGCGAGGCAATCATTTGAGAAACCAAGGCTGTTGAGTCTGCCAATAAGAATGTGGTGATTGACAGAGTCGAAAGCCTTGGCCAGGTCGATGAATACGGCTGCACAGTAATGTCTCTTATCGATGGCGGTTATGATATCGTTTAGGACCTTGAGTGTGGCTGAGGTGCACCCATGACCAGCTTTGAAACCAGATTGCATAGCGGAGAAGGTACGGTGGGATTCGAAGTGGTCGGTAATCTGTTTGTTAACTTGGCTTTCGAAGACCTTAGAAAGGCAGGGTAGGATAGATATAGGTCTGTAGCAATTTAGGTCTAGAATGTCTCCCCTTTTGAAGAGGGGGATGACCGCGGCAGCTTTCCGATCTTTGGGAATCTCAGACGATACGAGAGGTTGAACAGGCTATTAATAGGGGTTGCAAAAATGTCATCAGATAATTTTAGAAAGAGGGGGTCCAGATTGTCTAGCCTGGCTGATTTGTAGGGGTCCAGGTTTTGCAGTCCTTTAAGAACATCAGCTATCTGGATTTGGGTGAAGGAGAAATGGGGGAGGCTTGGGCATCCCCATAGAGACTGCCAGAGGTCCGGACAACAGGCCCTCCGATTTGACACACTGAACTCTGTCTGAGAAGTAGTTGGTGAACCAGGCAAGGCAGTCATTTGATAAACCAAGGCCGTTGAGTCTGCCGATAAGAATGCGGTAATTGACGGAATCGAAAGTAGAGGTCGACCGATTATCATTTTTGAACATCGATACTGATTATTGGAGGACCAATTTTAAGCCGATACCGATTAATCAGACGATTTTTATATATATTTTTTTAATAATGACAATTACAACAATACTGAATGAACACTTTTATTTTAACTTAATATAATACATCAATAAAATCTATTTAGTCTCAAATAAATAATGAAACATGTTCAATTTGGTTTAAATAATGCAAAAACAAAGTGTTGGAGAAGAAAGTAAAAGTGCAATATGTGCCATGTAAAAAAGCTAACGTTTAAGTTCCTTGCTCAGAACATGAGAACATATGAAAGCTGGTGGTTCCTTTTAACATGAGTCTTCAATATTCCCAGGTAAGAAGTTTTAGGTTGTAGTTATTATAGGACTATTTCTCTTTATACGATTTGTATTTCATATACCTTTGACTATTGGATGTTCTAATACGTACTTTAGTATTGCCAGCCTAATCTCGGGAGATAATAGGCTTGAAGTTATGAACAGCGCAATCCTTGAAGCATTAGTGAAGAGCTGCTGGCAAACACAGGAAAGTGCTGTTTGAATGAATGCTTAAGAGCCTGCTGCTTCCTTCCACCGCTCAGTCAGACTGCTCTATCAAATCATAGACTTAATTATAATATAATAACACACAGAAATAGGATCCTTAAGTAATTTAAATGGTCAAATCCGGAAACTATCATTTTGAAAACAAAACGATTATTCTTTCAGTGAAATATGGAACCGTTCCGTATTTTATCTAACGGGTGGCAACCCTAAGTCTAAATATTACTGTTACATTGCACAACCTTCAATGTTATGTCATAATAATGTAAAATTCTGGCAAATTAGTTCGCAACGAGCCAGGCGGCTCAAACTGTTGCATATACCCTGACTCTGCGTGCAATGAACGCAAGAGAAGTGACACAATTTGCCTAGTTAATATTGCCTGCTAACATGAATTTATTTTAGCTAAATATGCAGGTTTAAAAAAATATAATTCTGTGTTGTGATTTTAAGAAAGTCGTTGATGTTTATGGTTAGGTACATTCGTGCAAGGATTGTAGCTTTTTTCGCAAAGGCGCTTTTGTTAAATCATCGTCCGTTTGGCGAAGTTGACTGTCTTTGTTAGGAAGAAATGGTCTTCACACAGTTCGCAACAAGCCAGGCGGCCCAAACTGCTGCCGATACCCTGATCCCGTTGCACAGAACGCAAGAGAAGTGACACAATTTCCCCAGTTAAAAGAAATTCATGTTAGCAGGCAATATTAACTAAACATGCAGGTTTAAAATATATACTTGTGTATTGATTTTAAGAAAGGCGTTGATGTTTATGGTTAGGTACACATTGGTGCAATGACAGTGCTTTTTTCGCGAATGCGCTTGTTAAATCACCCATTTGGCGAAGTAGGCTGTGATTCAATGATAAATTCACAGGCACTGCATAGATTATATGCAACGCAGGACAAGCGAGATAAAGTAGTAATATCATCAACCATGTGTAGTTAACTGTGATTATGTTAAGATTGATTTTTTTTTATAAGATAAGTTTAATGCTAGCTAGCACCTTACCTCGTCTCCTTGCTGCACTCGCATAACAGGTAGTCAGTCTCGTGGAGTGCAATGTAATCGGCCATAATCTGTGTCCAAAAATGCCGATAACCGATTGTTATGAAACCTTGAAATCGGCCATTCCGATTAATCGGTCAACCTCTAGTCGAAAGCCTTGGCCAGGTCGATGAAGACGGCTGCACAGTATTGTCTTTTACCGATTGCGGTTATTTTATCATTTAGGACCTTGAGTGTGGCTGAGGTGCACCCATGACCAGCTCGGAAACCAGATTGTATAGCGGAGAAGGTACGATGGGATTCGAAATGGTCGGTGATCTGTTTTGTTAACTTGGCTTTCGAAGATTTTAGAAAGGCAGGGTAGGATAGATATAAGTCTGCACAGTTTGGGTCTAGAGTGTTTCCTCCTTTGAAGAGGGGGATGACCGCGGCAGCTTTCCAATCTTTAGGGATCTCAGACGATAGGAAAGAGAGGTCAAACAGGCTAGTAGTAGGGGTTGCTACAATTGCGGCAGATAATTTTAGAAAGAGAGGGTCCGGATTGTCTAGCCTGGCTGATTTGTAGGGGTCCAGATTTTGCAGCTCTTTCAGAACATCAGCTATGTGGATTTGGGTGAAGGAGAAATGTGGAGGCTTGGGCAAGTTTCTGTGAGGGGTGCAGAGCTGTTGACCAGGGTAGAGGTAGCCAGGTTTAAAGCATGGCCAGCCAGTAGACAGATAACAGTCACATTTTAATACCATGTGTAGACACATTTCTGGAAATGTGGGCATAACCAGAAAGTAGACAAGATCAGAACAAAGGACTAATGTTATACTCAAGGTATAAAGGGGGCTTTGGGGTAACTGAAACAACACAACACACCCTGGGAATATAGTGACTGCATTGGCAGAGCAAACACATCTCTGCTGCTTTAGTTTAGTTTGAGCCTCAGCCCTGGAGGGTATAGACACATGTATCTTATCCTTGGCATCCAATTGCTGCCTGAAGGGATGAATCAAATTCAATATTTCCCCTCTAGTCGGGTAAGCTTAGTTTTATACACATTTCATGATTTCTCCATCCTTTTGGAATATAGCCTGAGAGAAGTAGTTATTAGATGGAATTGAAATCAGATTCTGCTTTTGTTTCACACTATTGGATCATTATCAAAGTCACTATTGCCTGGGTTGCTATGAATCATATATTCACTGCAGTATGGTTAACTCCCAACACTAAACCAGCAGAGACCGTCACCTGAAATAGATTCACTCACCATCCAGAATTAAAAACAACACATGGTGTCACAAAAATCCTTGGGGACACTATGGTCATGGTTAGTGAGTTCATTTGTTGCATTATACCCTGTGCAATGTCTTTTCTCTGATGTATTGTTGAGTTCATTCTTTCTGCTTGTCATTTGAGGAAGGGATGGGACATCTAAAAGTAACAGCGGAGGGAGTGAGGCTTGAGGACGGCAAGTCAGAGTTCCTCTTTCCTCTCTACGCCCAAGAGATCCACTCCAGAGTGGTAAGCAAACAGGCTCCTACACTCCTCTTCCTTCTTCTCTTCGTCCCTCTCCTGATCCTCCTCCTCAAACACCCACACCCAGTCCAATAGGTTTGTGTGGAATAAAGTGGTCTGCCTGCGCAAGCTCTGACTTACTGTCAGGAAACCATAGAGATCAAAGTTGTTTGTTTGTTGAGCGGTTTGTTGAGCGGCAATTACATCAAAACAACTTTTCTGAGGCATAGTCATTAAATTCGGCGTATTTTTATATCACTCTCTTGCGTAGTTGGGAAATGTGTCTTACTCAATGAGCTTTGGCAGTCCCTGTGGATGCACAATGCAGCGAGTTCCTTATTAACCTCCTGAATATTTGTGGTGGAAAACAGTTGGTGTGCAGCAGATGTCAACACTTTGCAGCAGTTGTTTACATGCTATGGTTTTTCCTCACTCTATCTTTATGAGCTTCATTAAAAAGGAAATGTATTCACCATTTATGGACTGACACATTCATCAATGAAGTCTACAGTTTCTAACGAGATTCAGAGTTCATTATATACAACCTGATTTTCACAACCTCCCCAAATAGGTTACATCTGTTTAGCCCATTGTAACTAAATAGTGTTTTCTGGAAGGTAAGAGGGATGACCAGGTACTTGAACCTGTGAGCAGAACGATACATTTGTAGTGTTCAAAATGTTCAATTACAGTCCTGTCCAGTGATATCTGATAATGACGTGCACAGGATGCTCATTGATGACCGAAGAGTTATTTTCTTCCAGGACTCCTCTCTCCTGGTGCACTCATCTGAAAACGTCACTCTCAATGCCCGCAATGAAAATAATGATGTCACAGGAAGTCTCTCTGTAGGTAAGAGGACAGAAAACACACATACCTACTCACATAAATCATGCTGGCGATGTTCATATAGATTCAACTATTCAACTGATATGTGGAGAATTCAACAATGTCATTAATGGACTTGTCCTGCAGCTCTACTGTATGTAATACAACATTAGCAATGACAAAAACGCATATCCCCTTTCATATTCCATCAGATTGCCATTAAAACCCCATTTAATCAAAAACACAGCTTTCTATCATCAGCACCAGAATGGCCTATCTGTAACACCAAGGCCCTCAGGCCTACACAGACTATTATTTGCGCACCTTTTATGGCTGGCCAGCGGGGTTCGTTGACGAGTGTACCATAATTAGAGGGGTAACAAACGACTTAACTAATTATAGTATTTCACGAGGCTGTTATGTATTCTTGGTTGTTATGCCATAAAAGGCATTGACCCATCTGTGACTCTCTGTGAAGGAAGTTTAAGACCGTTGAAGACCAGTTATTTGGTCTATTCCCCCTCAGACTTAAGTAGTTTGGAAAGAACATCTTGCTCTGTTCTTCTATAGAAGATGGTATTGAAGTGTTTTAAATATCTCACTGCCCAGAGGCAGTTGTACAGTAGGTATACCTGCAACCTTTGCTTTTTTTCTATGAGAGAGGTGACAAAGTGGAAAAATTCATTCAAATGTTAAAGCTGCGTGCATAATTTAGATGTTTTAGTGATACAGCATATAATATCTCAATTATTTTAAACCTATGTCTCCCGTTCCCACAGCTTTGACTGATTCTGGTCTCTAATAATTCTCCCTGGTGTCATTTCAGGTCCAGATGTGGCCCAGGGAAATGCACCGAATTTTGTCATCAGCTCCAACACCAAGACGCTGTTTTCTGCAGATGACAAAGAGGTGGTTGTTGGAACAGACACACTTCGTGTTACAGGTACAATCATGTCTGCAGTGTCAGTGTCTGTCACGATCGTTGTAAGCATACTCAGACCAAAGCGTAGCGCGATATGGGTTCCACATGTTTTATTATAAGTGAACCGCACAACAAAACAACAAAGAATAAACAAAACGTGACATTTTGGAGTGCTCACTGTCAACAACACAAAAACAAGATCCCACAAAACACAGTGGGGAAATGGCTGCCTAAATATGATCCCAATCAGAGACAATGCTAAACAGCTGCCTCTGACTGGGAATCATACCAGGTCAACATAGAAACAAAACAACCTAGATAGGGACACCCCCCCTAGTCACACCCCGACCTAACCAAAATAGAGAATAAAAAGGCTCTCTATGGTCAGGGCGTGACAGTGTCACACCACTTAGCCCATACATGTGTATACAGCATTCCAGATAGGACCTACGAACATGGTTTTCATTCATTTTCTTGTAATTTAAAGGAATGAGAGCAATGTACTGAATCACTCAGTATTTTTCTTACACACCATGTCAAATAAAAAGTAATGACTTTGATAATGACTGGACTGGAGCAGTGTGACTTTTTCAGCCAAGTTGTCCTTGAAAAGGTATTGAAAGTCAGAAGCTCATTCATCTAAAATTAGAGGAAAGGTGACAGAAACACTGCTTTTTAATCGAAGATGATTTGTAGTAAAGTATCTTTATAATATAACGTAAATTGAAGCTAACTAATGCTACATGCTCAAGTTGCCTATTTTCCTTAAATATATTTGTTGTGTCCAGTTTTAGAATTGGTGGGAGGTCAGTGCCCTCATGCTGTGTGGGGTAATTATCTGAAGAGAGTGCCTGTTGATACCTTCATTATATCTCAGTCATCTGGACCCTGACTGACCTCTGAATGGTGACGTTCATTTCATTTTAGCAAGACACTGAATGCAACAACAGAAATACAGAGCAGAAGTTAATACAACCTTCGCCAGAAAACCATGCACAAAAAGAACAAAGCTAAAGTTGTGTATACTGTCGCAATAGCACTCTAAGACCTAGTGAGGCTCTATAGTATGATGTTAAGTGAGCAGCTTTGCATGCTATGGTAACACATGATTGGCAAAGGCTGATGGTAATAATGATGCAATTAGCTAGGCAATGGAGCTGTCACCCACAGTGACTAAAGCACTGCAAACATATTCTCTCCTTCAATCCAGGGGGTTGGAGGTGACTGAGCCAGTGCACATGTCATCCTCTCGCTAACACCAGATGACAAGCACCTAGGGAAATAATTGACAGTCAAAAACTGTAGAACCACTCACACTACATAGTATAATTAAATAGAACACTATTTAATGACTGTAAGTGGCTTTGGAAAAAAGTGTCTGCTAAATGGCATTTATTATTATTATTATTATTATATATTATATTACAATATGTAACATGTATCTCCAATGATGTTTCATTGTAATTAACTATCCACTTACCATGTTTGTTTTTATTTAGGTCCAGAAGGTGCTCTGTTTGAACACTCCGTAGAGACGCCCCTGCTCAGAGCTGAGCCCTTCAAAGACTTGAGGTAGATGTTGGATCTAATAATCACTGACCTCTTGGAAGAGGCCGATATGAAATATGAACTCTTAATTCCATGCAATTTGTTGATTCTTTCATCACAGTCACACGTGGAACTGATCAAACTGATGTTCTCCTGTGTGTTCCAGGCTGGAGTCTCCAACCCGCTCTCTCAGCATGGATGCACCAAAGGGAGTCTTTGTCAAAGCACTGGCCGGGAACATCGAGGCGGCATCTAACATGGATCTTCTATTGCACTCCAGTGAAGGACTGGTGAGGCAATGTGTGATTTACTTGCTATTGACTGACAGTACTGTACTTACATTTTACACTACATGTGGCAGAGACATGTACATTTACTCACTGGCCTTGATATTTATAAATAGCAGTGATGCTGTCCCCTAGTGGCATGTAAATGTATTTCAGTAGTGTTGTGTAATTGTATGTGTTTCAGCAGTGGTGTGTAAATGTATGTTTTTCAGCAGTGGCGTGTAAATGTGTGTGTTTCAGCAGTGGCTTGTAATGTATGTGTTTCTGCAGTGGTGTGTATGTATGTGTTTCTGCAGTGGCGTGTAAATGTATGTGTTTCAGCAATGGTATGTTCTGCGTCTGACCCCGCCCTTTGTTGTCTGTGTAGGTGATTCTGGATGCCGAGACGGTGCGTCTGCCGAGTCTCCCCCTGGGACATGGAGGGGTGTCTGGAAACGCTCAGGTACTCTACGAAGTGTGTGTCTGTCCTAGCGGAAAGCTGTTCCTGTCCAAGGCGGGGGTCACCTCCATGTGCAACGAAAGCCAAGAGTGCTAGCGAGTGTCTTTGCCATCAGATTATACCATATTGAATGAAAATGCCTTTAAATTGGGTACTCTGACACACTTTCATAAAAACACAAAAAAACGATCACAACTTTTCAATTCTGAACAAAACTGCCAGTTGAACTGCAGACATATCCTCCAAGTAATTTATCTATGGTGCATATTATTGATGGAAGTTACATTTGAGACTATTTTACTATGTAACTGAAACAGTGACATGACAACTTTATACCACATTAATAAGTGGCTTACTTCTGCAGTATAGTTATTGATACCATTTTATGTTTACACTGAGTTGAGATGATTGTTTATTTTATAATTACGGTATTATGGCTGGGCAATGATGAGCTGGTTAACAGATTATATCCTATGCAATGTGTTTTATGTGGGCCCGGTTTCCTGGACCCAGGTGAAGCTTAGTCCACAATGGAGAACCTCCCAATGAAAGTGATTTTTAGTGTAGGCTTCATCTGGGTCCGGGAAACCGGCCCATAGTGTATTAATGTTGGGCAAATGGAGAGAAAAGGATGATATGATCTAGTCTGTAGATATATACCAAACATTGGGAACACCATCCTAATATTGAGAACAGCCTCATGGTGTCAATTGTTCCACAGGGATGCTGGCCCATGATGACTCCATGTTTCCCACAGTTGTGTCAAGTTGGCTGGATGTCCTTTGGGTGGGTCATTCTTGATAGACATGGGAAACTGTTGAGCATGAAAAACCCAGCATCATTGCATTGCACCTGGCACCTACTACCATACTCCGTTCAAAGTCACTTACACCTTGTGTCTTGCCCATTCACCATCTGAATGGCACACACACAATCCATGTCTCACTTGTCTCGAGGCTTAAAAATTCTTATTTAACCTGCTTCCTCCTCTTCATCTACACTAATTGAGGTGGATTTAGCAAGTGACATCAATAAGGGATCCTAGCTTTCACCTGGATTCACCTGGTCAGTCTATGTCATGGAAAGAGCAGGTGTTCTTAATGTTTTGTATACAAATGCAACCTAGTTATGGTCTAAGAAAGATAATATAAAATAGAGGTACAGTTGAGTGTGTTTGTGTTACACATTCATTATGCAACGTTAAGCAATCTGATACATCTGTTGCTAGAGATTTTAAAAAGGGACTGTTTTCCCAAGTACTTAATTTCCTATCCCAGTTCACCAGCTGCCACTGTGTTTCTGTAGTTCTTTTCATTCATGCATTTATTGTGTTTGCTTAACATTGCAGAATGAATGTGTTACACAATCTGTTACATCCAATCCTGTTGCTAGAGATTTTCAAAAAGTGACTGTGTTTTTCCAAGTACTTAATTTAATCTCACAGTTCACCAGCTGCCACTGTGTTTCTGTTGTTTTTTAAATGTATGCATTTATTGTGTGAAATGTATTTATTTTTATGTTTTTTTATGTGTGGCCATATATCACAAACCCCCGAGGTGCCTTATTGCTGTTATAAACTGGTTAACAACATAATTAGAGAAGTAAAAATAAATGTTTTGTCATACTCGTGGTATACGGTCTAATATACCACGGCTGTCAGCCAATCAGCATTCTGGGCACGAATCACCCAGTTTAGATTAGTCAGTCAAACTAATCAGTATACTGTAACTAATAACTTTGCAAGAATAGGACATTAAATGGATAGTGTGACATTTTGGCAACTAAGGCCCATGTTCTACTTACCCAGAGTCAGATGGATACCATTTGTATGTCTCTGCGTGCAGTATGAAGGAAGTTGAAGGTACTTTCTGGAACCATTGCTAACTAGTGCTGTGACTGGAAGTGTACAGGAACGGCTAGCATGCATTTTCATCAATCTCTCAAATTTGCTATATTTTCTTTTTCAATACATGGTTGTGTTTCTATCTCATTCCTTGGTATAGGCCACGACATTAAATATGCTATGATGTCGCACTTCTAATCCTATTGCACTGCAATACTGTAGCCTACCCATAGCCAACTGTCACATACTGTCAAGGTTACCAGTCTATTTACTTTTGCGCATGCTTGGCTATTGAATTAACAATTGATAAATGGTAGCCTACTATCTGTTGTGTGGCGGGAATAATTTAAACCAGTTATGTCAGAAAAGGAAACACGTCCTGCAATGTGATTATGATATAGGCCTATATAATAAAAGTAAAATAAACACATTAGATGACATGCTGCTATGCAATCTCTTTGCCAATGCATCTGTTTTATCATTAGGCCTACGTTTTAATGTTTTTATTAGCCTACCATCATTATAAATCCCGTACATCAAACACCTCCCATTTTCCCCAAACGAGCAATAAACCTATTTGTTGCAATGCAGTTGATCAACCTAAAAGTTGTGTACACAAATGGTTTGAGATTTGCGTGGAGATAGGCACTTTCCTGTCATGTTCACAATTGATAAATACCAATCTTTGCAGGAAAACTAGCGCTCGCAAGGATCAGAGTATTTTTTGTGCATATGCCCCTGTAGCCTATGTGTTCTATTTTAGGGAATATTTATTGTACATTTTGATTTTAGAAAAAAATGGTAGCTTCTTAGTTATCTTGTCACGACCTTGACTGTAATATAGATTCTAATGCGTTACTGTTCACCCATGTTGTATACATGTTCGCTTGTTGTCCTTATACAGAAAATATTCTAGATTTGTCAGTGAAGTTGATGTTTTGATAAAATTGTGGAATATGTTTGCCAGGTTTTGTATGTTTGAATAAAACATTTGTGCTATTCTTGTAAAAAAAGCTCCTGTCTTAACAGAATAACATGTATATACAGTGGGGAGAACAAGTATTTGATACACTGCCGATTTTGCAGGTTTTCCTACTTACAAAGCATGTAGAGGTCTGTAATTTTTTATCATAGGTAAACTTCAACTGTGAGAGACGGAATCTAAAACAAAAATCCAGAAAATCACATTGTATGATTTTTAAGAACCGTAATTAATTTTATTGCATGATATAAGTATTTGATACATTAGAAAAGCAGACCTTAATATTTGGTACAGAAACCTTTGTTTGCAATTACAGAGATCATACGTTTCCTGTAGTTCTTGACCAGGTTTGCACACACTGCAGCAGGGATTTTGGCCCACTCCTCCATACAGACCATCTCCAGATCCTTCAGGTTTCGGGGCTGTCGCTGGGCAACACGGACTTTCAGCTCCCTCCAAATATATTCTACTGGGTTCAGGTCTGGAGACTGGCTAGGCCACTCCAGGACCTTGAGATGCTTCTTACGGAGCCACTCCTTAGTTGCCCTGGCTGTGTGTTTTGGGTCGTTGTCATGCTGGAAGACCCAGCCACGACCCATCTTCAATGCTCTTACTGAGGGAAGGAGGTTGTTGGCAAAGATCTCCCATCCATCCTCCCCTCAATACGGTGCGTTCGTCCTGTCCCCTTTACAGAAAAGCATCCCCAAAGAATGATGTTTCCACCTAAATGCTTCACGGTTGGGATTGTGTTCTTGGGGTTGTACTCATCCTTCTTCTTCCTCCAAACACGGCGAGTGGAGTTCAGACCAAAAAGCTATATTTTTGTCTCATCATACCACATGACCTTCTCCCATTCCTCCTCTGGATCATCCAGATGGTCATTGGAAAACTTCAGACAGGCCTGGACATCCTCTGGCTTGAGCAGGGGGACCTTGCGTGCGCTGCAGGATTTTAATCCATGACGGCGTAGTGTTGGTTTTCTTTGAGACTGTGGTCCCAGCTCTCTTCAGGTCATTGACCAGGTCCTGCCGTGTAGTTCTGGGCTGATCCCTCACCTTTCTCATGATCATTGATGCCACACGAGGTGAGATCTTGCATGGAGCTCCAGACTGGGGGTGATTGACAGTCATCTTAAACTTCTTCCATTTTCTAATAATTGCGCCAACAGTTGTTGCCTTCTCACCAAGCTGCTTGCCTATTGTCCTGTAGCCCATCCCAGCCTTGTGCAGGTCTACAATTTAACCCTGATGTCCTTACACAGCTCTCTGGTCTTGGCCATCGTGGAGAGGTTGGAGTCTGTTTGATTGAGTGTGTGGACAGGTGTCTTTTATACAGGTAATGAGTTCAAACAGGTGCAGTTAATACAGGTAATGAGTGGAGAACAGGAGGGATTCTTAAAGAAAAACTAACAGGTCTGTGATAGCTGGAATTCTTACTGGTTGGTAGGTGATCAAATACTTATGTCATGCAATAAAATGCAAATGAATTACTTAAAAATTATACAATGTGATTTTCTGGATTTTTGTTTTAGATTCCGTCTCTCACATTTGAAGTGTACCTATGATAAAAATTACAGACCTCTACATGCTTTCTAAGTAGGAAAACCTGCAAAATTGGCAGTGTATCTAATACTTGTTCTCCCCACTGTATATATTATTGTTTGAAATGATGTATCTGAAAATACATTTTCCATTAACATTATAAATACCATGGGGAAAAAAGGATGATCAATCTCTTTATTTTAAAAGTTCCATGATCACCTTCCTTGCGACAATAAATATATTTAAAGCTTTTCTACAATGATGTCCAATGCGTATTACTTTCTTTCTATAATGTATAGCACTGATGCACTCTAGTGAGGCACTTCTGCAACAGTAGCACATCATAAAAAAAATCCCCCAGCCATGGCTCAAAGAGACAAAATAGTCAAACATGCAGTATTTCCTGGTCCATGCCTATAGTCACAGAATGCATGCCCATACATTGGGATACTTGTTACTTCTCCAGTGTTTCTGTACTTAATTCCTGTAGCTGTTATAACAAATCCTTTAGTTACGCCATTACAGTTCAAATAAAACAAAATATATAACATATATATATATATAAATAAATAAATGTGCCAGCAACTGTACCTTTAATTCTTTAATATATTCTCACTTTTACGGTTACCATTAAGTGTATTTTACTGGTTATGCATTATATAGAAGAAAGGTTGAGTCAATTTATTTGGGGGAATTTATTAACTATGGCACTGCATACATCAAGATATACATTTTCCCCTAGTAAAGTTTGTCAAAAATCTATTAAAAGAATTCCCTTGGCTGCACACCTCAGGATTATTAGAGGTGTAATAAGACAAACAGATATCAAATTAAAAACATGAGCAACAGTATGTGGACACCTGCTCGTCAAACATCTCATTCCAAAATCATGGGCATTAATATGGAGTTGGTGCCCCCTTTGCTGCTATAACAGCCTCCACTCTTCTGGGAAGGATTTCCACTAGATGTTGAAACATTGCTACGGGGAATTGCTTCCATTCAGCCACAAGATGATTAGAGAGGTCGGGCACTGAAGTTGGGCGATTAGGCCTGGCTCGCAGTCAGTGTACCAATTCATCTCAATGGTGGTCGATGGGGTTGAGGTCAGGGCTCTGTGCAAACCAGTCAAGGTCTTCCACACCAATCTCGACAAACCATTTCTGTACGGACCTTGCTTTGTGCACCGGGGTATTGTCATGCTGAAACAGGAAAGGGCCTTTCTCAAACTGTTGCCACAAAATTGGAAGCACAAAACCGTCTAGAATGTCATTGTATGCTGTAGCGTTAAGATTTCCCTTCAATGGAACTAAGGGAACCATTATTCCTCCTCCACCAAACTTTACAGGTGGCACTATGCATTCAGGCAGGTAGCGTTCTCCTGGCATCCCCCAAACACAGATTAGTCAGTCTGACTGTTAGATGGTGAAAGCATGATTCATCACTACAGAGAACGTGTTTCCACCGCTCTAGAGTCCAATGGCGGTGGATTTACACCCCTCCAGCCGACGCTTGGCATTGCACATGGTGATCTTAGGCTTGGGTGCGACTGCTCAGCCATGGAAACCCCTTTCATGAAGCTTTCGACTAGCAGTTATTGTGCTGACATTGCTTCCAGAGGCAGTTTGGAACTTCACAGTGAGTGTTACACTATTCAGCACCTGGCGGTCCCATTCTGTGAGCTTTTTGTTTGCCTACCACTTCACCGCTGAGCTGTTGTTGCTCCTAGATGTGTCCACTTCACAACAACAGCACTTACAGTTGACCAGGGCAGCTCTAGCAGGGCAGAAATTTTATGAACTGACTTGTTGGAAAGGTGGCATCCTATGACGGTGCCATGTTGAAAGTCAATGAGCTCTTCAGTAAGGCCATTCTACTGCCAATGTTCAACGATGGAAATTGCATGGCTGTGTGCTCGATTTTATACACCTGTCAACAACGGGTGTGGCTGAAATAGGCAAATCTACTCATTTGAAGGGGTGTCCACATACTTTTGTATGTATAGTGTATCAACAATATGCTGCCAGTGTATTTATAGTCCCAAAAATCATGAATGAATATTAAAACACGAAAAGAGTAAAGAAAATTGACAAAAACAAGCACCACACAAGGATGCCACCTGCAATATTCCTCTAATATGAACAGATCAGACAACCAAATGAAACAAAGCTTGATTCAACTTTGGCAAAATATAAGCGTTACATTATCTATCCATTGAACACCATGGTTCTTCATTACAGTTAACTACTTATTTATCACGAGTCCTCCAAAAACTACCTGATATATCATGGGGCGGCAGGGTAGCCTAGTGGTTAGAGCGTTGGACTAGTAACCGAAAGGTTGCAAAACCCCGAGCTGACAAGGTACAAATCTGTCATTCTGCCCCTGAACAGGCAGTTAACCCACTGTTCCTAGGCCATCGTTGAAAATAAGAATTTGTTTTTAACTGACTTGCCTGGTTAAATAAATAAAGGTAAAAAAAAAAATCATACATACTCATCAGTATACAGATAATTACAGTAGATGTAGTGTACAATTGTGCTCCTAAAAGACGCCATTCAAAGTCTGATAAATGGACAAAGTGTCCAGTGGAGAGACATTAAATGATGATAAATCATAATCTAAAGTATAGACATATGAAACCTAGATGTACTGTAACATTAATCATTTTCCATTCAGTCTATTTCTCCCAATCTGCTGCGGTGTCACAAACACTCTACAAGTGCAAGTACCGGAGGAGTTTTCAGAAAGTGCTTTGGCCATTTACAAGAAAAGGCTATGATACAGAACATTTACAACTTATTAAAAATAAATATTAACCAACCAACCATCAAAATATAAATTAATTCTGTTTTAAAAGTACAAATATTATTGTAATTTTGTTAGTTAATTTTCAGATGTTGCAAATAGAACACATTGCATGACAACAGTGACAACATGAGAGAATTGGCTAAAATCAATCAATTTGACTCTTTAGATGGTAACAAAGAAAGCACAGACAAATGGTTGTCTATGGCAGGAAAAATATACTTGTATAAAAGGTCAAGTAAAAAAGCAGCATAGTTGTACTCAATTATCTGACAGCAAATATATTCAACATGGGACTTTGATTAAAAAAGTATTGCTGGGGCAATTGTATGTACAGCATTGCAGCTAAAGATAATTTGTGTCTTTGTAAAATGGTACATCCACGTCAAATTACTTTCAGACAGCTTGGTGTTAGGATATGAAGAGCCATTCATGTATACATTCTGCATTGGCCACAGAACCAATTGGCTTACTGCATATCTAAGCTGCCAGCTGGATACTTCATTTAGCCTCAAAACAATAATATACATATTACTATTGCACACAGCCACTATAATCTTCTATTGTTCAGAGGATCTATGCATATTTTTTTTATTTAACATATCTGATATGTTCCAATACCATGGCAGAATTAGATTTTTTGCTGCACAAAAGTTTCAAGTTTGATGATGATCCGTGCTGTACATTCCATCACCCTCATTGCCACCTCAGACGTGAATCTGTCATTGGGGATCTGAGGAAAGGGTAAGAGGTCAGGATAGCGAGTTCTTAGGCTGTCCACACCATACCCCTCCAAGATGTTGACATCTTTCGCAAGTCCTGCTAGCTGTGGGTTGTACTCTTCCACTTTCTGTGCCAGTGATGTGGGTTTCACATCCTTGTCTGACTTTCCTCTAACAGAATAGTCAGCAGCTATCAAGGCTAGTTTTGTAGCCAGGTAGCATTTGAAACACACCCACTCATTGGCATTTTTGTGAAGGTCATTCCGTGCAGAAGAAAAATTGGCTCTTGCTTGCCTGAGCCACCTGCGGGCTTCCACAGGATTGCCAACAGACTTGAAGGTCGGGGGCACAAAGAAGCGATTAGAATGTGACGAACCTGCATAAGTAGTGAACTGTTCCCGGAACTGCTGTTTCTCAGACCTATGGCTTGTTGCCTCTTGGTTCCACGATGAGTAAAATCTTTGAAATGAAAACTTCTCTGACTGGAAGCGGGTGGAAGATGTTGAGAAAGTTCTCCTGGATGCTCTGTCGGTGTTCTGCTGATCTGTCAGAGTCTGCTTCTCCATCCTGTTGATTTCATTCTGTAAGTGCTTGAAGACCTCTGTAGCCACGTCTAGATTCTCTGAATTCTTGTCCGGATGCCACTTGAGATACAACCGGCGAATTATCTTCTTCCTTTCCGTTTCAGCGAGCTTCCAAGCTTGCTCAATAACTAAGGTCACATCTTTTAGGATTTCTGGCAATGCACTAAGTCTTATCTTTTTGGGAGATTGTTTTGTGGGAGGGACTTTGTGATTTTCCTTTCTAGTGAAAAGGGGAGGCACCAATCGTGGACCAGGACCAGGAGAGCGACATTCTGGGGGGGTTGTTGGAGTCGATGGGGCGCTGCTGTCTCGGATATGAGCACTTTCCTCTTGTCTAGAGAATTTGTATAGATCAAGAGAACTGACTATTTTGTACTCCGAATATCCAATGTCAATTTGGAAGCATTTCCCAAGGAAGCTTGGGTTGTCCTCTTCTTCTTTCTCCACTTCTTGAACAATGATGGCATACGTGTACGTGGGCTGATATCCGCCATAGACATCCCCTCCTTCAGAGTCCACAAGGTAACCCACATATTCTCCTGGGTAAAACACATTCATTGGATCCATGAGGAGTATATGGTGTATCTCAGCTGGTATGGGTGTCCCAGGGAGAGGAAGCTCGAGTTTTGAGGGCTCTGTGGAGTCATACTTGACGCCAAGGTTGTCCAGCTTCTCTGTGATTCTGTAGATGTCGTTACAGCCCAACATAGCAATTAGATAGGAGGTGTCAGATATCAAGTTGTCTGTTGCAGATTTAAGTGTCATCGCCAGCGCTAAGAGAAAATTAATGTCTTTGCTGTCTGAGTGTTGGATGTACAGATGAATAACAGCTGTACCATACCTTTTCAGGAAGGCAAGTGTTTCACTCCGGCTGTGTGGGATAGGGTTGCAACCTTTGACTCTTAGTGTTGTCTGGAGTTTCTCAAAACAAGACACCTTCAAACCCTCACAAAGTGCTTTGCACAATCGTATGGCTTTTTCCTCATTCACAAGGAATGCATTGTCATTTTCATGCTTCATTATTCGTATCAGTCCTGTGATGAACTGTTCTGATGACAGTAGAAGCTGAAGGCGACCCTGAAGGGAACAGAGAGCTCCAAACTGGCACATTTTTGGAGAGTCCTCATCCAGCTGCTCCTCAAGGATACTACTCAGGAGTCTTGGCCTTAGCTTCTGTGGGAGCAGCATGATCAGCTTTGTGTGGAAGGAATGGTCCTTGCCAAGATAACACTGACTCATGTCCACAAGCATCTGAACGCCTACATTACCCTGAATTCTGCTCTTGTAGTGTGGGGCATCGTCAAACACTAAACTGTTGGATTTGGCTAATCTACCATCGTGACTTGGCAGGTAAAATATCAAATCTCTGAGGCTCTCAAGGTCTTTGCGTATCTGAACTGGCTCATTCTGTAGGCTTTTGAATAGCCCTGAGACAGCCCTTTTCACAGTTCTCATTTCATTCGGATCGAGCTGCTTACCCTCTGAATTTCTGTGAATGCGGCACAGCACTTCAACGTATTGTTTTGTTGATACAACATCCTCTGTGCCCAAAAGCTTAAACAGCTGATGAAAGATGCCAAGCTCTAGTGGTAGTTTGTATAGGTACGGCTTGAAGTCCGATTCATTGTCCAAGTTGATGACAACCTCCTCTGGCTTTAGAAGTTTCCAGCCCTCCTCAACCATGATGAAACTCACCCCTCGTAGCTGGAAGCGAAACTCTCTTTTATCTGCATTGAGAATTTCGTAGGTGGATCTCAAGACTTTGTTTCTTGTTTTCACCATATCATCATCAGGATTGGATATGTTGCAGATATTTTTGCAGTTGCTTATCACTTTGTCCAAGGGGGGTTCCAAGTTGACACTTAACATGGTCAGCACTAAGTTCAGTTGTTCTTGGCCAGTCAGCGTGCTTCCCTCCTGGTCTTTAATGGCTACTGGTGTGGCCTTCTCTGGGAGAATGGGACATGATGTCCATAGTAATTGAATGATATCAGTTTGCTTGAATTTTGGATTGACTTGAGACCCACTGAAACGTATCAGAGGGAGAGTGCCATTCATCTCTTGGAATTGAGCATGGAGCCGGATCAGCTCAGTGGGTGCACGCTCAGGACAAAGGAATGCTATCATTGACAGCTCTTTGAGGAAAGCGCCAACCAATAGGTCTGTCCTCTCATTGAATATGTGGTTAAGGAGAACATCAACAATCATTTGGGCTTTTTCTTTGGACCAGTTCTCTGTCTGAGCTTTGATGCTGACTTCTTTTGCATACTGGAGAATTTGCTGCTGAGAGACAATGTGTTTGAGGCCTATATTCCTTAGGAATGTGATCCATGAGGTGAGAAATGCTGTCCCATTTTTTGGCTTTGACACTTGCTCAACCTTCTTGAAAAAGTCATTGGGTATGAATGTTTTTGGAGGGAGCATCACTTCGAACACCTTCACTGTTTGATCATAGAACATTTTGGTAGACTTGAGTCTGTTTGTGTAGTCATAGATGAATGACAGACCTTCTAGTTTCTCATACAGATGATCCTTCATCCCACATGACTCCTCCATTGCCATAAGTCTCTCCTTCAGATAGACAAGGTGCTCAATTCTGGCATCGTATGACAGGTTGTCAAACTTTGGTAGGAGATGCCTCAGGTAGACTTCCAGATCATCAATTGGGCAACATCCAAGGAAACTGTACAGTTCCTTCAACTGTGGATTGTCTGCGAGAAAGGCGAAGGATGTTGTGTGAGCCCATTTTTCCATATCTGCAGAGGGAATGCTTTTTGTCAGAACATAGCATGACCCAAAGTTTGCAATGCTGATGTATCTGCCACTGACTGCTTTAAAGCATGGGAGCAGTTTCAGAGTTTGAGCGTCCCCTTGGGTGAGATTGATCAAATTGCAGTTGAAGTACAACAGAAGAGCCTCAAACTCTTTGTCAGTTAAACTTCCTGTTTTGAAAGCTGCCGTCTGAATCATGTACTCCAGTGCTTTCAGGATGCTGGAAGGATTGTCTATGTTTGCTGTATGCTGTGCCAAAAAAGGCAGGACAGGATTCTCTTTGAAGCATATTTTGTTGATGGCAAGCTGAATGCATCCCCCTTTCATTAGGATGTGAAATATTTTGTCATTTTGCCCATTTGGAAAGATAGCTGCGCTTATCAAACTCAGGGGTAGTAACACATCGTGATCAGGGACAACCAACTTGTTGCTTGAAACCATGAATTTTATTCCTGGCAGCAAAGCCCAGTCTTTCAGTTGGTCGAGTACAGTCTCAAAATTGGGTTTGATGCCTGCCTGTTCTTCCTTGACTGCAATGTTCTCACTGATGAAGTGCCACGCACCTTTCAGCCAAGACTCACTGGCATAGCTGTCTCTCCACTTCACAAGGATCCTTGTTCTGTATTCACGCGGTAGAACAGAACTCAAAAGTTCCCCGAAACTGCTGATGTCGAAGACCTTTGCAACACCTAAATTCATCAGGATGTTGTTGTACTTCATGTATAGTGTGTTCATGAACAGCTCTTTCCTTGATGAGACCAGTTCATGGTGTGTTGACAGAAACTTTGGTTTCTTGGAATCAAACACCTGGAGTATGTTGTCCATTGTCATCATCAGTGGTAGCCCCTCTATGCTGATTCCATCCTCCTCTACGTCTTTGAAGCAGTAGTCAACCAGAAGCTTCAGGCTGTGGAAGAGCTTGTAATTTGACTGCTGGAGTCGACAGGGAAGTTTCCCAACTTGGCAAGATGTGTCTGGGGACGAGAATGTGAGGAGAAAGTTTCGTACATCCTCTGGGGTAACATAGCTCACGGGAATGCCTGCATCATCTAAACAGATGTAAAGACTGGCTGTTTCGTCACAACTGTGGACCAAGTTGAACCCCACATCCGAAAGCAGGGCCTTGAGTCGGAAGACATTTTCTGCAACAGACTTGCGTGAGGAGATGTTGTATTCTGAGTTTTTCAGATGTTGAAGTTCATCTTGCAGCAGATTGTCAAAGAATGCACGACCTTTGTTGGCAGAGGATGTGTTCACCCAGGAGATGTATACGGCAGAGTGCATGTCTGTGTTGTCAATGTGGGGAGCCCTAACGACAGGAAGGAGACGTTTCAGGTCAGCATGAATGCAGGTGTACACTGCTTTGACAAGACAGTACCAATCTGGCTGGATGTCAAGTCTGTTGACTGGGAAGAAGTACAGGAATTTCCTCAAAGTGTCTTTGACAATGTGAATTGGTGTTCCCTGTAACACAGTCATGGTGGGATCAGGTCCCGGGAAGTATCGTCTTTTCAGCTGAATCAAAAGCTCCACATAGGCAGGAGCTATCAAAGATGTCATCAAGTTGTTGTTCCAGTCACTCCTCACTCCTACTCCATTGTCATCTCTCCATAGGTTTCTCCTGGCAGAATCTAAGGCAAAATGCCCATTAACATGAAAGGGCAAGCCAGTCTCCAAGGAAAGGGGCAGAAAGCAGAATGCTCTGTGGGGCTTCTTGTAGTTGTGGCTTACACATGCAGCCACCCCTCCACGTGGAAAGAGAGTAATGTCTTCATTTTTGTGGGCTGAAATCACACTCTTTGAGACTTTCTCTATGCAGGAGAAGCCAGATCGATTGCAGACCATCCAAGTTGTTAGATTGCCATCGGAGTCCTCTATATCCATTGAGTAGGTTATCTGCTGGACTGGGATTTGAGTGAGCTGCTTCTTTTTTGTCACACTATCCACCACTGAGGCATGAAACTGCTTGCGTTTTAGACGGTCACCATCTGTGATTTTAGCAGTCACAGAGTATAGCACCTTTAGGTCACCTGTAGCTTTCTCTATTTCACAGATGGAAATTTTCTCCATGTGGTTGAGGAACATGAGGAGTTCTGCCCCATCGGTTTTTAGTTTATCCAGAAGGTTTTGCACCATTCTGTCTGATGCAGGAACAGAGCTGATCTCTGATATTTTGGCCATTTCTGTTGAGCGTATGGGGAATCTGAACATTGTGCATCGCTCTAGCCTGAAATGAGATCCCAGGTAAAGATTTAGCACATCAGAAAATTGAGATCTAAAGTCAGAGTCCAAGTCCCTAAACATTCTGCCAGGACTAACAGATGTCGCCCCGGGTGCAAATCGTGCATGTGGATCGAAGATGCAAAGAATGTCATTGTTTGAAATGAAAGACGGGCAGTCTGTGATGTGATACACAGAGTTGAATCCTATGCCATATTGTCCAGTTTTACCAGGATTTGCTTCTTTTGTTCCTCTTCCTAGGTTCTGGATTCCTCTGACATCATCCTCAGTGAAAGGCTGATTGTTGTAGACACAAAGTGATGGGCCTTGCATTGGCAACCATTTATCATCAAATATTCTGTCTGTGGGGTGGATTCTTGGATCAAAAATAAAGTAGATTTCAGTGGCTTTAGCATCATCTGCATTCTGCAGGAGCTCCTTTAGCATTTCCTTCTCTGATGGGTAAGCGTTGAGGATACTTTTAATTCTACTTGTGAGTTTCTCTTTTTGTCCAAACTCACTTCCAAGTGTAGTGAAGCAGATATTTGAGGCATACCTTTCCAGGGCTTTGTGACGTTTGGGAACTGCTCCTAATTTCACAGCAACCTCCCTTGGAATATCTACATGGCAATATTTCACAGTTGTGTCTCTGACTTTGATCCAAGGACAGTCATTGTAACACAGGGACTTTGATGGCTGCAGTGTAAGATGGATGTCAGGAAGGAGAATTTCCCCGTAGGTAGCTTGGCAGAATTCTTGGTTTTTGTCTCTGATTAAGCCCCATATTCCTTCACTAATGATTCTGCGAGAGAGCTGAAAGTAATCCTCAGAGAGGGCCCTTCTCCCACACTCCTTTTTCACTAATTCAAGGACTGCTGAAAAGTTCTCAACTGTGAAGCTTGACTGAACCCCAACATTCTCAAAGAGCTCACGGCAACTGTTTCTGTACTTGTTGGGAAGCTGGTAGAGATATGGTGCTGCATCAAAGTTCTGGTAGAATGCAACTTTGGAGGGCTCAACATAAGTGTTCTCCACCAGAATGGAGCAGAAGGTTTTCAGCTCCTCATTGATCTGTGTCTTTGCTTTGGCATCCTGGAGCATTTCTTCATGTAGGTATTTGTAGCAGGCATTGGTGATATTTTCCTGATACAAAGTAACTCCGTCAAATGACTTAGCAAGTTCCTTAAGTTGACTGACAACTAGTCCAACTGTTGGCTTTCTTATCAATCCGAGAGAGTCTTTTACTGCCAATGTGATTGTGCCGCACCCTTTGAAAGATGGAGAGTTCTCATTAAGGATAGGCTTTATCAAGCACACTGTATCCTGGTGGTCAGTCGTAAAAAGCTCTTTGGCAGAAAACATGGTGGACGGGTGGAAAGTATTCCCATGCCATGGTAGTGAAAACCCTGCAGGCTTTGTCAGAAATGGAAGGAACTTTATGTCCTGTAGCTTCTCCAGTAGTTTACTTGCTCCCGAGTCTGTCATTTTCAGCTTCTCATCAATGAGACTGAGAATAATGCTGCTCCGAAGACATGCAGCAGTGTGATCATTTTCATTTAGATCGAACACAGATTCTGCACGTTCAATCAAATCCTTCCAAGAAAGGTCATCTTTGACCATTCCCAGCTGTACTAGCTTGACCAAGCAGACTGGATTCATGTAGTCTTTTGAGGTTCCTTCTGGAAATCTTCCATCTTCAGCGTTGTACAGTTTTGCAACTCTTCCTTCTGGATGGATTAGTCTGGATGGTATGACTAATTGATGAGTGGGGCCAGAGCATGGGATGCATGGAGTCTCTCTAAGAATTGATGCAAATTCATCCAGTTTGCCATTCAAGACATAATGCATTAGTGGGTCACGAAGTTCTTTGTCGATGTCTTGAATATGTGGGAAAAAGACATCTAAGAAGAACTGCTTTTCAGTCAGGGTGTTCTCTATCAGCTTCCCTTTGCATCCAGCATCATCAAAACCTTCCTTGACCCAGTCAGGCAGCTCAACAGCACAGAGGTCTTGCGAGCTGCTCTTCTTGAGGTATTTTAGGAATATCTTGAAGGCAGCAGGGCCAATGTCTGGTCTACAGAGCAAGGAGTCATCTAGGAATCTGACGTACTTGATTGATACCCAGGTTTTGCCATCTGAGAAAACTTTTGCATGGTCCCCGTCACCCCCTTTGGCGATCTCTTGGTAGACTCCTTGGCTGATCACTGTGAAGTCATCGTGTACTACACTTGGATCAGGCCATGCTACATAGTAGCTGTAGTCAAGCAGTTCTCCACTTTCTGCCATTGAACGCAGCATACTGAGTGCTGCTAGGTATGCCTGGACAATCACGTGTCTCATGAACACTGAGTTCCAGTGTCCTTTGGTGTCTGTCTTCCAGATCTCTTTGCGGTTAGATGTCACAGCAAAACAGCCATTTATGTGGACTGGCAAACCTGTTTTGATTCTGAGAGGTAAATAGCAAAACACTTCTCCTATCGGGTTGATGTGGTTGGTGTTATCCTTCACTGTCCATTTTCGATTATCCTCCTCTGAGAGCAGAACAGCTACACCCCCACAAGGCACTAGTCCAAGTCGTTTTCCATTCTCACCGAGTGAAAATTTTAGAGCTTCGGTCACATCCATACATGAACAAATGAGCCAGTTTGTGAGATCAACTGCCTTTTGGGGCATTTCGTCTGTGAGTCGTCTGTTTTTTCCGTCTTTGGCAGCCATTTCAAAGTACGAGGAAGGATCCTCCTCTGAACCTCTGAAAAGGGGTGACTGGAGATCAACTATGCGCTTGAACACATTGTGAAACTCCTCCACCACAATGCGTATGATACAGCCAGATTTGGGAGTGTCAGCAGGTACCCTGTTGGTGGCTGCCACCTTTTTCATGACTTTTGCTGCAGATTTCAGAATGCTCAGAGGCCCATATGCAGCTTTGGATGACCATACACATTTGTTGATAGTGACAACATCCTGTGCTGCTGCTGGATTGGGCTCTTCATATTTCAGGTACTTCAGTACCATGGAGCCAACATGCTGAGTGAAGAGAATGAGCCGGTGGCCACATATGCTGAACTCATCAACAAGGGAGTAGATGTCTGGGGTGTTGTAGTAGACACTGCTGATTTCACTCACTGATGCCTCTTGCTCAGTCCTGAAGGGGAGTCTGAACAGTGTTCCATCGTACTTGTATGGAGACTCTTGTGCAAGAGGAAGTTGGCAATTAAAGACATTGATGAAGGGTTTGAATTGATTGGGGAACTTTCTCAGCCGTTTCTGCTGTTTGCTCCAGTTGATCTTAATTCCCGGGTTTGACCTGTCTTTAATGTGCTTGCTGATGTGGTTGATGTTTGGATCGAACATGATCATGAACTCTCTGCTCATTATGATGGGGATGTCGGTGATGTGATAAACTGAGTTGAAACCTAGGCCAAATTTGCCAACTTTGTCTGCCTCACATCTCTTCATTGACCCACCTAACCTTGTTATGTTCAGAAAGTCAGTGTCAGAGAATGTAGAGTTGTTGAATGACCATAAGGAGGGGCCATGGCATATAAGCATGCCAGGGTCAAGCAGGTTCTCTCGAATGTCAATATTCTTCCTCATGTCTATCAGGAAGCTACACTCCGTAGCACTCGCATCATCAGCATTCTGAAGAAGTTCTTTGAAAATATCTGCGACAGATGGATATTCTTCTAGAATGTTCTTTATTCTCACTGTCAGAGGCTCCCGTTGGCCTGATTGTTCAAAGCCAAGGTTTTCTGGGTTTATCAGTCTCGTACTCAAACAAGGCACGTTCAGCCATTCTGCTGTTTTCATGGGGATATCATCATGGACTAAGATAATGGGCTCTGATGTATCATCAAGCAAGTCATGTAGATCCTCCACTTTAATGTCACAGTAGGTGCATTCATGAATGGGTTTCATGGCCAGTTTGCTTGGATCCTTGTAGCAAAGGATTGGTACATGCATGTCAATGTCCACAGAAATTTGACTGTTATACAGCCATCTCAGAATATTTATCAGGAGGAGGAGATCATGCTTACTTTCCTCTTTAGTAATTTCTTCATCACACCTTTGCCTTACTGTTTTGATCACATCGAACACATGGCTTGGGACAACCTCTTCTACCGAACCACAGAATTTGAAAAGTTTGTGAAACTTTGCAATGGTTTTTGGCAAAGAGTACAGGTAGGGTTGCAAATCAAGGTCAGAAATGGGTTTTAGAACTGTGTGACTAGGTGATGAAAAGGTCTTGCCAGTCCACACCCAATCAAATGGCAGTGACTTCATTGCCTCTCTTGCATCTTCAAGGTGTGCTTGCATGAAGTCATAAATCTCAATAAGGATCTGTTGGAATTGATACCAGTCTTCTGTGGTAAATGCTTGAGATCTGTGCCAGTCATTCACTGCCTTTAAATGCTGTAACACTTGATCAATCTGTGGCTCTATAGATAACTTCAGGGCCTTCTTCATGCCGGCAGAAGTGCGCTCCACAAGTGCAACTGAAGAGCCTACCAACACTGCATGGGATATATCGCACATTTCTGAGAATGAGCAGATGTTATGGGTGTCTCCCATCCAGGCAAGGGACTTTGGGTAATTTACAGGTCTGTCCTTGCAAACTGGCACCCATTTCAGTTTTTTCAAGGAATTCTGAGCTTCTGAAGACTTTACCAGCTTGGTTTGTCTATTCAGTATTTGCAGCAGTGTTTTCGCTTTCTGTATAACTGGTTCCCATTCTGGCTCATTGCCACCCTGCAATTCCTCAATCTTCTGTGCCACCTGGAGTACATCTTTTTCGCTGAGTTGTACTTCGTTTTTCAGTCCAAGTTGTCTCAGTGAATGTAGCATATCACGAGAAGATGTATATGTACTTGTGGGAAACCTATTATTTTCCTCCATGTAGAAAAGATTCTGTAAAATCTCCAGCTCAGGATCAAAAAGGTCTGTAGTTGCAACAGTTTTCCCTGCAGATGTATGAATGAACTTTAGAGCCGAAAGCCATCCAATCACAGCTTTGTTTTCATTCTTTAGGAATGACAGATGCTTAAGGGCCCATAGCATGATCTTAGTGATATCCTCTTTTGAGTAAAACCCTTTCTCCATGTCTTGAACAACCAACTTCAAGCAGTCAGTGGTCTTCACCTGTTCCACGTTCAGAATCTTAATGAGGCGAATGGATGCCTCATCACTGCAGCCCACAACATTGATGGATAGTTTGACGTCTGGTGGATACTTCGCAGTATGGTGTAAAGCCCTGGCTCCTCTCAGTGAGGTATATGTTGGGATGCCTTTCTCTGAACAGGGCCCTACTTTCTCAAATATTGTCAGCTCCAGGAGGATACGCTTCTCTTTCTCTGTGATGTCAGACAGTCCTGCCAGGAAGTCCCTCAGTGACACTTTCTGTTTGCTAGAGAAGGATGAGACCAGGCTTGCCACTCTCTGGGTTGACGACCTGTCCATGATTTGCAGTAGCATACTGGGAGATGAAGGATGGATGTAGTTCTTCAACAGAGGATGCTGCAAACACAGGTCCAACTTTTTCATCACTACTACCCCAAGTTTTTTCATGATTTCAAGAAGGCTTTCAGAAATTAGGGCCTCTTGCTCATCCACAATGATAATAGGGGATGGGGTTTTGAGACGATGGAGCTCAATTGAGTCCACACTTTCTTCAAGGGGCACATTTGGGATCAATGGCATGTCTTCAAAGGTACTAAGGTCATCAGCAAAGTTTATATATAGATGCTTCCAAACCATTTTAAGCCAAGAGTGTGTAGGATGCTTCTTCTCTCGGTTCCCATGGTCCCACTGGACTGTGAAGTCTCTGGTAGGCCAGACTGTTGAGAGGATCTCCTTTATGAGTCGAGCTGACCGTTCAGGAGTTAGCACTTGTACCTGAGTGCAGGGTCTTCCTGTAGAAGATACAAAAACGCAAGTTAATATAACCTTAATGATGACTTTCTCAATGACAATTCATAGGAACTTCATATATATAGCCCAACGTTTCATTTAACAATGTTTGTCCTGCAGGTATTCTAGGTGATTTATTAGCTTTACTGCACAGCCCCAGGTTCATTCCCATCAACACCACATGTATCAACAAGATAAATTCGCATTTTGGACCTGGAATGTAGTAGGGATCGACAGGGCATTAGAAAATCAAGTAGAATCATATACACTGCTCAAAAAAATAAAGGGAACACTAAAATAACACATCCTAGATCTGAATGAAATATTCTTATTAAATACTTTTTTCTTTACATAGTTGAATGTGCTGACAACAAAATCATACAAAAATTATCAATGGAAATCAAATTTATCAACCCATGGAGGTCTGGATTTGGAGTCACACTCAAAATTTAAGTGGAAAACCACACTACAGGCTGATCCAACTTTGATGTAATGTCCTTAAAACAAATCAAAATGAGGCTCAGTAGTGTGTGTGGTCTCCACGTGCCTGTATGACCTCCCTACAATGCCTGGGCATGCTCCTGATGAGGTGGCGGATGGTCTCCTGAGGGATCTCTTCCCAGACCTGGACTAAAGCATCCGCCAACTCCTGGACAGTCTGTGGTGCAACGTGGCGTTGGTGGATGGAGCAAGACATGATGTCCCAGATGTGCTCAATTGGATTCAGGTCTGGGGAATGGGCGGGCCAGTCCATAGCATCAATGCCTTCCTCTTGCAGGAACTGCTGACACACTCCAGCCACATGAGGTCTAGCATTGTTTTGCATTAGGAGGAACCCAGGGCCAACTGCACCAGCATATGGTCTCACAAGGGGTCTGAGGATCTCATCTCGGTACCTAATGGCAGTCAGGCTACCTCTGGCGAGCACATGGAGGGCTGTGCGGCCCCCCAAAGAAATGCCACCCCACACCATGACTGACCCACCGCCAAACCGGTCATGCTGGAGGATGTTGCAGGCAGCAGAATGTTCTCCACGGCGTCTCCAGATTGTCACGTCTGTCACATGTGCTCAGTGTGAACCTGCTCTTCATCTGTGAAGAGCACAGGGCGCCAGTGGCGAATTTGCCAATCTTGGTGTTCTCTGGCAAATGCCAAACGTCCTGCACGGTGTTGGGCTGTAAGCACAACCCCCACCTGTGGACGTTGGACCCTCATACCACCCTCATGGAGTCTGTTTCTGACCTTTTGAGCAGACACATGCACATTTGTGGCCTGCTGGAGGTCATTTTGCAGGGCTCTGGCAGTGCTCCTCCTGCTCCTCCTTGCACAAAGGCGGAGGTAGCGGTCCTGCTGCTGGGTTGTTGCCCTCCTACGGCCTCCTCCACGTCTCCTGATGTACTGGCCTGTCTCCTGGTAGCGCCTCCATGCTCTGGACACTACGCTGACAGACACAGCAAACCTTCTTGCCACAGCTCGCATTGATGTGCCATCCTGGATGAGCTGCACTACCTGAGCCACTTGTGTGGGTTGTAGACTCCATCTCATGCTACCACTAGAGTGAAAGCGCCGCCAGCATTCAAAAGTGACCAAAACATCAGCCAGGAAGCATAGGAACTGAGAAGTGGTCTGTGGTCACCACCTGCAGAACCACTCCTTTATTGGGGGTGTCTTGCTAATTGCCTATAATTTCCACCTGTTGTCTATTCCATTTGCACAACAGCATGTGAAATTTATTGTCAATCAGTGTTGCTTCCTAAGTGGACAGTTTGATTTCACAGAAGTGTGATTAACTTGGAGTTACATCGTGTTGTTTAAGTGTTCCCTTTATTTTTTTGAGCAGTGTATGATCATTTGCATCAAGACCATATGGGCTCAATTAGGCAAACAACAAGCATTTTATTACAAATATTTCTAGTTAATAGAATTTGATTAACTACAACACTCAAAAAATCCAAAGCACAGCAAAACATAACAATTATATTAAGTTACCATGCACAGCATGGCAAGCACAACACACACTAACAAGCTAATATTTAATAGACTCAATGTCACATCACAAGACTGCCATCAAATTCTACAATGAGTTCTAACTAAATGACTGATACACAAAGATTGTGCAAATTCCTGCAATGAGCAAAGACAAAGTGCGTTCCAGTGACATGTTAGAATTCACACTGCCAGAGAGACACACTTTTCTGGGAACTCACACAGCTAAACAAATACAAAAACATTATGGGCACTATGAAATGTGATGTTTTTCAAATTGGAGGGAAGGGAACATAATATTTCAAACGCTCCCGCCTCCACAAAGGTTCAGTCTTTATCAATGTTGAGGCAATGTTAGCTACTGTTCACATTAAATGTATGATACAGATTAGAGTTTGTATAGTGCCCATTAAAACAATGTATTGGTTTGGGTTAATGTAAAAAATGATTACAGGACACAACACCACATGTCAAAGTACCTACCTGAACACCCCCAAAGAAATTGTTGCACTGCAATTACATTTAAATTACATGTTTTAGACATTTAGGTTAGCACGTTGATAACTACATCCTCCAATTCCCCAAAATTAAATGATGTCACTATAGTTGTATAAATGTTATTTTAAAATGTAACTGTAATGGATTTGACTTTGATATACTAGCTTGCATTGATAGCAGAGGATACAATCAACCTGCCAAGAGACTGTGAGGACAAGGGGGTGATTCTGAGGATGAGTCCCCAGATCACACATGGGTGGCTACAGTGGCAGACAGTCAATGCCGGCAACAGCCAGTGTAGGGCAGCGATCATATAACATCGCCGAGGTAGGGGAATTCTAGTGTCTCTAGCTGAGGATCATACAGATGTCGTTCTCAATGGCTATGTGTGAAGGGTCTATTGTGTGAGAGGACCTTCTATGTGACCCACTTAATGAAGTGTAATGATAATTCAATCTCTGATGCATGTAGCAGCACCCAAGGCTGTGTCCTAGCTATGAGGTGGCAATGACAGACCAGCAGAGAGCCAGAGAGGTGTAAGGAAAATTACTTAGGCTTTGAGTAAAGTAGAAAGTTGGAATTCTGTCAACTCGTAAAATGATTCAGGATTGCAGTATTTTTCTGAAAGGCAATATTCCAAATTTCTATTTACAGAAATATACTGGATACAGTTAGAGCAACATATTATTGCCTCACTCCTTCAATCTAGCTACCACTAGCAGTCAGAATGATGGAGTGTACCTCTCTGCCCTGGATAGACCTTTCTACTGTTTCACAGAGAACTCCTAGCTCAACATGAAGAAAACTTCAATGCTATATTATGTCCAGATTACACACACTGTGAAAACAATGTTTGATTCTGAATTTATTTGTTATGTGGCGCTCAGGATGTGGACACGTTGTGTTCTCTGGACCGTGCAGCAAAGGGCTTTAATTGACAAATCTGCATATTCCCCCTGACTGGCTCCAGGCCCTTTTGGCACACTCCTGGTTGGGTATGGGAGCAAGCATGTCCAGGATCTGATAGCAGTGAACGGAATGTGAGTCACCCCCATCTGCCAGCTCACACACGCACTCAGCAGTCATAAATTATCTATCAGCAGTGCACCAGGTTTAATGTCCCCCGGGGGCAGCAGGGGAATGGGGTGACGAGGAGTTATTACTACCTGGCTACGAACCTTACACATCCCTCAAAGAACACAGGGTGAACTAGGCAGTGAAGGCAGTGAAGCTACCGTGTAACAATTTTAATCTGCTGTATGTTGAACTACAGTTTAGACTGCATGTCTTCTAGATTCATCAATTCTATTTCCTAGAATTAATGTTGGTGTCCAAATCTAATATTAGGATTAAGGTGGGATCCTCCCATGACTGACACACCCCAGACATGTGAGTGGGGGATTTACCTCTGCTTTTGGCTGCATCCTTCAGGCTGCTCATAACTGATGGTTTAATGCCCTCCAGTATGAATCGTCCCTCCAGTCCAGGGTAAAGAGACCTTAACACAAAACAAAGAGAGAGTACACACTTTTATATATTAGCTCACAGGCTGCAATCTAGCATATTGCTGATAGTCAACAATACTTGCATTCAAATGTGTTTTTTTGTGGTTTTGCTAAGGCATAGAGAAAGTCTGAGGACTTTAATTCTGTACCTGGGGTATTCTTCCGAAGCAATGTAAATTGCATCCTTATCACTGACAGAGGAGGAGAACGCTGCAAATGTCTCATCTTGCAAAGGCAGCAGCTCTAGTCCAATGAGGTCGCTGTAACCTTTGTCGCTGAGGACAAACTCCAGCAGAAGCAGCTTCTCCTGAGAGGTCCCTTTATGTTTGGCCTTCCTGATCACCTGCCGCACCAGATGAGGGGTCACCTTCTTCACAGAGGCAGGCCCCATTACGTATGTGTCCAGGACCGCGTCTACAGCGGCAGGCACCCTGGCCACCTGCATCCCTGAGCTTTGGAGGTAGCTGATCACCGTCTCTGTAATGTCCACGTCCATGTCCAGCTCTGAAAACACAGCCTCGTCCACCTGGATCCAGCTGTTAGTGAGAGAGTAGACGACCTGCTGCTGTAGCAAGTCATGAAACAGAGGCTCCAGTATGGGCTTCCAGCGAGGCCTGATCCGGTTGAGGTCTGGCCAGGCCCCGTAAGTACCTCTAGGGAAGAGTGGGAAGTCTTGGTCCTTCTTGGTTTGGATCCTCTTGATGGCCTCCATGATGAGGGTGAAGTAGGCCCTGGGGATGATGGTGACGATGAGGAGTTCGTTCCAGAGCGCTGCAGGGTCCCTCCACTGGTCCACCTCCCGCCATTTGATGCTTCTGCGATTGTCTGTGAGGCCAAAGAAGCCACTGACATGGACCGGCAGCCCCGTCAGGCTCTCCTCTCCAGGGGGGAGAGGCAGGAAGCAGAAGGCTCGCCCCAAGAAACAAGACGTGGCACCCTTGTCCTCGTCGATGCGGGTGAGAGGCAGGGCGATGCCGATGGTGGGGATGAACTTCAGGTCATCTGCCAGGGAGTCCAGGTCACTGCACAAGCCCCGGCCCCCCACTCCATTACACACAAGCCAGGTGGTCCTCTGGATCTCCTTGGCTGTCTCGTCCTGGGTCTCGATGTTGACCTGGTAGGTGGCGCACGTGACAGTACTGCTGGGCACTCCATTGCTGTAGCGGTCTGTGGCCAGTCCCAGGGTCTTTAGAGAGTTAGGACGCTCTAGCTTGTCTTCTGGGTTCTCTCCTGCTGTCACCTGGAAAAGCATGCGTTCTGTACCGTCTGACTCACGCACATGCAGGGAGACCTTCTGAACACTCTTGAGGAAGAGAAGCACCGTGTCAGCGTCGGCTTTGAAAGACTCGAAAAGCTCCAGCACCTTCTCTTTGTTGTAGATGTTGGCGCTCAGCTGGGAGGGCTTAATGCGGAGGGGGAAGCGGAACATAGTTCCAGAAAAACTGCCGTCCTCGATGGGTTTACCGGAGTTTCCAAATAAGCCGATGAAGGGCGCAAACTGGTCGGTGAGCTCTGTGATCTCCTTCATATCTGTCTTCAGGTTCCAACACTGCCCAGACTCATGGGCACCAAACAGCGTCTGGTGAGGGTCCAGCATGCCAATCTGTTCCCCACTAAATATACTGGGGACATCTGAAACAAACATTCAAACAAAATGTATTTATTTATTGATTAAAGGTAACTTAAAAAACGTGCACATTGAAGGATATATCAAACATAATACTGAATAATCACCTTACCCATTTGCAGGTAAAATAATATTTCAATAAAAGCCTCACCTGTTATGTGGTACACAGAGTTGAACCCAATACCAAATCTTCCAACTTTCAAAGGATCCTCTCTCTTTCTGCTCCTTGCGATCTCCTGAATTCCATTCCAATCTTCAGTCGTGAACACCGCATCATTGTACACATACAAGGCCGTTCCTAAAACCGAAACAAGAAATAAGATCATCCAAATAAGATCATAATCTTGATGACAGTTTTTAGATGTTTGCTGCTGCTATGGAAAAACCAAAACCATTTCTCACTACTCTGCGACTTTTCTTACTGAAAACAAAAATGTCCCTATATCTGGTCAGCTGAATAATCTGTGAGAATGAATAAAAACCTACCTTGATACTGAGCCATGTCATGTGACCAAAGTGACTCCACTCCATACTCTGTCTCATCGTACAAAAACTTAACCTCTGTGGCTCCAGCATCCTCAGCATTCTGTATCAGCTCCTGCAGAGAAAAACATTGAGATCTTTTAAAACAATATAAAAGCTCAGGGCTTTGTTTTGTGACATTAAGATACATACATACTGTACATGTAAATACATATGATACATACTGATATAAAGAAAGATGTTATGTGCATACAGGGTTTTGTGCATGTCGATATCAGTGCATTATCACACTATTACATAGTCACAGAGCTTCTGAACCATCATCTTCACGGAAAGGTTCAAACTTTAGGAGCCTTTCCTTCCCCCAGAGGTATTGCATCTTCCAGGGCAGTGTGAAATGAGTGGAACGTCGCTAGGTAATGAGCTTCCATTGTCTTCACAGTGAGAGTGAGTGTCAGGCCTATTTTCGGAACCAAACCAATGTGTTTTCCTATAATCACCTTTGCCTGGATGTCATACTACTAGGAATGGTTGTTCATCATCACCATCAATGAGTCCATGTGTTTGGCTACTATGGACTCTTACAGTAAGTTAAAGCCAGACAACATGAATACATTGTACTTACTTTCAGAATCTGTCCACCTTCAGGATACCTTCTTAGAATATCTTTCAAAAACTCGACCAATGGTGGTGTCGTCTGTCCAAATCTCCCTGTAAAAATAGCAGTGAAATAGAATGTTATGTGAAACATATACTACCCATGAAGAACTAAACTAAAGGATTATGAACACCTATGTGAAAAGTAAGAATGGATTCATCCCAGAACTGTTTCCAGTAATCTATTATCTTACCTCCCCCTTTCAGGCCCCTTCCCTCCAGTGTCATGCATACTTCAAGGCTTCCCATGGGCACCAGGGTCCCAATCTGTACTTCGTCATCCAGCTGAAGTGAGGGGAGACAGAACACACCATGAGTACTATACAATATGCTTGTCCTTAAGCTTTAGTAACTGCACTGGAACTGTAATTAACATCTTGTATGCAAAACCCTAAATATGAATGCTTCAAACGATTAATAACCTGACAAATATCTTGAATTGCACATCAGATCACATGTATTTATTCGCTGCCATATAGGCAGCCTATGATCATAATGCACAAGACCATTAAATTGAACAATCTTCACAGCATAATGAAGTACATTTGACTGTCAACCAGGTAAAATCTTGGGGTGGCGTTATTGCACAGGTGTTAGTGTGATACACAATCCCCCTCTGCACCTAACAGGATCGATACTGAACAGAGCAGGCTGGACGTGCACCAGCAGCAGGCAGGTAGGCTTACACTAAGACCATTATCTCTCGCTCTCCAAGGTGAAAACCCTCATCTGCAGCGTCACTTGCTTCGCTCAGCACTTCTGGCACATGAACAAGCAGTCCAGCACGACGAGCCCTGCTCTGCAAACCAAACCTCTCATCACAGAGGCCGTCTGACTACTCACATACTGGTACTGACTTGCTAATACCGATTGTCACTTTTTCTTGCTGGCCATGGTTTGTACAATATTGTTACTGATATGTAAACGATTAGGCTAATAGTTGAAATGAATGAGGATGGCGCCGGAGGAAATGGCTGCCGTTTTACAGGATCCTAACCAATTGTGCTATTTTGTGTGTTTTTTCACATTGTTGTAACTTATTTTGTACACAATGTTTTTATCACCATCTTTTATGACCAAAACCAGTTTCTGGATATCAGAACAGCGTTTACTCACCTCAAACAAAGATTTTTTCTTTAACGAGACACAGACTGCTACCCCTCGTCTTACCGGAGGCATCTGTTCAGTCTTGCTGATGCGCGGTCTGTGTCTATTTGTCAATAACAGCTGGTGCGCAAAAACAAATATTAAGGAAGTCTCAAGGTTTTGCTCACCTGCATATGGGGCATGAGTGGCATTTCCCGTATGGTGATGAGGATCTCCATATTGCCAATGTACGGTCCCTTACTAGACGTCCGCAGGTGTTATTAAAATAGGCTGATTCCACCAGATGGTGACTGGCTGCTTATTGCAAATTGACAAAACATCACCAAACGGACACGGACGTTTCTTGTAAATGGAAAAGACTTCAAAGATGAAACTTGGTGAGCACAGGTTTGGCCAAATGCACTTTTAGCCCAGAAACAAGATGGTGTCGAAGCCGCAACGCTCTGAGTTAATGCCCATTTTCTAGGATTAAAGGTGAAAAACGTTAATACAGCGCTAATTTGACCACTTCACATTAAAGTACATAAACCTACGGTGTAAGGAAAAAAAGAACCAGACATTTATCTATCGTAATTGACGAGAAATCATACAACGTCCGTTTAGTGATGGCTAAACAAATGTGCTTTTTTCCAAAAAGTTACAGATCCAGTTAAGGCGAATTTCATTAAGACGGGTTTCAGGTGCTCTATCTGATTTCTGTGATTTTCTGTACTCACCCACCCACACAGTCATTGTGGAGTGACACAGTGTGGGGCTTACTGACACAGCCTACAGCCTGCAATAGTTACCTGCGTTCGAACCATCAAAGAACCGTCAGACCTAGAGCTCTGAAACTTTATAAACCTGTTCTAGGTATTCAGTTGGTAGTGCACTGTGAGTTATGTGGCTCTAAAAAAGTTCTCATGCCGAGAAACAGCCTTGTCCATTTGCACTAACTTCAATTCATTTTTAACGTCGCAAAATTGATGTCACTTAAAAAAGTCCCAGAATTACAAGACAGCCTTGGACCCTAAAGTTTCTGTCCGATAGCTCTTTCAGAGAACCTGTAGCAATGCCCGGACAAAGTGAATTTTCAGCACTAATTAAGGTCGCTACTCGGGCTCTGAATAACCTATCGACCCAAAACTCGGGATCCGGGGTCGCCTCAGCTAGGCCTACACATAATGTCAGAAGAGGATCCGCAGCTCGAATGTAACTATGTTTTTTTTATGGTTTTAACAGAAGGCGCTATGAATTGTGGGCCAGCTCTGAAATATGTGATAGTTGGCTTCTAAAAGAGTTGAACAAAGTAAGCTTGGTGTCAGTAGGATATCTTATTGACTGATGGCTGACTTGATGGCTGTATAATATATTGGCATTGTACATTTGATATTATAAATGGACAGTGTACATTTCCAATGTATTTAATGAGGGATTTTCCATCATCAAATGGACAGGCTGAAATCAACACCAACGAGCGATGGAGAGGAACCACTATCACTGCTCGGCCATCCCGAGTTCAACGAGCCGGTCAATTGGGCATTTCTGCAGTATATTAGACCATGTCCAATTTGTGATGGTAAATGCCCATTGTAAGACATTGCAAATTTACAGCCGTGCACCTGGTAATTGAACAGGTTACCAGGAGCGTATTTTTAATATGGCTCCAAATGTCATCAGGGGGATATTTTTCAAAAACGACAGTCCCACTTCTCTCTCATTGCACCAACGAGCAATGGAAAGGAACCACTATCACTGCTCGTCCATCCCGAGTTCAACGAACCAATCAATAAGGCATTTCTGCAGTATATTAGACCATGTCCAATTTGTGATGGTAAATGCCCATTGTAAGACATTGCAAATGGACAGTTTACATTTGTACATTTCCAATCTATTTAAACCGGGATTTTCCATCACCAAATGGATAGGCTGAAATCAACATCAACCAGCGATTGGACAGTGTCCATCACACATATGCTATACTGTCAGTGTGAACATGCTCTTCTGCAAGTGGACAGTGTCCATTGCCAATGTATATCCATATGGACTTCCATTATGAAATGGACATGCTGAATCAACATTAATGAGAAATTCTTACTTCCTATGATCAAACATGACAAATAGACCTTCTAGGTTGATTCAGGGCTTAACATAGTGATATATATCATTTGGTTAGTATATACGACATTTGGACATTTCTTATGCCATTTGCCTTATGTCAGTTCACTGACTTTTGGGTTTGGAAGCCGATTTCCTATGATCATATATGACAAATGGATATAACATCCTGATTTGGTACCTTCAATACTTATATATTCCATTTGGACATTTTTATGCCATTTGGTCATGGTTCACTGATTTTTGTGTTCAGAAGCCGAATACATATATGATCATATATTGCAAATAGACAAAATATAGGCCTTGTGGACAAACTCAATAAAATAAGACAAATGTATGTCCATATGTCCAATCCGGACGCTTATAAGATATCCCGCTATGCCCTCAGACGAACCAACCAAACAGGCAAAGCGTAAATACAGGACTGAGATTGAATCCTACTACACCAGCTCCAACACTCGTCAGATGTGGCAGGGCTTGTAAACTATTATGAACTACAAAGCCAAGCCAAGCCACGGGCTGCCCAGTGACACAAGCCTACCAGACGAGCTAAACGACTTCTATGCGCGCTTCAAGGCAAGCAACACTGAAGCATGCACGACCAGCTGTTACCAGCTGTTCCTGACGACTGTGTGATCACGCTCGCTGTAGCTGTTGTGAGTAAGACCTTTAAACAGGTCAACATTCACAAGGCCTCAGGGCCAGACGGATTATCCGGACATGTGCTCAGAGCATGCACTGACCAAATGGCAAGTGTCTTCACTGATATTTTCAACCTGTTCCTGGCTGAGTCTGTAATACCTACATGTTTCAAGCAGACCACCATAGTCCCTGTCCCCAAGAACACCAAGGTAACCTGCCTAAATGACTACTGACCCGTAGCACTCACATCTGAACCATGAAGAGCTTTGAAAGTCTGGTTATGGCTCACATCAACACCATCATCCCAGAAACCCTAGACCCACTACAATTTGCATACCGCCCCAACAGATCCACAGATGACGAATGATCTCCATTGTACTCAACACGGCCCTTTCCCACCTGGACAAAAGGAACACCTATGTGAGAATGCTATTCATTGACTACAGCTCAGAGTTCAACACCATAGTGCCCACAGCTTCTTTATTTTTACGCTGCTGCTACTCACTGTTTATTATCTATGCATAGTCACTTTACCCTACCTACATGTGCATATTACCTCAATTACCTCAACTAACCTGTACCCCGGCATATTGACTCTGTACCGGTACCCCCTATATATAGCCTTGTTATTTCTCTTTTATATTTTTCTTAAAACTGCATTGTTGGTTAAGGCTTTAAGGGCTTGTAATTAAGCATTTCACAGTAAGGTCTACACCTGTTGTATTTGGCTCATGTGACAAATAAAATTTGATTTGATCATGTGCAATCACAAGATCTCACTCAGCAACTAAATTCAACACAGGTCAGGTACTAGGCTAGGCCTAAATGAACTTTCCATGTAATCTTGTGAGTGAGAGTGCATTAAGGTTGCTGGTCTTAACCTGCCAATGAATGGCCCCATTGTTGAGCCAATGAGATGTGTATAATAATAGCACAAAATGGTGTAAAAGGTTGAAAGAGAATGCAGGGCTTTCAATCTGATTGAAGCAGGCATGAATCGTAGTATATTCTGACTGACCATAATAGGCCTACTAATACGATACTGGTAGTGGTGCCATGTCCTACCTCTGAGCTTGAAAAGCTTCAAAGCCCCTAATTCTCCAAAGAACTTTAATGTTTTCAGTTTACAGTTGACATTCAGTGTTTTTTTCTCCTTCAGATGGTTACTTAACCATCTTAGTTAATGATTTTTTCAGAGTCAGCTGACTCTCAGAGGCACACTGAAGAATATGGAGACTAAGTCTAAACTTGTTACACCCTTAAGTAAGACATTGCCAAGCTAAGTATGGACGCTGGGACAGAGCCAACCCTTCAGATAGATAGCTGTGTTCATAATCAAATCAAATAAATTAGATCTCAACTTGCATAAAAGTCAGTCAGATACCCTTCTCAACTCTGTTAGACTGGGCAGAGAGAGGACTCCCTGTGGGTATTGCAGCTGATCTAGGATAGTTTGTGGGCGTGGACTGTGGCTAATTTCTGAGGGTGACATCAGAGGGGCTGACGGCAGGGATCCACCTGCTCCTTTCCCTCAGTCAGTAAAGGCTCAGCTAAACAGTGGGTCCTGCAATCATGTTAATCATGGCATACATAACAACCCACGTTTTGCAACACAACATAGAATACAATGCAAAAACTATAAACATGTACCTACTACAGATCATGTAAATGTTGATCAAAGTTATGATTAGCTACAAAATGTAATGTGTAACATGATAAGAGCATAAGTGACAAAGAAAGTTGTCTGCGCAGTCATGCTTCCTATTAATATGAGCTAGGCACACAGGAGGGCTTTCCATGAAAGAACGGGAGATAAAACTCTATCCCATAATGCGCATAGCCACCAAGACCCGCGCATGGTGAACAATCTGTAGCAGCAAACACTCAGTTGTCTAATCCCAAACCTTAATCCTGAGCTGTGGTGGTCTCATGGAGTGTGAGTACCTGAAATGATTCCTGACACCTGCTCTTAGCAGTAGGCCTACCAGTAGGCCTAGGACTTACTGAACATAAACATAAATGCAACATGCAACAATTTCAAAGATTTTACTGAGTTATAGTTCATATAAGGAAACCAGTCGATTGAAATAACTTAATTAGGCCCTAATCTATGGATTTCACATGACTGGGCAAGGGCACAGCCAATCAGAATTAGTTTTTCCCCACAAAAGGGCTTTAAACAGACAGAAATACTCCTCAGCAACCCATCCCCAGACCAGAGTATGTGAGCGGAGTGGAGTGGAGCTGGAGCGGAGTGTGCCCAATTTGACTGGAGCACGGAGCAAAATTCCCAAAGACTGAAGCATAGGTCTTCTCGCCTACGCTCTAATTTCACTTCAGTGGCGCTCACTTCACGAGCTCAGGGCATGCCCGGCCCTGCATGCATTTGTAGTCTACTTGTGTGCTGCTATAGCCCCTTGCTTTAGCTACTGTCATGGAGTTTGCTAAATATTTTCAGAAAGAAACTGATTAAACTCACAGGTTCAAAATCAAAGTGACTTACAAAGATGAGGACCAAGCGCAAGAGAGGTAGTGCAGTGATGTAGTGTCCACTACTAAAGAATCATTGTGGAATCTGAAAAGACACATATCCCAAAAGCATGATGGTGTACTTACTACGTGCACATGCTAAAAGAAAGGAATGAGGTGGGTAGATAACTGTGTCATTGTAGCAAAGTATTAATAAACAAAAAATCTGATCTCTTAAATGTTTGTTCTATAGGCCATAAACAATAGGCCAGAATTGATTTTGTCCCAGAACTTTTTGGAGTTAGAGCTACAGGATACAACTTTCTGCCTGAAGAAGCTGGCCTTTGCTTTCCTGACTGACTGCGAGTATTAGACTACACATTTTAGAGTGGCGTTGTCCCCAGCACAAGGTACACCTGTGTAATGATCATGCTGTTTAATTTGCTTATTGATTTGCCACACCTGGCAAAGGAGAAATGCTCCCTAACAGAGATGTAAACAAATTTGTGCATAACATTTTAGAGAAATAAGCTTTTTGTGCGTATGGAACATTTATGGGATGTTTTATTTCAGCTCATGAAACATGGGACCAACACTTTACATGTTGCGTTAAAATTCTTGTTCAGTATAGTTGCCTAGTTTAGCAATAGGTGAGACCTGTCATCAAGCTTCACTGATCATATATGTGAATGTACATACCTGAATAAATTAGTTCGCCTTAATCTCATATTCTCATCTCATCACAGGCTACATCACATAGAGCCTACTTTTGCAAAACATGAAAAATAACTGTGTCTGTAATCAAAGGCACTCTTGATCACAATGACTGGAATTCTATCAAGAGATAAAAACCAAAGGGCCTTGAAACTATTGAATCAATACACTGTCCTATCAGACTGGTGATAAACCAATAAAAAGTAGTCCTCTCAATGATGAAATTGTTAATGTTAATTGTTCTTCCATTGCAAAACTACCATTCCAGTATTTTACTTGCTATATTGTATTTACTTTGCCATCATGGCCTTTTTTGCCTTTACCTCCCTTCTCACCTCATTTGCTCACATTGTATATAGACTTGTTTATACTGCATTATTGACTGTATGTTTGTTTTTACTCCATGTGTAACTCTGTGTCGTTTTATCTGTCGAACTGCTTTGCTTTATCTTGGCCAGGTCGCAATTGTAAATGAGAACTTGTTCTCAACTTGCCTACCTGGTTAAATAAAGGTAAAATAAAATAAATTTAAAAAATGGTGAAGATTACGTCATTGTAATGTTGTTGTCGCAATAGAGAGCCATTAAATACTTCGGAAATGTATCTGTTGGGGAAAATATTAATCAAGGAAATACATCATGTTATTCCCTCAGCCACTATAGTAAGGGGAAATTTGACCAGGTCAATGCATAGAATGTGATATAATGAAGATGGTATCAACATGTTCCAATATTGAATAAGGACATGTTGGAAAGAGACAGGCTTGACTGCACAAAGATGTCAACACTAAAAACAAAACATGGAATGTCATGAGTTCTAATCCTGCCCTGGAAACACAATGGGTATTTAATCAGCAGCACTGGCTGTGATACATTCCCTAAATCCCTACATTTCTGGATGTTTTTGTTGTTATGTAGTCAAACAAAGTGGCCAATGTTGCTTACTAGTAGAACACATATTTTCTGACAATCTAACCAGCACTTATGTAGCCTACATTGACGTCGGGTGTGTTCGGGAATTCACTATGGAGTGCAGGAGTGCACTTTGGGCTTTCATAATTTCAGAGCGTTGTCAGATTGTCCATTCGTAAGCTTTTAGCTCTCGGAGCATTCAGGCCGCACACTGGATGCTCTGTCCAAGGAGTAGGGTTGATCCAAGCGTTCTGACCTCACACTCACAACGGCAGTCAAGCACCCAAGCTAACTGGCTAAAGTTAGCTAGCTTGCTAGCTCATTCCAGACATAAATGAGAAAACACCTCCCTCTGACCATTTTACTTTCCCTACAGAGCTGGTTAGACTATTTTCATGTTATCTAGAACGTTGGTGACTGTAACATGCTGACCACACCGCTCGCATCGAGTGTGTGAGCTTTGCAAAATAATTTACACATATATGTTATTTAATCAATGCACCCACATTGCTCGCGAGCGTCTGCATAGCCAGGCGCCAAAATAGAACTTGGTTATATTTGTGACGCTTGTCGCACTGCAAGTCCCTCTTCTCCCATATCCTCATTGGTTTTTAGGAGCATATACCCACAATGGGTGATTGAAAAATGAACTGAGGTCCACACTCCAGAGTAGTTGGTGGTGGTAATGCACCTTAAAGTTGGTTGCCAATCGCCATATAAAGTCCAAAGAAGGAGAAGCCTGAAGGAGGAGAGATTACTAGAAACGAACATGGTTTATCCTATTATCTGTGGATTAATTGTCGGAGTAGAGGACCTTGTGCATTTCAGGTAAAATAACAACCCATTGTTTATATCCCAGGACAAATTAGCTAGCAACAGCAAGCTGCCAGAAATGTTTCATGCTTTTCGACCTGTCCTCAAATTAATATAGTTGGTTCAGAGTTTGTTTTGATATTTATACTTGCATGTCCTGACAGCGTCTGGTGTGGGTGGGCAAAATCAACATGCACGTGATGGTGCACGTGGATGCACGCGCGTGAGCGGTCTGGTTAGCATGTAACTAATTTAATTACGTTTTTTACCGACACCAGTCATATTCAACGGGTGTTGAGCGTTCGTAAATTAATCAATTATTCTGCGTTCTGGTACACTCAGACGAGAATGCTCTGAAATCGGAGTAGATAGCCAGAGTGAATTTACAAACGCACCCTCAGGATGGAGCACTTTAACTTACTCTATTAAAGACCTTTTAAATACATCACACAACAATAAACAATGGTGGAGTATGAGAAGCAGACGAGATTAAACAATAGTGTGTTACACAGGATGTATGTACAGACAAGGGATTGTCTCTTGTCAATGAATTTTACCATTGTGCTCTCATGTCAAGCATTTAATCTACTGTAGTCAAACTATGCCAAACTACATTTTCGGTCATTTCAGTAATGAAAATAGCTACAATTTGTAAAATTGCTTTTTTACCTACCACTTTCCCATTGTGAACCAGCTGCTGCTCGATGACAGGCAGGTCGCTTTCTTCATAGATGAGTTGCTTTATGTCCCTAACAGCTGCAGAATGAGGGACCTGGTAGGCCCTCTGGCCAATATACTCATGACGGACTGTCACCCATGGCAACCTAGAAAATACACAAAAAAATCCATGTATTAGTTATTTCTTTGTCCTGGAAAGAATGGCACAGTAAATCATAGACGGCATTCTTCATTTGGTAGGTCACAGGCATAGAGCAACGTCAAGCTTACATGGTGATGTTCAGGGACGATATTATTCAAGCAGTGCACTGATTCCATCACAAATTTAAATTTGTGTAGAATTGTAGTGTACATGTTTCCTTGGTCATCCTGAGTTCACAGGACCAGATGGCTCTTCTATTGATATGTAAAGAGCACAGAATACTGGTAGCACTTAAACATAGGGAACAATGGGGTCAGCAATGCTTGCTTGCAGTTTGTATTGATTAAAGAGAAACCTGAGTAGATAACCTAAGTCACATCCATTTGTTATCTAATGTTTCAATATTGCTTGTGTTTCTTGTGTTTTCTCCTCTGCATCTGAGAAATACTGTCAGAAAAATGACCACCAATTCCAAAAGGTTCAAGATGGTGATAGGCCATATGGACATAGGCCATGTGCACTCAAGTACAAATATCAGCACTTTCCCGAAAGAGAATAGCTAGATCCTGACAGTAATATCTTCTAGTGTAGCAATAACACTGTTTATAACTCTATTTAGGCTCTGTCTGAGTAACTAAATACAGAGATCTGTATGCATATATTTACTTATGCAACAAATATTGATTGTGCAGGCAGCAATAAAGGGTAATAGCTTTGCCTATTCTGCAAACCACTTGAATCAAGCTGCCATCTCTGCAATGTCCATATTTCTACAAAAAAATGGGTGGGGCATTCAACAGGGAGATGGATGGAACACAACATGTTCTAGACAAAGGTTCACTATAATGGAAATGCATCTTCTATAGACACTTCAGAAATTACATTAGGCCTTTATTTTATAGGTGATTGTGACATCTGATTCCAGGGTGTCAAGACAGGTGCTGAATACTGCAATGTATAACTAATTGGTGATAGAGAGAATAATGGTGAGTTAACACCTCAACATAGTTTAACAGCAGTTGACATAACGTTTGATTGGGGATGTTGATGAATAGGCCACTTCCGCCCCCATGTTTAAATTTGAAATGTGTAAACATCGAACTTACCATGGGTCTCGACAGTTTGCCATCACTTCTAAGCCTTTTTCGTGCTATGTCCCCGCGTACACATTCATTGGACTTTCTATCTTCTGCACTGAGCGTTGGGAAACTCCACCCGGGAAAAGACTGTCATACAAACAAACAGGACCGTTATTTTCTCACAATACACCTCACAACGTTTTCACTCGAGCCACTTATCTAATGTATATTTATTGTTATTCGTTTACATTCCATAGGATACGTACAGTTAGCCAATGTTGCGGTTGTAAGAAGCTTCATTTAGCCATTCCCCCTCAATGGGTCCCCCGCTAAGGCTACAATGTATCACTGCGGTGCTCAGTTATCAGCTATTCAGTAAAACCGCCACTCACTTGTATCCCGCCAAGACATTCGTTTCATGATCTTGTAATCCAGCTGTATTTTTTCAATAGAATCTGTGTTTCTGAAAATTATAGATATGGAAGTCGTAAGCAAGCAAATTTGTGAGGCTACTTCCTACATGGTAATTCCTTCAAAGGCGCTGTTTCTAATAATGTATTATCAGTGCATGTGATAACTGCGTCTGTTGCGGGTTGGCTGGACTGCTGGTGGGAAGCTAATGAACTCTGGTAGTTGTAGTCACGGCAGTAACAAGATTAGAAACACATTGCAGTCCCTCTCAAATTGCGTCCATCTAGCTACTTTCTCATATAAACCCATATAATTATGGGTTGCAAAATAAGCTATGGTTATAATATGAATATTTTGCAGGTGATGCATTAGGTTATATGTTACACTTTCTATGTCGGTAGTAAATCAATTTCAGTTTCTCATCTATGTTGTAGTCTTTAGAATTAAGTAGTTGTATAATTCAATATAAAATAATCATCTCTGAAAATGCTTCGATAATATTTATGATTTTGGTGCAGTGCAATTGGCATCAGTATCCACTGCAACGTAGAAAAATGACATCACCCAACCGTAATCAAGGACTTTCAGCACTTTAAACGATCCATCTCCACGCGTTGACATTATTTTATGCTTAGCATGTCAACAAACCTTTTCGCAAAATATGATCTATGAAAGACTGACACTGTTGTGTGCAACAAACGAAGGGCACATTGTTAGGCCTATTTGGCTACCCTACCCGTAAACAAACAATAACATATTCATGATACGGGGAAAGAACAACATCAACCAGTTTGCAATTTTCAGAATACTGTTGATGCCGCAGAAGCCTATACAAACAGGGATACTTACATCGGAGCAAGATTCCACCAGAATCATCAGACTCACGCATTGTGCGGCATCTGCCCTGTCCTCTCCACCCTCTCATAGCTTGTAGTGCAAACGTCGCTGCTTGACTGTCTCTAAAACGGGAGACCTGTACTGGGGTGATCAGATGAATGTACAGGACTATCCAGTATCCACTTTCCAACAGAAATATTCCGAGAAACTGTACATGCGATACATAATCCTATATCGAATGGTCTCCTCCAAACATCTCTGAACAAGTTCTATACTGCAGAACTCTTAAAGCTACAGTATGAATGGGTGACCGAACCGACTGCACACCAAATCAAAATCAAATCGAATTCTATTTGTCTCATGCTTCGGAAATAACAGGTGTAGACTAACAGTGAAATGTTTACTTATGTCTTTTTCCAACAATGCAGAGTTAAATATATATACATATATAGTACCAGTCAGAACTTTGGACATCTAGTCATTCAAGGGTGTTTCCTTATTTGTACTATTTTCTACATTGTAGAATAATAGTGAAGACATCAAAACTATGAAATAACACACATGGAATCATGTAGTAACCAAAAAAGTGTTAAACAAATTTAAAAAAAGATGTTATGTTTGAGATTCTTTAAAATAGCTACATTTTGCCTTGATGACAGCTTGGCACACTCTTGGCATATTTTCCTTTTTTATACATTTTTAACCAGTTTTCGCTTTAACATCATTCAAGGGTAAAGTGACTAGGCAGCAGGATAGATAATAAATGCACACATATGTATGTGTGCGTTGGGGTGTCAGTGTAAGTATGTGTGCATGTGTGGGTAGAGTCCAGTGTGTGTATGTGTAACGGATGTGAAACGGCTAGCTAGGTAGCGGTGGTGCGCGCTAAATAGCGTTTCAATCGTTGACGTCACTTGCTCTGAGACCTTGAAGTAGTGGTTCCCCTTGCTCTGCAAGGGCTGTGGCTTTTGTGGAGCGATGGGTAACGATGCTTCGTGGGTGACTGTTGTTGATGTGTGCAGAGGGTCCCTGGTTCACGCCCGGGTATGGGCGAGGTGACGGTCTAAAGTTATACTGTTACATATGCATAGAGTCAGTGCAAGAGAGTTAGTGCAAAAAAGGGTCAATTCATTTGATTAGCTATTTAGCAGTCTTGTTTAGCAGTCTTATGTCCTGG